>NC_090933.1:850111713-850736713 GCF_040938575.1 Ambystoma mexicanum | reverse complement strand
GAAGGGTTTTGGGGGCTTTGTAATTTGCCAGCGTCATGGTGCAGAATTCCGGGCCAAATCCAAAAGCCTCCAGGGTGAGCCTCATGAAAGTCCAATCCACTTTGTCAAACGCCTTGGTCGCGTCCAGGGCCAAGAGCACCAACTCCCGGGAAGTGAGTTCCACCAGATCCAAGGCTCTTCGGATATTGTCGGCCGTGGAGTGGTGTCTGAGGAAGCCACTCTGATCTGCACTGATTTTCTCCGGCAAGAATTGAGACAGACGAGACGCCAGGATTTTAGAGTAAATATTGGCATCTATGTTGAGAAGGGCAATGGGTCTATATGATGCAGGGTTCTTCGGATCGCCCCCAGGTTTAGGTAGTAAGACCGTAATTGACTCCTGCATGGACGGGGTTACAGTGCCCGTGGTCCTGAACGAGTTAAACAACTGTACCAAAGGTGCTAATAGCTGGGGTTTGAAAATCTAATAGAACCTGGTTGTATAGCCATCAGGGCCAGGGGCTTGGGATTTGAGAGCTTTTATTGCCTCATCCACTTCTTCGTCAGTGATCGGCGCCTCCAGAGAGTCACGGGCTGTTCTTTTTAGCCAGGGAAGAGCCGCACCCCATAAGTATTCCTTCTGTTCCTCCATGTCCCGCGCTGGAGCGGTCATCACCTGAGTTAGGTGGGCCACAGCGAGTCGCTGTTTGTCCTGGTCAGCGTAATGGACCTTACCTTGTTGGTCCCGCAGGCCCACAATTGTATTGTTCCTCTTCGCTTTGGCAAGTTTGGCCACTAGTAGCTTATTTGCTTTGTTGTTTTTAGCATAATAAAACTGGGTTTTAGGGGTCCAGCCCTTCTCCTTATGGGTCCTTTCTGCATTTTTAAGATCTTCCTCAAGGCCCTGGCGAGTTTGACGCTTGTGTCTGATAGGCCACTCCTTGTGCAATCAGTTCACCCCGCACTACTGCTTTCATTGTGTCCCAAGTGTTGGCGGTAGAGGTGTCCTCACTGGGGTTCTCCTTAAAGAAGTTGGTGATCGTGGTTGCGATTGCGTACCTGAGTGGAATCTTGTTGAGAATCGGATCATATAGGGTCCATCTTCGCTGTTGGGGGCTAGCTGGTTCCTGCACTCGGAGTTCCAGTGTCACTGGAGCATGATCGGACAAGATTCTGGAGCCAATTGTCACATCGTTCGTAAACGTAAAGATTTGTGGGGACACTAGGAGAAGATCTATCCTGGAGAAGGTCCGGTGGACATAGGAATAAAAGGAAAAGTCTCTTTCGGATGGGTGGAGAACTCTCCATGAATCCACCACCCCCAAGGTCCTAAATAGTTGTAGGAGAGCCAGGGCTATGGTGAGGTCTCCAGCGCTGGGTGGGTGTGACTTGTCTTTCGAGGGGTCCGGGACCCCATTGAAGTCCCCTCCAATCACTATCTGGCTTTCCAAAAACGGGGAGAGGGTTGTACACAGGGATTAATAGAACAGCGCCTGGCCTGAGTTGGGTGCGTATACAGAGATTATAGAATAGAGTTATCCTAGTAATAGGCATTTCACCGCCATGTATCGCCCCTCTGGGCAGCTTATAGAGTCCAGAATCTGAGGGTTCAGGCCCCTCCCGAATAGGATAGCTGTGCCACCCCTCTTGGAGTTCCCAGACGCGAAAAGTTGCTTCGGAAAGTTTCGGGAGCGCAGGCGGCTGTGGTCTGCCGGCAGCAGATGGGTTTCTTGTAGCATAGCCACAGCTGCACCGTCGTTCTGAAGCTTCTGTAGGATAGACTTGCGTTTGGCGGGTGAATTTAGTCCCTTGACATTCAGGGAGATGAGCCTTATGTTCGATGTTCCGGGGCCAGGTCCGAGGAGGTTGACGAGTCTTGGGGGAGGGGGGGAGATGTAGAGGAATCAGCCATCACGTCGCGGAGTGTGTAGCCATTCCCCAACCTGCCTGTGGGTTTTTTTCTCGAGCCTCCAACGGGAGGACCGAGTTTTAACTGAGGGTGGCGGACCTTTTGCGAGTCTAATGCCTCCCTTGGCCAACGGGGCTATCCAACAGTGTGTAGCCAACATGGCTAACCTTATGAGCAATCTTAGTGATTTGTTCCAAGGACTCGTAGATGGATTGTGCATTGGAACCGGGCATGGGCCGTGGAATAATGCCCGCTGCTTAAAGAATAAAGCTTATCTGTGTTCCTGAGGGTGTAGAGCGGATCTTGGTGCCGGACTGTGAGCCGGGATCGAGGTGAAAGCTCCATCATGGGGTCGCCTCTGGCTATTTCCCCTTCCAGAATCTGGGAACCCTCGACCAAGAGTTTTGTGTGGGATTAGGGGAGGCCACCGGGTTTGAATCAGCCGCTGCTTCGGAGGGCGGGAGAGATGAGGGATTGGAAGCATCTGGACGTAGGATGTCGGTAGCGTCTTCCAGGTGGCTAATTTTCCTGAGCGAGCCCTTGTAGGAAAATTGCAAAGCTGTGGGAAAGAGCCATCTGTAGCGGATTTTGTGAGCCTGAAGAAGGGCGGTTAAAGGGCGAAGGGCTCGCCTCTTTTGAAGAGTAAGCGGAGAAAGTTCCTGGAAGATCTGGAGAGAAGTCCTTTGAAATGTAATCTCATCTTTGGAGCGGTTTATTGCCGAGATGGCTTCCTTCGTAGTAAAGAAGTGCACCCTAGTAATGACGTCGGGGGGGCATCCGATTCCACTCCGCGTCGGGGGTTCAGTCTGTGGGTGCGATCCAGGAGAAGCAGTGAATCTTCGAGGTCGGGGAGAAGAGATTGGAAAAAGAGGCCCACATATTCAGCTAACCCCTTGTCTGGGATCGAGGTGGGAACCCCCCGAATGCGGAGGTTGTTGCGCCGGGCCCTATTTTCGAGGTCTTCTTGCTTGTATTCCAAGGATCGCCTCCGACTCCTGACTGTGGCCGCCATCATATGTGCGCCCGCCATCTTGGATTCTCCGAGCCGCAGAGGGGGGGACCGGGATTCAGGCGACGAGTACGGACATAGTGCACCCTCTCCCAGCTTTCATCTTTGAGCCGCTAGAGCCCCATCGGTTCCGATCCACATAGCTGTCGTCAGTGGGTCGTATAGGCCACAGGAACCGCGCGATTTTAGCTGAAGCAGCGGGCCATCCACGGGCGGCTTTAGAGGAGCGACTGCATCGCGTCGGCTCCAAACCACACCCCCCCCCATGTTACTTTTTGACCTTTTTCTGGATGCAAGATCCTGGGCTGCCTTGTTAGCCCTGATAATGCACTAATGGTGATTATATACTCAAAATGGCTTCTTCTTGTGTTTTAAGTCCTGTCCTTTGTTGGCCAACCTTATACCTTGCCAGGTGGGGGAGGGCTCCCTTTATTCATGCACCTTGGTGGGCTTCTTGTAAAGGTGTGTGTGGGTTTGTTTTGGGATGGGGGGCAAGGGGCTGTCTGCCCCCAATCCACATTCCCCATGGGGCTTGGATGTTATTGGGCAGATTCTGAGAGGCTAGCTGCTCAATATTGGACAGGCACCTCAAGGTTTGAATGTTGCAAAGTGTCTTTATTGGTGTTCTGGGGCACAGAGCCCATTTTCTAGATTTGAGGAGACAAGCTGGTCTACCACTGGAACTAAACAGATCAGAAGGAGATGACCGAGGACTGCTGCAGAAAACGGCATTGACTTGACTAATATTACAGTGTCGCAAACCTTGACCTTCTAATCAACAGGGAAGATCTCTATGAGATGCCTTCCTCCCTAAGACTGGTGGAACCAAACAGTCGCTTGTCCTGCTCGGGGTACATCACCTGTTTTCGGTTGTCGGAGTGTGAATCTTTGCATTTGTTAGGGAGAATTCTCATAAATGTGCTCATTTCCCTTACCTTTTGAGACCCCCAGCAACTTTTCTGGATTTTTAGGACTTACATTTTTACCTGGAAAGAGTGTGAGCCTTTTTTCCCACTATTTCATGTATTTTGATGTGTGTTTCACTTTTGTGTTCTTTGGATATGGAGTTTTAGACAACTCCATAGGCATCACCTTTTCTTGTGTGTCACACAGCACCCTCCGTGCAGTAGCACAGGGATGTCTTTCAGACTTCCCAAGGTTTAAATACCTTCTCTGGGACTGACTACTGTCTCCAAGTGAATGTAAAGTTAAATTGACTTTGCTAGTCTTTTTAAATTGCTAGACCCAGAACACCCTGCCTTACAGCAGAGTGCTAGAAAGCTCATGTAGCACTCAAAAGCTACTCTTTCCTCTCAGAATGGCTGGTGGCAGTGGTATTACAATGATTTTCCCGACCGCCACCCTTTTAAACGCTCTGGTAGCTAAAAGCCACCAGAGCCATGTTTTTCAAGATGCTGTCTGAGTCCCCTCTGTACAAACAGGTTCCCATCGACTTTTTTCACCATTTCTTTTTTGAAAGGTCCTTCTAGTGTTTGTCTCTGCACGCCAAACCAAGTTTGGTCCCTTTGTCCGTTTGCCTTTGGCGGGCTTCAGTACTGAAGACTGCCTCTGCGCCTGCGTGTCTGGTGTGGACAGGACATGAGGGAGGTGCCCAAAACGCCCTGTGCTTAGTCTCCTAGGAGACCTGAATGCACTTTGGCATGATTGGCTGGCTGAATGTCTGGCAAGGACAGCCATCCTGCTGTGTAAGTGGCAGCTAGGCTGGAATGAATGGGAGAAAACTGTTTAAAAGGCAGGTCTCTGGGACTTGGAAGGCAGAGTCAACCACTGGAACGAAAGAACCAAAGACGAGCTGAAGGAAGACGACTGCTGCAACTCCTGGACCGTTAGTTTGCCCGGTGAAGCCCTGCTGCAGGTCCGAATATCCTGACTTAACCATTTACTACCAGAACTGTTCTATCCTATCCAAGACACTGATCCATTGACTTTGGCCCAGGCCTATTGAATTGAACTGCCTCTTGTAGTGAACTGAAACTATTTGCCCTGTCTAATAAAGTATTTGTGTTTAATTCTTATAACTTGTGTCTTTTACTTCATTTTTAAGTTACTGAAGTGCCATTTTGCTCTCACTTCTGGGGAGCCTAACTTGTTCAGAAACATATTGGTTGGGTACTGGAGTGTATTATAGTGTGATGTTGAGCTGCTTATTGCTAGTGGAGTGTTTCCTAAATGACTGTGTAAATACATTAATATTCAAGAAACCTGGAGTAAGTGTTTGTTTGAAACACTGTGATTGCAAGCCCTTTGTGTAACACCTTGTATTGCGCACATCCCTCTTGAGATAAGCCTGGCTGCTCAGCCCTGTTACCACAAAGCTGTGCAGTACAAACATATACCAAAGGTGAGATTGTGCTTACACCTGTAGTCTTAATTGTGTGTAGTGTTCCCAAAGAGTACTGCAAGTAATTCTGCCTAACAGCATTTACTCTGCAAGTTCATTGTTGCAAGGACTTCTAGCTGGCCAAATGGTTGCAACTCTTCTTGGGCATTGTTGAGGCTCTGCTAGAACTCTGGAAATTCACTGTCCTGCCCTCCACCAGGAGATAGCCTTGTAGGAAGTTCAACCTATAAGTTGCTGAGTGTCTCCTGACTCCGTTCGAGGTCATTGCAAGATGTGCATCATTGAAGATCTCTATTAAGGTCTCGCCTTCTTTGTGAAACTAAATCTGGGTGTCCCCACTGTAGTCTGAGGTTTCTAGAGGAACCTAAAGACAACCAGCGGTGATCGCCCACAACGAAACGATCCTGCCCAGTGAACACAACAGTGAGGCTTGACTTACCAAATGATTTACTGTCATCAAACTATTTTTACCTTTCTAGGGCTCAGGGGCCTGAGATCCCTTATGTCTCTTGGACTGCTAAGACAGTTTTTTGAAGTCCAACTAAGGGCTTAGTAAAACCATTCAACTGAGGCAGTACAAGACTCCACTCTTAGTATAAGGCTGTACCACCTGAGTAAAGGATAGCGTAGACAGAGCAGCCAGGCTCATCTTAGGAGGGAGAGAGGGCAGTAGACACAGTACAAGTGAAATTGTAATACAAATGATCCAAATAAACACTGAAACACTATGTATTGTAAAAAATAAAGGAGTGTGGGAAGTATAAACCTTTTTTGGAACACCTAACAGTGGTTCGAGGGAAGTCAAAACCTTGTTATACACATTTAGTATAGGTCAAGCCTATTATTTGGGAGTAAAAGACCAATGGTTACTTTCAAATTACTTTCAGTAATACAAGGGCAGTAGGCCCTTCCAGTTGTACAGTGACTCTTGGAACAAATCACATAAACAGTCAACTGGACGATATACTTTTGGTGAATAGTGACACACTTAACCTAGTTGCAGTAAAAACCTATAACTACTTTTGTCATAACACACAGTTATACCATGTGAGTAAAACCTAAGGATGTAATATACAATTACATATGCTTTTGAAATCGGGGAAGCCCAGATTGAGGTAAGCAGTAACTATGGTAACTTATTTTGGATGGCACACAGCTAACACAAGGTAAGTAAAACCCACATACTTTAACTTCACAGTGAAGGGGAAAGTAAAAGCCAATGTCACACATTACTGAATAGTTATTCTAGGTAGGCAACAACCTAATGTAGACTTATTAAGGACAGGCTAGCAGCAAGTCAGAGGAAGCAAGACCCAGTTGGGGGACATGCATACAGTTATCCTAACAGGACTAACCTGGTGATACCAACAGTTGGAGGACACTCATACAGTTACCCTACAGGAAGGATCTGGTGAAACCAACACATTACTTCTGTGATTAGGTTGTGCCTCTTTACAAGAGAGTAAAATACCTACACATCTACTTTCTATTAGACTGGCAAAACAGTGGCTAAGGAAGAAAATATGTTAAACATACTTTTAAGAATAGTGCATCACACATTCAAGATCAGTAAGAACGTTTGTAACTGTTCACTCTTAGAATTACAGTTACCAACCAACTCTTTACAAGTAAGTAAAACACTTGATTTCTTTTCTAGGCAGAAGTCCCAATCCCTTCAAAGTCTTTCCCTTATTCTTAGAGCATGAGTGTTCTCAGTGGCAGAAGGGGAGTCACCAGGACTAGTGACCAACAGGCAGTGTTAGAATAAGTTATTTAATAGCAAAAGTCAGAGTTCCTTAGGAAAACTGGGCAAACAGGTGAGTACTTTACTTTTAGAGTTAGAAGAGGGTCCAGAGGCTTCACAGAAGACACCCCAGCAGCATTCTAGCAGTGGGACTGGGTGCACTGGATGAGGGACCTCCCAATCACAGAAAACACCCCAGGACTACACAGAAATCCCAAAAAGCTTAAGGTAAGTATATACCCAAGCCAACACAGTACCTCAGCAATGAAGAAGAGATTGCAGCAGGAGAACTTCAGGGACTGCAGCCAAATACCTGGTCAGTGGATTCCTTGTCCTGGAGACTGAACACAAGACCTCAGAAGGGACTTTGCAGCAGGGATCGATGAAGAAGACTCTAGGCAAGATTTCCCTCATAGCTGAATGCAGTTCTGCAGATTTGGCGCCTTTTCAAGGAGGACAGAAGAAGACAGAATATTGCGGTTGAATTTTCGTCGTTGTAAAGGTCCAGCACTCTTGTGAGGGGCCTTTTCAGACTCAATTTGTGCCCCTGGAGATACACCAAGATGCCGACGAAGTTTCAGCGACATTCGGACTTCAGAAGACCATGCACCGCACAGTGTCAGGAGGTCCCAAGGTATTGGGGTATTGCAAGAACGCAAGGTTGCAGCAACCCGTGGGATGGCTCAAAATGCAGGTGTTCTTGAGTCTAGTGGGTCTCATTGGGCTCTGGGTTTGGGTCATCGTTTTCAGAGTCCCCAAGTCGATTGGAGGGCAGGACTGCAGCAGGCTCGGGTTACACAGCAGGTGCTCCGGTCGCTGGAAATCGTCTCTGACGCTTTTCCTTTGTCATCCTCTTTGGTTTTCTGTTCCAGTGGTAGACGTGACTTCAGCTTCCAGGTTTCCAGTATTTATCAGGAACTAAAGCACAGCCTCTGCATTCTGTCCCCGCATTTTACAAGAAAGAGGCACCTGGTTGTCCCATCAGGACAGCCAGCCCCCCACTGGGATTTGTCCCAGTTGAAGCAAGGCATAAGACAAAGGATGGGGAAGTTTTAGACTCCTCGCCCACTTCCTGTGCTTGCAGACTGACTGGAGCCTGGGTGGGGTGTCCAGGGGACTCCCGCCGAAGACAAAACTCGCACAAAGGAATTTCCCACCCTGGATGTCAGGGGAGGGAACAAGAAACGAGAAGAAACACTAAAATGGCAGAAAAAGAAGACAGAGGCCATTTTGCCCGCCGAAGACAAAACTCGCACAAAGGAATTTCCCACCCTGGATGTCAGGGGAGGGAACAAGAAACGAGAAGAAACACTAAAATGGCAGAAAAAGAAGACAGAGGCCATTTTGGTAAAATGAGCACCCTTAGGTGCCTTTACTGCAGCTGTGATCACAACCCGCGGTAAAGGTGCACCAAATTAGTAAAAGGTATCACTGCCACCAGCCATTAAAGGTAAGCTTGTCACTGTAACAGAATTGTTAGTTTTAAGGTCAAAGGGGATACATTGTATCTCCCCAGCACTCCACATAAGGTGGGGGGTGCTGGTTTCATAGAATTAAATGTAAAAGGGATCCAAAGATCCTTTCTACCCTTGGGAACTGTAGTTCACTCAAGGTTAGCACAAGAAAGTTAAATGGGGAGCCCTTAGGGCAACCCAGCAACAACAGGCACTTATTGCCAATAAGTTGTTAGACATGATAACATTAAAAAGACACTATGGAGAGTCTTAAAAATGACACCCATAAAAAGAGTTAAAGATTAGGTGAGTGTGAAAAAAGGTTCCCACTCACTGAGGTATTAATGAAAAATATCCCACTAGAAAAGCAAAAAAGTTCTGGGATTGAACCAGGAAAAGAAGATTTACCAGCTCTGTGGAAATCTTACCTAACATGGACCTTCCCCCTCCCCATTAGGTTTGCATTGGGTGCAAAGTCCTGCTTACCTTTGCGCTCTCTGTGGCTGGCCTAGGACGGTGGTGAATGGGTCAGTATGTCCTTGGGTCATCCTTGTGAGCCCCAGAGGTGGTAGATGATGCTCCTTATACTGAAACTCAATTTAAGACCCTAAAATCCCTATTTCACGTGTTGTTTGCCCAGAACTAACTAACTTCAATGCTTTTCCTGCACTAGTTGAGTGGACCCCCCTGGACTACTCACCTCTCAGGAACCTTTTGGGGATAAAGGACTACCAGAGACTTGGTACAGGCTAGGGCTGGACTTCTGAAGTTGTAGTATATAGTGGTGGGTAATTTATTAGTATAAGGCCTACATATTGATATATTCTTAACATTTGTTCTCCCTATATTGTGACTGAATTTATTGTAGATAACTGTGTGATTCTAAAGTAGTGTGTAACTCATAGTAGGTTACATAACTGTGAGTTGTACATATGTACTAAAGTATTTTTACTTGCGTTGAAATATTTAAAGTCTGCCTTAGTGTAGTTTTGTAAAGAATTTGTGTTGTTTTCATAACTTACATGAGTGTCTCTTTTCCTAATCAGTTCTGTAAGTGTTAATATTACTATACAACAGTGCACCCTTCCACCTAAGTTCAGCCTTACTGCTTGGTCAGCATTACTTAAGCTAGAGACCTTTCTCATCTGGAGTTTTGAATAACCTTGCTAACCCTAGGTTGGCTTTTCCAATTCCTACTCCAGATAGCGACTTTAAAAAACACTCCTAACATTTACCCAAGGAGGGATGGGAGGGTTATAGTAGATCTCTTTGTTGCATTGTTTAATTTTTCAATTGCCCAGAAAATCAGTAATAGGAAGAATAAAAGCATGGGAAAGTAAAGGATTGGTCTTGTCTATTGATGCATGTCTAGTTCATGTCTTGTGCTCAGTTGGTCCTTGGAGATATGGCTTATTGACCCCACTATATCTGATGACGAGTTTGTTTTCCGACAGCCCAGAAGGTGAGTTCAACCCATAGAGGACTGTGGTGGGGGAGCAGGCGACGGTCAGAACCCACACCCACAGATGGGCCTACTACCCAGTGTGATGCACTGACAGAGGTGTTTTCCCGTGAAGAGGTAAATCGTACTGTACCGTCTCTGCTGTTGCTCCATGAAGGAGCAATGAGCTGGAAGCTTCAGTGTGGTGGTGGCCAAGCATTGTGCATAAAGCAAGTGTGCAGTGTACTCCCGGGACACCAGACCGCACATTAGTGTACACACGGTGGGATTGCTGCCACCTCAATTCTTCTTAGCCATGGTGCTGGTGTACCCCGATGCGGTCACAGGTTGTTGCATTTCCGTGCATCAGAGTTGTGATGCTTGGTGTGAGGGATGGTATGGCAAGTGTTGCCATGCTCCTCTGCCGCAGTAGTGGCTTTGGATGTGTCCGTGTGCAGTGGGTGGGCAGGAAGAGGGTGTTGGGGGATGGCTCATACAAGCGATGTAGCATTCAGTGTAGAAATGATCGCATTAGGGAACACCAAGCGTTCCTCAATTTCTATGTGCAGTTCCCATTGGTGCAGCAATGGCACTCTGCTTTTCCTGCTTTGTGACAAAGCAGGAGGGAGGAGCAGTGGTGGAAATGGAAAATAATTGGTGGGGGGGTCCCACAAGGGCCAGGGTGGGGGCAGAGTTTGGGGGGGGGGTGCTGCCGAAGGAGGTGGGGTTTATGGGGGCAGAGCTGGCAGGTGACCTCCTTTCAAAGGAAATGTCAAAATAATAGTTTCAAACGGCGCAATTTCTTTCATGCTGTTTCTTTTCCAAACTATATATCAATTCCACTTTAAACCACTTCCACGGCCCCGCTGATGAGTTACTTCACTCCAAACTGCATATCAATTCCACTTTACACCACTTCCATGGCACTGGTGATGAGTTACTTCACTGTGCATAATAGTTTTGACCAGTGTTGCTGAGTAAATATTCTTTAAAATGCACAATTTGCATCCCATTTTGTATAAAAAAAACTCCCCCTTGGGTACTATTCAAACTGGGTGATTTGTGTTTGCCATAAATGTTTACCTTTACTTGAACCACACCCGGCACAGCTCCTGCACCGCCCCTCTGAAAGCAACCCAGCACAGCTCCTGCAGCTCCCCTCTGAAAGCAGTTGGGTGGCTGCATCGTGTGGACATGGACCCGGATTATTTATGTATGCAATGTTTGTCAGATATCTGTATCCGACAAACATTGCATAAATAAATATATAATTCGGGTCCATGTATCCACAAACACTGCACAAATTAACCGGGTCGTGGCTGAGGACTGTAACTTCTGCTTGTGATCCTTGCACAGGGTCACCAGTGGAAGTTACAGCTTGCTCGTGGGCACTTTCTTTTTGTTTTCATCCCCCCTGCCCCGCAACGCTGACTCTGGCCGGATCCTGCGATCCGGCTACACATCTGGTGCCGGATCCCAGATCCGGCGAGAGCCGGCCCAATCGCCAGCACTGGGGAGGCGGACATGGGATCCTTTGAAGGGACTGCGCGTGCTAAATGCAACTTGATCCGCAGAGAAGGTGATCTTGTAATAGATGTAACCGAACCACTAGAACAATGCAGCAGCATGAGGCATTTTGGATGCATAGCGCTTGGTGTCCAGAAGAGGTGATTAATTACACCAGGATAGTGAAAAGAGTTGTCGGCAGGTTCATCAATGTGTCTTCCAAGAGATTAAGGGAGCAGTATAGTGACAGTTCATTGCGCTCTGCGGAAGATCCCCCTGGCAGAGCTTTGTCATGTGGGTTAGATTTAACGGTTTACTTAATTTAGCTCAGTAATCGGGTGTAAGGTTGTATGTAAGGTTTTGCTACGTGGGGAATGTTTGTGTCTTTCAGGATGCTAACTCTTTCTTTACAGGAGTCAAGGCAAGGGTCCTCTGTGATCCTATATGCTAGTTTTTCTGCTTAGCTAATGTTTTGCCTTCCACAGGTGGATTTATGCTGAAGGGTAGGTTATGTAAGTTGTTCATGGATATGTTTGGATTGGTGGTTCTGCTGAGGATGACTATTCTTAGCAAATGTGTTTTACCACCTTTGTATTATTTTTCATTGCATTATTACGGTTGTGTGGATCCACTGCTTGTGGATGGTGGTATCCTTGAGATTTTGGGCAATGTGATAATATTGCAATTGTATAGTTGATATTGTGCCATTCGAAGGGTTGTGTCCGCCGACGTATTCCTTATCTTTGATAATTCGTCTCCAGCTTGCTGGCCTCAGAAATTTTTTCTCTGTAGAGGGCGCTGCGCATCGACGTCCGCCGAGTCGATGTCCCTCGACAGCCACCATATCGGCGCCGACGTCACGATGCCCATAAATAGCCACACGCGGCGTACGTTGCTCAGTTCCGCTTTTCCGCGCTTCGTGGGGCCTCGGAATATCGTTGCTCAGTTCAGTCAGAATAAAACCTCTTATATTTACTCGAAATACCAACTCATTCTCGATGGCTTCTTCATCGGAACCGACGACTCCGTGGTCCGGCTTCAAAAAATGTCGAGACTGCGGAAAGAAAATGTCGATAACGGATCCACACAGGATCTGCTTGTGGTGCTTGGGAGTTGAGCACCATTGTTCGGAGTGTGAGGACTGCATGTCCATGACGGCGAAAGCCTTGAAGGAGCGCAAGGGGAAGCTCGAGAGAGGTAAGTCAGTCAAAACCGCCTCGAAAGTTTCTTCGGCCGAGTCGAGGTATTCGTCTCCTCACCGTCCAAAGCATTCCCATTCCAGGTCTCGAAGTAGCTCCCACCATTCGTCGAGATCTAGACACTCAAAGAAGAGACGTCGAAGATCCCCTTCCTCGTCATCTTCTGCTTCCCCAGAAAGGGTCTCCTGCCCCTCAAAACACAGCTCTCCGGCTGAGTGGGAGGAATTCAGGCAGAAAATGCTAAGTGTCTTTGAGAAAGCGGCCTCGACCCCCTCGAAGACAGCTGAGGGTGATACCCCGGGTGAAAAACTAAAAAAATCGAAACACAGTGAGTCGCTGCACCCGGCGAAAGAGTCCACCCGAGAGCACCACGGGCTATCGGGTAAGAAGGCACCATATCCGACGCCGTTGAAGATACCTTCGACGCATGGATCGGCGCCATCAACGCCGTTGTCAAAGGGTTCTTCGACGCATCGGTCGATCGAATCGACGCCATCGTCGATGCCGACATAGACGCCGATAAAAGAGAAAACCAAGGCTACTTCACAGCCAACGGTTATACCAAGAGCCTCCGGCACGACGCCGAGACTGTCATCGACATCCTCGAGTAGGATCGCGATCCTCTCGAGTTCTTCGAGGCCTCTTCCAGTTTTCTCGACGCCTTTCTCTGCGCCTTCGAAGACTGTCACATGGGCGTCGACGACATCAACGTTTTCTCGCCCAATAATGATGAGTTTGGCTCCTTCTGCCTTAGAAATGGGTTTTACACCATTTCCGAGGTCAGAGTACCCCGAATTATCTTCAATCTATGAAGAAGGGGAGGATTCTGACCAGGAAACCTTCGGGTTGCAGAGGACCACAATACCTGTTGCAGAGGATTTTACCTCTGAGGAAAGAAGGTTGAAAGACCTACAGTAATCATTACATGAGGCAAGTGGGCTGGACACTTCTCCAGAAGTGGAATTTGTCAAGCCAGACCCAGGGGAACATGCTGAAACACCCTATAGAACCCTGATGGCAAGGATTATTGAATTTATGGGTTGGTCTGCGCCTTCACCTGTTTTTCAACAGGATGACCTGACAGACATACTAGACAAAGGTTCACAGGAGGATCCTGTGGTCCCCTTCCATGCAGCCTTGCAAAGGAAGATTTCATCAAATTGGGAAACTCTGAGGTTATCCCTGCAGTCAATAAAAGATTGTCAGCCAAGTATAGGGTAGCTGCGGCTGACCCTGAATACTTATCAAAACACCCGACTCCAGAGAGCCTGGTGGTTCAAGCGGCAACTTCATCAAGCAGCAGATCCACTTACCCTACTGTCCCACAGGATAGAGATGACAAAAGGTACGATTCTATGGAAAAAAAGTCTTTTCTGCTAGTCCATCAACACCACCTGTACGCTTGCCAGGTTTCAGTCACACACTGTGGAAGTGTGCTTCATCAGTGGCTGACTGCATACCGGAAGGAGAGGAAAGGGAAGCCTTCCTTAACATCATTAAAGATGGCAAAGATGCCATGTGCAAATCACTTAAAACTGGCATCGATTCCGCTGACAGTATCAGCAGGGCCATGGCGGCAAGTACGACAATCCGCAGGCATGCATGGTTGCAAAAGTCTGGCTTTGCTCCAGATGTACAGGCCAGACTTTTGAATATGCCCTTTGACGGCTCTTCTTTATTCGGTAAAAAGGCTGATGACAGTTTGGAAAAGTGGCAAACATCTAAAGCAGCGGCAAAATCTTTAGGAGCTGCAATCCGCCAAACTCCTTTTCGCCCCTCAGGAACCTCTGGGAGAGGAAAGTCCTTTCACTATTATTCCTGGGCCAAAGTTCTTCATTGACTCTTTGCGGCAACAAATACTCGTTGAGGCATTCAGGAAAGGCAGAGGACAGCCGGCTCAAAGAGGCCAAAGGAGATCCATCCGAGGTGGACAGGTCAAAAGTACTAAAGCCGCAGCAGGTGCCTCTTTACCATCAGCATCTGCATCGGCCGCCCCCAAACCACTCGGAGGTCTTTCCACACAAAACACCTATAGGGGGCAGGTTAACTCACCATCTGACGGAATGGCAGGCTATTACGTCAGATGCTTGGGCATTGGAGACAGATGCCAGGGTTACTGCCTACCCTTTCTACACATCCCTCAGAGTCATCCACCGGGGCACAGCTCTCTAAAAGTTCCAGATCCGCTCCTCTTGCAGGAAATTATAGACCTGCTAGAGAAAGGTGCCATAGAACCGGTACCTGTAGCGGACAGGAACAAGGGCTGGTACTCCCCCTACTTTCTCATACCAAAGAAGGGCGGAGGACTGAGACCCATCCTGGACTTACGATAATTGAACAAGTTTCTCAGGAAGGACAAGTTCAAGATGGTAACTCTCTCTCAGATCCTTAAGGCCCTCCAGCTTCAGGACTGGCTGGTATCTCTGGACCTTCAGGATGCTTATTTCCATGTGCCAATCCATCTCAAACACAGGAAATACCTGAGGTTTGCAATTGGTGGCTCTCATTATCAATTTCGAGTTTTGCCATTTGGGCTGACCTGCGCCCCGAGAGTCTTCACCCAGCAAATGTCGGTAGTGGCTGCGAGTCTAAGGAGGGAAGGGATCCACCTCTACCCCTACCTGGACGATTGGATGATCAGAGCTGTATCTTCGGAACAAGCTCAGATCCAGCTAGATTATGTCTGCCACTTCCTTCACAAACTGGGCTTCTCCCTCAATTTAAAGAAGTCACAGATGATACCATCACAGAGACTCCAGTTCATTGGAGCGGTCCTGGACACTTCCCTGGGAAAAGCCTCGCCACCAAAGGTGAGGGCTCAAGATATTCTGCAGATGGTCAAAAAGTTTCAAAATGCCAAACGTCTCCCAGCCTTCGACTTTTTGAGGTTGCTAGGCCTCATGGCATCCTGCATCTTCCTTGTGCCAGAGGCTCGCCTGAGAATGAGATCTCTTCAGTGGGCACTGAGAAGTGGTCGCAATTCTCAGGGAGAATGACAGATCTCCTCCGGATTCCGGACAAGGTAGCCCACGACCTTCAATGGTGGGCCTATCCAGAGAACATCTTGAAAGGAGAACTGTTTTGGCAACCATGGCCGGAAATAACAGTAGTCCAGATGCCTCACTCACGGGGTGGGGAGCCCATGCCAACGACTTGACCATCAGCGGTCGTTGGTCTCCATCGGAGTCCAGACTACACATCAACCTATTAGAGCTGAGAGCGATCAGACTAGCGCTGAAAGCTTTCCTGCCATCAGTACAGGGGAGAAATGTCCAGATAATGACGGACAACACAGTGGCCATGCACTACTTCAACAAAATTGGAGGCGTAGGGTCACTGCCACTGTGCAGAGAGGCAATGCAGCTCTGGTTTTGGGCAATTCAGGAAGGAATCTATCTATCGGCAGTCCACCTAGCCGGAGAGAAGAACTTGACAGCAGACGCTCTGGGCAGGCAGAGCACAGTCTCCCACGAGTGGGAGCTAGCTCAGGAAGTCCTTCAAGAGATCTTCACCCTTTGGGGAACCCCTCAGGTGGATCTGTTCGCCACCAGCACCAACAGGAAGTGCGATCTGTTCTGTTCAAGGGAATTTCCCCCGAGAGGAGCTCTGGGGAACGCGTTCATAGTGGACTGGAAGTTCCCACTCCTTTACGCGTTTCCACCAGTCCCTGTTATTCCTCAAATGATCAGGAGGTTGAGAAGATTCCGGAAAACCATGATCCTAATTGCCCCAGACTGGGCCAGGAGAACGTGGTACCCGGACCTTCTAGATATGTCCATCTGTCCTCCAATCCGTCTTCCACTCAAAAAGAATCTTCTCTCACTGGAGGGAGGTCAGGTTCTCCATCCAGAATTCAGAACCCTCAACCTTCACGCTTGGCTTCTGAAAGGGTGAGGGTACAAGGATTGGGACCTCCCTAATGACGTCATGGAGGTGTTGCTTTCGGCCCGAAGGCCAGCAACAAAGTCTTTATACCACTGCCGTTGGAACAAATTTTGCAGCTGGTGTAGAGAAGAGAATATCGACCCTTTTTCATGTGGTAAACCAACAGTGTTATCGTTTCTACTCTACTTGGCAAACTCAGGCCTTCAAGTTGGCACTGTAAAAGGCTATCTCGCAGCGATTTCAATCTTCAAGCGCACGGCGGAGGAACCATCGTATTTCAAACTACCTCTAGTAATACAATTTCTCAAGGGATTAACTAATGTTTATCCTCCAAGACCATTCCAAATTCCCTTATGGGACTTAAATTTAGTCTTAAATTTCCTAATGGGTACTCCATTCGAACCACTCCACTCTTGTTCCCTGAGATTTCTCACTCTTAAAACTGTCCTATTGGTAGCACTAACATCTGCTAGGAGGGTGAGAGAATTACAAGCTCTTTCTTGTAAACCCCCCGTACAATTTTCCATAAGGACAAAGTGTCCTACAGGTGAAGCCTAATTTCCTCCCAAATGTGGTTTCAGAATTTCACATCACTCAGAAAATTACCTTACCTTCGTTTTACCCTCCTCCCCTTCCGGGGAAAGAGGAAGAAAGGCTTCACGGGCTGGACCCAAGGCGAGCTCTGAGCTTTTACATCAGCAGACTGGCTAGGATTAGGCAAGCAGACCAACTGTTTGTAGGATACTCAGGTCACAATTTGGGACTACCCATAACAAAATAGACCATTTCCAGGTGGATTATTTTGACCATTCTAGAATGTTACAAACTGGCAGGGAAAGAGCCACCCCAAAATCTTAGGGCTCATTCAACCAGGGGTATCGCAGCCTCTTCAGCCCTCCAAAGAAGGGTACCGTCCGAGACATATGTGCGGCTGCCCCATGGTCGTCTGCACATACATTCACAACATTTTACAACCTGGATTCCTCCACTAGTCAAGAGACCAGATTTGGCAAAGCCGTATTACATTTGGTTCATTCCTAAAAGGGATACATGACATTATTACTCCCACCTACAATTACATGCCACTGCTATGGGAGTCTATCAAAGATAGGAATACGTCGGAGGACAGAATCCCTTCGAAGAACAAGTTACTTCTTACCTTGTAACGTTCTTTCGATGGGATGTTCCTCCGACGTATTCCTTATCGCCCCTCCCATCCATCCCATCAGTAATACTTCCCTTGTGGTTGCAGCTTACGCTCCTTCAAGGTCAATAACCAATTCAGGCATGACTTATCTTATGCTCCAAAACAGAACTGAGCTACGGACTCCGTGCGTGGCTATTTATGGGCATGGTGACGTCGGCGCTGATACGGTGGCAGTCGAGGGACATCCACTCGGCGGACGTCGACGCGCAGCGTCCTCTACAGAGAAAAAATTTCCAAGGCCAGCAAGCTGGAGACGAATTATCAAAGATAAGGAATACGTCGGAGGAACATCCCATCGAAAGAACGTTACAAGGTAAGAAGTAACTTGTTCTTCTGTTGCAGAGTAGAGAACTCCCAGGTTTTGCATTGTGCGTTGATGTGGGGCGCTGGGTGTGTTATGTTTTGTGTGTGTGCAGTGTACATTAGAGGTCTGTATGGTCTGGAATCTAGCATAGACCCATGTTTCTTTATGTGCATGTTAGTTAGGCATGCATGTGCTGTTGCGTCAGTATTCGTGCGTGGTGACTTGGTTCACGTGCATGTGGGCATGAGTGGACATGAGTGCGCTGGTGTGGTTGTTATGTCTATTGTGGCATAGTTCTGTCAGGCGGCACATCTGCATTGGCAAAGTGTTGATCCAGGCAGTTTGTGGTTCCCCCTCTTCCATGGATGGGTGGTAGATGTGCCTCCAGGTGGCATTTGACATTGTGGGCTCGATGCTACCATTAGCAGTGTGGCCTCTTTGTCTACTCTTTAGGGGGATTGCCATGTGGTGTCTTGCCTAGTGCTTGTTTCTGGGCCTGCGGTGCGGTTGTTGTTGTACTGGCATGTGTCATTTCCATTGTTGACAGAAGGTTCCTGTGATGCTGGAAATGCATCTTAGGGACAGGGCCTCTACTGCCTTCACATGTATGTTCTGTCGTGTTTTCCACGCAAGAGTTCATGTGGGACTCCTGGCGGTGCGGCTCTTCCTGTATTTGGGTTGGTGAACAGACCCTTGGGATATCCTTATGGCACCCATGCCTGGGAGTATGACCCTGTACTCCTAGTGTATGTTTTTAGGCACCTGTGTGTGGCCCACAGAGCAGGGTATGGGCTGGTGGCAGCTCTGTGCTGAATTGACAGGTGCCCTGAGCACCCTTCACTTTGGGATGCCCAGGCCCTGTCATTGGAATCAGTGGATTGCTGATGGGAAACAAGATGGGCTCTGTGGCCTCTTGCTTTCTGTCGCCTGTTACCATATTTTTCCCAAAGTCCCGGGAAGCCCTGACTCTGTCCCTTCCCCCCGACTGGCGGTTGGGAGGAAGATCCATGTATGTTGTTGTGGGGAAGTCCAGGCCAGACTGGCTGGAGCTATCCCAATGACAGTATGTTGTGGGTAAGCCCGTTGGGTGGGACCTGGGTAATGGAGTGCGTGACGAATACATATTTCATATTGTGGGTGTCTAGTATCTGGTGTTTGACACAATGACTGAGACAGCCCTGCCCGAAACCGGTATGAATGCAGTGTGTAATGTTGAATGGTGTGGTACTTGTCCGAATCCACATTCTGTGTTGTGAGTGTCTGGATGGAGAAGAATGGCCTGAATGCACTGTGAGCCGATTGGCTGCCTGACTGCCTGAATGCCCTTCTGAGTGATTGGTTGCCTGAGTGTGACCCAGCATATTGAATGGGAGATCAAACGTATATCTGAGGGCCTCTCACTCCTAGAAATCGTTCAGAAGCTGAAGTTGAAACTGATACTTAACTTTGAAGCCCACTGGAAGAAGAAGAACTGCTGCTGCTGTCCTTCGCTAATCTGAAAGCTGCTGTGCCTTCAAGGAACTGATCCAAGAGTGGACCTGGCTAGGATACCTTTCCCCGAGCTACGAGGGACCATCATGCACCAGCTGATCTCTGCCAAAGCTCCCTGGTAGACAGACCTACGAAAGGCTGCCAACTGGAGAAGGGGACCACCGAGGAGAATGAAGAGAAGCACCGGACAGCCATCCACCGTCGCTGACCGGAGCTGCTGTGCTCCCTTTGCCTAAGAACATTTTGATCCGAGGACTCCCTTTTTCATCCTCATCCACCACTTTTGTCCTGCCGGAGAAAGTCAAGGCCGCCAACGACCGAGGAGAATCTGCGGTGGGTTTCCCGCCACCCGAAGACCTCAGAGACGCCTAAGAAGCTACTGAAGCCGGCCGTGGTCACGTCCCGTTCGCCGATGCCAGACGCCGACGACCCGACGCCCTTTCTGGGCCAAAGTTCTTCATTGACTCTTTGAGGCAACTAATACTCGTCGTTGAGGTGCACTGCACGCCTCAGCTTGCAGGACGTTTTCGATCAATCGTCTACGACCACCGCAAGAACCGAAGCTGCTGCCGCAATGGCAGTGTTCACCCTTTTTCCTCGTGGGATCTCGACTATCCGTAGCTCCTGCCTTAAAGGGAGCCGCTCAAGGACTCGTCGACGACCCGACGTCCAACTCTGCTATTCCAGGTACATTGGGGTTGTAGAACTATTTAGAAAGAAATAAGACTCGCATTGAACAATATATGGACTAGGCCTGTAGTACATCTTTACTTTATTGGTTGCCCAGGTGGGGGGATCCTCATACAGAACTGTGCCTAGGTAAACAGGGCCAATATTCTCCCTATTGTTCTAACCAACTGCTTTCCTCCTATGTCTATTGTTTGTTCCCTTTATTAATTGCTTTGTGTGACATTTGTCCACAGTACAGTTGATGCACTTTAATGAAATCTGATAGTAATTGTGGTACCACATAGAACTGTGTATACATTCGCCATTGTAGATTAACTGAGCACAAAGTGAGTTATTGTGATTGCGTATATAACCTTGAACCTTAATTATGTAAAGACTGTATTTTCACTAATACAGTGTGTGGACATTCCTTTGTGGGTGCTTGGGGACTACACTGTACTTAAGAACCAGCCCGCATTACCTCCTGAGAGCTAAGCCTTGGTTGCTCGACCACGATACCAATAATAGAGAATCTTGGCTGGGGTCCTCTGTGCCTCTCCTCTGCCGTATAGAGAGCAGGAGTACAGACACTCCCCTTCGGTGTTTACAGTGCCTTCAAGTGAAATGTTAACACTGCGGTGTGTCTCTTACATTAAGCGTGTGGCCACTGTCTAATCATTTGTGAGCAGACTGGTGAGTGCTTGGGGGTTATCCATCCACGGCTCTAAGCATGTTTAGTACTTTTGTTGGGTTGTGGCAGGCAGTGCTTGGCATTGTGAAATGAGTAAAAAAAAAAAATTAAAAAAACATTTCAATCCCTTAGATAGTAATGTGTTACAGAAACGGTTCATGCCACTGCAGTGCCACAATTTTCAGACCCTCCAAGATATTGAGGCATAAAATTGAAAAATGTCGGGGCATAAAAAACGAATTTTGCAGCACAAAATTGTATTTTTTGCAGCACAATTTGTATTGACGGCAGGATGTAAGATTGACAGGTTGCAAGAAAATTGGCACTGCGTGAGGCTACAAAAGGGCCAAGTTGTCATTATTTGAACCCTTTGTACCAATTTAGTAGGAAGAACCCTGATTTCCCAGGCTTGACAGAACACTGTTTGTTTTACTCTACATTTTTGGTTTAATGTGTGTGCCTATTTAATATTATTAACTTTATTGATCATTATCCGTTATAATTGTGAAAATATTACCCTTCCATGTCCTCCAAGCACCCACACACATCACTCACCAATTCCCCATCACAACTTGCACTGCCAAACCTCTCACTCTGCCAATCATGCACATACTCACCCTTGTAACACCCTGCTGCCCCCTCTGCCAATCCGCCATTGAGCTCCATCTTAGATTTAACTCCAAGGAGTGGCAACCTCCCCTCACCAGCCCCGCCCCCGTCTGATGCTTTAGCCGTGCATGTTTCCCTTCCACACCCTCCCGGCCAACGGAGGCAATCCCAGCACTGTCTGGGTAATTGTTCTCCACTGTTACCCCAGCCCATCACCACTTAATTCCCTTTCCACAACGTCGGGTTCCATAATAAGTCTGTGGGTTGAAAGCAGGAGCCTCCCTCAGTGACAATTAGCTCAACAACTGGATCATTAATTCTTAAGGGATCACTTAGTCTATTTGGAAGTTTTTGCTGAGGACTTGTCTGCTCCAGTTCGTTCTCGCCACCCCACCCAAATTTACTTATGCTTCTTTTCTTCCCCCCAATCACCAGGCCACAGATCTAATTCCTGTTTACTTGACTGACATAGCCAGCAATCAGGTAGAAGGACATGGCTCCCCAGCTCCCTTCTTCCTCTGAGACATCCGCCAGCCCAACAACTCTCCTCATTTCCCCCTCTTCACTGCGGCTTCCCATGCTCCTCTGGGTTGTTCTTTCCATGCTCAAAGTAAAGACATTGTTTTGCATCTCGTGGCATGGCTTTTACCTTTTGTTGTTCTTTAGATGTGAACCGCTGCTCTGAGGGGAACCCACAGCAATATGGAATTCCCTTTGCACACAGCCGCTTCATCAGGTTACACATGGACCTCCTTTTAGCTAAAGTAGAGGCCGCGAGGTCTTGAAAGAGCTACATTTTGCGTCCCAAAATCGTATCTCCTGCATGTCCTAATTACCTTGTCTTTGAGCTGGTAATGGTGGACTTTGGTGATGACATCAGGAGTGTGGTTTTGTTCTCTCTGGAAGGGGGAAAATACCTGATGCGTCCTATCCAGCACTATTCCTTCCTCCCCAGTGACTGCCAATATTTTACCTCCACGTATAATTCCAGGTCAGCATCTCTGGTCTGCTGTGGGACACCTTTAATACGTATTTTGTCCCTGTGGGATCTATTTTCCAAGTCCTCCTGCCTCGCCTGGAGGGTCTTGCACATAGCTTTCAGAGCCCTCATTCTGCTGGACACCCCAGACAGTTTGAAACCGTGGTCTCAATTTACGTTCTCCAATTCATCCACTTTGCCCCCAAATTCCAGCATCTGCTTGTCCAGTATCGAGAGTTTGTGGGTAGATTTCAACCATGTTATTCCATAGTTCTCTCTTCACTTCTGCCATCCACTCTGCTCCGTTTTTGTGGCCAACAGCTCGCTCCCCTGGGTCCTCGATGGTGCTGTGTGAACCTGTGTGTTCATCCCCACCTCAGCTTTTTTCAACTTCTCCTATTCCTGTATCATGTCGACTATATCTCCTGCCTTAGTGCCTTTCGAGTGTTTCGGCATGCTGATGAGAGGGAGCCACTACGCACTGACCCCTGGGTTTTCCACACCAGGCTGCCCAGCCCAGAGGCTCTTGTTGACCACATACAATAGGTTCTGCTATGCTCCACAGGGGTTCTGCGTTGCCTCTCCTGTGTGTCTCAGTCAGCAGCTCGTATCGGCCTCAGGCGTCGACCTCACCGGCCACCACCACCTCTGCACAGGAGCTCCGCTGCGGCGAGGCTACCTGACTCGCCTCTACTGCCACTTACTGCTCAGCCTCCCCACTAATGTTCCTCGCGGTGCTCGGCTCCTCACCTCTTCTGTGCTGCCACCGGACCACAAACCAGCTCCGCTGGTCCACCTACATGGGGGACCTACCAGACCAGCCTGCCATCCGGGAACCGGAGACCCTGCTGGAGCCACTCCTGAGTCGCTGCCCACCCAAGGAATCACAGGTGTGCTTGCTCCCCCTCTGGCATGAGTTGCCAAAGCTGCCATTTTGTCTCCCCGCCATGGGATGCCTTCCTGTTCTGTCGTGCCCACTGGGGTCCTGCACACAGTTCTGTCAGCTGGACGATACATCGTTGCACCTCTCCCACCTATGACGGGCGGGTGGTATGGCCATTTGGTTTTGGGGGAGTCAGCAGGAAGGGAATCTCCCTCCGAAGCCTATGGATTAAGCGTCTGCCATGTTCCACGACCCGACCATGCCCCAAGGTCACCTTATTCTCATAGCTGACCTGGCGCAATTCCAGGGGGCTTAGCTGGAGCACAAATGATGCGTTGGCCAGCCGCCTTGTATACATTAGTGCCGGCAGCAGTCTCCTGACACTAATGTTCTACAGGTGCCCAGTGCATTTCACTGTAAAATGATAATTCTATCGCATTTGAGGAATGGAAATAGTAATGAGACAGCAACTATTCATGCCACTGCTGTAATACATAAACAGAAAATTGCATGACAGCGTCAGGAAAGACCAATGTGCACCCCTCTGCGCCTATTCCAAAAGTGCATTTAAATGTGCAGAAAGGCCCCCTGATTTGCGCAAAGCGGTAAGAATGTGTCAATTCAGATGCCCTTTGTGTATTGGGCTGCTCCTTTTTTTGGGCGCAAGTTATGAGATGTGCTAGTGCAGTTTATTTGCCCCCAAAAATGTTTTGAGAACATGGTCCTTTGTTTCTTTTTTTTGAAATGTCAGTTTTTTCAAAAATGTCTATTTGTGTTTTGGCAAAAACTGCTGTTTTCACGCTTTTTTAAACAATAAAACAGCCGATTACACAGGATCGCGATTAGCTCCAGGGTCAGCTTAAAGTTAATGCATGAAGGGGTCAGAAAAGACCCTGTTATGCATTGCACTTCCCCTGCACATGTTCCATAGAGGCATAGGGGAATAAGCATCCTCTTTCTGAATTTGGGGTGTGCATTAAAATGTGAAGAAATGCCCCCTTGTGCAAAGGGGATGAAAAACAAAATCTGAATGTGTGCATCTATGCATACATACAAAGGAATTTTATGAATAGGGTACATCTTTTTTGGGCGCTAGTGAAGCGATGCATTAGTGCATTTCATCACTTGCGCCAACAAAACACTTGAGAATAGGCCTCTTGGCTGGGGGGAAATCCGCTGAAAATTTGCGCTATTACCTCCGGCTGGAAATCCGCCGGCAGTAAGAGCGCAAATTTTCCCCATTGACCCCAATGGGGAATGGGGCATTCCCGAATGGGCTCAATGGGGAATGGGGAATTACATTACCGCCGAACTCGTTATCCGACGCCATTAGTGCCGGGGAGTTTGGCGCTAGGGCTAATACCACCGGCGGTAATACCGCCGGCGTTACCGCCAAAGTCGTGATCGGGCCCAGGGTCTTTCCCAGCATTTCAGAAGGCCATGCTTATGAATTCCCTGTATTGTATATTCAAAACCTCAATAATACTCAACGTGTTGCCCTCTGAATGATGAAAAGCAGACCACGTATGCCCGAGGTGTGACTTCAACTTTACTAATTTGATCAACTTCAGAAGGATGAACGGCTGAGTTCTTCTTAGCCAGATTCAATGGGACCGGCAGGTTACACAATAACTACTGCAGGAAGATGCGTTCATCTACTGAGATATCTTACTGTTGAGTTGTATGTGCAGTCTTACTTGGCTAACATTCACATATACACTGACTCCAACGTCTTGCAACCCCGCTTCCCCCAGTCGGTCTCATCCTACCCCTTCATTATCCTTAACATTTCTCTTAATTCCTGAAGCCTTTGAAGGGAATTAAGTAGGTCAAATTGCTCTTGAGGTAGATGTGGGCTGGAAGAAAAATCTGTGGGGGCCGGAGCACCTACTCGAATCTCACTGGGAGATTCCTGTGAGCCGTGGACAACTTTTGAGAAAGATCGCCCCTGCTCATTATGAGATCTTGCCCCCAAGAGGAAGATTTCTTTTTGCGAGAGGCAATACCTACATGGCTGTCTGCATAACTGCTATATTGACTGTATTGTTGTACAGATAACTATCAGCGTTAGTATTCTAGTTGTTCACAAACGTTTGCATGTAGTGCCCTCTCGTGGTTAAATTGTACAGCGATTCCAAAAAGCAGTGCCCTGATATTTTGCCGGCAAATTAAATTCTTAACAAACACTTCGTTCACAGATTTTAAAACAAACGTGAAAAAACTTCATCTGCTGATGTTTAAAAACATGTTTTCACAAATGTACTAGCTCTAACAAGCATTTTACAGCAGACATAGATTTAGGCCTTTGTGCATATTCTTGGCAAATCCTCAACCCTTCCCTAGACAAAGATTTGAAGCACCTCCTTGTGGTGTTCGCAAGTCTGGCTTGTATATTGTTATGTTATGTTATCTGAACGTATTAAGCGTTCGTACGCCCGGAGGCGTCATGGCGCCAGTCGCGTGAGAGGGGGAAACACTGAGAGAAGGAGTCTGAGTTGAAAAGTTAACCTAAAATAAAAGGGCTTTCAACAGCCGCCGGAAGGTAGGATGATCAACGGTCACACGTAAGGCCAGAGGCAGGTCATTCCAGGCTTTAGCAACAGCCACCGAAAAGGCCCGCCCACCCATTCATAAGAGTCTGGTCAGGGGGATCGCCACAAGAAGCGCAGATCGAGAGTGCAGGGCATGAGTAGGAACATACTGCACACATTTCTCCTGCAGATACTCTGCTTTCAGCCCATAAAAGGCGCGATGCACAATGCACATAGACTTGAAAAGGATGCGCGTTTTCAACAGGGAACCAGTGAAGCTGCCTCAACAATGGGGACATGTGGGCTCCAAAAGGGGGAGCGAAGGATGGATTTATCAGCAGCGTTTTGAAGTAGCTAACGCCGGTTTATCAAATAGCGAGGTTGTGCTAGATACAAGGAATTACAGTAATCCAGTCCGCTCACAACAAGCGCAGCCACGACCAGGCCCTGACTGTTTGCGGGGGTCAAAGGAAGAACCTTCCGAAGAATACAGAGCTTAAAATTCCCAGTTCTACAAACCACTGCAACCTGCTCATCCATGGCAAGGGACGCAGAGATTTTTACCCCCAGGTTCCTGGCAGATGAGAGGGGGACATTACATCAAGTAAGGGGTTTGGCACCTTAATATAATGGGGGTAAATTGCTTCAGGCTACATGGGGTGGTAAATGTTTCAGATACATAAAACAGAACCACTCAAACATTCATAGCCAAGTCAATTCTCAAAGACAAAATGTTTAATGATACAAAACAACTGAAATTAATAGAGAAGTAAGCAGTATATTGCAATACAACGAAACCCATAAAGATGGTTAAAATAGTGAACAATGTATAGGTCACTCGTCTTTAAATTTGTTTTGCAAAGCCACCTTTGAAGAAACTTTTATGAAACGTGTTCCCTACGTCCCACATGTTGCTTGCAGAGGAAACATAAAACAGGGACCAAGTGAGGGGTGGGACGCAGTGCCCTGAGATCAACTGCCCCTGGGGGAGGAGCACTGAGTGGTCTGTCTGAATTCTGCCTCACCTCTCTGGTCTTCATTCTGCCTCCTCCCTTGCCTTTGCCTCGCCTGTTCTCTTACCTTCCCTCTCTTAATTTACTATATCTCTACTTACCATCCCCCTTTCCATCTCACACGTTTCCTACTTTCTTTTTTTATTTCATTTTTTTAAGCTTCTTGCATTTGGAATTTTAGGGTTCTTTTAAAAAACATTTATTTTCTTCTTTTTTTATGTTTTCCTTGTTTGAAGTGATTGTACACAGAGTTGTAATTTTTGTCTGGTTATTATGAAAAGTACTTATTATCATAGAAATGTAATATATGTAAAGTCTTGTTTTATTTTTATTATATTTGAAAAGTTGATTCTATCAACTAACCAAATAAAAAATAAAAAAACTTCTGTGTAATCTCCCCATTCCCTTTCACCTCTCCCTTCCTCCCATTTGACTCTCTCCCCCAAACTATGCCTAGTGTTCCATGGACTCGCCAAGCGACTGTCCAGCAAGCTTGTTAAGCGGTGTATTATGTTGTATTAATAAGTCATTATAATGTAATGTGCCCTTCAACACCATTGTGGCACAGGGCAACTAGTCTGTGCTTTGTGGTTGGTGAGAGGATAGGAGAAGTGGGAGCAGGATAAAAAGGAAACAACAACTAGAAAGATACAAAGAGGTAGAGGGGGGTGCCTGACACTGGCAGTAAGGGTGCATGTGTAACCAATGGTAGTGGATCAAGCAAAGTGTGTCAAGGCAAATAGGAAATAAAACCTGCCAGTCTATTGGGGCTGTTTCCAGTGCATGGATAGTGTGGCAACTGAATGAATCACTCCATGGTTTTGAGATGGACTGAAGATCTGCTCAAGTGTGCGCTCAAAGTGTGGAGGCGTCGTCTTCAGAAACAGTTTATAAACATCCCTCCTGGTGAACCAGGAGGAAAATCTGAATGTACCAAGCAAAACGCCAGCCTGAGGCGTCAGACTAAAGTGTTGGCTGTGTACAGATGAATGCAGGGAACAAGGGGAAGGGGCGGGAAAGATGGAGAATCTAGATTCTCCAAGTGCCATACCTGCGTGATTACTCAATTATGGATGAGCTTAAATTACCAATGTTGGGAGATGTGAGTACAATAAGGTGTGTGCTATCAAATCCTAGTACTGTGCACCCACGTATAGTACTAACACGGAACAGGCTGCATTCAGTGGAATAGGAGGGCACCTTCTCTATTTAATGACAGAGAGATGCTATCACCGTGTCCACCACTCTCTTAGGTGAGATAGAAATATGTAGCCCAATTTCAACATGCTTCAAGAAACAGAATAGAAATTCATACGGTGGCCAACTACATACATAGTATGTGGAATTGGCCTAGCTGCTACATGTACTACAGGGTAGTACAGTGGCTACATGATGGCACATAGAATACCTATTTAGAATTCTATATTTAGAACTTCATTAAAAAAGGAAACTGGTTGCCGCTGCCGTAACCTCACACGTTTGTGGTAGTAGTAGTATTTCAAGCTTAATTTGAGCATTTTTGCCCATCTGAGGCCCAAGTTATCATTCCAAATGTATAAATCTATTCTTAATACTTACAAAATTCCATACACAATTCATTATCTTACACATAACAAAACATTAATACTGTGTTGCATTCATATCAACACAGATGTTTCACTTTTTGTGTCTTGGCGTTAGTAACGATTGCTAATAACACACCAACTCATTAAGTACAATTCTACAACTTTTTATGAATATTTAATTTAAGTGGAAAAACTTGCAGAGCAATGAATCAGTGTTCTTTACAGAGGACACCTAGGTGGAAAAAGCGACTGCTTTTCATTCAAGCCATTGTGTTGTCTACACGTGTTTCAGCCCGTGTCCTAATACGTTGATCCAAAGGTTTTGATGGTTGTTGGCTGGGCTTTCTTCAGGGCGGGATTTGTTTCATGTGTGAAGGCCCTCGGGCATTGCTGATTGTGGTATCTATGCGCAGTATATCATTACAGTATCTAAAAATGTGGCCGTTGTGTGGTGTTTGTTCGGTACAGCCGCCACACCGATTTGGGGCATTTCTTGTCTGCCACAGTTCATCCTAATGAAAAGGAATCGTTGGGTGGTGATATGTATATATCTGGCGTGACCCAGGAACCACATGGTACTCCGTTGTCCGTATAACCAAGGGTCGGCCCATGCATCCACTCGGAAGAGCGCATTGTTGTTCGCCAAAGCACACCTCGAATGCAGATTTAATTTTCATAAAGTGTTTTCATTGCATGGTGCGATGCAAGCTTCATAGAGGTATGCTTCAGCAATTAAGCGATTGGGCGATTCATAACCCCCACGCCGCATGTTACCAGTATGTCAGTATTTTCTTGCCCAACCGCATTGGAAATGTAATGGTACAAGAGGACCGCAGCGAGGCATCTTGTTCACTTGACCATGTTCGCAATCTTATGAACTGCATTGGTGTTCTATTTTGGCGGCAAAGCTGTTTCACTTGACCAGCCTGTGTTTTGGTGCACAATGGCCCCGTGCTGCACTGTTGTTTTTCGAGGTTGGAGCATGTGTAGTGCATTGTTGTAATGGAGGCTCTGTGTGAAGCATGTGCTTTTTTGTTTACGGGTTGCTGGGACAAAACGGCATGAGTGCTGAGCGTGTCTTTACCCTAAGAGCTGGGAGGTCATACAATGTGCATAATGGGCTGTAATTTTGGACTGATTGCCGGAATTTATATGGACGCTCTTAAATGTCTGCACGGAATGTAATTCATGCGATTTATTCACACAGTTGTTCGTGGCCGCGCCTCTGTGTACTAACGCGAGCACTCCAGGTGAATGTGATCAATGCCTTACATGCTGTATCTGTGCATTCATCAGGTTTTGAAATTGGTAATGTCGAATGTGGGTAGCACGTATGGTCTTGGAATTCAAAATTTGAACCATTATAGGATGCAATAGGCGAAGAGATGAAGAGATTACAGATGGTTTCATGTACTTCTTTCTCGATGCTGGAGATGGGATCCGCAGGTTGGTGCATGGTCTCTGCCCGCATGACACAGCCTGTTTAAGGCGACGGTTTGTGTTGATTTCAGCTACTATGTAACATGATTGTGTGGAGGTTGCTGGTAGAATGAGTTTGCCGGCATTTTATTACACATGGCAAGGGAGAAAGGGCGGCATGTTTTTTGTTTTGTCACTCAGAACACAGTACCGCGTGTCGCTTAATAATTTAAGAAATGTACAAATTACTTTGAATTGGTGCAGTGTTTTCCGGCATACCAGATGCTCCCAATGGTATGCCGAGTGTTTAAATGGAGCGTTAATTTGCGCTCATACTTGCTTTACAAATAGCGAGAATTCAATGTGAACCTCGATTCAGCGCGAAACATTAACAGATCGGCCGTTTTGAACCTGCAATTTTCCAATGGGGCTGTTGATGGGCGACATCCCCTTTTGTTGTTGATGCATAATTTAAACAAGTGGACGTTCGGAATTATGAGTAAATTGGTTCATGGCCCCGGCGCCGCACGTTCCCTTTATGGTTCATGGGAGCGAAGGTAAACGCATATGGGCATTCAGAGGAACAAGCAGGTTTGTTCATGGCGCCACACCTGTCGGTGCATAATTTGAGGCGTTGTTCCAGAACAGAACAGGTATATTTCATTTGAATCCTACGCCCAACTGTTCATGGCCCTGTGGCGCAGTAATTGAGGTAATACTGTGGGATTAAGTGATTTAAGGAATGATGAATCGAGGGGCGCATGTATGCTTGCGCCATGAATTGAACTCCATAATGGCCGCAGTTTTTAACCAGCGGGGAGAAGCCCATGTCCCTTAGGGCAACAGGGCAGCATATGGTGCTTGAGAAATAAACATGGAGGCCGTGATTACATAAGGAACAGACAACCCCTAAGGTTGGTGTGGCAATGTTGTGCCTTTACAAGTGAGGTCTAGGTACGGCCACAGCTTTAAAGAACTGCTGCAATACTGGCGGGCGGAAATGAAAGGGGGGTCAGTGGCCGTATTTAGGAGTTTGCGTTTTATGTTTCGAGCCCATTTTGGTGCATTATGGGAATTGTAGTTGGGCACAGGATTGATATCAGATTGTTTTTTTATTCTGTAGATTCAATTTATTCCCGACGCAGTCATGCCCCTGGCCGGGGTTTAGTTCCCCGTATACCTGCAAGACTATAAGTCCCAGAATGCGTTTAGGCATTTGCCACGTGCATTTCTAAATAATGCGGCTTTCATGTAGCTGCTACGCATTGGTTAAGGTGCTCTCTATTGTTAAAAAAGGGTTTGGAAATGGAAAAATGGCGGCTTTACAGTGAAGAAATTTTCTTTCATTACAAATGCATGGGATTGGTTTTTCCAAAAAACGAAAGTAATCAGAGTTGGTTTCCAGTAACGTCCACACGAATAATAGGGAATACTTTCTACGAATAGGGATTTTCTGACCATTGATGTTAGGTGCAAACATGGTGTAAGTGCATGGCAATGGGATATGCTTTCCTGTGGTATTACTGTACATTGATGGTAACAGGTGTAAGTGCATGGCCATGGAATATTGTTTTCTGGGGTATTTACTAGCCATCGATGGTAGCAGGTGCAAGAAGGGTGCATGGCCATGGAATTGTGCCAGGCGTATCCCTTAGGCTTATACACAGCCCAAAACTGTTGGGTTTGAGAGATGGGTGCGTGCATATCTCCTGGGTTGATCGCCTTGCCTTGGGACAGGGGGGCATGTGCCTAAGGCATTTGGGGGGACAGCCCCGGGTAGTGTTGCGTGGGGGGGGGGCACTGCTGTGTGTAGTCCATCCCGTGGGAGGTGAATAGTTAAGTACATTTGCCATAGCACAGCAACGTGCAGAACTCGCGTGTCTGGACTTTTATGCAACATCCAAGGAAAATGTTAGGATGCATCCGGACTGAGTAATGGTTTCTTAAAGTGGGTTTCTACGTCTTTAGGACAGGATAGCGTGCCACAGGACTTAACATTCTTTTAAGAGGCACAATTACTGAAAGATTAGCGGAAACATTGCTGGTGGATAATAAAATTATGGCTAATAGTTTAGGTTGCATGGATACAAATAAGCCCCACTTCTGGATAACGAGACTACAAATACCAGAATGCAATTCGGCAGAAGGCGGTAGCATGGCCTGAAGTTGTTTAGATATTGAGGAATGTTGATGGATAATATGCTGGTTGGTTTTCAGGAGCCATTAGAAAGGGTTTTCCAGGAGGCATTACTTGGGGGAGATGATCCATACGGACAGGTAGCGATTGCACCGACCAAGATTTCCCGGAAATGGCAGGGTGGTTAATTATTCACTCCGCTGACGAATGAATTTATGTATGGGGGAAGGTACCTATCCACAAGGCAATGCTTTTGGGACACAACCTACAAGTCCAAAAAAGGTGTCCACAGTATGCCTCATGTCTGCATTGGGTGGATAACAAATTGTTTTCTGTTCAAATACAGGCAGGGGCATCTGGTGGTGGCAACGAGGGCTCCGCTTCTTCGAACAAATGGCGTTCTCTCAGCCCAAAAACACCTGCAAGGGCAGGGGGAATCAGGCACGGAGGGTTGAGAGAGTCGTGTCTACGAAGGAGATGGTTGGACAAAGCAAGGAACAGAGTCGGACCAGCGCCCCTTGGGAGCCTGAAACAGCAGGGGCGTCTGGTGGTGGCAACGAGGGCTCCGCTTCCTCGAACAAATGGCGCTCTCTCAGCCCAAAAACACCTGCAGGGGCAGGGTGGTATCAGGCACGGAGGGTTCAGAGAGTTGTGTCTACGAAGGAGACGGTTGGGCAAGGAACGGAGTCGGAACGGCGCCTCTTGGGAGCCTAAAACAGCAGGGGCGTCTGGTGGGGGCAGCGGGGGCTGCGCTTCCTCGAGCAAATTGCGCTCTCTCAGTCCAAAACACCTGCAGGGGCAGGTGGGTATCAGGCATGGAGGGTTGAGAGAGTGGTGTCTACGAAGGAGATGGTTGGACTATGCAAGAAACGGAGTCGGGCCAGCGCCCCTTGGGAGCCTAAAACGGCAGGGGCATCTGGTGGTGGCAACGAGGGCTCCGCTTCTTCGAACAAATGGCACTCTCTCAGCCCAGAAACACCTGCAGGGGCAGGGGGATAGCAGGCACGGAGGGTTGAGAGAGTTGGGGCTACCAAGGGATGGTTGGAAGAAAGGGGAGGCAGTTGGCCTCAAAGCGGTGGTCGAACCGGGAGCCGGTTGTGCAAGAGCAGGTCAAGGTATGACGGAAAGATGGAGGGGACTGAAGTATCCCTAGATCAGGCACAACCGACAAAGGTGAAATCCCTGGTCAAAGGAGGATAGACAGAGTTGCACTGGGCAGCAAGGTGTACTCAGAACTGCTACAACTACAAAATAGGAAAAGGGGGAGCCACGGTGGGCGGTAACCCACCTTTGGCCTGGCGGTGTTGTGGCGACCAATGAGAAGAGAAAGACTCCGAATGAGCCATTGCTAAACCGGAAGGGGGTGTCTGGCGGTAGCAATTGGGGCTCAGCTTCCCTCCAACAAACGGCGCTCCCTCAGTCTGCAAATACCTGCAGGGGCAGGCGGTTCTCAGACTCGAAGGTCTTGGGGGAGTTGGGCCTGCAATGGACATGGATAAAAAGGGGGAAGCAGGACAAGGAGCAGTCGCTACATCTTTGGAACTATTTTCAAGATCTGTTTGCTGTGGTTGTATATATGTGAAAATAAATCTGCGGCCTTGTTACGCCAAACCAAAAGAAAATGTCTCATTCAGCACCTTACTAGAGGGGAAAGGAAAGGGGCTGGCAAGAATGAGAAATGGGTGATACACTGGCCTAACTAATGGACAAATGCCCAGGTTATCACAACTACGTTTATTGAATTTCTACCTAGAGTGTAAACCACCAACCTTTTTCTTGACAGGACTGAGGATGGGCACTTTAAGATGATTTCTTCTATCTAACGACTGCTTGATGCATTTCTCTATTTCAGCTACATGGAGAAAAATAATAATTGACCTCCCTTGCATGGGCTGGGGACTAAGTTTTCTTTCAAAAGGTACAATTAGAAGCATGTAGAGATCGAGTTTCTCTCTGAGAGAATCACTAGACCCTCCACTGACAGACCTACCAGAACCCCCTATGCCAACCTCCTCGTCGTGCCCAGGGTCTCTAGAGCTCGGTCCAGAGGCTCAAGTTTCCCATTCATTGCAGCAAGTAGATGGAACGACCTTCCCCCTAGCTTGAGAAACGTATCCTCTCACCTAGCATTCCGCAAGGAAATTAAAACACGCTTATTTAACTAAAACACTTGCCTCAAGCCCACTTCACTCACGCCTGTAACCTTTCTCAACATCCCTATTGTAACCATTATGCAACTCCATATCATGTAACCACATTGCTACGCCCAATGTAACCAGTAAGCAATGCTGTATCATGTATTGAAACAGCTATGTCTTGACAGTGCCTCGATGCCCCCGGGCCGTAAGTGCGCTATAGAAGTTCAAAATAAATAAATAAATACATTTCACAAACCTCAATCAGGCCCAATCTTTCTTGCAGGCATTCTTTGATTTTCTATCCAAGTGTTGCTTGTCAGCCTTCTTTTTATTTTCATAGAACAAAGGTCACAGAAAAAAGTTGCAAACTTGTTCTTCGTTCTCATGTGATGGCAAGAGAAATACAAATTACTTTGCAACTTTGTAAGCCAACCAATTTCATGGTGAATTTTATATTAAGCTGATTGGCAATCTGAGCAAGCCCAAAGAGAGTAACAAAGAGTGCTTATTCTTCAATACTCGGTTCCCCATCGGGAGAATGTATTTATAATGTGCCTATTTCTAATATGTGGTGCAAGTCCCACTGCGATTATGCTCGGTAAATGTTATCAACTAGATCTGACTTAACTTGCCTACTGCGCCTCACCTGGAGGTCACGCATTAGCTTGTCATAATACAACACAAATAGTATGTCCCGCTGTTTACCATATGAATGACGGTGTTGTCTCGCTGCAGTCAAAGTCTCTCCCAGCATGTAAACACTTGCCACTCGCAGATAACTGAAATTTAAACGAGCAGCTACTAGAGCGCGTTGTGCGTTTCTCGCCTAAACTCAACATGCCATGTATGTATATGTCGGAGTCATCTTGGGAGCACGTCTTTTTTATTGGGAAAATACTCGTAGTCTTGTGATGAATACTGCCCAAGCTAATTGCTCTGTGTGTTGACCTTATATGAACGCCGCCTGTTTCAGTATTATTTATCGTACAATTTTTCTAAAGGGCGTGTTACTTTATGCATGCCTTAAATCTTTTAGACATCTACTCTTGTTTACATGGCGGCCATGTTGTTCGGTCACTCGTGGCCAGTAGTGGCGACCATTTTAATGGGATTATTTATTCATTGAGGTGCAAAATGGTGTTTCAGTGCCTTGAGTATAACCCACATAGAGAGTAAAAATGATGTTAAGACAACTGCATGGTTAAACACTGAAGTTACTAGGTAGTGCATATTTTGTTTTCTCCTCCATAGCAACATCATGCTGTACCAAGTTTACATTTTTTAATGTTCATGTGGACCTTCAAACGCTTTTTCAAAGGTTTTTTCCAAATTGTTTGCAGAACTGGAAAATGCCACCTTTGAAGAGTGTTTAAGGATTCTATTAAGCACGACATTCACTAGATTATAATAAGCACGCCATTAATGGTATTCTAGAGAATATTGTTATTGACAGGACCTCTACCGCATAAACAAGGCCCACTCTATATTGGTGTTGAGACCATTATTTACTGTGTCCAGTCCAAAGACCCATTTCTTTTCTGCCTTCTGTATGGGAGTGAGGGGTCCCCAGGTCCCCTCGCACCGTACACTCCTCAGTACAAGGCTTGGACCACGTGCCTCCGGTAGTGGGGTTGCCCCTTGCCCTTATGTAAAGTTAACCACAGTTGACTGCTACATAGATGGGACTACTGAGCAGGACACGGGGCATCCATCTTTTGTGCCCCCTTTCGACTCCATCTTGGGTAAACAGGCCTCACTGCGATAGTACAGCAATGCTCAGCTCCCCTTCCACCGCAGCAGCCAAGGACAGAGACACACACGCACAAGGCGCAGGCAGCTGGCTGCCCCCACCCTTGCATTCCCCCTGCGAAGGAAAGCTCTGCGCTCCCATTCTCACACAGAAGCCAGGGAAAGTTGCAACAACCAATATGATACAGTTTTCTTCCTCTGAGATCACTGCTAGCATGAGAACCAGTATGTGAACCAGGATGAGCTAAGCACTTTCTGCTCGATTCGTCCCCATAAACGTGCAAGCCACCCACCCCCATTTTAGAACAATTTATTGCCATCTTGACCCTGCGCTCCCTGTAAGGTATTTCTTTCAAGTGCCAGACCCTCGCCTGTGCTGCGAAACCCACCCAACAGACCCACTACTAACCTTAAGCATTTTTACTACAATGTATGTTTTTACTTATACTAATAGGTCTGAAACTTAGGCGATATGTGAAACACAGTTTGATTCTTTTACATGCACAATAAAGGTCAAGGCCTCTAATTAAAGCCACGAATGACCCAATTGTACTTCCAATAATTATTATGTGTAACTTGTGTAGAAATATGAAAAGTAGCATGAAATGTTTTAGATAATTTGTTATTTAGTGTTTTTCGAATGCAACATATTAGCTTAGGTAGTGACCACAGTGACCGGACCCTGACCTGGGTGGAGCACAGGATATTTGACGTCCGTCATCTCGTCAGCCACTCAACCAACCAGAAGGAAGAGATGCCACCCACACCTACAGCACCACACCGCCTGGCCAATCGGGTCCATTTAGCATTTTTTGTTAGAGTTACTTTAATCGATATATATACAAGTAATGATGTAAATGTTGGTAGGGGTTTTTTGGGTTATTTCCTAGCTGGAGAAATAAACCATCCTTTGAACTCTTGCAGCCGGGTCTCGGTGCCTTCTTCCCGGAAAGGGGTTGGGTTGGTTATTTTATTTTCTCTCACACGTAGTAAGCCGGGGAAAGGCACCTACATTTTTGGTGACCCCGCAACGTGATTTAGAGAGGTGCCTCGAGGCCTGCACCTCCCGGCAGCGAGATCCAGGGCGCCCCCAGCAAAACCATCGCCTCCGCGGTTGGCCAGACTGTGCACACCAAGAAGAAAGGGTCAAGGGTTTCCCGGTTGACGAATACCCGATCGAAAAGACTGCTCGCCAAGGCAGGCTACGGCTTGGTTTGGGGACGGACCTGAGCGAGGTCCGGCCGTGAGCGGTGACCCTCGGAGTACCTGACTAAACACGTGGAGTCCCGGTTGCAAAGACCCCAAAGGAAGGTAAGGGGAAAATACGGGAAGAAGGGAATTAGCAAACAAAGGGAAGAAGCTAGTTAAGAATAGGGTCTGTGTGAGTGACGGCGAGGCTTTTCTGATCTATCTTTTATATGGCCATTAGGTGTTGTAAGAAGTGAGAAGAAGAGAAGTGGTATCCTAGCCCGTACGGGGTAGAAGGCGGCGCTGCATAGCATTTGTCCCGACCAAGTGCAGAATAGAGATAAAGAGAAAATAGTAGGGGTCTCGTATATTGAGTAGACTCGGAGTAGTTTTAGAATATTCTTTTTCCGTGGAAGTAAGAAATCTTGAGACTTAATAAAGGTGAAAGAGGTGGGGAGTGAATGCGAAATAGTAGGTAGAATAGGGAAGAAGAAAAATTAGGGGCAGTAATGGAAATAGGGAAAGAACAAATGCGTGCAGGCAGTCCATGTGTATGTTGCATGATTATATGTTTGTCGGTCTGCTTTGTGTACATGTTTTATTGAACACGCTAAAGTATTTCAGTAAAAGTAAATTGTTGATTAATAAATAATAGGCAAAGAAATAAATTAGAGGTGACCAGGTAACACCTCTCAGAAAGAACAGCTAATGTGACATACCATAATTGCGAGCATTGATAAAGAACGTATTTTTCACATATTGTAACTGACATATCAAGTGAGAGGTGGGAGGGGACTCAAGGGTACCAGAACACACAAGAAAGGAAAAGAAGCATTGCGATGGGGGGAGTAACGCCACTGGCACATATTTGCCAGCACCTTCCACTATATAGCGACAGGATACAGAAGTATCACGATCAATGGATCACTGAAATAAAAGGAGATGGGATTATACCAATTTGGCCAGAAGGAGGGTCATTTGACAAAAGAGTGTTGGACCTAGTATCAACACATTTGCTAGCACGATACAAAGGGAAACAGTTACAGAACCGGAGAGAAGTGTTAGATTTATGGCGAATGTTCGAGGAAGTTACCCCCACGGCAGAGGTAGGTACCAGCCGAATGATAGAAAAGCAGAAAATACCTGAAGAAGTAGGCGGGACACCAAAAGGGGAGTGCTCAACAACTACAACCGAGAACGAAGTAACAAAAATCTATCCCTTAATGACCCGGCCAGCAGCATAGTTTAGTGAACCCCTGTATATACCACCCACCCCCACTGCTCAGGGCGGGGCAACAGCCCCCGAGCCTCCACCATATGACAAAGGAGGTCTGTACAGCCCCACAAGTGCGCCTCCTGTGGACATAGCACATTTAACAGGCGATTTAAATCGCCAGCTAGCACACGCACAAATGGAAATAACACGGCTAAGAGCTCTATGTGACAAAGGGCAAATGCTGCCAGGGGGAGGGGAGGTACGCCCGCTGTCACTGGCAGATCTCACCCCCCCGATAGGGGCAGTAAGCAATGCAACCCCAGCAGCCTCGGTATCAGGGCAATCTATAGCATCGCAAGGGATGTCATCACAGCAAAGACACGAACAAGAGTGGCAGTCGGGACAGTTCCTGTTCCAATTGAATAAAAAACCAGTGAGAATTATACGCCCAGATACACCAGAGAGTCAACAAAGTGGAGATCAGGGTGAAAGACAAGGAAGTGAACCCAAGGAAAACTGGGAGGATAATAAAGAAATAGAAGAAGTATGGGATGATTTAGATGAATACGAAGAGGCAGCTGCCGCAGAAGGTTCCCCACTGCCAAACTGCCATTACCCAGACACACTATCACCACCATTATGGCAAGGTAGATTAAGACAACAAACAGGGAGGACAGGAAACATACTGGTAAGTAAAACGAAAAAAGGGAGAACGAGCAAAACAGGAAAGAAACAGAAACTACAAATGCCACTGATACATAAAGGAGCAGATAGGCCAAATTATATTCCGTGGGCCCAAATGGACAAAAACAACCTGTTAAATCTCCTCCCCCAGCTGACGGGAGGAGCAGGTAAGTGGATACATGTATTTGAGAAGAACACGGCAGGCGTGCCGTTGGCTATAGGCGATGTGAAAAGCTTATTAGTATCAGTAATCGGGGACCAAGCAGACACAATCTGGGAAAGGGCAGGGTTCCCGGGAGTATCAAGAAGTAACCTCCCTTCTGGAGGTGAAACATAAACTATGTTCGATTTATCATCCAATGGCCAATGGAGTTGTGGAGAGGATCAACGGGCTGCTCAAAAGCAATTTATCGAAATTATGCAGCACGTTGAAAAAAAATTGGGTATATTGTCTGCCCCTAGCACTGTTCCAACTCAGGAATCAACCATGCAAGGATCACCATTTAAGCCCGCACGAAACTGTGACGGGGAGAAGAATGCACACGCCGCTCTCTCTTGTTAGGAGGGCGTCTGATGCACACAGGGCTGCCACAGTGCTGGGGGAAGAGTTTAAGGAATGCCTAGCACAACTAACGCGCGCAGTACGCAGCATAGCAAAACAAATTACTCCGCCATTTACTGAAGATGTAGTAACAGACACCTCCATGCCGGCAGCAGGTAGCCCAGAGGGGCCATTAATGCCAGGAGAATACATCTATGTTAGAAGCTTTGTAAGAAGGTGGAATTCACCAAGATTTCATGGTCCATACACAGTGGTGTACAGCACCCCAACTGCAGTTAAAGTAAAGGGACTGAAATACTGGGTGCACCTCTCAGATGTGAGAAGGGTGCGCGGTGTCGCACTCCCCCAAAATGAAACAGACTGTGTGGATGGCACCGCTAACACAGTCTGACACAATGAAAATTGCAACTAAGACAGGGAAAGAATAGTGAAAAAGCAAAATGTTTTTTTTTATATATTCTGTCTTTCTCTCTCTTTTTTTCTTTTTAAATCTCATATGAATCGTGTTATTTTTCTTCATTGTTTTCATGATAAATGGAAAGAAATTGTTAAATGCCTAATTGAGCAAAAAGATGAAAAAGAATGAACAATTGCAAATATGTTTCTTTTCATGATGACTTAACAAATTTGTTTCGCCCACATAGGTTCAACATGAGCCAATGCGATGAAACGGCTGAGCAGGCTGAAATGTTAGATAGAAATAGGGATGCCACTAGTGCCAGTAGATTAAGTAATGTGGAATGCGTTATAAAATATGCTGCCATACTATTTGCAATAATGATGTTTTATTTTATTTGGTATAATGTTGTTTTATTTGTGGCAAATGAAATGAACAAAGGGGGGAGCGGGGCTAATATGACAAAACCAGGGTCTAAACTAATACGGACTGTAGTAACAACCATTTTGAAGGGCACTTATAATGTTGAATCAAATAGCATAAATGTAAGACCACCCTATGTACAATTACACATGAACAAAAATGCTATTCCATTGTTGAGTAATACTATGGCTAAGGAAATAGAGCTTGGATGGAATGTAAATGATGATTACTATTGGTTGACTAACTGCAGAAATACAAGCATACACACACACACGGACCAGAAACCACTACTGAATACACACGTCACCATGAACAACATTGATGATGCATGGTCCAGAATATTCCCGCTGCAATATCAACGAGTTGGTACCCAATTAAAAAATAAAAGAAGGAGGAGAAAAAGGGGGGGGGCGGGAAAAAACAGATATGATATTTATCACAATCTGGGGTTAGATGAAATAGAGGGCCCCCGACACCCTGACCAATCAAATAAATGGTATTCAGACATGAGCACCGCAGCAAATCAAGCAAGTAATGAAAGTTGCTACGTGTGCTCACTTATTCCTCATGCAACTGCAACCCCAAAAATGTTAGTTTCACAGAAAATACCCCTGTCTGAGGCCCAATGTTTGATTCATCTGATGCTGTGTAGAATAAAAAAGACATTTCAGGCACATACAGTCGCCATGGAAAAATTGGAAAACGAACAAACATGCACCAGCAGACGACAAGGAGTAATCTGCCTCCAAGAGCCATTTTTCATCATAAAAGGGACAAGGTATGCAGACGACAACTGGCATGATGAAACAATTAAATGCAAAGCTGAGGGGCTTTGAGGGCTGCCAGACGAAGCATACGAGTGGGCAAAAGAAACGTGCATCCCCATCTGGTCACAGCATATCACCAAGCTGACATGGGTCACATCCCTGAAGAGACCTATAAAGATTCAAAGGGAAATACCGCACAAACTTTGCTTCCATGGAGAAGGGAAGGTGAATATGGGAACTGCACAGCAGTGCAATAAGACTTTAATAATACCAGATATGAAAAAAGGCACTGCTGCATTAATGGACATATACTGGATCTGTGGCAAACAAGCTTACCTGCATCTCCCAGCATCCTGGAGGGGCACTTGTGCCCTAGCCACACTTCACTCAGCACTAATGGTGATACCAGAGAGCCACGTTCAGTTTACAGCAAGGCCTTCGGCTGACAGTTCGACAGCAGGGCAATCGGCTGAACCATCGACAGCGTCCGATAAGAGACAATCACTGAGCCCCCAGCATAGAAACTATTGTCAGAAGAAACATTGAGAACCAAGTTGTTACGCAGCAAAAGATCCAATTATATTTCGTCCAAATCGTCGGAACTCCTTGCTGAAATCCCACAGCAGTACAAGCTTTTCTCATCTGCACAGACATTTTTTGCATCATTTCTAGCACCAGGCGTTAAAGCAAGGACAAACACGAAATGGCTGCAGATAACACGCTGGGAGCACATCCAGCTGGCTAACGACACTGAAGAAGGATTCAACATCATAAAAATAGAGCTCCGTGCACTGCGCCTGATGACGATGCAAAACAGATATGTCTTAGATCTTATCACGGCGATGGACGGCGGTGTTTGCAAAAAAATTGGGGGGGCGTGTTGCACATTCGTACCAACTTCAGATGCTGATAACGGGACACTGTCACACGTGATAACAGCAGTGCATAATTTAGGAGAAAGAATGAGAGCAGAAGGTGGAGCAGACAACAACACGTGGTTCAACAATCTGTTCAGCTGGATACCATCATGGGTGAACATAGTAGCGAAGATACTCATTTCCATTATTGTCTTTCTTCTCCTAATATTCTGTGTGTGCCAACTGGGACTAAGATGCTGTGAAAATAATATGCCTAATTCAGCGATGATGATGGTAACAGTGGGCCGACAGACAACGGTGGCTACCATGATAGATGCCCAAGTACAAACTGGAGAATACACCACACCGCAGTATAGAATGACTGCCATCTATAGGCAGTATGGGGACGTCGTCGATAATCTACATCACACTACCATTAAAGAACCAAAAGACTTGCTGTGGTATAACCAGGTTTGGATAGATTTAGATGGGGATGGTGGGATATACTTAATGGGCACCCCAGAAGAATATGCAAGAAGAGGTAACAGCTTAAGAAGTGTGTGCAAAGCATGGATGCCAATAAAGGGTACACCCGCTTGGGATGAGGCTGTGGCTGAAGCTGAACGCTACCGAAGGGAGAACGGAAAGAACGAGATAAGTAGTTTGTTACTTTAGATGTAACGAAAGGGGGGAATGTATGGGAGTGAGGGGCCCCCAGGCCCTCTCGCGCCGTACACTCCTCGGTATAAGGCTTGGACCACGTGCCTCCGGTAGTGGGATTGCCCCTTGCCCTTATGTAAAGTTAACCACGGTTGACCGCTACATAGATGGGACTACTGAGTAGGACACGGGGCATCCATCTTTTGTGCCCCCTTTCAACTCCATCTTGGGTAAACAGGCCTCACTGCGATAGTACAGCAATGCTCAGCTCCCCTTCCACCACAGCAGCCAAGGACAGAGACACACACACAAGGCGCACAGGCAGCTGACTGGCCCCCACCCTTGCACTCCCGCTGCGAAGGAAAGCTCTGCGCTCCCATTCTCACGCTGAAGCCGGAGAAAGTTGCAACAACCAATATGATACAGTTTTCTTCCTCTGAGGTCACTGCTAGCATGAGAACCAGCATGTGAACCAGGATGAGCTAAGCACTTTCTGCTCGTTCGTCCCCATAAATGTGCAAGCCACCCACCCCCATTTAGAGCAATTTATTTCCATCCTGATCCTGCGCTCCCTGTAAGGTATTTCTTTCAAGTGCCAGACCCTCGCCTGTGCTGCGAAACCCACCCAACACACCCACTACTAACCCTAAGCATCTTACCATAATATATGTTTTTACTTACACTAATAGGTCTAAAGCTTAGGAGATATTTGAAACACAGCTTGATTCTTTTTACATGCACAATAAAGGTCAAGGCCTCCAATTAAAGCCACAAATGACCCAATTGTACTGACAATAATTATTATGTGTAACTTGTGTAGAAATATGAAAAGTAGCATAAAATGTTTTAGATAATTTGTTATTTAGTGTTTTACGAATGCAACATATTAGCTTAGGTAGTGACCACAGTGACCGGACCCTGACCTGCGTGGAGCACAAGATATTTGACGTCCATCATCTCGTCAGCCACTCAGCCAATCAGAAGGGAGAGATGCCACCTACAGCACCACACCGCCTGGCCAATCGGGTCCATTTAGTATTTTTTGTTAGAGTTACTTTAATTGATATATATATGAGTGATGATGTAAATGTTTTGGAGGGTTTTTTGGGTTATTTCCTAGCTGGAGAAATAAACCATCCTTTGAACTCTTGCAGCCTGGTCTCAGTGCCTCCTTCCCCGACAGGGGTGGTTATTTTATTTTCTCTCACACGTAGTAAGCCGGGGAAAGGCACCTACAATGATCCAAACTGTTCGCTGCATATCCTGTGTATAATGATGTCTTCAGTTCACTCCTTTGTTCTGAATCTAATTCCATCTTCGCATTCTTTTTTTTGCTAGTTGCGACGTCTCCATCACTACTTGCCATTTGATGTCCGCTTTTTCAACAATAGCTAATAGTGATTTTGACCAACTTTCCAAAATTCCAGAATGTGGATTATGCGAAGACGGAGCTATAATGCGATAGGCAGGCAGAGGAGCTGGAGAAAGATTTTTCCTCAACGCAGAAATAGAGCGCCACACAACCGTATCGTATAGGGATTCAATGCCCAGTTCATGTCTCACTGCTATCATTGAAAAGTTTTTTGGTAATTTCAGAACAAGCCTCCAAAATATCCCCTCTAAGGGAGGCCAGGTGTCATGATGGAGGTTCCAGCCCGCCTCAGCTCCAAATGTAATCACTGGCACTACCTTCTGTCTATAGAGCTGCAAGACTGGTTCTAATGAGAATTTTCCATATTCGGTATGCAATTTGGAACCCTGAAGTGATAATGTAAGCATTTTTCGTATCAAAACCAACCGCAAGTACCACTCTCTTATAGAAGTGTTGAATATAATTCCTAGATAGCCCATAGATGTTACTTTTTCAATTTTTACGCCGTCAATCACCCACTTGAAGGATTTGTCTTTCTTACTCCTGGGGTTTCCAATTGCAACTATCTTTGATTTTTCCGTTTATAACTAGATCGTTTTTTACAGCATGTCCATGCAGACTCGATAGCAGTCTTTGAAGACCAATCTGTGTGGAGCCCATCAAAACTATATCATCAGCATAGATTAGATTTAACCGCTGGCCATTCACTTTTGGTGGAAAACAATGCACATCTTTAAACGTAAGCGGAATGTCCGAGATGAACAGTTTGAAAAGTAAGGCTGCCAAAGAACAACCTTGTTTGACACCCTTAGTGGTCGTTATTTCTTCAGTTAGATCACCATCATTATTAATTCTCACTCTGATCTTTGTATTATCATGCAAAGCCATCATCGGATGAAGCAAGGACGGAGGACAGGATCACTTTCTCAATTTATCCCATAGTTTTTCCCTGTTTATAGTATCAAATGCTTGTCGCATATTGATACATGCCAGGAACAGACTTGTCTTCTTCTTAAGAGCCTCAAGTTTTAACAGCATCAATAGGATAAGATTAATTTCAGTGCCTACATTTTTTGTGAATCCTGTCTGTCTGCAGTCCATTAAATCTGCATCGATTGTACAAGATGAAACTCTTCTTCAAACAGGTAGCAAAGATCTTTCCAATCGTGTCCTGTAAGGGCAATAGGGCAGTAATTTTTGGGGTCATCATGACTCCCCTTCTTGAACACAGGACCGACTATTGCTGCTTGCCATGAGGCAGGCAGTTGTTTAAGCGCCGCTATCAGTTTGAACAATTCTACAATGAAGCCGGCCCAATACTCTGCCTTCTTTTTCAACATGATGTTTGTGATCTCACCGAGCCCTGCAGCACGAGAATTTTTTAGTTGTTTAATCACCCAACTCAGCGTTTTCAGGGGCATTAAAGACCTTTCAAAAATGATGTTGCCATTTTTCACTTGAGATGCAGTTTGAGAGTTGCTCACCATGATTCGGGGATCTATGATTTAATATTGCCCAAATCTCTCTTGAGTTTTTAGAACAAATCAAATTCAAAATGCGTTCACCTCGTTCCTGTTCCCGGATCAATGCAAGTTGTTTTAACCAATTTCTATATTTCATTTTCCGTTTTTTTTATTTTTAATTCAGCATTATGACCAAATAGTCTTTTTATCGTCCTTATATCACATTTTAGTTTCTTTTTTTCCAATTTTACAGAAGCACTGAACTCGTGAGTCTTTCGAATGGCACCCCAGTGAGCAGGCGAACATTTGACTGTATACTGCCCAAGTAACGGGGCATAGTTCAGCTTACTTTCCGGGGGCAAGTTTCCATCTAGAATATGTTGTTTTAACTTCATTATTTGAGATTTATTTATTCTTAGCCTATTTTTGCCACTGTTTGACTCCAAGGGAAAGGTGTACTTCTCGTGATCATTCTTGCAGACACACAGCCACGTCATTTCTAATACATAATGGTCACTTGAAGATACTCTATGTATCTTCAAATCGTCGATCTTCGGCCACAATGAGTTGGAGATCCAAATGTAATTGAGCGTTTTCAACCCCCGCTTGTGGTTTTTCCATTTACCATGACACATTCACGCAACTCAAGTGCAGTTTGCAAATGCGATCTTCGAGGAATCATTGTTGTCTGCAAGGACCTATTTGAGACCAGGCCAACAGGATTTTCATCAAACCAAGAACAATTCAAATCGCCACAAATTATCAAACTCAAATCGATGTACTTGGTTATATAGGCATCCATGATCGTTGTTATCGAGGTGATATATTTGGACGTCGAAATCATTTGAGAGTTCCAATATGTATTGATTAAGAGCAGGTAAGTCGTATGGTCAATTTTCTCCTGTTGCCGTTGTAACAAAGTTCCTTGCAGAAATAGATTTGGATTAAAGGTTTGTTTCATTTCCCAACCAATACCATTTCTTATCATCGTTAAGAGCCCGGAAAAGGGACGACCAAAGGAATTCTTACCTGCTGGATTTAACAATGATGTATAGCCGTCTCTTACTGTTGGTTCACGCAACCAAGTCTCTTGTAGACAAATAGCAAAGTTGTTGACAAGGCTGAGAGGAAAATCATGAAATAAATTACTAAAGCCACGTGTGTTCCAAGATATCAGCCTACCGGACGTTTCCTCCGCGTCTATTCGTTGTTACTCCGACTTGCCCGATATTCCTTACTGGTATTTGCATGTTTTGGTCGAGGTCTTTTTCTTTCTTCCTGCTTCCCCCCATCAGCATTTGGACAGAATAGGTCTCTCAAAATGTGTCTTCGCTTTTCATTGGTGGTCTTTTCGGTATCTCTCCTAGTTCAATTTAAACTTCCAACCCAAATGCTAGTATCTCGTCCTTGTCGGCCACCATTGCGTGTTCAACTGCATGTGATCTTATATGCAGGAGAACTCGATCGGAACACTCTTCCGAGATATATTCGACGATCTGAATATCCGTAGAGACGATTGTTCTCAACGAAGGGTAAAATGTAATAAACGCATCACATTTCGTCTATTTAAATTTCCCTCTTTCCCATCCGGTGAAATATTCTCAATGCGGACCTTGCACAGCAGGTCTGTTGGTTCTTTTTTTCTAATTACCCGCTCCATAGGTTTCAAGTCATCTCTTCTTTGGCTTTGTGCTGACGTCATTCTGGGATTTAACTTTGTCGATATCAGAATTGAAGGACCTGCTTTAAGATGATCATTCAGACTAGTATTTGGGCTTTGTCTTGCACCTATTGGCCTCTCACTTGGAGGAAGGGAAATTTTCTCTTTTCTTTTAACTGCCAGAGTCACCTTTTGAGATGTAATGTTGTCATTTTTATTCATAGAATGTGTGGCTCATCTTGCAATGGTCTGAGGTATGACCTCCTCCTTGTCATCCAACCCACTTTGTTCATCATGTGATTCAGTGGAATATGTTGACCACTCACAATGGTTTGATAAACCTTCCATTGTTTCATTAGCTGATCCTTCAGAGTCAAGCCGCAGCCTCTTTTTTGGATTTTGAATCAATCGATTGTGAGCATCTTCTTTAGAGTTTTTTAATTCACATTTATTACTTGAATCACTCTTGTTAATTTGATCATTCTTTTTTTGGGACTTTACATACTTCCCACGTTGGAATAATCCAAGCTTTTGTGGAGTTGATACATTTCTCAGAAATGTATTGGTTTTGTTCGGTTGGCGCTTCCTAGATAAACGAATTTTGGTGGTCAATTTAGGCCCATTCTTTTTTTCTTGAATTTTCTGTTGAGGCAACACACGTCACTGCATAATCAAGGTTTTGCGTGACCTGCAAAGATTCCAAAGGTGTTTATAGGGACTTTTCTTCCTTGGTCACGTTGGCAATTAGAACTTATTTCCACATTTATAACTGACTTATTATTCATTAGAGGACCCCCTTGAAATGACAGGACTCCATCTGACGCCTTGCTCCCATCTGTGGACAAATTTGCATCCAATATTTCATCAGCGTGATCAGCTTGCCGATCCATTGAATCGCCTTCAGTGAGAACATCAAGGACTGGTCGCATGGCATCTGGTTGATTCAAGCCGTTCAGCTTAGTTGAGCTTGATCTTTGCTGATCAGGAGCTGTCACTCAATTGATGTCGACCAGAGGGACCGATTTTTGAGTTTGCGTGCTACTTGCGTTGTTTACGCAGTGGGGCGACGCCTGACAAACCGCTCCAATTTTATGGGTCAGCGGCTGATAAAGTTGGCCATTTTCGGGGGCTTTTTTGTCACTATGCCGAATCCATTTCAAACATTCAAGGCTACCAGCTGTTAGATCCGCTGAATTTGTATGTTCTCTCATGGCCAGGTCTCCATGCCTGTCCTGCCACTGCGCAGTTAGATGGCTTTCCCTGTCCATCCTCTGATGTAATATCTAATTTTTAAGCTCCAAGTTTGTTAATTTTCCATTCATGATGGCCAGCAGCGCATGCTGATCTTTTATTGCGTCTCTTAAAGACTCATATAATTTAACAAATGGAATTAACGCCAGGGAAGTAGATGCCAACACACTTTTGTGGATTTGTATTCCTGCGGCAACAGACACATTTTCTTTCACTGAGGACTCTAGTTCAGAATCATATTGCAACTGTATTTCACTTTCAATTTGCGGATTAATATCCGCAGTGGAAAATCTCGTTGCTCCCTGGTTGGTCATGGCTTGTTTGTCTGTTAAGTTTCCAGCTCTCGCTAAGTTGTTTCGTAATGGAGCTGGTCTCAAATTGGTTCCATTTGGAACATTTTGCCGTAAAGACGTACTTAGAAGCTTTGACTGCTTATTTTGGGGCAAGCAGTCTAATACTGATGGTTCTTCTTCCGTTGTAAGGGTTCCGATTTGTTGTTGGAAGTTCGTTATTACTGGTGATTGCCCATAAATGTTAGTTTGTCTTTCACTTGTAAATAATCTTCTTTCAATCGCTCTGTTAAATGTGCCTCCCATCCAGCAAGATCGAATCTCAGGGTGGGATTCCGACAAGCTGGCGTGTTAACACTGGATGTTTTCGTCTCACCACTTGTCCTAATTAAAGGATAGTTCCGGGACTTTTTTTTTATTGTCCCTACGGTTCGGCCATGTGTTTTTAAGCATAACTCGGTAGATCGTAGAAAACTTTCCTATGGACCTTACCCGACTTTTCGTCCATTAACGCACTCGAAATCAGCCGCCATTTTCTGATAATCCTATCATTTCCCCCCATCGCCCTGGCTCACCTGCTTTTGCGGCACTAAATCAAATCCCCCGCCCCTGAGCCTGACATCAGCAGACGCATACCGCCCATTTCCCAACGCCAAAGCACGTTTCGTGTCAACAATCGCTGCGCCTCAGCTAATGAAGTGTCGCCATGGAAATGGCAGGACGCCTCTTTCCTCAATAAGTATAAACACACCGTTTCACAACACACAGCAGCAGATTTTCGATTCCATTACTCTCTGTGTGTTACTTTGAGTATTCTGTGACTCGTTTCTGTGCTCTGGTCAGCTACCTTCGCCGCTTCTAGGCCTTGTGAACACCTGTACCATCTCTGTAAATTATTTTACTTTCTTTACCACACAATGGCTACAATAATGCCGTATATGTACGAGCCCGAGTACACCGAGGAAGAACTACTGGAAAGGCAAGCACGCGAAAACGATGGGGATTCGGACGGCAGTTGGGAGGACCAGTCAACGGATGAAGAGCCTGGACCATGTCGCATGGACGGCGTCTCCACCTGGTGCACGTGCAATCGGTGCGAGCTAATGCCAACTGAGGAGGAGAACTGCTGCTGCCGTGAAAATTCCGGGTGCTTGGCCTACATTTCGGAAGGCGAGCCAAGTCCGCAATGCATCACCGAGCTGCCAGAGTTCAGAGAAGCCTGCCTCTCACGGACCGTGTTGAGGATGATGATGGTGCTTATGCACGAACTTCGCGGCACTGTTCGTCCGCGTAATCCGAGTAACGAGTAAGTTTACTCTGGTTTTGATGTCAGTGATGCCACTACTATGTCATGGTCGTCTCCCACATATAAAATTACATCTACATATCATTCGAATGCATGTAAATTGGTTCCATATTGTGCATTTTCTAGATATAATTTTTTTTAAAGCAGAATGACATTTTTTACCTGAATCGACAGTGATAAGAAAGTTTTGTCATTTTAATACAGTTTGCATCTTTCATTTTCACAGGTGGTACAGGCTGGTGGCCTATCGTTGCTTCACTTGGTGGCTTCACGGGAGGCTCGGACACCGCGTTCGGAGAGTAATACCTGCCTGTGCGGTACTTGCCATTAGACAACATTTCCCCAGCGACAGTGGACAATACCGCGGATTTTCCCTGGATGTGCTGCAACCGGAACTTTACAATGTGTAATGTTTATTATTTATGTTCAATTGAAATTAAGATCTAAAATAAAACCCAACATATATTTTAACAATGGTTGTTTTGATTTTTTAAATGAATCTAGTGTGTCTCCATTGAATAGTCTTCCTGTGCCTTGTCTTGTCACACCACATGTCTCCGGCCAGCATCCTCCCTCACGCTGGCCGCCCACCTTCAATCCACATAACCGTTGAACCCATATGCAGCAGACATACATATGTTATTTTGCGGGTTGGCATCAAGCCTCCCGGCCTTGCCTCCTCCCCCAAAAATACTTACCACACCACTTTGTTCAAGCGTTGTAAATAAAAGGAAGGCCGTTGGATTTTATTGATACAAAACATGGTTATAGGTAAATAATCAATATGGTTGATCATAATAAATCATCCTTTTGGGCACCGGGTACAGAGATGACCCCCTCTGGCCCGTGCCGCCTTGCCACCACAGGCCAGCCTGCTGCTGACTAACTGCCTAGGCATCCAGGGTCTCCAGGGTGAACTGCACCCATATATTCTCCTGGGAGGCTGAGGTATTTATAAACTCACCCCCCTGCCTTCCATGTACTAGATCCTTCAGCCTGCCTCTTACATGCAGTTAGATGGCCTCTCCTTGGTGAGGCCCTGCGGCAAACGAGTCTTGTCTGCACGACCAGCGCCCTAATCCACACCCCCCCAGCCCTATCAAAGGCAGTTCGCACCGGGGTACTTGCGCTGCCAAGTGGAGCTGTCAGGGAGCGATAAAGGCCAAGAGGTGCCAAAGACCATGTACACTTCAAAGTGGTCTATAGAGCATGGGTTGTTGTTCCCATGTCTACCTCCAGACCCCGTGTCTCCTGCCAAGCATCCCCCCTCACGCTGGACGGGCCCCTGCAAACCGCATAATGCCACGACATATACACGTCATTCATTCACAAACACACCCCTGTTTTTGAATTCTTTATAACCCACTTCATATTTCTAATGAGCACTTCTTTGCGCTTTGCTAGTCAACCCGTGAAGGTGCTGGTTATCTGCTCTTCGTCTCTGTGAACTTCTGTGACCACTTCGAGGAAACTCCTCAGTTTGCAACCTGTGAACTGCTCCCTGTTCTACGACAAGAAACTATTCTGATCCCTGCATCTAACTGTTTGTTCGTCAAGGTAAGGCCATGTACCATAATCATTTTGCGTCCAATTTCTTTTCGTTCAAGACAGTACATGCAAGGAACTATTCACATGTTCTGAGTTTACATTGGTATTCATAGAGAATTGTTGATCTTTACTTTTCAGAACTTTCCACAATGCCTGCCTGTTCCATTGGCGGTTGCCCTTCGAAGACCCATAATAAATCTGAAGGTACTATAATGCATGTTTTCCCTAAGACAATAGATCAGATAAGAGAATGGGTCCGATATTGCGGATATCCACCGTCTGAGCTTGAAAGTAGAGTCCTAGAAGTCTTTGCGGACAAGAGGGATGATCGATACCGCATCTGCAGCAGGCACTTTACCTCTGACATGTACTCCACATCATTGCTAATAAAGAAGAACACACCGCGAGCGAGGCGAAAATTGCTCTCAACCGCTATTCCCACTCTATTCGTCCACATCCCTCCACTGGTGAGTCAAGTTTACGTATTTATCTCTCGGCCTTGCGGTAGTGTGTAGCATTAGCTAACAATAATTTCCCCATTTATGTATCCACTCAATATGAAGGCGGAAGATTCTCCATCCGTGTCGTTATTGCAGTCATCAGCCACTTCAAGCGCCTATCGGGTAATCTTACTTGGCTATTCTGCCACTGACTTGTTTTAGGCATGTAAATCAATAGTTTTAATTTATCGTGTAATTATTTTACCTAATGGTACACCCTTGTACTCGTCCTCTAGTCTTTGTTTTCAGTTATAATTATTGTTATCCAAAATAATGCAAGTACTGTCTTTCAGGGAGATGCTGAGGAGTCCAACGTATTGACGACTACCGTTGATGTCACTCAGATGCTCGAGGTACGTTTCCGGACAGTTCCATCGATGGAGATCATCAAATCTTGCATTCTTGTAGCGTGATTGTTACACACAATGTTTCTTTCGTTTTTAGCCATTGATATGTCCTTCTGTCGTCGCCCTCCTATGTGTCTTCTTTTTTCAATATTGTGTTCATTACTAATGAAAGTCCTATGTTTTAGGGAGTCGATGGAGCATTAGTCCAAGAAGAAGGGGGAGCATGCAGTTACGGGTCGGCGCAACAGCTTGCAGAAGTGTGCACCGCAGTTACATCGTCCCTTGATGTTCTTATGCATTTCGAGGTATGGATACTGACAGTTCGATCAAGCGAAATCATATGACGTGATTACATCCGCTATACTTCCTTCTTTATTAACGCAAGTACTATGTTTCAGGGAGATGACGGAGCTTCTTCTACAAGAACATCACCCCTAGTAGTTGATGCAGATCTCTGGGTGGTGACACTTCCAACGATCGAGCAAATCGAATCATATTTAGATATCCATTATTTATTTTAGACAACTGATCATTTGTGCAGGTCTATTTAGATGAGCCGTTGACGCCTGCACAAAGTTTCTGTTCTTTTTATCAAAATAGAAAACCATACTAATGCAATTACTGTGTTTCAGGGAGTTACTGAAGCATCATCTTCAATAATATCATCAATGGAAGTCTATGAGGAGCCCGAGGTATGGATCTTGACAGTTCCATCTAACTAGATCAACTATGCGTGAATAATTGTCGTTTGAATGTTCTACACAAAGCGTTCATGCGTGTTTTGCTATTGAGATGTACGTGGGTATTGGTCCCCAAGTACATTTTGTGTTTTCGATATTATTATACATACTAATGAAAGTTCTATGTTTCAGGGAGTCGATGGAGCGTCAGTGCGTGATGGATGTGCTTATCATGAAAATATAGTCGTTGCAGCGCAAGAGGAAGTGGAGACATGCACACATGAGTCGGAGCAACAGCGTCCTGATGTTGAAGTTCGAGGCAAGAAAGTTTCAAAGAAAAGAAAGCAAAAGAAGGTTAGTGTCCTGGTCACTATATTATGTTGTTTTTCACTGTTAATAGTTCAATACTGTAAGTTGTGTTTAAACTGAACATCCCTTTTCCAATCTGTCCTCTAGTTGCGAGTGGGTGTACGAACTGATCTACACAGACAGTGAAGCGAACGAGAGATGTTGCTTGTCAAACCTTTTGGCAGGGACTTGAGACTGGAGATGCATTGTGCCAATGGGAAGAATATGAAGTGATTGACAACGGAGCTATACCACCACCAGCCATTGATAGTGAATGTCCTCCTGGTAGTTCGGATGCAGTCGGAGATCAATTCACAGAATCCACACCCGCAAAAACTAAGACCGCGAGAAAGTTGAAGAAATTGTTTTATTCACCCATCGCCGGAGAAGGAACAGATGTTGCAATGGAAGAGAATGAAGTGGACGACAATGAAACACAATCAATATCACTGAACATAGCGGAAGACGATATCAGAGATTCTACCTTTCATGTGAGTGACATGTCCTCAACGTTACAGGCCGAACCAGCTGGGATGCAGAGTGACAGTATAAGGAAAGAGGCCAAATTCATTGTATTCGATAGTTGTTTGATTGATATTATTATTCGGATGAAATGTGGGCATTCGGTTGGTGGGGAAGTATGTGGGGAGCCATTGATTAATGTGACTCGTGCAATTCGAGGCACTAACCTTAAAATACATGCCACCTGTACAAAATATCATCCTTTCTCATGGTCTGCACAACCCATGCTGGGGCAACTGCCAGCAGGCAATCTACTTTGTGCAGCGGCTGCACTTTTTAGTGGTTCAAGTTTTAAAAAGTTAGAGTCTTTCTTTCAGTTTGTGGGAATCCATTTCATTGCGAAAACTCAGTTCTACAAATACCAAACCGATTATCTATTTCCAGCCATTAGCGAAGCTTGGAGAATGGAAAAAATGTCTATTGATAGTACATTCGCGGGCAAACGGTTCAGGCTAGCCGGTGATGGACAGTGCGACAGCCCAGGATTTTCAGCCAAGTACTGCACCTACCACTTTCAGGACATGGAAAGTAAGAAAATTGTGAGTTCGGTGGTCGTGCAGGTGTCACAAAGTACATCCTCAGTGGCCATGGAGAAAGTTGGCTTTGTAGCATCATTGCAAGAACTACAATCGCGGGGAATGGTGATCGACCTGATAGCCACGGACAGACACGTTTCAATTGCCAAGACAATGAGAGAAGAGTACAAAAATATAAATCACCAATTTGACGTTTGGCATCTTGCAAAAACAATCAATAAAAAAATGTCAGCTGCAGGTAAAAAAAAAGATATGCAAGGTATTTCACAGTGGTCCAAGTCAATCAGCAACCATCTTTGGTGGAGCTCAAAAACATGTGGAGGGTCGTTGGAAATTCTACTGGAAAAATGGCGGTCAGTAATGCTACACTGTACCAACGTTCACCGTTGGAACACAAACCAACATTTCCACAATTGTGAAAATGGCCATTTGTCCACAGAGGAGGCACGGAAGAAGAAGTGGTTGATTCCTTCATCACCCACTCACAAAGCCATTGAAAATATTGTATTTGATAAAACTATAACAAGAGATTTGAGGGGACTCACGGAATTCTGCCACACAGGAGATTTGTAGGTGTTCCACAATATGTGCCTAAAGTACAGGCCAAAACGATTGCATTTTGGCATGGAGGGCATGATAAATCGGACTCTTCTAGCGGCCTTGGCACATAACCATAATGTTGGCCGTCAACAAAGTAGGACGACCGGAACTTTAGGGACGCTTCGCTACAATAAGGCCTTCACTAAAAGAAGTAAACAATGGATTATCAAACCAGTGTTTGAGGATATGCAATATGACTTTATTGAGAGACTTATTGTTGATGTCCTAGATAGGCACATACATGGAGTTGTGAACGAACCTGTGCAGGGGACAACTGCATTGCCACCCAACATTGCCTCTGTTCCATGTCCACCTAAAGAAGAGCTCATTGAGAAATACACATCACGGTTTAAATGATTGTAATTTGATTGTCTGTTCTCTCGAGTCTCCTCATGTCGCAGGCCCATTGAATATGTGTATCTATGTAATGTGTAAATAAAAGTGATTGCTCAGTGTACATGCAATGTGTCTATCCAACCTTGTTCATTTGCGCATTAAATTAAACCAAACAGTAATATAAATCATTTTTCAAAAAATATAGAATGTCTCCGTATTTATGGTTCTCTGGGGCTGCAAAGCACGCAGACAAAATGCAAAGATGGAGTGTAAATTTCAAGTCCTGTGAGATGGCCTTACACTGAATGTAGCTAACTAGGAATGTGTGCTCGTTCAAAGTGAAGGTCAGCCGCTTTGATTTTTTGCTCGGGTGCCAGAATGGCCCACGACTCAGTATAAGGTTCTATTGTTATTTGACCTTGACAGGCCGGGACCATCCCGAAAGACTTCTTTTTGGGGGTGTGGTGCAATAACTTAAGAAACGATAATGAATAAAATTTCAGAAACGAAAGCCATTTAATGTTCGTTCATTAGAAGAAATAACGTCGGCATAGAAGGAGTGGTATTTCGGGGCTGTCCTACGCACAGACACAATGGAAAATGCAAATATAATGTAAGTAACTCTTTAGATGAGTTTATACCGCAATTTAATTACTATACAGTAGCTTTAAAGACGGGTTAAGTTGTACTTGTTCGTTCTATGTGGCATATTGTTTTGTACCGCGCACTATCTTGAGGAGAACCATCTCCTTTTACGGAAGCACCTCAAAACCTTCCTCTTTGCTTCTGCTTTCTCTCTCCCTCTCCCCTGCTACAACTGGTCCACTGTCTGCGACCTTGGTCCTGGGCCCTTCCACTCTCCACCTGCACTGCCTCCCTGTCAACCCCTGCACTGGGGGACTGTCTCAGTATCCTACAGCCCCCCCTTGACGTATAATACCCAGTTGCACTGTCCTAGCTATGAAATAATTTTCCGACCTAAGATCTGATGGTGAGACTAATTTCATTTTTTATGTTTTTCAAACAGGTACATCATTCATTATTGTATGTGTCACGAGTACCAGACACCGGCGGATGGCTTTTTTAACCGCCAGTTGGTTCTCCGTGTGAACAACGTTACCACCCTGACCATTTTATGGGACGATCGCCAAGTACAAGCATGCCCTTACGCGGTACTAACGGCTAGATGCAACATACAGACCGTTGTGGTGGCCTAGTGCCTCGTTGTTGGAACAGCCATGCGATTATCAGTGCGACCGAAGAGCTTATTTTATCGTAAACCAACACCCTGTGTACTGCACACGAACATCGCTTGCCTCAAGACAAACTATTTTGGATCGAGAGCAAATAAAAATGCAAATCGCTGAATATTCTCAAAACATTTGATGTCAAATAAATGTACTTTGCCAAATGTACAATCTTGCCGTTTGCTTTTAAACCACAGTTTCATATTCCGAATTGTGGCGCTGTATTGTGAGATGATCTAAGACCCTGTGTACAGCAAAGGAACATCGCGTGCCTCAAAACGAACTTTTTGGAACGTGAGCAAATAAAAATGCAAATCGCTGAATATTCTCAAAACATTTGATATCAAATAAATGTACTTTACCAAATTTACAATCTTGCGGTTTAATTTAAAAGTACAGTTTCATATTCCCAATTGTGGCGCGCTGTGTTGTGTGAGCTCATCTGTGTTGATTTCCGGGTTCTGTGTGGAGTCGCGTAGAAGACGCCTGGGCGCGTTTGCCGACGCAGCTCAGTCACGTCACGGATAGAGGCGGGGAATATGAATGTTTTGATAAAGTCTGTTTCAGGGGCGGGGGATTTGATTTAGTGCCGCAAAAGCAGGTGAGCCAGGGCGATGGGGGGAAATGATAGGATTATCAGAAAATGGCGGATGATTTCGAGTGCGTTAATGGACGAAAAGTCGGGTAAGGTCCATAGGAAAGTTTTCTACGATCTACCGAGTTATGCTTAAAAACACATGGCCGAACCGTAGGGACAATAAAAAAAAAGTCCCGGAACTATCCTTTAAGTTATCTCTTTTGGTGAGATTGATTTGGGTGCCGTCACTGTGAATCCGATCTTATTGAGTTTGGCTACAAGCTTCGGAGTGCCACGTTTAACAACATCTTCATTCACCTTCGCGAATAAGTGAAATTGCGCATCAGAGGAACAGCAGTCGAGTCCGGGAGTCGTCATTTTACATAGCAGTGAATCGATATCATGATTATGCCCCTGTGACACCTCCTGTGTCGTTAGTACACCATCAGTCAGTAGAACGTGTGGCACTTGTGTTTCAATCGTCGCATTTGGTACGTCGTCAATGACATTTTCACTGACTTCCAATGACATCTGGGTGTCATTAGGATTGCTGGTACTCCGAACGCTTGTACAACCACTTTGGCACTCTCTGAGCCTCACGATTATGCACTTTCTCTGCTGACAATGTGCCACATTTTAGTGCTGTAAAATGGACTGATGCATGATAGTGTAAAACAGAACAGCCATTTTGAATGTGTACTTCGAGCATCTCCGAGTCTGTTAAATCAAATGGCGAATCAAGTTGTAATATGTTGTGTGGAATAAAGTTATTTTTGCCATTTGCTTCCTCAATAACAGCACATACATCATGTATTTCCATATTACGGATGCTATTTACAAATGTGGCATCATTAACAATTACATTTTCTCCAGCGCATTCGCTAGTGATTGAATAGACTCTGTCGGTTCTCAGTTAATGGGCAGCAGTAAGCATGCATGGGGACCAGAGCCTAGGGCCGATTCCTTATTAGAAATGGACCATGAATGTTCCAAGTGGTACGCTTGCTCCTCACTCGCTCGAAGTCTAACACTATTGCTTGCCAAGAATTTCAGTTGGGGCACTTGCCGTGCATGATGCATGGCGCTCGTAGGGCTTGCAATCCGAGCATGTGCACCAGCCTCGATGCTTACCTTAGACAAGAGGATCTCTTCGATTACTACTCCAGTGTACTTCATATCCTGATTGAGCTTCCACACTGAGTCTTCTGCCGTGTCTGCGGGCCGAGGCCAGAGGCGGCCATGCACGTTGAACCTCAGAGGTAGTGTGCCGACTCCCTTCAACCACCTGAGGCAGACTGGGCTGACTAGGATTCTATGGGACTCTGCGCTTCACGCTGGAAACCCCTTTTTAAGGTGGAGGCCAGTTGTTAAAGGGGCAGACACAAGCACCACAATAACTGGAAAAAAAGTGAAGAACACCGTAGCTGCAGCTCCTCTCACAAAGAGTTCCTGGGCAGACTGTGACTCTACGGGACTCCGCGCTTCGCTGGAAACACCTTTTTAAGGTGGAGTCCAGTTGTTAAAGGGGCAGACGCAAGCACCACAATAACTGGAAAAAAAAGTGAAGACCACCGTAGCTGCAGCTCCTCTCACAAAGAGTTCCTGCGCAGACTGGGACTCTACGGGACTCCACGCGGTGCTTTGCACTGGAAACACCTTTTTAAGGTGGAGTCCAGTTGTTAAAGGGGCAGACACAAGCACCACAATAACTGGAAAAAAGTGAAGAACACCTTAGCTGCAGCTCCTTTCACAAAGAGTTCCTGGGCAGACTGGGACTCTATGGGACTTAATAGCAGTAAAACCAGGATCCTACCTTTTGGGACACCTGCTCCCCGTTTCCCACCTGCACTCTGGCCACCCTCTACGGGCTCACCTCCCTCTCTTTCCACAGAGGCAGAAACCTCAGGGCCATCTTCGACTCCTCTCTCTCCTTTACTGCTCACATCTTGGATCTTGCCAAGAAGGCCCACTTTCAACTTCAACTCCTTAGAGCCATTCTTTCTTCACCTTCCCCTAGAGGCTCAAGGTCTCTAGAGCTCTGGTCCTCTCCAGGTTAAACTACTGTAACAGCCTCTTCCTCAACCTGCCTATTTCTTTGCTCCGTCCTCTTCAACTAATTCTGAATAGGGCTGCAAGACTTATCCTATTGTATCTCTCCAGCTCTAAAATCTCTCCACAGGCTCCCGATTGTTGCATGGATCAAATTCAAGTCCCTCTGCATCATCCACCAGACTGTCTGGGGCCTGGGTCCACACTACCTGCAACTTTCTTTAACTAAATACTCTCCTAGCAGAGAGCTGGGGGCAGATCTCTCTCCTCAGCTGGCACCCTCCTGTGGAACAGTCTCCCTCTTTCTCTCTGTCTTGAACCGGACCATCTGAAGGTCTGCAAACAACTGAAGACCTTTCTCTTCTTCTCCTCCTCCTACCTACTAACTCTCCCTTTATGACCCTCCCTTCTGTCACTGATATTGGTGCCCCGGTCCCTTAAGAGTCAAATAGGGTCCTGTCCTTTCTGCCCATTTGCCCCCAGCTCCCACCTGGACTGCCCACTGAGCCCAAACCTGCATGCCGGGTGGTTTTGTCTCCACCCTGCTCTTACCTGTTGTGCGGTAGACCTCCCTCTTCCCCTGGGATGTCTCCACCAATGCACTTACCTGTTGCCTCCCCAACGTGCACCTTTGGCACTTCATCCCCTAGTGGACCCTAATAGCACTCAACCTCACATCATCCCTCCCCTTTCTTTTTTTTCCTTTTTCTTTTCACTGCACTTGCACACTCCAAATGTCACAAGGCCTAGTAGGACTGATGTTTATTTCTAATTTCTTTTTTAAATGTTGTAGTTTAATTGTAATCTTTTTCATTTATACAGAGAGACTTTAGGAGAGTTCCAGACTAAATGAGTCTCAATGGCTCCACCTGTTAAGTTCAAGAATGGTTTGAAGGAACAGAGCAATTGTATAAATGTATTTGTTGTTTTGGCCATTCAGTAACGCAGACCATCTTTCCTCTGTGTCCATTTGTTGAGCTGAAAGTTTGAAGAAGCCACCAAATTGTTCCCGTTGGGTTGAAAGTGACTGGCATTCCAACACAAGGTGATATAGGGTTTCGGGTATGCTTTGGACTTTGCAGAAGTGACAGTATTGATCTGTAGAGGGTATCTGTCTAGCAATGGCGAGATTAGATCTTGTAGGTATGGTATTTAGTCGTATTCTCAGGAACGTTGTTCTGATGTTAGGATCTGGAAAGATTATGAGATATTTTGGTAGTTCGTGAATTGTTCGAATATCTGTAGTGCAATGGAGATTCTGTTGACAGGTGTTTTTGATTTGAGTTGTCTTTATCCAATCATTATGCAAGATTTTGGTTTTTGCGTGTTGAGGACAAAACATTAAGAGTTCCTCTGATATGTCTTTTTTGTTCATGTCTTGCTGGAGTTTGTTTCCAATCTTGGAGAGCTACATTGTTAAATGTGTTTGGATGGAGCCTCAAGATTTGTATGGCTGGAGTTTTCTGGTCATATAATATCTTACGAAATATATCCAGTCGCTTCCAGAGTACAATAGAGTGCAATGATTGAGTTGCCAACTCGTATCTTATTCTTGGCATGGGGTACGACGGTGGCAGGTGTAGAATTTTCCGCCAGAAGATTGCCTCGTACTTTGTCCAATTTATGGACCTTGCATTGAGCATTGCCTCTGTGCCATAGGTGATGACAGGGATGAATGTTTGTCTGTAGTAAGCAATGATGGGCTTGAAGGAGAAGTTTCCATATTTATGATGTATAAGACATCACTGTCTCGCTAGTGTTTGTGATTTCTATTCGATTTTATCCAGCCATTGAGCTTCTGCTTTGGACTGATTTATTGGAATACCAAGGTATTTAAAGATGGTAACAGTTTCTAGTTGTTTCCCATCGAGGAAGAAAGTAGCCTGTTTTTCTTTTTTGAATGGAATCTCAGCTAGAGACATTATCTTAGTTTTTGCGATGTTAATACACAGCTCGTTTGTGTTGATGTATCTGCTTAATGATGCCAGACTGGTTTGCAGTCCTAATGTGGTCTTGTCAAGAAGGATACTGTCATCTGCGTATAACATGATAGGAACTGGGATAGAATTTATCTTCGGTGGGTTTGTTACAGTGCTGCATAGGTATTCTCTGATGTCAGCCGTGAAGCGATTGTATAAGGTTGCAGCAAGTGGGCAGTCTTGTTTTAGGCCATTTTCCGTATTGATGGATTCTGTAGTTGCACCTCTTTTCGATAATCTGACCTTGATTGATGTTTTAGAATACAATAGTTTCATTGGCTCTAGGATGTTTGTCGGACATGTCCATGCTTTCAATTTGATCCAGAGTTTTTCTCTTGATATGGATTCAAATGCCATTTGTAAGTCAATAAAGGCTGTATGTACGGTGGTATGGTTTTTGATAGCCTCGTGTTTGATTAGGTTTATCAGTATCAGATTGATGTTGGTTCCGACATTAGGGGTAAAACCAGTTTGTCTGGCAGAAAATCTGCCAGTGTCTGTTGCCCAGGTGGTTAGATGTTTTAGAAGAATTGATGCAAACAATTTACCAAGGGGATCGAAAAGAGCGATGGGGCGGAAATTAGCTGGATCATCCCGTGTTCCCTGCTTGTGTATGGGAATAATTGTAGCAGTCCGCCATGAATTTGGAATCTGATTAAGGGCGTTAATCAGAAAGAGAAGATTGCACATAAACATTGCCCATGTGGGGGGGTCTTCTTTGATGACAGCGTTGGAGGTGCCATCGGCCCAGGGCTCTTGAACCATTTAAGTTTATAATCATTATCATGAAGTCATCATGATCTGCATTTACTTGCCATTTTCTTTTATTAAGAATACTTTTGGCAAATGCTTGCACAGGTCGAGCTTTGTAAATGTTTGAGAAGTGGAGGGTCCAGGTTTCTTGAGATACGTTAGCCATCAGTCAGTTTGTGTTGATTCTGGGAGTTGTCATTTAGTAAGTTCCACAGCTCTCTTGTGTTATTGGACTTGTAGGTCTTCATGATATTTTCAGCGTCCAACTATTGTAAGCTCCTTTGCCGGGATTTTCTCCAGTTCGAATATATTTGCTTTATTTTCTTTGCCTTTGCACTATTTTCTGGGGTTTTAATCTTACTGAGTTGGCGTAATGATTTCCTTAAAAAAACATGTTTTCGCGTATTCTTCATTATAAGTATGCTGGTGTTGCTTCAAGATCGGGGGGCGACTCAATTTTTGAAAGGGTATCAGATCCATTGGTAATTGAGTTTGTCCGAATCTTTCAGAGCAGAGTTTGGAAGGTCTTTGGGAGTGCAAACATCGCTTGCTGAGGAATACGTAATCTGGTTGTTGTGCTAGTCAGTTCAAGGGGACATTGTGGTCTGTTCGACGGTTGTTGAGGTAGGCCGCATCCATGTATGGATAATTGGTTGTGGTCACTTTTATCAGATAGCAATGTTTGTACTTTCGATAATAATACATGCAAGTGCGCTGATAAAAAGATGTAGTCAATTATGGCACTTGAGTTTCCTCTGGACCATGTCAGGATGGTTTTGTTTGAGCTGTCAGTAGCATGGTCAAGTAAAATGAGGTTATGGATGGTTATTTCTTTCATCCACCTTCTGGCTTGCATGGATAGTTTTGTTCGGTTTAAGAGTGTCCCTTCTGGGGTGTGGAGATGGATATTTAGATCTCCACAAATTATGATTTCAATTGCCCGATGTTTGTCGGTGAGTCTGTCAATTGATAAGAAGACTCCATCAATAAACGTTTCGTTGGCGATGGCCGCTGGGTTCCAGTAAAGGTTCAATATAGCAATTAATCTTCCAATTTTAGGGGGAGATGTCTTATTCTGGTCCGTTGTGAGGATTGCTATAGATCTTATTATTGTAATTTGTGTCCAAGAGTTAATGTTTTCAGTGTTGAGTACAGTCCATTCTGGGTTAAGTTTGATCAGACTAAGGAGACCAGATGCAGGTCTTCCTTGGTCTTTTTTACAATTGCTGGGTTTAGAAAGGTGAGGAATCCCTCGCAGCAAGGTGTTGTACTGAGCCAAGTTTATTGTAGACAGATTATTTGATAATTGTCAAGTTCAGGTATTTATTCATAGTTATTCCCATTGTTTATTTTTCTCAGTTGTTCCCTTCCCTGTGCCCTGTGGCGCTTTGAAGCACTGTCTTTTTGTATACATGCCTTATAAATGTCCAATAAATAAATAAAGAAATACATAAAATGACTTGGACTACTACAATTTATCCCCCTTTCCATAATTGCATACCCTTGACATTTGAGGTGGTATAGTTTTCATGACAGTAATTTTTATATTTAAGTTGTTGAGTGAATCACACGTGTTTTCTGGTCCACCACATTTGATAATTCATTGTTTGAAATGTGAGGTTTCATAATTCCTGTAGCTGAAGTCGTTGTATTTGAAGCATTGAGTCAAGGGAAGCTGGTGTCACACCAGGTTTTATGGCACCAAGAGATTTCCATTTCTACAAACGGTATCTGATCTATCCTAAATTTAACAATTCCAGCAAAGTGTAAGAAAAGATTTCAATCTAAACATTTCAAGGTTATTTGGGAATTGTGAACTACATTTCAATAGTCTACGGACTATGTTTAAAATGGTTTGGTGTCCGCGTGTGTGGACACCACGTGTCTCTCCAGTGCACATGTATCCCTTTATTGCATGCTTCATTGTACACGGTCCTTCTCCCTCCAAAATGTGAGTTAACCCATTGTGTTCCACAGATTGGTGGGCAATCTGAATTACTGTGATCCTCCACAAGGGTTTTATGACATATTATATTTTAGGATCTTATAGCTTGTTCTTTGGCAGCGTTATGGCAAAGCTTAACATTTAAGGTTTAGATGTTGGAGCTATTACACCTTCCGGATAGGTTTGCTTAACATTGGGACATGTATTTCTTTCAGACATGCAGAGACTGAACTACTTGGATATAGACAGGCAGGTAGCAAGGCATTTTCTTTATGTACGTTTTGCACAATAGCTGATACGCCATTTTTGTTTTTACATTAAGTTACTTTTGGTGTTTACAATTTTCCTAGCTGTTGATCTCTGAAGTTGGACTCTAGTCCGAAAAGCATTGGACCTGATTGTTTGCCTTTGTCTCTGGAATAAATCCACCACTTTTTAACTGCCATGGGAATCTGCTTATTATCTGCTATATTCATGATTCATGTTATATGATGATTGAAAAATATTGTGAAATTGCAAGAATGTATACCAGAATGTTTGCATCTTTAGACATTGTAATCAAGAAACGGTCCTCATTAGTTTTGACTAGAGGACCATGTCCTTAGCAGTTGACAAATAGTTGCTAAAACCTCAGCAAGGCAGCATATGCTCATTAAAAACAGCTGAAAGTAACCAAAACAAAGGACATATACGCTGCACTGTTTCAAGGGGCTAAATCGCAACCAGGAAGACAAGTGGGCCTCATTACAACCATGGCGATCCGGGAACTATGGTACCGGTAAGCATGCCGGTACCGTAGTTCCCGGACCACCATACTCCGTGCTCTGCTCGCAGGTGCCTTTTCACCCGCCAGGTTGGCACCCGCGAGCAAAGCACGTCGGATGCACCGGCACAACTCTGAATGTGCCGGTGCATCCGACGTCCCCATCCCATTCAGCCCTATGGGGCAGAATGGGGATCGGATGCCCTTGATTCCGGCACCCGGAAATGGGCAATTACCTGGTCCGCCGAGCTTGGCATTACCCGGTTCTTGCCCATTCACGGGGTGCCAGAAAAAATGCAACTCCGGCGGCAGCCGTGCCCTTAATAAGGGCACGGCTACCGCCAGAGTTATGTAATGTCCGGGCCCTTAATAAATGAATTTAAGACTCGGGGCAATTATGTGGATCTACAAATAACTTATATGCATTGTTATAAGAAGTTAACATGGGAACAAGAGGGAGTTAGTGTCATCCGGTCGAGTTGGCACCATCAGCTGTTTCTCTTCAACTCTCGTTCCACCTTCCATCGTGATGCAATACACCATAGCAGGCTCGCTCACACTAGGCACAGAAGATTGACAGTGATGCTTCTGTCTAATTGTGCTTATCCTGCAATAAGAGCGAGTATGCTAAAAATTGTAATGAGGCCCAATATGTTAGAGGGGTTTTACAACAAAATGCTAAGAGTGAAGCATCGGCATAAGGTGGTACAGCTGATAAGTCCAAAATCCTAACCACGTTGGTATTTAGCCAGCTACCCAGTTACAAATTACCCATCCTTGCATTCATAATTCCGTTTCATTATACCCTTATTTAGTGCCATTTGGTTTGTCCTCAGAGTTTGATTCTGCCCTAGTGCCCAACAGACAGTATTTATACTCGGACCTGTATACTTAGCCTTTAGGTCTACACTAAACTGGAACCGTTTGCATGTAGTGTTTGTCCATCTTGTTACTGTCCGCCAAATCCTGCAATCATTTCTGTGTCTTTGGTATAAGCCCTTTCATCCATGTTTTTGCCATACTTCTTTTATCTAACAATAAAGTAAGCCGAACACATTGCTACATGAATTTGGGATTTCATCAGTCAACCCCAAAAGGCACCGTACTGGCATTGTTTCCATCCCTAAATCAATAATCTTTCCAATAGCCTAAATCAATACTTGCCAAAGTGCTGTAGAAGCCAGGGTCGACCAGGTCACATCCATAAAGTCAACCACTGCACTCCCACTTCTAGCACAGCAACTATGGTATTTTTCATATATATGGCTAAGTTGCTTAGGAGTATAGTTATATTGATGTAAACATGTAAATGTCATACGTTTTGCCTATAGTTCATAGACACTCTCCTAATCTATTTGCAGAGGTACCCCGACTGCTCATCTGATGTGTTAAGTGCCATACTAGTTGTCCACGTGTTCTTGCTTGCTTGGGAGATCTCACTAATACCTGCAATCACCATACTATAAAACGCAGAGAATACTCGTCCCGCTCTCCATGCTGCAATCACCTGGTCCAGCGGCGGATATCCAGTTGGGGTGCTAGGAAATGATGGCCACATCTCCCCAATCGTGTCCTAATCATGCATACATTAACAAATCAAGTGCAGTAGTTCCACTGTGTTCCTTAAATGCCTTCCTCTCATTTAAACAGATCACCAAACTTGCCAACTCCTAAACCTGGCCGAAGACCGTGGCCACTCGGCATGGCTAGTGGCCCAGTCGTTTTTTAAAATATACAGTGTGCACGACCTTTGGCCACAAGCCCTGGCTATTGGGCCCGAAAGACATGTATAGTGGCGATGGCTGAAGGCTGTTGCCGCCTAGGGGGTTCTAAAGAAACATGTTAGGGGAACATGCACAATGGACATGGTCAAAGACTGTGGCCAGTGGCCTGGTAGTGTTTTAAAATATACAGTGGGCACAGCCAAAGGCCCTGGCTAGTGGGCCTGAAAGACATGCATAGTGGCCATGGACGAAGGAGGTGATTACCTACTGGGTCCAAAAGAAACATTTTGATGGAACATGTACAGTAGACATGGCCAAACACTGTGGCCACTGGCCATGGCCGCCGAACATCGTGGCTAGTAGCCTGGTAGTGTTTTAAAATGTACAGTGGGCATGGCCAAAGGCCTTTTTTCACTGGTCAGGGATAAAGGCCCTGACTAATGGGCCCGAAAGACATGTGAAGTGGCCACAGCTAATGGCTGTGGCCACCTAGTGGGTCCAAAAGAAACATATTGCGGGAACATTTACAGAGAACAAAGCTGAAGGCCGTGGCCACTGCCTATGGTCAAAGGCCAGGGCTAGTGTCCCAGTAGTGTTTAAAATGTACAGTCGGCACGGCCAAAGGCCTTACTCACTGTCCAGTGCCCAATGTCCTGACTAGTGGGCTCAAAAGTTATGCATAGGGCCTCATTACAAGTCCGGCGGTAACCGCGGCAGTAAAACCGCCTCCATGATTCCTGGAATTACCGGGGCATTACAACCCCGGTTTTCCGGGAATCACGGAGGCGGAATAGTGTTAATCCCCATTCCCATCGAGTCCTATGGGACTCGATGGGAATGGGGATCATGGAAACACTGGCAGCATCTCGTAATGCTGCCGGTGTTTCCTCGTCCGCCTGCAGGCGGGCGGTGCTAAACCCGCCAGGTCAGACCTGGCGGGAACATCACCTCCCGCCTGCAGGAGTCGGGATCAGGCGGTCCGGAAACAACGGTGGCGGCGGGTTCACCGCCACTGTTATTTCCGGACCGCCTGAGTTATAATGAGGCCCATAGTGTCCACGACCAAAGGGCGTGGTGACCTAGTGGGTCCCAAGGAAACATATTGGAGGAACTTGGCTAGTGGCCCATGAAAAAACTGTGGTATAACAAAATCCTTGGAATTCACTGAAAAAACCTTAGTTAAGGTGCAATAAAGTTATGCAGATTTACCACAACAAAACCCTTGAAATTCAGCAAATGTGGGAAGTCATAACCAGCTTAACTCGGTGCGCTCCCTTTGCAAAGCCCATGAGCACATACATGTTGTAAAAGAAGGGATTCACCATGACATACAAAATGGCATTATGGGGGCATGGCATTATCAGGTACATCAACTGGAGAGTTAAGCTGTGTCAACGTAAGCACAAAAAATAGTGACATAACTTTGCTGCCTGGGCAGTGAGCCTGGCCCTCAAAGGCCAAATGTCTACTCTAATTTGCCCATTCGGGAATGCTGCATGGCCGAAGCCCATGCACCATGGATTGTGGAGACTGGCCCTGACTGAAAGCCATGAGCACTGGATGTTGGTCAAATGATGAGGGTATAATGGACACTGAACTAGGATGCAGGGTAAGTGCAGTGGATAACGGAGGTGGTTTGGTGGGGCTGGGTTCATGGTCGAGCCATGACTTGCATCCCCAGCATGCACTGCTGATAATGACACACAGTATGCGTTGCAAAACATATTTTTGCTACAGGAGGTTTACAGTTCTTTCCTATATGTTAAAAGGAATTATTAATAACGTATATACAGTGATGTAACATCATGAATCATTTTCACATTTCAAATCTTTGGTAAAGCGATGTTATGGTTAAGTTGCACTAATAAAAACCTATGAAATTCAGTGAAAAAACGTTGTTAAAGGGATGTTATGGTTACAAGTATAAACAAAAAAAACAGAAATGCATCAGTTATGGTAAGCTAAGCAACCATAACACGCGCAACCACCGTGCACTGCTAAGACTAACACCCAGAACATCAAAGATGACATCACAAATGTCATTGTTGACATCACTGATGACATCACATATCTCTGCCACTTGTTTTTGTTCACTGACAGTTAGACTATGAAAATTCCAAAGATGCTCTATATCTAGACGTTAAGCTTATCATATGTTCTTAGAATTCTTTCCTTAGGGTTTGGTCTCAGTTCATGTTGCACATACACGGGGCAATAAGCAGGCCTCAAACACACTATTCATTTGTATACATGGAGATGAACTTTAATGTTATTGACATTTTCTGGTGATGTTGTTTCTTTCTTCCTTACCTTAGTTTCCATGTATGTGCATCTGATTTGTATGCATTGTGGGTCTTCATATTTATATTCATATTAGTATTGTTTGTACTAACACAAGTGTGTAGTAAGTATTGAATTGTTAGCCATTTCTTCCATGTTTAATATTACTGAAAACGTTGATAAAGTAGCATTCAGTAATTTACTATCCAAAATGACCAGATTAAAAATATTGTAGTTCTATTGTGTATGCTGCAGCCATTGCCTATGTGTATGTATGATTAGGTTCCTGTATTAACAAGAAAACTCCAATATAACACCTCACTGCTTCTCTCTAAGGACTCTAAGCCTTCCTCCAGAATTATCTTCATGGGTGACATAAACATAGGCCTTGATGACCCTACCATTGACAATACATTGACTGTAGCCAACGCCATCGAAGCTCTGGGCTTCTCCCACCGCATCAGATGCCCTACTCAAGACAGAGGTCACACATTAGATTGGTTGGCTGATTTGAACTGCAATACCAACATTGTAGTTGACATCCCATGCCCCTGGTCTGACCATAATGTCATCTTGTTTACCATCCCTAAAAACAACCAAGTTTGCGCTATGCAGCAACCAGCACTAGCCTCCCTCTCAAGAAATGTGCGTAATATCACTCCGTCCGCAGTCCTGTGATGTTTGCGAACATCTGTGATGTTCAGGAACATCTATGCCTATTTCTGCATTACAGGGTTGGTGAAAAGCAGTTTTTGGATGGCTTTTGCGCCACTCAATGAAACTGCATGAGATTTTGGAATTTCATTCTAGACCCGACTCTGAATGGTTCTCCAAAGTGTGGTGCCAAAGAGGGGGGGGGGTCTGTGACAATGCAGGTACCTATTTGCCTGGGAAATGCCTATATTACAAATGCAGGAAGTCCTGTATGTATGGACTTTCCTCTAATGTTGGTCTCTGCTCTACGTTGCCTAGGGAACAGGCGTAGTTGAAACAGAGGCGGAGAACGACGGTTACAGCTGGGCTTACTAGAGGTTTGCTGAAGTTTTTTTTGGACAAGTTTTAGCGGTCAACCTAATGACGCCGAACCGCGTGATGAAGAGGATTTGTATCGGCAGAAGAGCAGTGTCATTGTTTTGACTTAACAAGTTAATGGTCTATTGTGCCGTTCCGCTCGACGAGAAGGAGCAAGATAAATACGAAGCGGCTGTTGCTGACACAAGAAGTCGGTCTGCTTTCAATCCTAGACCTGAAGCGGAGGGAACTGTTTTTGAAGTAACGTGTTTCAGTACGCATGTGAAGCGAAGGGAAACGCTATCATCAAACGGCCGACCAAGATTTTGTTACAAGGTACATGAACCGCTCGCTCTGAGAGAGAGAGCTATAGAGCTGCGCTGAGCGAAAGGTGGAGCGTGGTTCAGCGATTGTCGTCGCTGTATGAAGCTAATGAAATTAACGCCGTAGCGTCCCTAGGAGAAAGCGATCGTTATCGCTACATGGATTTTTATGAAACTGACGCTGTTGGTCTGTAGATAACGAAGTGCCCTAGATGGAATCGATTGTTGTCACTGCCAGGACTTTACTGAAATGGACGCCGTAGCGTCTATAGTTAAGGAAGCATATTAGATGAAAACAACCGTTGTCGTTGTTCGAAGTTTACTGTGGAAGCGCTGTTGCGCCACAGAAGTATGTGTAATCCAAGACACGGCAGAACCATCATTTATTTGGAGAAAAGGAAATTCCTATGAGAGACTGGTGGTTCACATAGAGTCAAGTGAACAAAATCCGACAAAGAGCATCCACTCATATAGAAGCTGTTCAGAAATCCTCGTGGACAATAAAGGAAGCTGTTCAGAGGCTAAAAGGACATTCATACAGAAATTAAAGCTTATTGGAAACGGGAGTCAAATGGATATAACATACAGAAGACTCACCGATTTGTCTTGGAAATAAAGAATGATAGCAGACCAGGATTAAAGGAAACCAGAGAAAGAGTCAGAAAAAAGGGGAAACATACATAAAGACTGTTCAAGTAAAGGGGAAAGAAAAAGAGAAAAGAACAGGGAGGAGAAAAGAGACATTAAAGAACAACAATAACATTTACCTGATCTTATCTTTGAAAGGAACAATAACAACACTTGCCTGAACTTACCACTGAAAGATATTCTGATCCAGGAAGGAAACCGGAAAGAAAGGAGAAGACATATCCATTACCAGTAAACCTACAAATAATAATAATTAAAAAAAATATATATAAATTACTAAAGAAGTGGGTTCTTGTAATTAACACCTACTACTTATTGGCTCAGACTTTTATTTATGTTATTTAATTGACAACTTCCACATTTGGTGTTAGAAGTGGGATATCGAGAGCGCCATGGAGGATCTTATTAAGACCCTAAGTGAGGGCCAACAACTACTACAACAAGCCTTACAAATGCAGGCCTAACAAGCTCAGGCTGACAGACTAGCGTTCCAGCAAGCGTTACAGATGCAGCAGGCTCAGTTACTCAAAGTTACGAATGCTAGAAACAATCCTCAAGTCCCTACTTTAGTTTTGCAGATATACTCGACTGGTGAAGACCCGGCTCATTTTTTTGTAAATTTCGAAAGAGTGGCTCGAAACGCACAGTGGCCCACCGAGAGATGGTGTCATTACATCGCACCATTAACGACCGGTGAAATGCAGTGTGCCTACCAGGCTACGAACCCCGCTGGAGACACCAATTATGGGGACATGAAGAAAGTTGTGCTGGAACGAATGGGACACGATGAGGAGATGTATCAAATTAAATTCAGAGATGTTAAATTACTGGGAGAAGAGACTCCGAGACAATCGTTTTACAGAGTAAAATAATTAGCTGAAAAATGGCTACAACCTAATATGGCTTCCCCTGCTGAAATAACCGAAAAAGTGATCTTAGAGCAGTTTATCGAATCTCTTCAAGGTCCTGTACAAAGATGGGTTAAACAACATCATCGCCTATCACTAACTGAAGCTGTAGATGTAGCCTCTGCTTATCAAAAGTCGGGACAAGGCAAGTTGTCCTATATGGCAAATACTAGACCTCATACCTTTGGGAGTAAAACTGTGTCTCAACCAAGGTGGCCACACTCAATGCTAAGAAAACCCAAAGGAGAACTTGTATGCTCCAGACCCAATAGTGAGGGTCCTGTCAATTATCGTCAAACTCCGATAGCTATCCGAGGACACCAGTGCTTTGATTGCGGAGAATGGGGACACCTCTCCAGGTTCTGCCCGAAGAAGCCAAAGACTGAACCAATGGATGTGGGCGTTCTTGAATCCTTAAAGAAAATGAATCTTTTGAACAATTACCAGGAAGACAGTCACAATATCTATACACATGTGATGCTGAGGTAGATGGAAAGCACACCACTGCCTTGATTGATTCAGGAAGCCTACAGACAGTGGTGACATCAGAGCTGGTAGGTGAAAATGATTGTTCATCTGGGGAAATACCCATTCGATGTGTCCATGGGGATATAAAGGTTTATCCTTCAAAGAAGATTCAGATAAAGATGGCCAGGGAAACCATGGGGGTGAGAGCTTCCGTATTACCCACTTTGCCCAAACCCTTACTAATTGGATCGGATATACCAAAATCTTCTAAATAAGTTCACGAAATTGAGAAGAGCTGGTTGGAAATGGCCCCTTTTCATAAGGAGGAAATACCTACCCCACCTCTCAAGACACAGAAAAGTAAAAAGATAAAAAGAGTATTAAAACAAGAGTGGAAAGCCAAGAATGTTTACCCTGTAGCAGTTGATTGTAGATTAGACGAGGACGGAGATAGCTTTAGGTCCGCTCAAAGTCTAGATCCGTTACTACAATATGCCAGGGAGCGAGCCTTAGAAGATCCGCCAGGGCAAGGACCATGCTTCATAAAGGAGAATGGATTGTTGTATAGAGTGAGCAAATCTCGGAACGGGGAAGAACTGAAGCAATTGGTAATCCCCAGGAAATACTACAAGACCGTCCTGGAAGTCGCCCACGTACAAGTTGGAGAAGGGCATCTAGGATTGGAGAAGACCACCAAAAAAATCCTAGACAGGTTTTACTGGCCAGGAGTGTATAATCACGTAGTTAGATTTTGCCAATCATGTGAGGAGTGCCAAAAGAAGAATAGAGCCAATGTGAAGAAGGCCCCGCTACAACCTATGCCACTTGTTCAAGAACCCTTTAGCAGGATAGGAATCGATATCATGGGACCAATGGAACCAACAAAGAGAGGTCATAAGACTATCCTTTTGGTGGTAGACTATGCCACCAGATATCCAGAGGCCTTCCCATTAAAAGCCGTGAATACTCAACAGATTTGTGATGTGCGGATTCCCTTTATTGGAAGAGTTGGAATCCCTCGAGAGATTGTTACCGACCGTGGTTCCAACTTCATGTCTAATATCCTCGAGCAAGTCTGTGAAACGCTGAAAATGTAACACCTAAAGACAGCAGTCTACCATCCACAGACTGTTGGCTTCGTGGAACGCTACAATCAAACCATCAAGCAAATGTTAAAGAAAACTACTTCTCCCGGAAGCAAAGACTGGGATAGAATCTTGCCATGGATATTGATGACTTTAAAGAACACTCCACAATCATCAACAGGGTTTTCGCCATTTGAGTTACTGTTCGGAAGGCCAGTGCGAACTCTGCTGGATATACTGAAGGAAAATTGGTAAGAACAGCCGGAACGTGAGGTAACTCTGACGGAGTATGCCTCTCAACTTGAAAAACGAGTTGAGAAACTACAGGCCATAGCTAGAGATAATCTTCTTCAAGCTCAAATAACCCAGGAGAGATACTACAATCAAAAATCCCAGTTACGTACTTTCAAAGTAGGAGAACAAGTACTAGTGCTGTTGCCCACGTCAGAAAACAAAATGCTAGCAGCCTGGAAGGGGCCATATGAAATCCAATAGGTTCTAGGTCCTTTAACGTATAAAGTGAGACAACCTGGGAGGAGGATCCCTTGTCAGGCATATCATGTAAACCTATTGAAAAAATGGACACCTCCAGTCCAAAACGTGGCCATGATAACTCTAGATGTAACCCCAGAAGAACATTTTCCAAAGTACAGGGAGAAAATAGGACTGGAAGCCTCCAGCGACCTTTCAAAGACTAATGAACTACATTATAAGAGGTCATGAACAGTACATCTGGGCCTATCTAGATGACATCATAATCTACAGTCACACCTGGCCGGAACACATGCAGCATTTGGAGAATATACTCAAAACACTAAAACAAGCCGGATTACACATAAATACCAAGAAAACCCATGCTGCCACCTTTCACACTAAATATTTAGGATACTATGTAGGTCAAGGGATAATCAGACCACAAGAGGAGAAAGTAAAAGCCATTCAGCAGTTGAAATTCCTGGAAACTCCAAAGCAAGTACAAGCCTTTTTGGGATGTGTGGGATATTATAGAAGGTTTATCCCACATTTTTCTACATTGGCCGCCCCACTAACGAATCTACTGAAAAAAACCTCTCTAACAAAGAAGAATTGGCAAACAAGCAAAACTCTACATGCCTTCAAGGAACTAAAAGAGGCACTGACCAGTAAGGCTGTACTACATTGTCCAGACTTTAAGGCCCCATTCTTCCTTCATACCGATGCTTCAGGGACAGGCATAGGAGCAGTATTATTCCAAAACCAAGGAGAGGAGGAAAGACCAATACTGTTTATAAGTCGGAAATTATTACAACATGAGTTAAGTTATTCAACAATAGAAAAAGAGTGTTTGGCAGTCAAGTGGGCCATTGATGCTCTTCGGTATTACCTACTTGGAAGAGAGTTTACATTAATAACAGACCATGCTCCCTTAGTTTGGCTTGACCGTAACAAAGACTCAAACCAGAGAGTACTCCGGTGGTTTCTTTCCCTCCAGCCCTTCTCTTTTAAGACTGTTCATAAACCTGGAAAGTTACTAACACAAGCTGATTATTTATCAAGAGCTGAAACCCTTCCTGAGCGTAAGGGCTTAGTAGAGGGGGCGTGACAATGTAGGTACTTATTTGCCTGGGAAATGCCTATATTACAAATGCAGGAAGTCCTGTATGTATGGACTTTCCTCTAATGTTGGTGTCTGCTCTACGTTGCCTAGGGAACAGGCGTCGTTGAAACAGAGGCGGAGAGCGACGGTTACAGCTGGGCTTACTAGAGGTTTGCTGAAGTTTTTTTTGCAAAGTTTTAGCGGCCAACCTAATGACGCCGAACCGCGTGATGAAGAGACTGTGTATCAGCAGAAGAGCAGTGTGATTGTTTTGACTTAACAAGTTAATGGTCTACTGTGCCGTTCCGCTCGACGAGAAGGAGAAAGATAAATACAAAGCGGCTGCTGCTGACACAAGAAGTCGGTCTGCTTTCAATCCTAGACCTGAAACGGAGGGAACTGTTTTTGAAGTAACATGTTTCAGTACGCATGTGAAACGAAGGGAAACGCTATCATCAAACGGCCGACCAAGATTTTGTTACAAGGTACATGAACCCGCTCGCTCTGAGAGAGAGAGCTATAGAGCTGTGTTGAGCGAAAGGTGGAGCGTGGTTCAGCGATTGTCATCGCTGTATGAAGCTAATGAAATTAACGCTGTAGCGTCCCTAGGAGAAAGCGATCGTTATCGCTACATGGATTTTTATGAAACTGACACCATTGCGTCTGTAGATAACGAAGTGTCCTAGATGAAAGCAATTGTTGTCACTGCCAGGACTTTACTGAAACTGACGCCGTAACTTCTATAGTTAAGGAAGCATATTAGATGAAAACGACCGTTGTCGTTGTTCGAAGTTTACTATGGAAGCGCCGTTGCGCCACAGAAGTACGTGTAATCCAAGACATGGCAGAACCATCATTTATTTGAAGAAAAGGAAATTCCTATGAGAAACTGGTGGTTCACATAGAGTCAAGTGAACAAAAGCCGACAAAGAGCATCCACTCTAATAGAAGCTGTTCAGAAATCCTTGTGGACAATAAAGGAAGCTGTTCAGAGGCTAAAAGGACATTTGTACAGAAATTAAAGCTTATTGGAAAAGGGAGTCAAACGGATATAACATACAGAAGACTCAACGATTTGTCTAGGAAATAAAGAATGATAGCAGACCAGGAATAAAGGAGACCAGAGAAAGAGCAAGGAAAAAGGGAAAACATACATAAAGACTGTTCAAGTAAAGGGGAAAGAAAGAGAGAAAAGAACAGGTAGGAGGAAAGAGACATTAAAGAACAACAATAACATTAACCTGATCTTATCTTTGAAAGGAACAATAACAACACTTGCCTGAACTTACCACTGAAAGATATTTTGATCCAGGAAGGAAACCGGAAAGAAAGGAGAAGACATATCCTTTACCAGTAAACCTAAAAAAAAAATGTTTTAAAAAAGAAAATATATAAATTAATAAAAGAAGTGGGTTCTCTTGTAATTCACACCATCTACTTATTGGCTCAGACTTTTATTTATGTTATTTAATTGACAACTTCCACAGGGTCCCAAACTATTTTAAAGGCCTATATGTGGTGCCATTTGACGAATGTGCACAAATGTATGCGAAAAGATTTAAGACCTAGATATGAATGATTTTGCCAAGTTTGGTGGGATTTTGTCAAGAGGTGGCAAAATTAGAGGGAGGGTCTCAACATTTTTAGATGGCTTATACCTTTGTTGCTGTTTGACGAATGTGGACACAAGTTTTCAGAAAGATTAAAGATCCAACCTTGAATGAGTGTGCAAAGTCTGAATGGATTTTGTCAAGTGGGGGCTAAGTTATATGACTATTTTATGTACATACATTTTGGCAAGGATCTGAAAGCATGGTTTTTCCAAATGTGTCCGTGTTTTATTTTTTGAAAAGTGTCATAATGTAGGTACAAAAAATAGTGATATACCCTTGGTGACTGAGGTATAGCCTGTGGCCATGGGAAGTGGGCAGATTGTCCGGGTCATGCCCAAAGGCCATTACCCAGACAATCTGGCTATTGGCCATGACCACGAGGGACCAGCAATGGGGTTAAAGTGGGCATGGCCACCAGGGACTGGCTATGTGCTAAAGTTTTTCGAAATTGGGATAGGTTTGAATGGGAAAGAAAAGTCTGCTTGTGGGTACATGTTGAAGTGCTGGATGAGATTGCAGCACATATGCACAAGGAGAGTCAGCAAGAACTTGAAAGCATGGTTTTGCAAATATGTCCTGTGTTTTATTTTTTTTAAAGTGTGAAAATGTAAGTACACAACACAGTGATATAGCATTGGTGTTTGGGCAATGGGCCTGGCTGTCAGCAAGGAGAAATGTGTACTGTAATTTGCTTATTGGGGTTTGCAGCATCGCTGAAGCGGTAGGTTTGAATGGGAACAAATATTCTGCTTGTGGTTACAGCCTGAAGTGGTGGATTAGATTACAACACACTTGCACGATGAGCATTAGCAAGGGCCGGAAAGCATGTTTTTGTAAATATGTTTTGTGCTTTATTTTTCCAAACGGTAAGAATGTGAGTAGAAAAACTAGTGATATACATCTGGTATCTGGGTAGTGGGCATGGCCCTCAGCAAACGAAAATATGTAATCTGATTTACTCATGGGGGAATGCAGCAATGCCCAAAGCCAATGCCCAATGGATTTGGAGACTGGCCATGGCTGCAAGCCATGACTACTGACCATTGGTTACATTATTAGGGTATAGTGGACACTGAGCTAGGATGCAGGGTAGGTGCAGTGAATAATAGGTGTGGTTTGGTTTGGCTGGGGTCATGGTTGAGCCTTATGCCGTAGGCAACTGAACAATGATTTGCATCCCCAGCATGCGCTGCTGATAACAGACATAAGTATGTGTTGCAAAAAACATGTTTCTTAAAGGATGTTTATAGTTCTTTCATATATATGAAAAGAGTAATTATATAACTTATATAAAGTGAACACCATGAAACATTTTCACTTATAAGAACTTATTAAATTCACAGAATAAAAAACGTTGTTAAAGGGATGTTACAGTTAAGATGCATCCCACCTTTGGGACTCCTCTGTCCCAGTAGTTAGCCAGTGGCATCCCACTTTGGCATCCCTTTGCATTTCCCTCATGGGTTCTCATGAGCACTTGTCCATCCGTGCTGCCCCTTCTATTTATGCACTTCTCTCATGGCACAATGCATCTGTGCGTTTTATAGGAGCATTGTTTACAGTTTCTTTGTATAAGTAAGGGAAATGGAGATGCACAAGATTTGTAGAAGATTGTTAAGTGGTAGTTGGTGTATGGAAGCTTAAAATGGTCATAGGGTTATATGTACAGATTTTGTAAGTGATTGGTGGATGGATGTGTGACTGTTTGAAAGCAGGCATTGACGGAGTGTTACAAATATAAAATTAAAAAGGGTAGAAGGGCTGCCCTGTGCAATGGTGGGCATGTGCCATACAGGTCTTTCAATGATCCATGACCTGGAAAGGGGACTGTGCAGACTGCAGATAGTTATAAATGTCCAATCGATTATGGTCCTTATTGTATGCTAGAGAAATTTATCTGGGACAGAAAATTGTTTCTGTCCTTTTATATTGTTGTCTAGTATACAATTGTCCATTATTCCCATTAGCATAACAAAAAATGCTAATCGAAATGTTGGAGAATCTTATTGAGTCTATCTACTTTACTGAGAAATGTAAACTAGGTGGATTATAGTTTTTATTTAATTTTATTTTAACTGTGAAAGGTTGTTCCAAAAGGAATCTTTGTTTTCTTGTGTTTTTGATTTTTTCTTTCTTTGCAGGAGAGGTCAGAAAGTAAGGTGGGGAGGGAAATAAGGGAAGAGCCACCAACCACAAATGTGGAGGGGCAGGTGGACAGGGGAAGATACTGCCCATGTGTTACATGTAAGGGAGGGGGGATTGTTTCTCATGCTCCCTGATTACAGCTTCAAAAGCATTTCGAAATTTCCCCCGCCAACAGAGTGGTGCGTTGCAGTATATACAGACTGTTGTCTTCGAAAGATATGGACCAACAGCCTCTTTTATCGCTTGCAAGGTAGCTGGTGGGATTTTGTGTCCTACAGAAGTAGGCTGTGTGGTTACAGTATTGGTTGTGGAAGATGAGGTGGAGGAAGACAGCCTCCTACTTGCTAAGAAAGGAACAACCTTTCTGAGAGCATTGCAGTGGTTGGATTTGGTGTGGCAGTGAATGGCGGTGGTCCCGTAGGAGTACTGTCCAGGTAGTTTGTGACTGAGTACAATGTTGCACTCAATGCATTTCACTTTGGTAGCTTTAGCCTTTGGTACATTCCCAACAGTGGTAAAGAACTGCCACAACCAGGATTCTCTCTGGGTGCTAGAGGTAGGCACTTCCTCAACCTCATCTTCTTGGTTCTCTTCATTGTCTTTTGAAGTACTGCACTTCTTTTGTTGTGTAGGTCCTCCAGCTGGCAGTGGTGGTGGCTCTTGGGGAGGAGGGATGGCAATAGCCGATGCCATTTTTAAGATAAGCAGCAGTTTTGCTAATATTCTTCCATGTATGTGCTGTGTGCTAGATTGTTAATGGATAATGAGTAAGACTAGGTTTAGGAGCAGTGCAAGGGTACATTTTGAGCTTCAAAGTTCCTAGATCAGTTGAAAATGCAGTTCCGAACTGTTCCTGAAGCACGGACCCGTTCGCGAAGTGCGAGGCATTCAAGGACACATCATCATGTTGCGTGAGCACGCGCATTGTCACGTGACGCGGTCTGAAAATTCTGCGATGACATCAGACGTTCGCGAACGTCGACGAACACAAAAACAAAGGAAAAGTTGCAAAGAGTGTATAGAAGTATTAAAAATGATGCTAGAAGGTGAGACGTAGCAGAGTTTTAAGGTGAAACTTTGTAAATTGGACAGAAATGTTGCTATATTGGGGTAAGTATGATATTAGTACGTTGTAAGAAATTAGCGTCCACTACCGTGGGCCGTGTAATTGAGTTTCATGGAAGTGTTGAAACAATGGATTTCTATGGAATCCGCCTGATTTTAACACCTGATAAAGGCATGCAGATTCCATCGGTATTAATTGTGAATGTTGTCTGCAAAGCATAATTTGCATGCAACATTTACAAATCGTAGACTACAATTGCAAATTAAAGGCAATTTTGTCTATTTTTACACTGGACATTTAAACTCTGTTTCTTAAATGTTGAAAATTGGGGGCAAAGGATGCAACAGCATTTAAGTAGTAAAGTTGAAAAATGACCCACTTGATGTTTTAGCATATATTTTGAAAAAGAGCTTTTTGGCACCCTCCCTTTCTTCTTGTGTAAATTTACTGCAGATTTGTTTTATTTTTGTTAAATCTTTTTATGAGTATTGTCAACAAGAAAAATAGAAACCACAATACCAGAGACATTGTGACATATAAGACAGTTGTACTGCATCCATGCCATTGGTCAATCCAAACGAATAGGGCAGGTAAAGGGTTAAAACATATAAGACATAGAATAACATGTTAATGGTAAAGGATATTTTTACCGCGCACTATCACCACCGGAGTGGTCCCCTGGCGCTCTGCCAGGAGTGTTGTAAATGGTATGGTATTGTCCATTAAATGGCCCAACAACATAACATTTAGCCAGGCATAATAACAATACCAGACCCCCCTCTCCCACGCAAACTTCCCACCCTCAGTGCAATATTCAGCCAACGACCCATATGAGCAGGTGTACAGGAGGATATTAATAAAGGGTATATCCCTGTTCCTAATACCATATCCATGTGTCTTTCAGCCTAGCAAGCCGCAGAAAGTCAAATAAAGGTGGACGCTAGTTGCCAGAACTTACCGGCACGGGCAGGTGTCGATGTGCGCTTAAAGCGAGACCGCTCTGTATCCAAAATCTTTGTTCTCCGGGTAAGCCATTTCTGTGCGTTAGGAAGGGTTGTCGGTTTCTACTCCATCAACATGGCCTTGCGTGCCGAGAATAGTACAATGTGTAGCACTGCACGCACCAACAGATCATCATGCCACTCCTCACTATCGAGCACACACAACATAGTGCTGGTGGCCAGAATTTACTGCAGATTTATCACAAAGCCAGCTTGCATCCATGAAGAAACAAGAAAGAAGTTTTTTTATTTCTGAATATCCTTGGTTGCTGCAATGCACCATGGTGGAGATGTACAAAAGTAGGTTTGGACCTACGGCACCCACATCTCCATCGTATTTTTAGAAAACTACATGATGGATTTACACCAAACTAAAAAAAGGTACATGTGTGTCATTTTGTGCACAATTTGTTTCTTATTTGGTGTATATCCATCCAGGGGTCTTCACGCTATGGGTTTTTAATGGAGGTGCCCGTTTCTCTTTGGAACTTTGAATTGGAATAGACTGAAAACAGTTGTTTTGCTTTCTTAATAACCCTTGAGCAGTTATACAAAATGTCTCCAAATTGTCCAGTTTAGCAAGAGCCACGTCGGGCAATTAGTTTGGAAAATGTCATCCCAATTCGTCGAAAGAGTCAAAAGTTAGAAATAGAATTTTGGGAGAAGTCAATGCAAATAGGTTTTGGGGATGGCATTCTATAATATCTACTTATTGGAAATGGACGAAAAGATCGAATTTAAAATGCCTAACGCACGTTTAGTGTGCACTGGGCATAGCAGATTAGATCGAAGCCCCTAATACCAGACAGGAGAGTGGGGGTTGCAGGGTTGTCCCCCTCCCCCCCAGTTCAGTATTATGGGCTGCGGGTTTGCAGGGGCATACATTAAAGGCAGTGCGAGGGACAAACAGTTAAAATCCCAAAAGATCGAATTTCAAAATAGAGGCAGGTGAGCTACGTAATTTTGTAATTCGATCTTTTGGGATACGTTCTTTTAACGTACATCCCTACTTATTTCAGCCTAGCCACACATGCTACAGCGCTACGCAGTAGCCATCCCTGTAAGTTCACCTCTGGTTTAGAGCCACTGTGCAATACAATGCGGGTATGCAAATGAGCTTTAAAGCCTTGCTTTTTTCTCCCTCAAATTGTCTTATAGGGCAGCTGTATTTTATACATAGCTTTATCAACCCAAGACAGACAGCTTTCAAGGATACTGGCAACCACATAAGCGTTTCACCCTCATTAGGGATCATCAATACAATACAACCTGACATCCTTAGAGTAGAATATGACTTTTCAGCTATGCCACACATGCCACAGTGCCCCCGTGCGGCGATCTGTAGAAGTTCACCTACAGTTCATAGCCACTGGACAATGCATTTTGGGTATGCAAATTAACAGTACATTTTTTGCTCGAGAAATTTGTCTTTATCTCATAACAACTTACAATATATTAATTTGCATTCCCACAATGCAAAACACACTGCAGTAATGTTCTAAACCCCCAGAGTGCATAGGTGAAGCATAATACTAAGGTGTAAGCTGTTTACACCTTGCTTTTACACTCTGGGGATTTTAATTCTTTTTGGAGGTGGGAAGGCACGGAACAAGATATATGTTTCTGTTGTGCATTCGTGCTCCACCTTCAAACAGAACATGGTTTTCTGCTAGCATATATTTTCATGCTGGTGGAAAACCAATGGATTTCTATGGAATACCCCTTACTTTACCAAATGAAGTGGAAACGTTAAGAGTAAAGGTGATTGTGCCTGTGTTTTACTCTTTGCAGTTCCACTCTATTGTAATTGTAATTGGTTATTTATAACACGCTTAATAGACAGGGGTTTCTAAGCATGGAACCGGGGATCGAACCTGTGTTGTGTGAGAAACCTGAGGCATTTCTCCCAGGTTATTCCCAGGGATCCTTTGTTCAGGTGGCCAGGGGAGGGCCATCTCTCTTGGATCCCATCCATGGGGGTGGACGAATGAGGAAGGATCACCTGGGCAGGCGGTCCTTGGAGACTGCGAGAGGAGCTCCCTTGGGTGAGACACGGTATCCCACTTTTTCTGATGGACCCCTACCCGATATGCCAGCAGTCTTTATGGGATTTTGCCACCAAAATCCCATCACCCCTCCAGTACTTTCTATTACGGAAAAGAAAGAGAAAACAACAGGGGAACTCAAGATTATCTCTAAACCCCAATACAAATTTTGCCTCTCCATAATACTATAAATCCCATAATCCACTTCCTCTCTTAGAATATCAAGGGGGATCTAAATTAACACCCCAGGGATATCTCCACCTTAACTCCCATAATCCCATTCCCTGATTGAAATCTACAAAGACGGGGACGAGGAAGAGGCAGATGGGAGTCATGAGGATTACCCATACAAATCCATGGGCAATGGATTCCTATGGGCTGTCTCCATGTTGTCCCGATAATGAGTTCAGGTAGAGTCAGGCAGGGAGGGACAACTACTCACACCTGACTCCAATCAGCTCTAGCTGGGAGTATACAAGCAGCAGCCAGACACAGCATTGTGAGCGAGTCGGGGATGCTGGAAAGTCCTGGAGAAACCCAGAGGAAGCCCTGGTGAGATGGAGAGACCCTGCGAGAGCTGGAGGAGAAGAAAAACGCCCGAACACCAGCCCTGCTATCAGAGAGGAGATAGAAGTGTGGAGGAGGAAACTACACTTCCAAAAGGCAAGACCAGGGGCAGCTGGGGTTGCCTGGTGGTACCAATAGTTAAACTCCTTCCCTGTGCAAGGCAGGGGAACCCAGGTATCTGAGGGGCAGTGGGAGAGACCATGACCTCCTGCTAATATCCCCATTTGGCTTCTGCAGCTCCCAATGACAGAAAATGCCATTTCGGGGAGCAATGAAGTGGGAGCAAAATTAGCCCAGTGCTAGAAGTCCCAAAAATCTTTTGGTTGAAATTGTGAACTTTGGAAGGAAGCTCGAGCCCGGCAGAGGAAAGCTTTCTTGCTGAAGTTTAAAAAGTGTTGTGAGCCCAGACAAGGTAGACCCTTGAGGAACTTGAACTGTACATAAAGAACTATGAAAAATGTAGAGGAAAGACCAGCTGCAGAGGGGTCCGGCGCCACTTGGGTCCTCACTTGAAAGACTGATCCCCCTATTGTTGAAGCTATGAAAGCCAAGAGGCCCTGGGAAGGGCGGCATGCTGTATCAGAGTGGTCCTACAAGGGTCTCATCAAATCCCTTGCACAATCGAAAATCTCTGACTCATTGCCAAGAGAAATCTAAGAGATGGGAACCCCGCTTCCTGAGAAAGATTGTGAATATTGTGGAATAAGGCAAATGTGAACCTGACAGAGGGATGCCGAAAGAAAGCTAGAAGCCACGCTTTCTGATGAGATGAGAAAATCATGAACTATGATATGATATGGCATTTACAACGCGCCTATAAACAAGTGTTTCAAGGCGCGATGAGGCAAGGGAGGGGGAACAGAGGGAAGACGGACAACAATCCTACTAGGCCAGGTGTCAGACAGATCACGTAAGTGCAAGGGAAGGGGGAAAAGGAGGTGCAGGGGCAAAGGGGAGGGGAAAGTGCAGTGCATGGGATAATAAAATAGCAAGATAAATAAGAGTGGCCAGCTTGTGGCAAGTGCAGCGTGAGTGCAGACGTAAGTGCTGGTGGGAGGACTGTAGGGATACAGAAAACAGTCCCAAGGTGCAGGGGTTGCCCGGGAGGCAGTGCATGAGTACAACTGGCAGGGCTTGGGCCCGAGATCAGATGGGTGGCCAGGTAACCAGTGCAGTGTATAGTATCAGCCGGAGCTTCAGCAGGGGAGAGGAGGAGAGAAAGCAGAAGCAAAGAGGAAGGTTTTAAGGTGCTTCCAGAACCAAAGATGGTTCTCCTCACGTTTCAGGGAGGCTGTTTCAGAGGGAGGACCCAGCGAAGAGGAGATCTACCACCAACTCATTGCTTGGAGAAGCGACTGACCCTGAGGGAGTTGGAGGCGGATGAGCGAAGAGAGTTGAAGGTATTGAGGCCCCAGGCCCCAGAAGGCCTTGTGGACGATGCAGAGGGTTTTGAACTTAATCCTCGCAGCCACTGGGAGCCAGTGCAGAGATTTCAGTCCTGGAGAGATACGATCCCTGGGCTTGAGGCCAAGGACAAATCTCGAAATCCTGTTCAGGATGAGTTGCCGAGGGCGGAGAGTGGAAGCAGGAAGATTTAGAAAGAGGCTGTTGCAATAGTCCAGCCTAGAGAGAACCAGAGCTCTGGAGACAGTGAGCTTCTGGGGAAGGCGAGGAAGGGAAAAATACCTCTGAGGAGGTACAGCTGGTAGTGTGACTTCTTAGAGACGTCAGAGATGTGAGGAGAGAAAGAGAGTGTTGTAAACTCATGAACTGTATTCAAGATGGCTATGTGAACCCGACTGAGGGAAGCCCAGGGGAAAACTAAGACAGGTAAAGCCCATATCATGATAGAACAAAGTGAAATGTGAACTTGGCAACTTGAGGGATGCCTGCGAGTTGGGGTGAAGAGTAATACACCCATGAACATTGTGTCAACAAGAATGAACCCGCTCGAGGATTGTCCATAGCGAGAAGTTGTTTAAATAGACATTAAGCCTCTTGAATATTGCCAAATGCATTTGAAAGGCCATAGTGCACCCGACAGAGGGAGGCCCACGTTGCAAGAAGGATCCAAGCCCGGCGGAGGGAGATCCAAGGGGCGAAGAGCAATCGCCCAAGGTACAAAAATCCCGAAGGAACTTTTGTTGGTTTATTGTTTTCAACCAGCAGGCCTTCTAAGGCAAGAGACTTTGTAGAAAAAGAGACTTGGGCCCTGAAGGTCCTGGTATCGTTGAATGGAACTGTGAACCTTGTAATGGCGAGGCCCAGGAGTGTGCTCTGCTCAGAAGTCCCACCTTGTCCCGTGCTAAAAACGCGGGGAAGGAAGACCCTGCCATACCATCCTGACTTATCAATTTGTGAACACTTCTTTCTTTTGTGATGAACATTATCCCCCACACTTTTTGTAATTTAGTGGTAAGGATTGGCAATAGGTCTTTTAGTATAGGCCCTTTTTATTTGAGAAGACGCCACTAGGACTGCCTTATATTTTTATTTGATGGTCATAGCTTGCTCCCATTTTAGATTTAGGTTTAGATTAGGCGTTTTTCCAACCTACCTATACAGTTTAATAAACACCCTTGAACTGTGATCACTTGTGTCTGTCTTACTGTTGCCACCATGAGTTCTTTACAGTTGTCATTACCGAATTCTTAAAATTACATTGATTTAATTCTGCATTCTCCTGCCAAAATGATAGTGCTGCCTGGAAGCCACTTAACATACTACTTGCCATTGGTGTACACGAAATGTAAATATATTATACCGTAGTCTTATATGACTGTCCTTCTATCACATAGTTATTAGAAAACATTTTGGAGGGAGTAAGATGTATCAATACCATTTTATTCAGTATTTCAGAGAACATATTTTCCAGGATTTTAAATTTAAGGTCACTATGCGCTATTTACCTTATGATGAGTAATCTATCACCTGCAGGCCTGTTTTTAAAATATATGCAGGTGCTGTGTTTTGCTCCTCAGAGAGCTTTAAACATTACATACATCAAATTAGGGCAATAAAAGATTTTTTCAAAAACATTTTATTAGGTTTTAAAAGTAACACAGAACTCTTGCAAAGGCATCTGTCAACGTAACAACTTTCTCTGTCGCCACCCGCTTCATGAAACTAATCAACCTCCCCTAGCTTATCATTTTATCTGATCCATTACACAACATACCCTGCAAGGAGGACGTGGTTGAGTCACAAGACAGAGCAATAGTTTTAAGTAAAGATTGTTTAGATTTGCATTTCTAAGTCAAATCCAAGTACATCTATACTTTATGATCAACATCCCCGAAAGAGTAGCTCCTCACAACTGGGAGTGTGCATATTGTTTCCACCCTCCCTTCAGCCACACTCATATATCTTGTAAATCAAAAATATTGAGGACCCGCGGTCTCTGGGCACATGTCAATTCTCTGTAGAGCAAGGCCAGAAACTAGAGGTTGCCATTTCACAGCAAAAGGTGATCGGCTTTATGCCAAATCCACGAGCAGCTTCTCCATGGCTAGGAGTTGCCATAGTTTGTGCCACTACAGGTTGATGTAAGGTGCTTCAGGTTTCTACCACATCACTCCAATCACCAATTTCACCGCCAGCACCAGAATTGTAAAAATCATCTCCTTGGCAGACCCCAGAGGATATCTATCTATTATAATTTTTATTTAGTGCCAAATCACCCATAGGCCTCAAAGCGCTCACAAGGACAAAACAACATGAAACAGATACCTTGAGCAAAGCGAGAGCCACGGGGACTGTTAGATTTCTCCATCATTGAACAGATGTGTTTTGAGCAGTTTCTTAAAAACGGCTAGAGACACAAGGTTTTTAATCTGATGGGGCATAGAATTCCAGATCATTGGAGCCCTGTGAGCAAATTGTATTGCCCCCTACTCTTTCCAAAAATGTTCGTGGTTGTTGAAGGTCATGTCTATCATTGAATGGAAGATTTCTTCGAACAGGTGCCTTAGTTATTTTTTTGGCAAGATAGTTAGGAGCAGTACCAGCTAGGCATTTGAAGACCATAACAGAGCATTTGAATTTTATCCGCGGTTGGTCTGGCAGCCAATGAAGTTTTCTTCCGGCTGCTGAGATTTTATCCCATCGGTTCAGTACAAAGACAGGCCTAACCACACCATTCTGTATGGTTTGCAGTTTAGTAATTTTACCCATCAAGAGACTGTTACAATAGTCCAATTTTGCGTTAATTATGGCGCCCGCAATCAGAGCTAGGTTTTGCCCCGTTAGGTAAGGTCGAATTTGCCATATTAGGTTAGTGTAATACGCACATGTAGATTTTAGATGGGACACATGTCTCTTGTAAGAGAGGTGTGAATCCATGAATCGGACCGTGGGAAGATAACGGTCAGAGAACTACAAGTCCGCTGGGACTTGTAGTTCTGTTCAGAAAGAGACATGTGGCAGCCTTTTAGTGACGGTTCAGCCAGCAAAGCTAGCAAAAACAGTCTGACAGCACGGCCAGAAGAGGTACATAGATTTAAAGCATAAGTGCACACTAAAAAAAGTCAATAAGTAAAATACAATGGATTCAATATTAAAATACAGTAATGAACATTAAAATAGGCAGTTAGCAAAAATAAAAATGAACGGCGCTTCCAGCCGTACAAAGTGATATGATACGAAGCGGATAGACACACTTAACTAGAAATACCAAGAGGGATCACCCCCTGGTCTCACAGGAATATTTTGTTAATAACCAAAGGAATGGAATCGATGATCACCTGCCAAAACCTGGTCCCCTTGGAAAATTCCCACCAAACATGTTAAAGGCAGCCCTCACATCCGTACTGGCATCAACAGTGTCCCAGGAGCTGAAGGTTCATAGGTCACAGCCCCGGTGGGGTCTTGTAACCTCTACAAGATAGCTGGTACACCATTTCTCTATATGTCACAGTACACACCAATGACGTTGTGGCTCTAAACCATATGATCCCAGACCTGTTCCCTAAGTCTTTGTGCCACGATCAGTTTCTAAAAGGGAAAAGTCATCCATACAAGACTCAAAGGAAATAAATAGGATATGTACCATCTTTTCTTACTGCACCAGTCGTGGAATGTTGAGGGATGTAAAGGAGAGGAAATGTCTGAATTGCCCTGTCTAGGCATCAGGGGAGATGGAAATGGAGTGAGCCCCAGAGGAATCACGAAAGAGTCCCAAACATTGCATAGTGACTTGGCTGCTAGGTCAATATAGAGTGAGTGAGGCCATGAATTATAATTGTTCTTTTATAACATGCTTAATACTAGCGAGTGGTTTCTAAGCGCGGGATCAGGATCCAAACCTGCGTTGAGCTGCATCGTCTTGCGTCCAAGAAAAATGAGTAGCCCGTGAGCTATCCTTCCTCCTCTGTGCTGGTTGCACCAATATATGCCAGTATTCTCACATAAGAACATATCCATATTTGCTTTGCATATATAATGCCAGTAATTATCCTATAATCCACTTCTGTACGCCTCCTCAGGGGTCTACGCAGATATGACCACATCACCCTGGCTCTCATCAGCCTTCAATGGCTTCCACTGCATGCACAAATCACCTTCAAGTCTTGCTGCAGCATCTACAAGGCAGTCGCCTTCAAGTCAACCAGCTACCTTGCGGAGAAACTCATGATCTCCAGCAGACAGCACACCACCAGAAGCCAGGACACGTGCAAACTTGAAATCCACTGCTGCAAAAAGCGTAGAACCAGAAAACAATCCTTCTCTGCCTACTCCCCAAGACTATGGAACCTCCTCCCCATCAGCATAAGACTCGCCACCACGCTCCTACAATTCAGAAAGAACTCAAGACCCACCTCTTCAAGGAATCTCTCTGCCTCAAAACCTAGGCCATCACATCGCCCCTCGTGCCACCTGATTCGCTAAAGGGTGCCCATCCCTCTGCTCCCCACCACCCGGTACAGCTGTACCCCTCCTATTTGCCCCTCTATATCCCCCCATGCTGTATATCTGTTCTGTCGTTACCTCTGGAAAGCGCTCTGTTATGCATCTGTACTGTTTTATACCTCTGTAAAGCACTCTGTTATCTATCTGTATTGGTGTATACCTCTGTAACATGCTCCATTGCTTCTCGTGGCTAGGTCCCCGCTCAATAAATATAATAATAGTAATAATAAGAAGAAGAAGAAACAACACATCCAAGCTGGCTCTAAAGTGTTTTGCTGGAAAATCGTTCACTCTGATCCCCTGCTTATCATGGGGTTACAGTTTTATATTTCAGAGTAGTAGTATACTTGTATTGTTTCATTTCAGGTAACGTCTCATGGTGGCTGCTTTTTTCTTTAAAGGTATGCATTTATTTGGCTTCAGAGGCCAAAAGTTTGGAATCATTTTGACACTTGCAGATTCTATGACTACCTATCCATAATTAATGACCATTTATAAAGCAATAACGTATTGATAATCCATTACACTTTACGTAGCATAATCCACAAAATGATAAGTCTCTAAGAGCTCATATATTGCATTGATCACTAACCATTTTAATGATTCATGTCTTATAAACCCCTGGGTGATGAAAGGCTGAGCAGGCCGGGACGGAGAGCACGTTGTTAGATCTCCAAACTCATATGTTTTCCACCTTGGAAAGCAGTGGTTCTGGACTGCTGATTTTATTAGATCTATCAGCAGCTTTCGATCTCCTTGACCACAAAAGGTTGTTGCAAATTCTGACTGACATCGGTGGCTTCTCACAGGGAGCTGTGTCTTGGATGGAATAATTTCTCTGTGGTTGTAATTCCAGAGTCCACTCGGGAGATGGCTCCTCAGACTCTGAGCCAATTCTGTGTGGTGTGCCACAGGGGGGCATGTCTATCCCCCACCCCTTTTTAACATTTGTATCCAGTCACTGTGTGAATAAATTGAGAAACTGGGGGATTTCTTTGCACATTTTGCAGATGATTTCCAGCTCTCTCTTGAACTCACTGGGGACTATGCAGTAGACCAAGAAAGGTTAAATGAAATTTGCTTACTCATCAAATTCTGGATGTCTTCAAACTGGCTCTGTTTAAATGCCAGTAAAACTGAACTCATGGTATATTGTTTGAAGCATGCCTGTGATGGTCTAGGACAGAAATAGGCTAGGTTCAGCATTGATGGAGGCCCTATACCTGTTACTAGAAAGGTTAAAACCCTCAGTACTTACATGGAGGCCACGCTCAATGCTGATGCCCAAGTCAATTATACTATCAAGACATCTAATTACTTCCTCAGAGTCCTAAGACAGATTTGTCCGTTGGATCAAAGAAAAATCGTGGAAAATTAGTCTGAGCTATTATCATGCCAAGGCACGACTACTGCAACTCCTTACTTGGAGGTGCTAGTATGGAAAGTATAAAAAAGCTTCAGAAGCTTCAAAATAATGCAGTGCGCATAGTGTGCAACATTGCATGCAGAGACCCAGTATCAAATGCTTGCACAGAACTTCACTGGCTCCCGGTTGCAGCCAGAGTCAAATTTAATATTCTTACGCTGGGACATAAGTGTCTTTTTGGAACTGTCTTTCCCCCTCAATACTTGAGGGAGAAGCTGGAGCTCTATAAACCAGGGAGAACTCTGAGATCCTCTGGTGCTTGTAGCCTAAGGATTCACCGGTTCAAGAGAACCCGGGGAAATGGTCGGTCAGTCCCCATTTTGATCGCACAGGCTTGGATGAGCTCCCAGAGTCTCTCTGAAAGGAAGAGGACTTCCTTGTTTTAAGAAAATCCCTGAAAACTAGATTGTTCACCTAGGAAGGTCCGTAGACTATCCTATTATCCTACTTGGCTCTGTGTTGTTACAATTTTGTGTCTTTTGTCTCAGTTTTATGTAGCGCTTGGATGCCTACGGGCTTTGGCGCTCTAGAAATAGATAGATAGATAGATAGATAGATAGATAGATAGATAGATAGATAGATAGATAGATAGATAGATAGATAGATAGAGAGATAGATAGAGAGATAGATAGAGAGATAGATAGATTTGAACCTGTCATCAGCAGAGCATTGGGCTCCTAGCCCACAAGTATCTCTCAAATGAGAAAAACACAATTTTAACATAATAGTCCATTTATACTACCAACTATGGCAAAGACATACCAGACCATTATGTTTTATGCTGTGTTACTCAGTGCTTTACACACATCTAAGAGGCCACAGGTGTGATCTTATAGTTCTGCAAGCCATTAGGTAGTGCTTCTTACTGGTTGTCCTGTAGACTGTAATCTAACATACCATATGTAATTGTAGTGTGTGGCTGTGATCTCCCCATGAGGATAGATCTGTGGCTAGTTGTGGTTGTTCAAGGGGTTTTAATACTTTGATAAACCCAGTCAGAAGTCAGGTGACATTTCACCAAGGAGCCAGTAGTAGGTAGGCTATAGTGTAATAGCCCCAAGTCAATTAGTTATAAAGTGCAGGCTCTACCTTTCTTACAGTGAATAAGTATAGAATGCAACAAAGACTTTGCACGTGGCTTTCGGTGTCCAGGACTGTCATGTAATACATGGCTTTTGTGTAGTCAAGAGATGGGTATTTGCCATACACTGCCATAATGTTACTACCTGGCAGTAACATGGCGACAGATGGGGGAAATGGTTTGAGTACCAGGGCATGCATATGATATCAGAGCCTGGCAATGCCTATCTAATACCTCTACACAGGATTCCGTTGACACCCTCTTGAATTGATAAAACTGTACCAAAGGACCTTATACAATTTGACTGACAGTCACCCTGTGTCCCTATGATATCTGACCACCCTACATTATTTGCCACTTTATCAACAAATCCTAAGGCTTTATCTTGGAACCTCGCAGGCTTATCTACCAGGTTTGAAAGTTGATTGTTTCTTTTGTAATTTTGGGAACATTTGTTTTACAGGAAACTTGGTTGGTTGACCCCTTTCACCACCGGCTATAGACGTTTTGCTGGGGAGACAAAGTGGGGGCTACTCATATCGGCTGCTTTAGAGATCTGCAAAAGAGTAGTCCATTTTCAAATTGACTCAAGTGGTTTAATGGTAATAGTAATTATTCTACTGGAAGGTACTACATTGGCTATTGTGAATACATATAGTCAATTGAAGGAGTAACTAAAATTGTGTGTAATTTGGAATTTTACATCCCTGGATGTAAAGATTTTCATCCAATTATTCAAGACTTCAACCCCCAATTAGAGCCTATTACCATATGTCTAGACCCACTGAAAGAGGAAAATGAATTCTGGGGATTATCACAGCTTGATAACAGGCATTCTTATGAATACTTTGAACATGCATGTACGCTAGCCGCCTGCTTTAATTGATAGGGCTTTTCAGTGCTCTAATGAAGGCGTGAACAGGGATTCTCTGTCCCTCCCTACATTTAGGATTCTCGCATTGATTACATCATGATGCATGTTAGAGGCTTAATTTCCAACAGTATATGTTTGGGTTTATCTAGGGAGCTTGAATGGCTCTCTGATAGTTTTCCTATGGGAAGCAGTCTCTGTAAGGGTTTTGGGACTCCCACTTGTCTTGTTGCAGTCCTTGTATTGTGGGGAGTAAGTATGTTTGTCAGTGCCTCCTGCCTTAGTGCTGGAATGCAGTATGGGTGGAGTGATGATTCCCTGTATACCTCCTCCAGGCCCAGCATCCACAAGCTTGAGGTGGCACTCGGCTCCTTAGGCTATCGTACCCTTGTTCCCCAAGTTTAAACATGGAATTTAGAGATAGCATTTATAGGGTCTCACTGATGCGTAAGTCTTGCATGCAAGCACTATGTGACCACATGCTGCCACTTCTAAACTCACAATCATTATGCTTACAAAATGCTGCATAGTTGCTAATCCAATTTAGTACATTATTTTGTTCAATCGCAGACACTTTCAGAGCTTAGGCAATGGGAAAACTTATAATTGTGTGCTTTATCACTACGCCTCCAATGCCAACCCTACTTTCCCTACCCCAATCTCCTTCCCGCTCAACCTCCTTTGGGGTCCTCCTTGACTCCAACAATTCATAATGGCTACTGCTACAGCTGCCAGGATAAATGTACTCAACATAAGGAAAACCTGTCTCCACCTCATACACCATCAGGCAAAACCCTCATAACTAGCCTCATCCTCAGAAAATTGGATAACTGCTTCATATTACTCCTGGGTCTCCCCCTCTTCTATCACTCTCCTCCAAATAAAGGTCTCTGCTTTCCTATTTACACCCTCTTCATAATGCCACTGTGTGTGATGGTTATCCAAGCAAAACCGTTCTTCTCAAATTGCTTCTTGTCTACAAATCTATCCACAGCCTCTCCCCCCGCTGTCTCACTCAGTGCATCGCTCTCAATTGCCTGCTTTCTTGTACACTCCTACTCTACAATCCTCCTGAGTCCCGTTGTCTCTGCATCCTTGCACTACCGGCCAGGTGTGCTCATGCTCGGTATTATCACTCACCACTAAGCATTTGCTTCCTCCTCCTTGGCTACCTTGCCCTCTCCTGCTTACTCCTCTGCCCACCATCGAGCTCCTTCTATACTTCCGCAGGACGTACCTCAGACCTGTACCCCTCCGCAGAAGTCTTTCAAGGTTGGAAACCTTCTCCACATTGCCACTATCATTCCTATGCAGGTTTATTCCTCCTTTGAATGCCTGGTCTGCAGGCTCTCTCTCTCCTGGCCATTCTCTTACTGCGGCTACTATCTACCGGCCGCCTGGCCAGGTAGCCTCCTTCCTCTCTGAGTGGGCAGACCTCTCCTCCTCCTCAGAGACCTCAACATCCACCTGGATGCTTTCTATCCTTCCTCTGTACCCTTTTGCAACCTTTGCGATTCTCTTTCTCTATTCTTCCCTCTGGCCCAACTCACTCTGCAGGGCACACCTTGGAAGTTCTGATCTCCTCAGACCTCCCCCTCTCTAACTCTCTCAAAACTCCTCCCTCTTGGAGCAACTTTTTTCTCCTCTCCTCTCTACTCCTCAGGCCGAGCCAACTCCAGCACTGCCACCCACCTTCTCGGTCATCTGACCCATAAAGCGTGTGTCAGTTGATGCTTTCGCTGCCACTTTCTCTCCCCCTCCTGCACCTCCGGCTGACTCGGATTCCTGACACAGTCCTTTCCAACGTCCATTCTTCTATCTCTAACACTCTTGATGTACTTGCTCCTGTCATAAGGATCCGCTTGAACAAAGCCAAGTGCAACTCTTGGTATGACTCAGACCTTGCCACCCTTAAACGCAAGTGTAGGGTGGCTGAGAGGAAATGGAGGGCATCATGTGCATCCTCTGGCAAACACTCCTGCCACCTGCTCCAAAGGCAGTAGAGACTCACAGTTCACACTAAGAGGAGAGCACATATCCAAGCCTGTGCCTATGCGGCATCTAACAACTCAGCCAAACTCTTTAAAATCTGCAAGGAGCTGGCCAACCCTACTGCAGTCTCTACCTCTCCTGTTACCTTCCAGGCCCTCTGCACAACATTGGCTTCACATTTCATCTCTAAAACCCAGGACATCCTGTCCACCCTCTATTACTCTCCTCCTTCTTCCTCTACCTATGGTCTCATTGTGGCCGCCTCTCCTCCTCCCTTCTCTTCCTTTCCTTTCCTTTCCTTTGTTCACCCCTGACGATGTGTCTAGACAAGTTCGATCTATGAAAAAAACAGGTTCTTCCCTGTTCATTCAAAACCATCAAGGACCATATTAACACCCTCGCTCCAGCATTGGCTGACTTCTGCAACCACTCATTCATCAATGGAACCTTCCCCTCCCATCTGAAGCACTCCCTTGTGCATCCTGTTCTTAAGGAATCCTCAGCCGACCCCTCCTGTCCAGCTAACTATCGCACGATCTCCATTACTCCTTTCCTGGGCAAACCTTTGGAAAAGCTGGCCATCTCCCAGCTTAACCTCCACACAGAATCTGTTGGTTGCCTCCATGACCATCAGTCTGGTTTCAGAGTGGTCAAAAGCACAGAAAATGCTCTCCTAAACATCCCTAAAGACCCGCTCTCAGACCTCGACACTAACCATCCTTCTGTCCTTATCCTCCTCAATCTCTCTTCTGATTTTGCTACTGTCAACCATGCCATCCTGCTCAACCTGGGTATCACTGTTAAGGCCCTGGCCTGGCCAACTTCCTTTCTCTCTGATCGACCCTCCCAGGTTCAACTTGGGTCCTTCCTTTCCTCTATCTCTCTCTTTACCTGTGGTGTTTCCCAGGGCTCTAATCGTTCTCCCAGGCTGTTTAACCAGTTCCTGGCACCCTTCGCCCACAGCATAGCTGCTCTCTGCTCTAACTTTCAGTGCTATACAGATGATACTCATCTCTCTTTCAGGCTCCTCTCGCCACCTCTCCTCTCACTCTCTGGCCACCCACCCTTGGCCCTCTTCCTGCTCCTAACTGTGAGGCTAAGAACCTCTGGGTCATCTTTGACTCCACACTCTCCTTCTCCCCTCACATTTCTGACATCTCTAAGAAGTCAAACTACCAGCTGCACCTCCTCAGAGGTATTCTTTCTTTCCACACTTTCCCCCAGAATCTCACTGTATCCAGAGCTCTGGTTCTCTCTAGGCTGGACTGCTACAACAGCCTCTTTCTAAATCTACCTGCTTCTACTATCCGTCCTCTACAACTCATCCAGAACAGGACTGCAAGACTTGTCCTTGGCCTCAAGCCCAGGGATCGTATCTCTCAAGCACTGAAATCTCTTCATTGGCTCCCAGTCGCGGCAAGGATCAAGTTCAAGACCCTCTGCATCGTCCATAAGGCTTTCAGGGACCTGGGATCGCAACACCTCTAACTCTCTCTACCGAAATATCTTCCTACTTCAGCTCTCCGCTCCTCCGCCTCCACCTCCTTGAGGGTCAGTTGCTTCTCCAAGCAACGAGTTTGGGCAAGAGCTCTCTCTTCAGCTGGTGCCTTCCTCTGGAACAGCCTGCCTGTCTTTCTGAAACTTGAGCAGAACCACTGCCAGTTCCGGAAGCACCTCAAGACCTTCCTCTTTGCATCTACCTTCTCTCTTCCTTTCCCCTGCTGATCTCCTGTCTGATCCATGCACTGGTCACCTGGCCACTCTCTGAATTCAGCCCCAGGAGCCTGGCTGTCCAGCTGCAAACCTGCACTGCCTATTGGCACCCCTTGCACTTGTGGTCTGTATCTGTAACCCTACAGTCCCCTCTCCTGCACTTATCAGACACTTGTCTGCACTTTTGAATACCTGCACTTGCCACCTGTTGGCTGCACTATTTGCAGTTTCCTGTTGTTTCCTTTGTCCTGCACTTGTCCATACCCCCCCAGGACTTCTCCCCTCCCCGTTCCCCTCCACTTGCGTGATCTGAATGTCACTAGGCCTCGTAAGATCGTTCTTTGTTGTCCTCCCTCGGTTTACCCCTCATTGCCTTGTCGCGCCTTGAAACACTTGTGTATAGGCGCGTTATAAATGCCATATCATATAATTTTACTGGACTGCACTCCCCACTGATTTCAAATGTAGGCCAACTGTGGAAGTATTTAAGACCAGACTCATACTTCACCTATTGAGGGGCACACCATTTCCCCCTGAACATGCCACGATCTGACCCCAGCCCTAATCTTCTGACCATGCCACACTCCCCAGTCACCACTGTATAAATGTACAAAACTGCATGCTTGGGTTTTGGCTTTATTGTATCCCATACTGTTTTTGTCCCGGGTATACGTCACCACCTCATCATGACCTCTTTCTTGTAATAATAATTTTCACCCACCCGATTGCGAAAGCACAATTTTCAAGGACTGCCTCTGCATGATTTCACTATTAACTCCTATGTATGTAATTTTGGTGAAAATTAAATCCTGTTTGCACCAAAAATACAATAATTAAAAAAACAATAATACTGCTGCCTACGCAAATTCTCATCCAGTCTCTGTAGAATATCTTTGTTTAATACTTTAAATGGGACGGGCCCAGTTGAAATAAATCCCTCCTGAGCTGCTCTGCTATAATCGTGCTCCACACTGTTTGTTTGGAGGGCATGATGTCAGTCTATGGGGAAGTTTGAGGCGATTGAGGAGAGGCGGGGGAGCCAGGGGTAATGTTTCCCCATCTAACTTCCACATGGTAAGACAAACTTAAAATAGGAAATAGGAGCTAATGCATGTTTTGACTTTTGCTGATGTAGAATGTTTTTTTCACATTTGACCATACGTGCATTAAGTATTCGACCATAGAATTTTTTTTCTAAAATCATCTACACACTTTGAAATGTCTACAGTAAACTCACATCTCCCTACAGAGCCATTGATTTCCCAGATGCTATCAGTGTTGTGTGGTGAGCTGGCATGCCAATCTCATATATGTGGTTTCTGGAAAGCCCCACCAGCATCCTTAATGGCCCGCTTGGTTTGAAGGAATGGTAAGTACACACTCTTTCTTCTCAAATGTTAGCCCATTTACCTGGGTGAGTCTTACTCCACATAGTTGATTCTCTGTAAGCTAGCTCTAGAGGCCACCATTGCTGGAAGATTTGAAAATAACATATTGGATGAGAAGACTCAAATAATCTATTCATGTTTTTGCAATAATGCATATTTTCTGCCAACCCGTCACCCTATCTATGGTGTTTTAATATTTTCAGGTTTATTACTTTGATTTATTCTGCTATATTGACACTGCCATGAGGAAGCATTCTATGAAATAGTGAGTTTACAAACAATTAATCAAAGCTGTCCCTTGTCCTTTACGTGGTGGGTAGGTTTACTAGGTAATTGTGTAGCTTATTTGTGTCTACACACGCGGCTGGCCTTCAGCAGTCTAGTCCTGGTCAGAAGCATTTCATGTATTCAATTGTCCATCGTATTTGACAATAATTGCTTCAAAGATCAAAAAAGGGTAGTTAGTGAAAAGGGAAAATTACTGATGGGACCACACAGGTTTTAAAAAAGGCAGAGTGGTGAAAATGTAAGGAGGCAGTTAATTCTCATGATCCCATCTGTGAATAGCAACCCTTTTATTTTTGCAAAGCTTACCCTTTCCTTTCATTTCACACAACAAATATTCCCATATGCACACTTGTCCTCTTTCATTTTGATTACTGCTCTATACTTCTTCTTGGACTACCTGAATATGTGCTTCCCATCTCCTGCCTCTATTCATGACCCTTTTAGTCTCCTTCCTATCCTCTTCTCTGGCTTCTGTCTTTTGGTTCTAATTCCCTTGTCCTCTACAATCTTATTTCCTCCGCATTGTGTTTGAATGTTTGCATGTACTGCCTGCGGCATGTTGCCAGAGCAATGCCATAGGTTAAGATTAGTTCTAAACCTTCCAGCCATCACCTCTTTTGTTTTGCTTTACTAACTACCACACCTTGATCCTAGGATCCCTCTTCTTTAAGGCGATCATCAACCACACTCTATTCTCTGCCTTACTTCTACCTTTGAGTTCTGTCCCAGAGGACATCTGCCGACCGTGAAGAGAGGCAGTCAGTCTGGCATGTGGCTCAGCTCTTTTGCTCTGCTGTGGCATCTGGGGCAGTGTAGGGTTGCCAGGGTTACCAAGCCCAACAACACTTCACAGAAAGACATCATCACATAGAACATGATGATGTCATCACACACACCATTACAGGACCTGGAAACCTCAAACACATACGCCAGGATTTCTCCATTTAAACTGCAGTAGAAAAGGGATCATTGCTTATCAACATTGAGATTAGTTCCAGCACATCCTTGTGGTCTCCTGCAGAAGGGATGTGACCTAGCAGTTTTGGCTGGACTATCCCTTTTGGGGTGGGAGCAAGCCTGATTTGCATATGGTCTTTATCCTTCTGTAGTGGCTTGTCAGGCTGAAAAAAGATGGTCTGGCGGGTTGCCCAGAGCGTTGCCCATGGTTAAGATTAATTCTAAACCTTCCAGCCATCACCTTTTGGTCTTGCTTTTTTCACCCTGAGTGGGATGGGTAAGCCCAGACATGGGTCCCGAGCCTGCTGGGCCTAGAGTCCCAATATACTCCTCACTGATGTCCCCAATGAGGCTGGAACATGTCTGGGGATGTTTGTGGTCTTGTGCAGAAGGGATGTGGCCTAGCATTCTGGGATGGACTGTCCCTTTTGTGGTGGGACCAAGCCTGATTTGCATATGGTACTTCCACTTTTGTATTGGCTTGACAGGCAAAGAAGCATGGCCTGGAGGGTTGCCCAGAGCAATGCCAGAGGTTAAGATTAATTCTAAACCTTCCAGCAATCACCTTTTAGTTTTGCTTTTGTCAAACTAAGTGGGACGGGTATGCCCAGATGTGGTCCAGAGCCTGCTGGGCCTAGAGACCTAAGCTACTCCTCACTGATGAGGCTACAACATGTCTGGGGATGCTTGTGGTCTAGTGCAGAGGGGATGTCACCTAGCAGTTTTTTTTATTGTTGCATTTACAGTTTACAAAAAACCATACACAACAAAATACACATAGCTAAATTTAAAAACAATTCGTCAAATTTCATATTTAAAAAATCAGAAGGAAGGTAGAGAGAAAAAAAGAAGAAAACACAAAAAAAGAAAAAAGAAAGATCAAAAGAAAAAAGAAAAGAAAACAACGCATATAAATAAAGCCAGAAAAAAACTTCAGTTTACAAAGAATAATTCCGTTCAAAACTAATTTTTTCTCATTCAACTCAGAAGTAAGCAATATAAGAAAACGATTCAGAGATAAAACCAAGGAAATAGCAGAACCCCACATACAGCGACACCAAAACAAATTTCTAGAGACCTCTGAACAATCAGGTGTATAGTCCTTGAAAAGCCTAAGTCGTTCTGCACCAAAGAATGTACACTCTACTACCAAGTGTTTCAGAGTCTCGCAGGTATTTTTTACCCTACAAAACCTACATTCCTTGTCCATTGCGCTAAGCCCCTCATTCATATTCATGATTTCCCACTTTTAATTTGATCAAAAACAGGTAGTTGGTTTAACCTGAAATGCATGTAATTCATACGTATGATAGGACAAGGAAACTTTTGAATATATAGTGGAAGACATTCCTTAGTATGTATAAACCTTGAATACTCCACAAATCCAGTACATGAATCAATGCAGTCAACCGTCTCGACCCAGTCGGTCCCGAACAAGATCATTTTGACATTCCCCGGTCTTAGGATCAAGTCCTCTTCAGATGAACAGATATGGACCAACACAGAGGACATCCATTTGTTAACTCTCTTAGATATGGTACTGATCCTGCTAACATGGCAGCCTGAAGACTCTCATAGAGGGAGTTTTTGGGCGGAGCAATAATTCTTCTAAATAGAGACAACTGTCTCCACACAGACGTAGCCTTTAAAGAAACCAGACACAACTTGTGTCTAATGATCGCGTTTGGAATAGCCATAGAAAGATCAAGTACGTTCTTCCATAAAACTCCCTGAATGGTATTCAGAAGGTCACTCATGTTCTGAGAGCAGAGGTCAAGTCCGTAGAGAATAATAGCCTCAAATTTGGCCAAATAGTATCGTCTCAGAGGAATAAGCGAGAATTTACATACTTTCTGCTTTAGAAATGTCATATGGGCAGTAAGTGTCTTAGCTTTATCATATAGAATAGATTTCCAATTTTCCATGCTGACCCTGTTAGCCAAATAGTATCCCAAGTAAACTACGGTCTTGACCTGCTCCACAGTATCAGTTTCCATTGTCCATGTATATTGGATATCCTTTTTCCTTTTAGTTAGAACCAGGACTTTAGATATGGAGGCATTAGGAAACAAATTGTTTGCCACTGCATATTCATAGAAAAGCTGCATCCTAGCCCTAAGTCCTCGCAGAGTTTTATCGAACAGTATGAAGTAGTCCGCATAGGCCATCCACTCCAGCCCTACACTCCCCAATCTCGCCGGTGCAATGGAGGGGCGCTGCCACAGTCCCTCAGCATCGCACGTATAGAGATTGAAGAGGGTAGGGGCCAGAGTGCATCCCTGTTTAACCCCTGTAAAGGTGGGTATCTCTGAGGATAGAACACCATCTTCAGATAGACGTACATAGATGATGTATTAGAGTGCAGCAAAGCAATCAACTGGACCATATTATGGGGAATGCCCAGAGTAATCATTTTGCGCCATAACCTGGATCTAATCACCCCATCGAAGGCACTAGACATGTCCAGTGATGCCAAATACACGTCCCCAGCATGCGAGTGGTGGACATAATGTCTAAGATGGGAAAGAATAGCCGCATTTAAAGAAGTACCAAGTTCAACACGAAACCCCACCTTGAACCTACTCAGAAGGTTATGTTCCCTGATAACAAGATTGAGGTCCCTTAATAACAGAATTGAAAAAAACCGTTAGAGCTATGGGTCTGTAATTGGACAAATCCATTTTATCGCCCCTTTTAAAGATGGGAACAATAATGGATTTAGACCAAGAAACAGGCACTGTGTGGGTCAGAAAGATGTGGTCATAGGTTTTAACAGTTCGACCCAAATTCCAGGGTCCTCTTTAAGAACAAAAGGGGGAATCCCATTGGGGCCAGAGGCCCTAGATGGCTTCAATTGGGCAATCGCCCATGCGATATCCTCCTTATTCCAATTGCAGATACCCTTCTCAGATGAACCCAAATCAAAATCCTCCAGTACTCCAAAGGCATCAGGCAAGGCATATTTTTTAGTATAAAAGGATACCCAAGAAGCAGACTCTATGGGCCAATCGGTACTCCTTTTAACATCCCCCAACAGCCTGTTAACCCTTGACTAGAAATGGCCCTCTTTCCCCTTTCACAAAAGCTCCAAAATATATTGATGGCAGAGAGAATAGGCGTCCATCTTAAGGGACTTGACATAATTCTTATGCCTCAAAATAATAGAACGTTTATGTTTCCCATAGTCAGCAGGTTTAAGACCACCCTTCCTCCAAGCAGCAAGCTCTTTTCTTTTACGGGCCTTAGAAGATAACATTCTGTCATCTTTTATGACACATTTCTTATGGGAATTCACAGAGTCAATAGAGTCCCTAATTTAATGAATGCAGGCCAAAATAATATTATAAGAGGAGATACCATCACCAGCCTCAGTATCATGGCCATAGAGAACAGCAGCAGACCTTGCAGCAACACAGAAAGAAGTTGATTGAATTTCAATACAATTTTCTTGTTCCACTTAACTCTCGTGCCCCTGTTATTACACTCCAAGCCTGCCAAATCCAGCTTGATACAGGGGACAGTCATGGGAATACTCAGGGTAAAAGAAATGGGAAGATGGTCACCCAAAGAAAGGTCAAGATGACTAAGATAACCACACTGTTTCCTAATACTATCTGAGAGATAGAAGTAATAAATACAAGAGGCAGAGACTCCTCTATGCCAAGTATGTTTGAGGGCAGTAGAAGAGGTCAAGTGATCCAGTATAGACAGGTCCCACTCTTTAAGGAAATGATCCCACCCAATGCCTCGGCTTAGGTTCACATGCTGAGACGGGGGAGAGCCCCCAGTGAATTCCACCAAGCACCTTCTGCACAGAAGGAATTAAAATCCCCTCCCAAGAGGACTTGAAAACCACAGACCCTCTGGACCCAGTCAAACAAAATCTCTCCTATCCCCTCCTCAACGGTTTCAAAATTAACTTGGATAGTGTTCCAATAAAGATTAAGTATCAATATCGGAGAGATTCCATCATCCAAGTTTAACTAAATAGCCAAGAGCCATTCCAGGCAACATCGAATTTTCCAAGAAAACTGCAGACTGCGATCTATGGCAATGCTGATACCTCCTCTCAGACGCCCTTCATCCCCCCTAATCGCAGGACAGGAAACAGTATTATAACCTGCTAGAGAAGGTTCAACCATCAACATAGTCAAATTGGAAAGAGGGACAAGACAGGGGTGTCCTCTTTCTCCATTGCTATTTGTTATTGCGATTGAGCCCCTGGCAGCTATGATTAGAGATGATCCCTGTATAAAAGGACTGTTGTGTTGGGGAAGGCAACAAAGAATATGGTTATATGCTGATGACATTCTTTCTGGTTCTCTGAGACTTGGAACAGTCACTACCAATTCTAATGGAAATTTTGAGATTATTTCAAACCGTCTCTGGATATAAAGTAGAGTGAAGAGTGTGAAGGACCCATTGACTGTCTGTCTGAGAAACTCCTGGAAGAAATTCAATGGTTTGCTGGGTGTGGATGCATGTAGAGATCCTAGTGCGTCATTATGGTTGAATCCCTCTATTAGATTGGAAAATAAGACGCTATTCTGGGCAGACTGGTTTTTGGGTGGTGTGAGTTGGATTGATTATTTATTTAAGGAGGGGAAATGGATGAGTGCTAGAGAGTTGCAACAACAATTTCATATTGAAAATTTCAGGTTTTCGGATTACAGGAAATTAAAGATTGCAGTTGGTGAGATTGATTTCCAGGTGAGTTTGAATTTGGATTTTCTTACAAGAAAGTCGTTGGTAGGGGAAGGTGGCTTAGCTAGCCGGGTGTACAAACAAATAGTGAGTGAATATAAAGACAATGTTCAGCTCAGAGACGAGTGGAGTCGAAGAATTGGCTCTGAAATTACAGTGGAGACATGGACAAGGATGTGTTCAAATGCCAAATTTTGTTCCCTGGGTTTGACTGAGAGACCGAGACAAATAAAGATATTAAACAGGGTTTATTGTACACCTGAAAGATTACGGAAGCGAGGTTTGAAAGATGGCTCTGAGTGTTAGGCTTGTATTTGTGAAACTGGTACACTGGAACATATGATGTGGGATTGTAGGAAGGTGCGTGAATTTTGGAATGAGATTGGTGTGGTGATGGAAAAGGTGTTGGATGAACCGATAGGTCTTGATTTTGAGACATTAATACTGGGAAATGATGCTACCTTAGATATACTCACTCAAAGCCAAAAGAAGTGGTTATTTAGGGGAGCCATGATGGGAAAAAAATCATTCTTAGGAATTGGAAATCCGACATTTCTTTAAAAAAAGAGGACTGGTTGAAAGAAATGCTTGATCTGATGGATGTGGAAAAGATGTATATATAGGAAACAAGGCAAGAATGGGTTGTTTATGAAAATTTGGGGCAAATTTCTGACATTGTATTGAATCTGACAATTTCATATTATATGATGTGTACCTGGCATCTGTAAGGGGAGGAGGGGGTATTTATATGTTTATAATTATGTACATAGTTTTTGCTATGAATTTCTTTGTTATTTCAAGTTTTGTTGTTATAAGTAAAATGAAAATAAAACATGGAAAAAAGAATACTAGTGGGAAACAGTGCAACTAGCCCTGATTTGAAAAAGATGATTTAGTCATCGAAACACGTGTAATCACAAAGGGCACCAGAATATCTCATAATAAACCACAAGATGTGGAGTTTCTGAACAAAAAAAACCCATCAACATAGTCTCCTGTAGTAAATATATTCTAGGAATACTAGTACAGGACAGATTATGGAATAGTGTATACATGTTACAACAACCACAAGTATTCCAAGATATGACATCAATAGTTATCCTGTCATGCATGTATCCTACCTAGCCCTAGACTCTGTAAGGATCTAAGTGCAGGTTGTATCCAGGACCAATCATGGCCATTACCCAAAAGATTAGAAATAAGAGATACAACATTACCAGAGTTGACCATAGGCACAGGGGTAATCCCCACACCTATTTCAGGGGTAGTCACCACAGGTTGTACAAAGGAGAGAAATATTTTTGCTTCCGCAGAATCATGCAATACCACCAGGTCAAATCCCATGGATTTTACATTACACTGTCGGTCCCAAACCATGGATGCAACCATAACTGAATGTAAAAAGCTAACCATTCTGCCATTAGCAACTCTAGAGAGATGTGGCATCTATGTCATCAGTAGTTATTGATCTGAGGAGTGGAATTGCCTTAAAAAAAGCCAATAACCTGACTTTATTAAGGCTGTTCCCCATTATGCCATTCTCAGTAGGTATCCAACCTATGATTTTACTGCTAGGACGTGGTGCAGCCCCAGTATCACCCTGACAGGAACACACGCTGGCCTGTAAGCCCAAGTCTGGCACAGAGGGCTCCGGTACTGCTCCATCTAAGATTTGAGCAGGGGCCGCTCCACCAACATGTTTTGTCAGAGCTGGGGGAGACAGTACCACCCGGCAGAGAACCACAGTGCCCCATCCCCACAATGGGCACTGGCAGACCTCTCATAGTTTGTTCCACTCGTATATCTTCCTGAGTAGACACAGAAAGACCTGTAGCCACCACCGGGTTGGTAACATTGGCAGGTGCAATAGGTTGTAAATGACGAGTAGATGTAACATTGGTAGGTACAGTAGGTTGTAAATGACCAGAAGACTTAACATTGGTAGGTGCAGCAGATTGTAAATGACCAGTAGATGTACGAGCATGCATAGTACTAATCACTTTACCAAATGCTGTCATTTTTGTCTGTTTGGTTTGCACCCATTCTAACACATTTTCACCCTGGACCCCCTTTTTGGGTCCCCTAGAGGTACCTGGAGTCTCCAACGGAGATCCATCTCCTTTAGTATTATCCTGGACCTGTCCGGTACAATTCTCCAATACTTCAGCCACTAATCCTTCATCAGCCTGTTCAGCGCAGCCAACTTTATCAGCTATCTCGTGATGGTTTAACTTACGAATAGCCTTGAAGTTGGAATTACTCCCCCTCATCTTCACAGAGGGCATATTCTTGGATTTGTTTTTATTATTTGATGCTTTCTTCCTACGACTTTTATCCCTAGTAGGATTAGTGGGCACTGATTGTATATCCAAATAATTTTCAATAATCGAAAGATTGGAATCATCCACCAGAATCGCCTCCTGTTCTGCAATACTATCATGCAGATTACCCATTGCTTCTATCAGGGCTGAGGGACTATCTAAGTATTCCACAGCCCTTTTATCCATTAGCAAAGGATTAACACTTCTTTCAGCTTGATCACATACCCCAACATTGGGGCAATTCTCTACAGGGTCTCAGTGGGGTCTGACTGAGAGTGCCTCCAAAATAACAGACATTTTCTCATCCAACCTCTCCAACCTAGAATTGAAATCATCATGAGAGTCGGTTGCAGCAACAACAGACCTATTCATTAAATTCACATTATTGAGTAGATTCTCATATCCAGCCATACGTAAAGTAAGATCATTAAATACCTTCTGCTGAGCAGCCATAGTCCCCCCCCAGATTTTCCTGTGTATTGCATAAGAACTTAAGTGCCAAGTTTAGACTAATGTGTAAGTTAGACAAAATAGGGGAAATTAGTTCACAAATCCCCTTGTCAGACACCCCAATAGGAACCTCCTTCATAGGCTGAGATACCGAGGGTAACCCTATTTTGGGAACACAAGGGCCAATCGGGGAGTTCATTGTTGTAATTGAACTAGGAAAGGCTTTCCCATGAAAAGGCATGGGAGGTGATGAGTCCAGATCAATATTATCACGGATCAACTCCCTAGTCGCATTTACCACCCTATGGAAATAATCGTCTAAACAGTTTTTTTTTAGTTGAATCCTGTTGTGAAGTAACAAAAGAGCCTCCTACAGGGCCATGTTGATTTAGGGGACCTCCATCGCTTATAGGCAAAGATGATGGACATTACTAGGCGAAAGAGGGGATCACATTTGCAAATTACGCCGACGACACACAATGTGTTATCCCCATATCAGGCTCATATGTGGAAGATGAACGGAGGATCAACGAAGTATACAAAGAAATTCAGGACTCGATGGTGGGGAATGGCCTAGCCATTAACAGTTCAAAAACAGAGATTTTACTCATCGGTTCAGAGCCCAAATTAGAGAAGTTAGGATCCAGGTACGAGTCCTTTCTTATAGATAATTGCCACATAGAGGTCATGAGCAAGGTTAAAACACTGGGCATTTATCTTGATAAAAACCTGAATATGAATGCCCAAGTAAATAGGCTTGTTTCATCAGCCTCATCTTCCCTCAAGTTGTTCCGCTGCCTCAGACCTTTTATTTCAGAAACAAACTCTGAAACTCTGGCAAGGGCTATAATCGGATCTAAGATCGACTATTGCTGTAGTCTCCTTGTTGGGTTGCCGCTTTCTGACGTCCATCGGCTACAAGTCATACAGAATGGAGCAGTTAGAGTGGTAAAACGCCTCTCTAGAAGAGACCATGTGTCAGAAGCCCGTCGAAGTCTACAGTGGTTACCTGTGCAGGCTAGGGTTGAATTTAGGCTTCTCCTTATCACACATAAATGCGTACACGGAGTCATGCCCTTTTACCTGAAAGACTTAATTTTGGTTAAAAAAAACACCAAATCCCTCCGATCGGACGAAACAAATACCTTGATCATGCCACGCCTGAAAACAAAAAAATCTAGGGATTCTGCATTCATATCGGCAGCTCCCCTTAAGTGGAACTCTCTGTCTGCTACTTTAAAGACCACCTCTTCTACAGAAATGTTTAAGAAGGGGCTGAAAACCGAACTTTTTTCATAAATTGCATCCATCTATCCTGTCCCTATTCTGGCTGGATTCTCTCTTGTGAGCGAGGTCCTGGATTCGGTTGTATGTATCTGTCCTGTCATGTTTGAATGTTTTGCGTTTGTCAGCGCCCTTAAGCCTTAGGGTACCTGGTGCGCTATATAAATGTAAACATAAACATAAACATAAACATAAACACATAGGAGGTACACCCTTGGTAGACTTTCCAAAAACAAACACATTAGAAACAGAACATTTAGAAGAATTTTTTAAGGCGCCCCAACCCGAAAATGATCCTCCCAACCCACCAGTCATTCCACGGTTTTCAACAAGGGCACTCGACTTCTTAAAGTACCCAATGATTTGAGGAGTGGAAGCATGAAATCTAATAATTTTCCTCATTGTCCGAGGAGCTACCATCTCATCAGTTTCTTGGAGGCACTCGCATCAGTTAATTCCAGTAGGCTAACATCTAGAGGAGCATTAACTGAAGTATCCAGAGACCCACCATGTGAAGGCAGTACATTTAAAGGTAATTCAGCCATAGGCACATCTGCCTGTACAGGGTTGATTGTAGCACCAGTAGGAGACAGATTACCCCCGGCTAGTATCTTTTTAGCAGCATCTGGGGTCCTTGTACTGTCATTGGCCACAGATAAAAGTACAGGCAAGACTCCCTGTGTTATTTCAACATTAAGGTGAGGAATATGTCCCAAATTCAGCACTGGTTCGGGTTCAATATTGCAGGTACTAGCCCCAAAACCACTTCGGAGGGTAACCATAGCAAATAAAATAAATTTAAAAAAAGAAAGCCGATGTTTAAAACAACAAATATCAAACAAAAGACACAGCTCAAAGGCAAAAAAGCCCACAGACACTGTGTCCCTTGAGAGTTAGAAATAAATCAAGCACCAAATCCAACTTGGGTCAAAGGGAAATGCCACAGAGCAGTTCCCCGCAGCCCCCAAGTAAAATGCGGGATCAAAGAAGACAGACCTCCAACAATCTCCCGCACTGGCAAAAGAGCCACTGGCAAACAGAAGCACCGGACTCCTTACAGGCCAAGACCTATATAGAAAAAGCCTTATCTTGTGTGTAGCATGCACAATTAAACACAGTAGCTCCACAGGCAGAACACCGGAGCACACTGGTTACACGTTCCAGTTGATGTGGAGCACGTGGGTCAAAGGTTCTGCACCCGCAGTTCCCACTCTATAATACTAAGAGTGGTTGGAGTTCAATCACTCTCCACTGAGTTTACAGTACAACAAAGAAAAAAGAAAAAAAAAGTCCATAGCAAACCTGGCTTCGCCGGCAGAGGTCACAAACAGGATGTTTTTGTGAGGTTACTAATGGATGAAATTGCCAAATGTTTTATAGGTCCTCGTAGTTGGCTAACTCCTCAATTACAATATAAGTGCACTGCTTCACAATGTTCAAAAAGACCTTGACTTGACAGGTGTAACAGTCTTTTCAACAATGGCTAACGCAGTCTTGGGCTTGAATTTTATGATGTTCACCTTTTCTTGCCGAGAGGTTTACAAACCTGCGAGACAGACGCTCCAGCGCTATGGCGCACCAGCACCATCCACTGGACAACGGGTAAGGGACACACTGCGATGCACACCAGAGTGTCTATCCCAGAGAACACTGTCTATCCCAGAGAAAACCGTCAACCCGCTTTACACACACAAAGCGGCTAAGCGGAGTCAGAATGGCGTTACCAGCCAGCATAAGCAACAATAGGGTATTAGAAGCCCAATAAGGATTTACCTTTGCACAGGTCGCTCATAGTACTCAGGGCACCAAACAAACAACGTGTGCCCCAGACCACAGGACCACCGGTCACCAGCCACAGCACTCGTTTTGCCGCTCTGTGCACCCCACTCTCCACTGGGGCGCTGGGGCACGAGCCACATCACCCGTGTGGGGCACCACAGGCAGCTCGAATAGTTGCGCGCCCGTCCTCCTTAGGAGTTTCGTTTCGTTTTCGAATTCCTGGCTAGAGGAAAGCGACATGTGATACCCAGAGAATCAAGCCGCACTGAATCACAGCCGCTTCCGATTCCAATTCTCTGTCTGCATCAGAGATGTGACTTAGCAGTTCGGGCTGGGCCCTTTTGGAGTGGGACGAAGCCTGATTTGCATATGGTCTTTCCCCTTATGTAGTAGTACCTTGGCAGGCTGAAAAATGATGATCTGGAGGGTTGCCCAGAGCTGTTTTCGTGGTTAAGATGAATTCTAAACCTTCCAGCCATCACCTGTTGGTTTTCCAGTAGTTAGAAAACCAGACAGAGGAGAAGGGAAACTGAGCTTCTCTTACAGGTCTTTCCTGGTCTTGTGCACAATCACTTACATTCACACATGTACCTAATCTGTGAAGTGTCTTCAGAGGTGAATAACACATTAATGAAGGGCCTAAGGTGGCAGCCTGCATGTGCCAGCAGCTGCTTTTGGGGAGAGGGGTCAGGGTTGGACAGTAGAGAAAAAAAGGACAGTGGCAGGACCGGCCTATGTTAGGAGTAGGCCATCACGGCCTGGAGAAGCAGAAAACAGTGGCTGTGTACATCCCGAGCAGCTGCCAGTAGGCGACAGCAGGGCAGTGGCCAGAGAGCAGGAAATGGTACCCATGTTTGTCAGGAGGGACCGCCTAGAAAGAGCAGGAGAAACAGGAAGAATTCTGGGCCAGGAGTGTTAGGCAGCGGGGGCGTGGTGTGGAATACCAATGCAGCAAGGACAAGCATATTGCAAGGAAGGCATGTTCCCTACCACAGCCCATATTTAGGCACACAGAGAACATGTCAGCATCCTCCTGGCGGTGTCCAGACATTTGGTCGAATGAAAACTGGTCGAAAGACATTTGGTCGTTGCAATTTGATCGAAAACCAAATGGTCGAATTTTTTTTTTATTTATATATATATTTTTCGGGTTTTTGTTTTTAAAAAAAAGGGTTTTTTAGATAAAAAAGGGGGTTGGGGAAGACCCCACCCCCCCCCCAAAAAAGTGGGTGAAAATAAAAGTAATTCAAAATTCGACCATTTGGTTTTCGACCAAATTGGTTCGACCATTTGTCTGGTGGACCAATTTTTTTCGACCAAATGTCTGGTAACCCTCCTGGCCAGAGATCTGCCCGCAAACCAACCAGACAGACAATTATGGCCCTCCTGATCAAATCCACACGCTGGGAATCCTAGGTGACATGAAAGTTTGCCTTGATTCTGAGTCAAATTCCCATGGAAACTTTACAAGGGATCATTTTTCTGCACTAGGATTGAGTTCTTATGCCCACCCATATAAAGACACCCACTGTCTAGATCAAATTCCTTTTGAATCCTCTGTAAAAAAAATCATTCACTCTACCCAGAAGGCTTGAAGACCATTCCATCTGGTAACTTCATGAAAACAACTCAGTTCAATCAACTGTAACGTTCCTAGAAATCCGTCAACCCTAGCGTTGTCAAATCTTTATATGTACTTCTACAGAGTGACATCTCACCCCATGCAATGATATTTTTGTCTCTTTTTAGCAACAGGTTATCAGACTGTTTGCATGAGGGTTACGTTGGCTCGCTGGGGTGCCCGCCTGGGGGATAACGTACACTGAAAAAGGCAGAGCACTTTCCTGCTGGCAGGGCAGGAGGGGGGCATCCACTGAGCAAAGCACAGACATCACAATCAATATGCTTCAACTGAGATAAGATCTTATAGTGAATAGAGGCGCACTGCCACTGTGTGGTGTGTCACAATGCATGTTCGCCAGATCTGTTGTGCCTTATGTAAGGAAGGCATGGTGTCAAACAGAGTGACAGTATCAAAGTTTAAGGGTTTTTAATGAACTTCCACTTTGTTTGAAAAACACCGATCTAATCCTAAATCTAAAGATGGGAGCAAGCTATGACCATCAAATAATAATAAAGCAGTCCTAGTAGTGTCTTGTCAAATTAAAAGGGCCTATACTAATACACATATTGCCAATCTTTACTTCTAAATACACATAGTGTGGGAATCAATGTTATGCAAAAGAAATGTGTTCAAGAAATGATATGTCATTAAAGTCGTTGGCCTCCCTTCACCACGTTTTCAGCACAGGACAAGGCAGCACACTCGAGCTTAGCACCGTCTCTGGCTTCTCTAGCATGAGGATGCAGTTCAAATCTCAGTATCAGGGCCTTCTATGTCAAAGTCTCTTTGCCATTCAAAGTCTCTCACTTCAGAGCGCCTGATGCAACAAACATTCAAAAGTTCCTTTCTCCTCAGGATTCTCATGTATATTGTCTCATGTATGATTTTCGATTCACCCCGGGCCCCACTCTGCCGGGCTAAGACCCACTTTAACACAAAGCTTTCAAATGATCCCCCTCTGTCAGGCTTGGACCAAATCTATGTACTTTTCCAAACTTGCTCTACTTCATCGAAATTGAAGACTTTTGACTGTGCACAGGATTTGACTTGATCTGTCGCAGGACCACTTCGATTCACATTTATTCATTCTCTTTCAATTGATCTCCCTCCGAAAGTCTCAGACCAACTTTATCTATTTTTATCACTTCTCAGCTCGGTACCTTACAGAGACCTTCAATTGAGCAACCACACGGTGCCGGACCACTCTTGCAAAGGTATTGTAGGTTGCTTTAAAGTTCAATCACTCATCAGCAGTTTAACTTCATTTGCATCTCTTATCACAAGCGTTTTAACAATGTTCATTCCAGCGCTCGACATACAACGTTGCTTCTTGCAACCTTGGCTTCAACACAGACTGGTCTTTTATCGGTCTCCCCAACTCACCACTGGCTGTGTTGATTTCATTGACGCTGCTTTGTTCTTGGAGCCAAGGATAGTACCACGGCAGCTGGCGCTTCTGTCATGATGCCTACCTCCAAGGAGCTAGGCCCGACCCAGCAACCCCAGAGGCAGGCATCATTCCCCCAAGCTGAGGCCCTTTGGACACAGTCCTGGCGCCTTAGGCGCCAGGCTCATGTTAGACCCTGTCCTGGCGCCTTAGGCGCCAGGCTCATAAAGCTAGACATGTGTTCAAGTGTTTTAATGTGCACTTACCTGATGCAGACCATGCTGCTACATCTAGGCCCTCTTGAGACCTGAATGGAACTACTTTACCTGTGGGACTACTTTCCACCCGGGTGTGGTCGGGGAAGGATACATACCTGATCGGTGGAAGGATACATACCTGGAACTTCTACCAAAGCTATTTAAACCACGCCCGATCAGCAACTCACGCTTCGCGTTGTTCTGCTCCTCACAGCTGGACGCTCACCGTGTCAGCTCCTGCATCTGGACTTCAGCCACGCCTGTCAGCATCCTGGGTCACCTGCAAAGGGAGATAAGAGAGAATTGGAGAGAAAGAAGACCTTACCTGCTAAAGCTGCATCACGGAGACATCACACCGACGATCCTGAAAGGGAAGACATCATTTTTAAAAGCATTTCGCATCGATCGCTGCAGCGCTGCATTTCACTCACCTTTCCTGGGCACCTCCATCTTCAGCAGCGATCATCCGGATCCGCAGCCACTTCCCAGAGCCTAGAGAGAAAAAGACAAGAACACAAGGTGAGAGAAGGAAGGGAATAGGAAAAGCTCAGTTTCCTTCTAAGACTTACCTGTTGGGTCATTCCCATTTCATTTCGGGTCCTGCCGCTTCCTGGCATTCCGGACCCCGGCCCCTATGGGGAAAAAAGACAAAGACATTGAATGAGCGAATGCAAAGACATTACCCGAACGCTCATCCAGAACTTACCTGTCATTTCCTGGAACTGCACGTTTCACTTCGGGTCGGCGCCATATCTCCGGCATTCCGAACCCCGGCCCCTAAGGGGAAAAAGACATAAGCGTTAGCGCTTGCTGCAATAAGACAATGAACATTATTATTAAGCTTGAACTTTTGAACTTGCTACAGAACTCTTACAGCGCCTTACCTGAATAGTCAAGCTTATTTGAACTCCCATCAAACCTCAATCCAGTGAAGTAACTGGGTTTCAACGCGCCCCTGCATCAGAAGCAGGATGGAGACCTCATCCTTCCAGACCCTACGGTGAGACTTCACGGGGAATCGTGGAAGGGTATCGTGGAGGGTTGGAAGGGAGTGGGAGGCTTGAGCATTATTCCGTCTTTAGGTAATACTCCCTTTTCACGCACAGGGGAATATTCCTGCGAGCCAGAGAAGCCAGAGTAGAGGGGCCCTACCTGTCCATCCTCAGAGTCCTGCGCTTCACCATTGAAGAAGCATCAGCACTCGAAGCCAGACCTGCGCCTCCGTGGGAATCGGGTGAGCGTGACAGCTTCTTCCCACCGGGGTGGAGGGTAGAGTTCCTAAATATCCTACCAGGTGCTACAGGGAAGTGGATACCGCGGCTCACCATCCAGTTTCCCACTCCCCGTAGACCCCTCACTCAGGTGATCCTCCCAAACTGGTCCACCCCAGGAACTGGATCCAAAAGTGATGGCCGTGTCCTGGCCACCTGGATTACAGATCCACAGGGACTAGCGTGTGGGATACCTTCTGGTTTCTCACACTTATGACACATATACACGAATAAAAGGTCCTGGGAGTGTAGTCTGATGGTGTGTTTGCTGCAAATGCTGCTTTTGGAACCATCCAGCTCATGCAGAAACAACAACGACACTGTCGCAATGGGAAGGAAAAATCTACTGAAACTGGATGGTTACACTCATAGCACTTAGAATCACCATCATAATCCAAAAGAGGAAGACCATCGGTGCAGGGTGAACTGGGAGGGAGAGGTGATGGCACTAGCACAGAGGTCCTGCAGGTCCTAAAGGACATTACAGGTACCGTAGGCCAAAAAATAGATCTCTGACAGTGAAGGTGTACCTTTCTGCAGCCCATTTGGAGAAAATAGGAAACAGAATGAGATAGGCGGATGAATGGATCAGTGGTGTGGAGGACACTACAGGTCAGGTCTGACAAGCTGTCATCAGACTACATATTAAAAGGAAAAAGATGGTTGCCAAGACTGAACAGTTAGAAGGATGGTCTAGATGTATTAATATCCATCTAGTTGGGATTCCAGAGATAATACAGATTAAGGGAAGAATGGAAACATATAAGGGAAGAATGGAAACATATATGGAAGATTTACTCCTCAACATTCTGGATGACCCCTACTATCACAGCATTTCACGTTGAAATGTGCCCATCTCTCCCTCTCTCCCAGACATCCTCTGGGCACCCTACCAAGGCCTGTGTTACTACGAATCAGGTACAGACACTTTGCTCAATGCTGCCAGAGAGAAGCGAACTGCCAGTATCACTCACTTTTTTTACTCAGACTTTACATCCCTGCCACTCAAGGGACCTGCAAGCATTTTCAAGAAGTGAAGTATGATCTATGCAAAAGAGGGATGAAATATGCAATGCTGTACTCTGCGGAGTTACAGATTCTGGCGAATGTCAAAGCACATTTGTCCACAGTGTCTATTGCTGCAGAAGCCTACTTAAGGCAACAGCCATGATAGCCGAAGACACCAACCCAGGAGAAACAATCAGAAGCAGCTGCAGAGGGAGGCGTAGATTGCGTCAAGAAAGATGAGTATTGTAAATGTGTTCCTCCTGGATGATATATCCCTGGGGAAGCTGGTTGGTTACATGAGGGTGCTGCATGTGTACGCCCACTGTGTGTACCACATTATGACCATACAATTATTGTTTAATTTATGGGCAAAGGCTGTTTTCATTTGGAGAACTGTCGTGGGTTGGAGGGTGTTACTAATGAGAAGTATCTGTTTTATAGGGTGTCGAATTTTAATGCAGTAAGCAGAATGCAACTGCATTACAAGGTGTTCAGGGGTGGCACTGTAGTATGGATGTGTATGAGAAAACAAACATGGTCTCTTTAAAAGTTGATGGGACTAAGGAATCAACAGGACTGGTGACAACAACGGTTAGGACCTAACCATAATGACATTGAAAATGTGAAGCGCTCTGCAAGGTAGTAACATTTTGGAGTACAGTAAAAGACGAACTTTGGGCCTCATCACGAGTTGGGGGGGAGGGGGGCATTGAATCGGCGCTAATTCCGCCAGATGCAATTACTGTCATCACCATGGTGTCCGGAGGAAATTGATGGGTGCGTGCACCAACCATTGGCTGTGATGCAAATTTCATTTGACGGAATTACCGCTGAAAAGCAACTAAGATCCACTGTGAGACAGCAGCCACAAGAGGAGGAACCAGTGGAGCCATTACACCTCACACAGTGAGGAGAAAGTGGCCAGCATCATAGACATGGATGACAGAGGAAGCTGTCGCAGCAGAGGCTGGAGATGGCAGTCAAGTTGACCTGGGAGAGTACAAATGAGTACGTTGGGTGCATTTTCTAATTAAATGCACAAGCATCATGTGTGCAGCTGCAAGCAACACAGCAGATAAAACAGCGTTGTCCCCAATTATGGTGGGGTGGGAATAAATGGCAGTACATCCGGCACAGCCATGAATGTGTCCACAGCAATTACACGATTAAACCGCACCACAGATATCTTAGGGAGCCTCCACTGCAATGTAAAAATCCTGCCAAGACACAGCGGCCACGACCCACACAGAAATGTAGTGTCATTGACACTGATATAGGGACACAAGCTAACAATCCCCCACCCAAATCTTGGAGAATATGTGGCCCATTTTGAGTGGCAGTCGTGTCAACCAAGTTTGTCAGCCTTAACACAGTAAAACGACAGTAACACTGTCAAACATGGAAAAATGCTGTATATATGGAAGAGAACGTTCTTCTGAATCGTCAAGTTGAAACCCTGAGACATTGCACAAGGCGCATATTAACATGACGGGGATGAATGAAATGACTTCATGCCCTTATATAAGTGTTGTCCCATGCAACCATGCACACCCCCTTCATCCTGACCTTTCACCGCACTGGAATTGGCGTCACATTATTACATGAAGTCAGCAGGGCATATTACCCTAGAGCCTGTTGGACCCATACATATGGCTGAAACCCTTAATGATTGCTGCAATATGGAAGAGACCACAAAGGAACATACAAGTCCCAATATACATGATGGCAATGTGAAATCCAGGCAGCGGCTGAATGCTACCATCATGAATGACATCATATGTCCCTTTACCTCTAAATGACAAACACATCAGTGGGGAGCATCTCAACAATAGGCCAATATCTTAGACTGTGATATTGAGTAAGTGAGATTGAAATGATCAAAGTGCCTTTGAGGCAACCTAACACATTTTCTGTGGACGCCTAAGGTGGTCCAGCATCCCTGTACTACTACGTAAAGCAGAGAGCATCCCTTCCAATGACAAAGAACAATCAAACCATCACGTGTTCCAGAGATGTGTCGCGGCCAGCCCATACCAGATGTATACCGAACAGCCTCTAGACTGCATGGCTGAAATGAATGATAGCAAGTAGATAGTATGACATTAAATACCGCTCCTTTCCCCCACAGTGGGCTCTCAAAGCAGCCAGGCAGATGATGCCAGCAGCAGTGCAGCTGAGACTTCACAGACTGAGGCCACAATAGAGGCTCAGCAAACAATTGCCAGAAAAGTGTCCCCTCGACTCATGCTACACAAAGTCTGCTAACCACCAAGAACACCAGCCAATACTTCTGTATCCTCTGTGGCACCTAATCCCAAAACAATCACAGTTATCACTCCCAATGCTGCATCTAATATACACACTACCACCACTGTCGGTCAGGCTACAGCCATTTGTGAGACTGCCCCGGTCGCCAGCATCATTGCCAGGACACTGGTGGGTGCATCCCCCGAGGATGACTTGTCTGCACCTGACGCCCTTTACCAGCCCTGAGCACCCTGCATCTGCTTCCCTGTGTTCCTCAGTTTGTCAGGGTCCATTATGGCATCCCCATGTAGACACAGATATTGGCACAGAGGACGAAAACTCTGCAGGTGATTAGGATGATAGAAGTGGAATGCACTCCGTAGATGACACCCTCTTCCCTGCCCCCAACAGATCAACTACTTCAAGATACCCTGACAGCCATATGGGAAAGGCTCACAAGGATAGAGCAGCGCTAGCAAAGAATGGAGGTTCTCACATACCTCCAACTGCAGCATGCTCAAACAATGCAGGATGTAGTACACGGTGTATCTTTGTGGCTGGCAAGGGAACTTCGCCACCAGCGCAGACACCTCACAGAAGCCACTGCATAAAACGCGGTGATTGGGCAGAGAGTGTGAGAAACAAATGAGGCCATATTCTGTGCTCCAGATTAGATTTGGAGGTGGGAGTATGTTTACTCCCTATTTTTATTTTTTGGGAGTATTTGCCTACTTTTAGAGAGTAAAAGTGGCCGATACACCCTTTATCTGTAGGGCTGGCTATACCCATATCTGCAGGTAATGAATCTATGCAATGTGCCCTGCTGCTGCAGCACATCCGTGGACTTGATTCCATTAGCTCTGCATCTGCCACCCCAACAGAGGGATCGCTTGCTGGTAGTCCAAGACGCAGGTCTCAACGCACTGCCATACATGCACCAAATTCTCCATCTGGAACAGGGACGCACAGCAAGAAGTGAAGCACTTTATGTGAACATTGATTTATGACAGTAGAGGGAAGGCCTGGGTGCCGGGGGTGAGGGTGGAGTGCACATGGGTGACACAGATTTAATAAATGGAGTTTGCATAACAAGTAACAAGCTGCAGTCTTTTCGTTTTCTGTCATATTTTGCTACAGTGATTTCTCTATTTGCATTGTGCAGTGTGCATGTTATTGTCTATTAGTTCCTGGTGCCGGAAGCTCCCATCCCTTCCTTCCACTTGGCCACACTGCGCTGCTCTGCGCGCCCATGTCTCGTCATCCTCTTCCGAGCCTGCCAGTGCCACATCCTCCTCAGCAGGCAATGGAACATCCCTACTGATGCACATGTTATGCACCTTCACACACACAAGGACCATCTTCCCAACCTTCTCCTGAATGTGCATCAGTGCCTCTCCAGCCCGGTGGAGGCAACTGAAACTTACTTTCAGGAGTCGAAATGTGTGCTCTATACAAACACCCTGTTCCTTGTATATGCCTCGTTGTAGGCAATCTCCTATGGTGTCCCAGGGTTTCTTATTGATGTATGCCTATGGCAGTGTGCTTGATTGGTATATTGGATGTGTACAACTAGGAAAGGGCAGGTGCTTTCATTTCTGCTTAATTTCTGCTTCCATAGATGACCACCTGGGCGTTCATCAAATCTGAAGGCTAGGAGAAGGGGCGCTCTACCAATAAAATGCAATTTCAGTTATGGTGTGGTATTCATTCTGGGACATGGGGTCCCTTCAGCCCAGCTGCTTCAGTGTGGAGGGGGCATGACATAGGTGTTTGCAAGGCCATGCGGGTCATGCCCCAGGAAACGGTGTGCCACATATGCTTGGTGTATCTTTGCCACCTCTCCTCCCCAAATCACTTCAACATTTACTTTTGTGGATGCATACCCAGGATCCAAGTGTACTCTTCCTTGTGGGTCTCCATGTATGCAGGCCGGGTGCTGCCCCATAATACCATGGCATCATCACAGTGAGGCATTTGTCACATGTGCATTGTATATTTAGAGAATGGTAATGTTTCCTGAGTTGAAGCAGATGCTCTGTTGCCTGGGTTGCCACCAATGCTACACGTGCAGCCCAAAGGTGCTATAACATTGGGGAAGTGGCCAATGGCTTCAAATCTGGCCTTCGTGGCATTCACTTTTATAGGGGTACTGGCCAGAGAAATGTGCGGGTGCACATGTTTCAATAGTGCAACCAGCACTTGGCCCATCACTTTTGAAAAGGTTGGCTGTGATATGCAGCATGCCGACCGTCTGCTGATATGTGCCTGAAGCACACAACGTGAAGGACTGATACCAGCTTCAGCAGTGGTGGTATGGCTGCTCGTACATTGATGCCACTCTCAATGTCAGGCGGCATGAGGGTGAGGAGACCTGCAATAGTTTGCTAGGTGAGGTGATAAAGTGTAATCAACTGTGCATCTGTCAGTGCCCCCGCCGATTGTCTGACTGGGAATGGGCTCCCTCCTTGCCACGCGTCTCCTCCACCTTGGCACTGGTGGGTGCCTTAGTTGCTGCTGCTGTACTATCCTCTGTAGGTCAATGTAGACTCCTGAATGTCAATGGAACGTTGAAAAACACAATTCCCTGTTTGTCAAAGTTAGCAACTGCCATGTGCTGCATGGTACATGGAAGTGAGTTTGGGGAAGATGTGTCCCTTACATACCCTGTTTGAATCCATTGAGTGCACCTGTGGGTTCAGTTTCGTCATCTAGATGCATTGATCTCTACCGGTTTGGTGGAGGTAACTACGCCCATTTTTTGGTGGTTATTACCACCCTTTTTTGCCAGTATTTTTACTGTTTTTCAACTTGTAATGTAGTGGAATTATCGATTTTTATTTCTGGTGCTAATTCCCCCTGTGGATTTAGCACCAGCATTATTTCCATTGGTTTTCGGTGCTAATTACACGACCAATAATTCCACTGTTAAAATTAGCGCTAATTTTCAATTAACCCGAATTCGGCAGAGTCGTAAAAGTGGTACTAACTGTGGTAGTATTTACCACCGAACTGTAATGAGGCTCATGGTTCCTTAATGAGACAACCCCCTTCTGTACCTGTAGCGGGGAAGTACCATTTGTGTGGACTTAAGTTTCAGTCTGGGAGTCAGAAATCCCTTTCTACACAGCAAACAGTGTGTGTTCACACTGGAAAAACCTCTGTGATGCAAGCGCTGGTGCACAAACAGGAGAGCAAGCGTGTCCACAGTGGCCAGAGCCAGCTTCGACATGCTACGCTCCCTTTGTGCATGCTTGAGGAACAAATCCAAGATGGCAGCAACTCCATTTGTTGATTGGTCTATTGAGGCACATATAAGGGGGGGACAAAAGCAAGAATGTGACAACACGGTGGCAGGCCAAGCCTAGTGTACCAATCCTGCTAGAGAAGGGAAAAGGCAAAACCGCTAAATGCCATTAGTCCAGGGAGGTCCTTGTAGGTGGGCATGGGTGCCTATTTAAAGGAGGGTGTCTAACAGAAGGGTGTGAAAGGTTGGAGAGAGTGGAAGCACTATGCAGGAGGTTGTAGAAAAGCAAACCAATGAGGAGAAGGTGGAGCTGGAGAATGGACCAAGAAGTTAGAGAGGAGAGACAGATATGAAGTGTTGAAGGTCGAGAGCAAAGAAACAGCTGGAGAGAGGATGTCAGAAATGATCTGCATATTATAAATGTTTTATGAAGGAGGAAACTAGGGAGAATGTGCTGGTGGAAGAAGGGGGAACCAACAAAGAGAAAGAGAATAGGAAGGAGGAGGTGATTAACTACAAAAGGGGAGAAGGAGGAGAAGAAAGAACTTGTGGTCGAGGAAAACAGAGGGAAGAAAAGAAAGCATAGGAGTCTTAGGGGAAGAAGGCATACACCCCTTTGAAGAGAACAATGAGAAACAGGCGCCAGCTAAACCTGAAAGATGAGAAGTGGTTGTTTAGAAGTTGGAGTGTGGTGCCTTGTTTTTAATTATCCACTGGTCTGAATTCCCAGCAGAGACATAGAGAACACACAATGTTTAACTGTTTTGTTTTATTTACATATATTGAAAGAAGATTACACATGTAAATTCGTACATTTATAAATAAATATAACAGTACGCATGGATCAAGTGGGTGCACTAGGATCACGGCTAATGGTATGCAGGTATAAACAGTGCAAAGAGAGCTTGTGTTGATATTTGACGGTGCTGGTTTAAATGCATGGAATTCTGAGGGAGAATTAAGGAATTCTTCCTTTTGTGGTTCTTCCTCAGGCATGCAATGCTGGGGGAGAGTTAAGGAATTCTTCCTTTTGTGGTTCTTCCTCAGGCATGCAATGCTTCCTTTTGTGGTTCTTCCTCAGTCATGCTCGAATTGCCTTGCTGCTAAATCATTTATCAAGGGTGGCCCTGCCCTTTTTGGAGCCTGGATCGACCTATCCCAGGCATTTGATATGGTCGATAGGCATTTACTGTGGGGAAAACTGGATGCCTGGGGAATCCCTCCTGGTTTACTTTCTATTCTGAGAGAGCTGCATTCCAGCAATTACATGCGGGTCAGACTTGGTAGAGCGGGTCTGCTTTCTGATCCAATTAGGATTACTAGAGGGGTACGACAAGGTTGTTTATTAGCTCCCCTGCTTTTCATCCTCTTTATTGCGGATCTATCTAACTGGTTGAAGGATATTGGTTTAATATCTCCTTCCATTGGCAATGCAAATATTAATAAGCTAGCATATGTGGATGACGTAGTAGTCCTGGATTATTCACAAGTGGGGCTGCAACGTCTGCTGACCGCATTAAAATCTTATGGTAGGAGCAATAAATTAAGTATAAACCCTTTAAAATGCAAGATTCTTATATTCAAGAGACCAAATAAAATAGTGAAGAATTTTGCTTGGAAGTTGGACCGGCCGCCGGTAGAGGTGGTTTCAGAACTAACTTATCTGGGAGCTGAATTGAGATCTTTACATCAAAGACTAATCTGATGTCATCTAATGATCTAAAATCGGTGAAACTATGTGCTAAGATGAAAAAAATTAATTCCAAGTTTGGCAAATTTTCGATCCTTCCCTTTATAAGATTCTATATTGGGAAGGTAGTTCCCATAATTTTATATGGTTTGGATTATAACGCTGTAGCTTTGGACTTGGAATGGGATGTTATAGAATCTAGGATTTGGAAACATACTTTGGGTTTGCCAGACTGTGTTCCCATTGTCTGCTTACGCTATGAACTTGGTCTCTCGTCACTCAGATCATGGCTAGAGTGGAAGTGGTTGACTCTCTACAGATTAATCCTAGATCCTCCTAAGAATTCCCTCTTTGAGGAAGCAGCTATAGAGCTGCATCAAGGGTCCAATGATTTTCTGTACAGATTAGGTCAAAAATGTTTAGAACTATTACCTGGCTGTGACTGTGATGTTGTGTTGCTTCTGCAGAATCCTTTAAAAGTGAAAGAAAAAATGAAATTGGCTGATTGGATTCACACAATTGATGATATGCGAAGAACCAAAAGATCAGCCTCTTTAACACTGCTGGATAAATGCTTATCATTCGGGCCTGCTTATTTAAAGAAGTCCCCTAACCCTCGGTTTAAATCTACGTTTCTGAGATTCTGGTTAAATTTACTTCCTACTCTAGAATTATTAGCTATTAGAGATAAAGAAGGGGTGACCTTATCAATTTGTGACAGGTGTCCTAGTAGTGAAGTCCAGACTAATAAGCATTTATTCTCTAATTGTCTTCGAACCTGGAGTATCAGGGCCAGACTTTTTGGTAGATTTGTCCATGATGAGTCTCATCTTAATACCGATGATTTTTGGGCAAGATTATCTTCTGGTAATGAGATGGCTTTATCAATTGAGGTGGGAAGATGTTTAAGGGAATTGAAGTTAGTAACAGATTGAACCATTTGTGTTGATTTGAATTTCTTTTCCATTTTTTTTCTTTTCTTTTATGAAGTGTTTTTTTTTTAATTTAAAACTTGTAAACAGCTGGATGATATTCCTCTTTTTACTGTTTTTATTTTTTGGCTATTGCACCCTAAATAAAAAAAATTAAAAAAAGGAATTCTTCCTTGTGTGGTTCTTCCTCAGACATGCAATGCTTTCTTTTGTGGTTCTTCCTCAGTCATGCAATGCTGGGGGAGAGTTAAGGAATTCTTCCTTTTGTGGTTCTTCCTCAGGCATGCAATGCTTCCTTTTGTGGTTCTTCCTCAGTCATGCAATGCTGGGAGAGAGTTAAGGAATTCTTCCTTTTGTGGTTCTTCCTCAGGCATGCAATGCTTCCTTTTGTGGTTCTTCCTCAGTCATGCAATGCTGGGGGAGAGTTAAGGAATTCTTCCTTTTGTGGTTCTTCCTCAGGCATGCAATGCTTCCTTTTGTGGTTCTTCCTCAGTCATGCTATGCTGGGGGAGAGTTAAGGAATTCTTCCTTTTGTGGTTCTTCCTCAATCATGGAATGCTGGGGGAGAGTTAAGGAATTCTTCCTTTTGTGGTTCTTCCTCAGGCATGCAATTCTTCCTTTCATGGTTCTTCCTCAGTCATGGAATGCTGGGGGAGAGTTAAGGAATTCTTCCTTTTGCAGTTCTTCCTCGACCAGCCTACTGAGCTGTGCAGCCAGCTCCCCATGCTGTTTTGGTCACCTATTTTTTTTTTTTTAAAAAGGCACACTTTGTTACTTAGGAAGCTTAAAATCTACATCTGTTTATTTATTTTATTTATTTATAAATAAATACATTCTGGCGGCATAGTTAATTGAAAACCATCCAGATGGATGGGGATGGGCACAGCCTTCCCCACCCTAAACCACAGGGAATTCAAAACACCACTTAAGGCCAGTCCCTCCCTGTGGCTCTCTCTTATATGTGTCATTGGAGTGAGAACTTAAGGCTCCCCATTTCACAGTCGCATATAAAGGTAATGGGCAGAGATCAGGCACTTATAGACCAATTTCATGAAGGGACAGCAAAGGCAGCAAGCACATCAACCTTGCAGAGTATAGTTAGTGAGCAGGCGCTTGTAGGGGTGATACTATGGTACAGGGAAAGATCCCAGACAATGAGACACAGATAAGCAGTCATCCACTAGAATGGGTGAGAAATAGAGAGGCATGTGCAGTGCATGTATACAATGTTGGTGAGGAAAACCAGATACCAGCAGAGAAGGAGATAAGGCCACACAGTTGCTTGGCCTCCATTACCATGTCACCTGTTTCTAAGATGGCAACCAGTACATTTAAATCCTTTAAAAGAAGACCCCAAACAATTACTGCTTGAGGCAAACAAGGAGTTACAAAACAAAAACATGAGGAGGAGTGAAATGTAGAGAGGAAACAGTGGAAAAGGTGGTAGGACCAGAAAGCCCAGATCAATTTCTTAAGGTAGAGCCAAGGGGAAAAGGGTCGAACCAATCACAGATCTGATAGCGGCGCATGAGCCCATGGAGGTAATATAAAAGTAAATAGAAAGAGACCAGCACTGCAATAGTTAGAAAGGGGATCCAGATTGTTGGTTAGCCCAGTCCCTGAGAGTGATCAAGGAGCAGGAAGAACTTGGTGCAAGAAGCCTGCTGGTGGCGATATCCCAAAAACAGGTTTGGGCGAGAAGCCATTAGAAGGATTGCATTCAGCCTTCTGTGGAAAACATCCCAGTTCCTGCTGATAGTCCTGGGAATACCATAGCTTAAGATGGAACATCAGTAGCCTGCTGTTTCTGAAACTTGGCAGGAGCGGGACACCTAGAGGAGCCTGTTGATCTGAGCCTGTTTTGGACTTCAGCTTAGAAGGGCAACACTTGACTTGTGTATGAGAATAAGTTCAGTCAGAAAAGCATTCACAGAGGAGGAGCAATCTCTGATGGTAATTGTACTGGGTATTCCCTCTAGGGGCATAAGAAATCAGTTTCAGGCTTGCAGGCATGCGCTTTCTACCGAGCTCCTGAGGACAACGTAGGTAATTAAGACAGTTGCATCTACTTCTGGAGCAACCAACAAGGCCAAGAAAGCAGCGTGATGGGACCTAGCCCAATGCTTCTGTTATTTAGAGTAGGAACTGGAAATGAGACTAGGACACTAGGTCTCCTTAGTGTTATAGGTTCCCTGTTGAACCCACACCATGACATCAGCCAAAGGACCACTCTTCCCATTATATGGTTCCTCAACTCACCTTGTGCTGATGCAACTCCATGGTGGTTAAATTGTAAATGCTGGCCTTTCAGTTTTCTGCGAGATGGAAACAGCAGAACGGAGAAAGAGAGATAGAAGGAAACAGAAGGTAGTCGGGGGGATACAGAGGGACATAGTTAGGGAATATCGGTTAGGGAGTGCCATAAAGTCGAGTGGAGTGCTCAAACAGATTGTACGCCAGGATGTGTCCAAAACATCTTTTATTTTTCATTTTAAAATCTATTCATTTTAAATGCTAATGTTTTATTTTAAAATCTATTAATCTATAATATTAATCTCTACATTTTTCATAATCGTAAAACCTCCAGAGACAGTCTCACATGTGTCTGTTCAGTCTCAGGGTGAAGGCGTTTCTGCACCCCTGTGTCATGCTTCTGCATCTCTGCCTCTGGGTGTTTTCTACTATCCGCAGGGTGTTTTCTACTATCTTCACAGAAGATCCTAAATCATTATTTAACATTTCCTTACAGAAATGTGTATATCCGAAAACATCAACTTCAATTCCCATAATGCACCTTGTGGCAGTTCTCATTCGCTGGTTATTCCTATGCATTAGTCCTGAAACCACAATCCCCAGAAGTTCTAGAGATCAGTGCTACTTTCACTTTCCAGGACCAGAGAGGGAGGAGGCAAATTACCCTCAGGTGTGCTGCTCCAGGAGCTGTTATTTAGCCCACTTCAGCACAGGACAGTATTTAAGCAGCTGCCTGGAGGAGCACAGGGCACTTGAATTGAGTTCGCTCACCGCCCTATTTGCCTCGATATCCTGCTCCTGCTCTTCCTGCCTTGCAGCACTGCTACTCTCCTCTGCCTCCTTCCCTGTTCCTCTGAGCTTCCTGCACTGCAGCCCTGCTTCCCTGTTGCAGTCTCTGTTCCCTGTCTGCAGCCCCTTGTTCTCTATGACCTATTATCTTGTTCCATGCTTGCTGTTCCTTCTTCTTTGCCCATTGTCTTTGCTACCTGGCTTTAGCTTCCAGGTTTCCAGTCCTGAGTTTTCTTGTTATCTGTCTTCAGTCCCGCCCTTGTTATTCCAGTTCAGATTTTCAGTTCCTTGTTATTGGTCTGCAGTTCCTGTCTCCTGAACCATTGCAATTATATTCTTTTCTACTTGCCGTGCCTCTTTCTGAACTCTGCTTACTTTGATTGCCTATTTTTTCCCCCCGAGTTATTTATGTTACAGTTCTTGTCCTCACTTGTGCTTCTGTATTCCTTCCCTAGAGTTTGGCTGCTGCGTTTCCCAGCAGGCAATCTATGCCCCTTCCCTTGTCTTGTTTTACGTGTAGTCTATAGTGAATTTAATGTAACAGTGTGTTGTGTTCTGTTCCCTCAGAGGACATCCGCTGTCGGTTCTGGCTGGACCCATATCAGCTTGTCTCGTGTAAGCACACTCGTCGTTTGTGCCCAAGGGTCCAGGCACAGAAGCCACTCTTGTTTTGCCCCTGCCATGGGCTTGCAAGAAGTGGTTCCTGTAACAGTAACTTACACAGAGGCATTGAGCTTCCCTCATATCTGTGGGTAGTCTCTAGTCCAACCTGTGTATACACCCTAGTGGGATTCCTCATCGTTTGTCCAGTACATGGTTCCCATCCCTTCTTGTTCACCATTGAGATCTGCCCTTTCTTCCTGTTCCGTTGTTCTGAGTTACATTGCCTATTCTGCATTCTTGTTTAGCCTCCTGCTGTATGCGCTTACCTGCCCCCTTACATCGGCGCAACCACCCAAAACCTACCTTTGTGCCCTGCGCATCTTCTGAGACCCTGAACTGGCAACCTTTGGGAAGGCTCATTCATGAGACTTTATAAGGGATTAAAGGTTTCCTGCACCATTCTTCCCTTGGTTGTATTTATTGGACATTTGTATGGCACCTATACGTAAGTGTTTCCAGGTGCCACAGGGCAAAAAAGAGGAGTAGGGGATAGAGGAGAAACAACAACAATAAGCAGACCTACTAGGCCTTGTGACATTCAGACTGTGCAAGTACAGTGTCAGTAAGTGCAGGCGGAAGGGGCAGGTCAGGGATTAGGGGAAAGGAGACATGCACGAAGGAGGGGGTTCCAGGGAGGTACAAGTGCTGATGGGAACACAGGAGGGAGAGTGTTGGGTAAAGACAGGGGTAAGGGTAAACGAGTGCGAGGACAGTGTGGTCTAGGTTAAGAGACGTAAGGGAAAGGGTGTACGGGCAAAGTGCTGGTTACAGGGTTCTACGGTATACTGGTTGAGGAGGGCCTGGCCCCCTTTAAGACTGATAAGGGGCCAGACACCAGTCTCAGCGGCAGGGGGACATTAGCAAGGGAGGGGGAGCGAGAAGGAGGAGGAGAAAAGGAAATTCTTGAGAGGTTTCCGGAACTTAAGGAGATCTGGCTCAAGTCTGAGAGAGGCAGGGAGGCCGTTCCAGAGGGAGGCTCCTGCCGAAGAGATCTACCCCTACTCTCTGCTTGGTGAAACGTCTGATCAGCAGAGATTAGGAATTAGAGGACCGAAGGACTCTAGCAGGGAGGTATTTAGGGAATGAAAGTTGGATGTAGCGGGGGCCCAGGTCCCAGAAATCCTTGTGGATGATGCAGATGGTCTTGAATTTGATCTTTGCAGCCAATGGGAGCCAGTGGAGAGATTTTAGGCCTGGAGAGATGCGGTCCATGATGCCAGGGATAAGTCTTGCACCCCCATTCTGGACAAGTTGAAGAGGGCGAAGGAACCAAAGAGGTAGATTGAGGAAGAGGCTGTTGCAGTAGTATGCTGAGGGTCCATCCTCATTTTGGGATTCACAGTAGTCGATGTCCCAGGTCATCTGTCCCATCCTGCTGCAAGTCTGCTGGTACCGGAGCTGAAATGGAGATCAAACTGTGGAGTAGCCAGACCTAAACCTGACACCTACCTCAGCCACTGCACCACAACCCCTGAACCTCCTGCAACTGGCACAACCACAGAATTAAGTGGCCGCAACAATTCTGATTATACCAGGAATAGTTTCTTCGGAGTTCAGGTGCAAATGTATATACCCCTCATTTTGCTCCCTCGCCCCAGAGCGAATACAGGGGTGAAAAGTCCACTCTCTAACATGACCCTCTCCTGGGCCTGGGCAGTGTGGTTCTCACCTGCGATTGCACCCTCTAGCGTTGTTGTAAACCAATTTTACTAACAGTATGCTTTTTAACTGTTACCTGCCTGTTAGCTGAAGCCAAAACCTGTGTGAACATTGAGACTCCCCACTCCCAAGTACTTACCTGTGACGTTAACTCTTTGGGACATTGTATTTACTTACTGGTTAGAGAAGGACTGCTCAAGTTGGGTGCCTGCCTTGTAAGTATATTTAGGGTAAGAGAACTCAAGTGTGCAGAGTGGGTCTAGGGTTGTTTGTAAAAAAGAAGTTCTCTGGACCTGGATAGCTCTACAGTGACTGCTGGACCACAGCCTCTGGAACTACATCCACCATCTTGAGATTCCTAACTACCTCTTCATTGGCTTGTATGTCCATCCCCTGATTGTGGTTTCTGGTTCTGAGGTGGTGCTTTCGACTGATTGACTGCCACCTGAGAGAGGGGAGCTCAGCAAGCAGGCAGCACCAGCTTCCTTAGTCCACTGTTCCTCAGGTCCTTCAAAGGGCCCCCCTTATTTGTTTGATTGGTTCCAAGAGCCCTGTATAGTGGTTTCAGGGATATTTGGGTGATCCCTTAAAATGACCTGTGCGCATTTTGGCATGGTGTTATGTTTGGCCCACAAACACCATATTTGTCTTAGATATGTCTCCCAAGGAGCCTGACCTGGCAGTGAGCATGACTAAGGAGGTTACAAGTTGTAACTTCTGATTCAGGTGATGGGGGTTATTGGAGTTGTCTCCATTTAAGTGGCACCTGCCATGTGACAAGACCACAGTGCAGAACCCCGAGGGCCACTATCATGAAGTCCAGCGAGTGCTTAGCCCCTAGGATCACTCTACTGCCAGTTCTCAAAACAAATCGGGGAACTTCATTACAATGTGTACCTCATCAGCAATGTTGCAAGTACACTAGCTAATAAGGTACAAGATTGTGTCAGAGAATGTTGTTGTGAAATACATAGTCTGTGCCGCAGGTGCATTAACATTAGCAACATTTAAATGAGTAGAAGAGTATAGTATGGTTAGATTCACATAGGCCACACAAGTGCCAGCAAAGCTCTAGGTGCATAAACAATACAGGGCTTGCACAAATTCAAGTAAACATAAATGTGAACAGCATTGCTCAGTGAAGAAAGATTCATAGCGTGTTGGGGGAATGTGGTCTGAGCTAGATAAACCTTGAGAGAAACAAGTCAATTCCATACCAAGAGACAGCTCAAGAGTTCTGCAGGCAGTGTGAAGTCGTTGAGGAAGAAATGGAAAGCTGCACAAATTAGCATGTGACATGGCGAGAGGTGACATTGCATAGAACGGGTTGGCCAAAGGTAAAGAATAATGTACAAAGTGGCGGATTTGGAGAGAGAGACAGAGAGAGAGAGGTGAAATACAAGCAGGGAAAAGGAGAAAATGAGAAAAGGAAAAAAGGAAAAAAGAAAAAACAGAGGAATGGAGAGAGATGATTGATGTGGAGTTTTTGGGCCTTCTAGCTGCTGCGGCTGGGGAGATTCAGAGACTCGCTTGTGGGGATTTGATTGATAAAAGACGGCTTGAGTCCCATTCTGGGGAAATCAATTTTGAAAGAAGGCTGACCTGCCAGCGAGTGTGGATGGGAGACGAAAGTCCAGACTGCAGAGGTCGAATCCAGTGACGGGTAGTTGAGGTAGAGAGATCGACATCTCAGACAAGGCCAAGGACATAGAACACAGGGAGGCAAAGAATAATTTCAAATGGTGAGTTATGAACAATAAATACCTAAGTAAATAAATAAAGTGCCTCGAACAGCTAATTGGCAAAGTGTCACATTTTAAATAAAGCAGCGTTTTGTTGACCTTATGGTACCAAAAGTTAACAAATAGTCTGTTCTAAATTTAGCTGGAACATTTTCCTTTTAGCACAGAGGTTTTAAAATATAACAAGCCATCCGATAACAAATAGGGTGTGAAGGAGGGAAATGAGAGATAGAACTTTGAAAGCAGAATTCTTTTTCAGATTGTGTAAATTGACACATTACATAATGAATGCAGTAAACCTAACAAATCAGATTGTTATTTCAATGCTAGATTAAAGTTGGATAACATGTGTAAGTCAAAAAACCTGTTTCATGTATGTTGTAGAATGTGCATAGCATAGTGTGTATCAAGTTCATGAGATTTCATAACTATAATTGTGAGAGTCTTTATTTGTGCCATCCAGTGACTAAAATAATATTGCCATAACTCAGTGCTAATTCTTATAATGCCTAGTTGGAGATCCTACATAAAATAGCACATTGACCAAGTGGGAGAGACACACAACTCTTCCTACAAACATTGATCATTCTCTGGGTTGGGATTCATAGGTGCAACAATAGAGTGTGTTTTCATGTGTGGACAATCCCATGCAATGGTGCAAGTTCTTGGACATTTGGCCACACAACTTTGCAACAATCTGCAGAAATACATGGACATGTCTTGCTAGCCCTCACCCTCTCAATTCACATCTGTAACCACATGCAATCACTTCCATTTGGCAAACAGCGTCATCAAGCAATTACAATACCAAAACAATTAGAAAATAATAATAGACATATTAATGCTGCAAGATATAGACAGCTGGAGGATGGGAGGTGAGCAAGGGGACAGCAGCTTCAGTCCAACATCAAATTTGAAAAAGACACTAAAGTGTGGTTGAGTGGGGTTCCTCGAGAAGTCTATTGTCTAGTCAATTGTTTCTTTCTGTAAACCAGAATCAAAAATCATAAATCTTCACTCATTTTTATTTATTTTATTGTATTGAAATGGCTGAAAATAAATGCAACCTTTCAAAATAGATCACAACTACAATTCTTTTCAATAATACACTCATTGAAACATTTTTAAATCTATCATAAAACCATTAAAACAACAGAACAGATCACTTTCACAAGCCATCAATACATAACTATACAATACACTCTATTACATTTCATAATGGGTCAATAAAAACCTCCCTCTCTTTAGAAAGTTCTTAGATATTTAGTGCTAATAAAAATGTAACTACTGCTAAAATCGCTGAGACCCTTCTACCACCAAAAATCATGCTCAATAGGGTTCCTTGATTTAAGTTAACATACTGCCTCATCACAAGTTGGCCCGTAGCCCCGGCACTATTAGCGCCAGATCACGGGTTTGGCGGAATGGTTAGTGCCCATTTCCCATTGGGCCCATTTGGGCATTTCCCATTCCCCATTGGGCCCACTGGGGAATTTTCACGCTATTAACGCTGGCGGATTTCCCGCCAGCTGTATTAGCGCTGAAAATCGGCAAAATTGTGGTGGATTTGCCCCCAGCTTAGAGCTATTACTGCCGCATTTAAGAGTCCACCAAATCACAGCCTTGGCGGACCCTTAAATGCAGCGGTAATAGCATTACCATCGCATTTAAGGGTTACTGCCAAATTACCAATTGATTACTCTTGACATAATTCTACTGCAGAAATTTAGTTTTTATCCATTAACACTAGATCGTTGGCTTGGAGTAGCCAAGATATGGGTATTTGGCCTATTTTGGGTGGGTAGGAGTTAACCGTACCCAGTTGCACACCAGTATCACTTATAAAAATAAAATAAACAAGATAGGGGCCAGAACACACCCCTGCTTTAATCCCCTAGCAGTTGGTATCGGTTTTGACAAAAGCCCCTGTTGATTTAATTTAACGTGGATCGAAGTGCCTGAATAAAATTGATAAACTAGTGTTAGGATATGCACTGGACAGACTGCCACCCTCAGTTCTTCTATAAAATATCTTGTGGAACGGAGTCAAAAGCTAGTTTAAAATCAATGAATTCCATATAAACCATCTGACTTGTCCAAAAATAATTGATATTAATCAAATAAAATGTCATCAAATTCAACGCAGTTCCCAATCCTGGGACAAAACCAGATTGCCGTTTGTCCAAGCTTTGTGTTTTGTTGATCCAGACCTCTATATCTCTAAGCAATAGCTGCCCAAAGATTTTTCCTGAGGCATCCAGAAGCACAATCGGTCTATAGTTCTGTGGCGCCTCTCTATCAGTTTTTTAAAAAATTGGCATGGTAACCGATTCTTTCCATGACTGGGGTATTCCTTGGAAGCGTATGACCTGTCTACAAATAGTAAAAAGGATCTCCACCCAGACTTCTGGGTGAGCTTTCAACATACAATTTGACAACAAATCTGGACCCGGGGCTCTAGAAGTGCTCAGTTTTTGAACTTGCATTAAAATGTCGTGAGAGTCAAACTCCAGAGTACATCCCGAATCCCAGTCTTTGGACTTTCTAGCCTCTTTACAGGATGAGGATTTATATAATTTCCTAAAATAATCTACCCAGGCATTCTCATGGATGGGATTTATCAGCAAAGGCATTTGCAGGTCCTTAGTTCCCTCTTTAAGTAGGGACCAGATTTGGGCGCAGTTTTTCGCCTCTCATTGTCTTAGCATGTTCTCTCCATCTTGTTGAAATAACACCGCTTTATGTCCTCTCATACAGTTTTTATAGGCACACCTTAATTTTTTATTTGCGTTAATCGCCTCCCAGGACTTAAACTTGTCAAGGCTCTCACGTTCCTTTTCAATGCCCTCTTTCTAGAAAGTACCACAATGTCAAAAACATGAGTATGCCTAAAGCCAGGACAAAAACCTTTGTGGGAGAACTCAGCAAACAAGGCCAGGGTTGAAACATGCTCCCCATCCTTTTCTGAACCACTTTTCATCCCATTTACTCCTATAATTCTCAGATCACCATAAAGTCTGGCCAATGCAAATTCCGTCCACCTGAAACATTAAGCTGTAAATCATGTCGATAACATTTCCCTTTCGGCTTCAAAGAATGAACCCTCCAAACCGCCAGTAGGAGCTCATGATCACTGTTTACTTGTTGTGAGACCTGAAAATCCTCCACACATCCCAGCATGTTTTTTTCCACAAACACGTAATCAATGATTGCCCTTTGAGATGCCCTTCTCCGAGTTGCCTGGGCAGGGATATCCCCATTTATGGAGCCATTCAACATAACCAGATCTTGAGCGTTCATTAGGGTAAGCCACTTTTTTGACCTCGGACCCTCCCCTAAGTACACAATGAATGTTCAAGTCGCCCATTATTATCACTGCTATAGTCTTAGCATCATCCATAGCTAGGTCCAACGGCGCCTCAACAGACTCCAACAAGGAATCATCTGGGATTGCCACCTGATTCCAACATACATTTAACTATGCATAAACCCCCTAGAAGTTTCCCCAGTGTCACACACTTCAATTTAGTCAACTGAATAAAGGGATTTGGGTAGACCCAAGATTCGAGGCTATAACCTAGGTTTTTTTACGAGCCACTAAAAGGCTGCTCATTGGTCTCCCTTTCGAACCCTTAAATGCTGGACTCGCAGAGACCATTTAACCCTCCCATGCTAGAGTTTTAAGCAGCCATGTTTCTTGGAGCATAACCAGATCTATATACACCAATGGATTATTCACAGACAACAATAGGTGCTTAAAGCCCTGGGTGTTCCATGAGGCTAACTTAAGTTTCATTCCATCATTAACGTCTAATCGTTAATATCTGTCCCTCCCCTCCTTTCCTCGCCGGTAATCATGAGAAGACCTAGGGAGACCTAGGGAGTGGATGAGATTGTCTACCTCAGACCAAACAGTAAGCATCTCATCTCCTACACTCATCCCTTAGTCTAAAGCCTGTGTATAGAAATGCTTCCTCACTCCCAGCATCCTCTCTTTCACCACCAGTGATGTGATCTACAATCTAACTAGTCCCAAGTCCCATTTGTCCAGAAATTCCACTTGGACTATGTCCAGCAACTGAATAACCCCTAGGCCTGGTATACTATGTATTAGGCACAGGAAATGGTATCTATTTAAAATTAGATCTTTGTCAGCCCTTCCTCTAGTTTCTAGAATAAGAGCTTGGGATATGTAAGATTTTTCTTCTCCCTAGGTCTATTTTCCCATCCAAAGGTTTTCTGATTTCTCAGAGACCTCTTATCTCTCAGGTGGCCCCCATTTCCTCCTTTTTGGCACCATCCCAATTATCCTCTCTGCCTCTCTCTTAAGATCTTTTTGGCACTGATAACCGGTTTGGCCTTGATATTTCCTGAATCTCCGGAAGGGCTTCATCTGCCTCTTGCAGCCAGGAATCATCCGTCTTCCCATTTTGAAATCTTCTATGGGGATGATTTAGATTGCCACCCGGATCAGAGAGTCACTAAGACGATTCGGCCCAGAATATTTATTGGGGCCTTAATGACCCTTCTCCTCTCTCTGTGGCAACACGAGAACTCCAGAGTCCTAGCTGATGCAAGGTAAGACCTATTGATCCACTGACTGAGTTAAATCTGAAACTCTAGTACGTGTTAGAGCCTCATCAATTAGCTATTAATTAGCAATTGTTTAAGTTGACAATTGGTGAAGAAAGTTTAGTAGCCACATCATAACAAGAAAAGTGTTATGTCCGTTCTTCCCTCCCACTTTTCTGCAGAGCTCCACAAAGGAAGGAATGCATATTTTTAATTTGTGATTCATCGTGGAGTAGGAACCCCAGCGACATAGCTACCCTGCAAATAATCCAATGAAAAATGTCCCCCCGAACAAGCAATCTTCTAGCGTATTATGGGAAAGAAACATGTTGGGTTTGATTAGAACATTAGAATAGCACTCATTCTTTTAACCAGTGTGTCTCTTAAGTTCCATATTGCACCAGTCATATGTTTACAGTGTGTGAGTACAGTGTTGTAATTGTTATGTTATGTTTTATATACTGCACTGGTTGGTTATTTTGCAGTAACTAGGTAGCAGCCCTTTGCATTATACATGTGCACAGGTTCTTGTCCCGGGTTTAGCTAAAAATGTTAACCTCAATGTCGAAAGTTTATTAACTAACTTTGTTAACCACACTTTAATTGTTTGATACACATTTTTTAAAAATTAATCTAATGGTTTAAATACATTGCTGTAAATAGTAAATTACAGTTTGGAGTGATCATTGAATTGTTAGTCATTCATAGAAAACATGCCCTCCCTATGTGAAAGCTCAGCAGAAAAGAAGGGTGATGGAGCTACCGGTCCGATTGTTTGTTCTTTAGTGCAGAAGTCCAGGGAAAACCGGCGAGCTTTCTTTACCCCTGGAGTTCCCCCTTAGTTTACCAGGCATTCATGGCAATGACTGACATTGGGAACCTTCCCTCTTTAACACAAGATTGAGTCACCCCCATATCTACTAAGAAGGAAATTAGTTGTCACATATGGTCACTCCAACCCTCGGTTGCTCTTGTGGGTCTGGTACAATCGATAGGATGGAACACATCAAGTCTTGCTGCAGGCTGTCCTATTGTGGATACATGTCCAGTCCTCTGCCGGTAAAAGGGTTCCCTCCCACTACTGTCACATCCCCATTCTAGGTGTCACTAAATTCTCTTGTGCTAGGGCCTGTGCCTGCATTGGTGTTTGCTGTATCTGCATTGGAGCTTGCTGTTCTTTGCATCAGTGCTGGGTTTGGGGTGGCATCCTCTGTTGCATTGGCTGTATTTGTGGCACTTGTGCTTGGTACTGCGTGTCATATTGGGCATAATATACAGGTGGCTCTTTGCTATATGGTGGGTGTTATGCTGCCCCCTCTTGAACTTACAGCTTGCCAGTTCTAGTGCATCCGTCCCCTGCTTCTACATATGCGTGAAATGTGCCCCATTTTCCCACATATCCAACATTGCTGTGACTATCCTCCAAATCTAGGTTGCCCCTATTACATCCTCCTCATTGTGGAGCTTGAAATCGGAACCCTCTGTCTCTGGGTGCAAACCCTTGCACTTGTGGAAAATAATTATACTCTCCCCTTCCTGCAGAATTTCCATTCGCTGCTGGATGTACTTTCCTTTATCCCTTTTGCATTAAAACGTTCACCTCCACTTGTCAATTCTGCTCCTTCCAGTGAGAATGTCGACAATTTCTTCTGAACTAACTTTGCTTTGTCATTCTTCCTGTCCTCAACTTTCTTTTTGTCGTTCTCTTGCTTTAACCAACAATGGTGAACAATCATCAGTTGTATCTCTGCCCATGGCTTCACTTCCATTTCCACACTCTTTCCCAACTGCCTTTGCACTTTCTTGGGAAGTCCCTGGAATAAAATGTGGTAAAAAAAATAGTTATGTTTTTGTCCCACGGTTCTCTAGTTTCTAACTGCCATTTTTCCTTACTATCCTGAATAGAAGCCATTGGATCTTCACCTGCTCTCATTTTACGAGTCACAATTGCGTTCATGTCTGACGAGTCTGGGTACTGAACCCTAAGTGCTCTCTGTATGTTACCTCAACAGTTATTAAACAGTGCTCCATCATGGTTAGTGTTTTGCACTGTCACCCCAGAGTATCTTGCTTGCTTCCAAATGCCATCTAATTGCTCCCATAATACGGCACTAAGGCATTTTATGTCAACTTCTGTTAAGGTAATCCCAGCGGTCATTCTCTCTAATTCATAGATCCATTTACCCGCCCCTGATGTAAGCAATGGCAATTTAAAAATTACATTATTTGGATTAATTTTTGGGCATAGGACATATTCTGGGAGTCCTCCCACATTCTCTTATAACAGGAATTGTGTGAACCCAGCGCCCTATCCAAGTGCAACCGCACCCTTCGTCTTTGGTATTGCATCTGTCATACTAACTCTCTTTCATCCTGGTAGGTTTCTCAATCTATTCACATATGGCATTCTCTCCTTTAAACTGTTTGGTCGCATTTGTGGATGTCTGGGATATTCAACCGGCTCTGGCCTCCTGACCGGTTCTTCCAAATCGAACCATGCTATCTCTTTCCCTATGCCCATATCTGTAGAAGGAGCATCCTCCTCTATGCTTCCCTCTCTCTCTCTCTCTCTCTCTCTCTTTCTCTCTCTCTTCATCTTCTAACAGAGTTGTCACTGTCATCACCTTCATTGTTTTGTCTTTAAAAATGTAGTCTCCCAAGGGGACTCATCCTATACGTTCCACTCATCACCTCCTCCAATATATTCCTTCCTCCATCCCGAAGAGACCCTCTTCAACTCCCCTTTATGCTACTGGTGCCATCGCTCCTGCTCCTGCAGTCTGTGAATCCTCCTTCCTATAGCCTCTTCTTCTTCTCCTTCATCTTGAAGAGTATGTTTTTTAAGGATCTCATCCACTTCCTTGTAGTGTTTCTCTAAGCTCCTCTCTCTTTCTCTCTGTTCTTGTTTCCTCTCTCTCTCTCTCTCTCTCTCTCTGTTTGGGACCGTACGCCCCCTAATAATATTATCAACTTTTTCTAATCGTCTTTCCCTGATTCTTTCCATATCTCATTGTCTCCCTCTCTTCCTCCTTTGCCTTTCTCTTCTCCTTGCTGCATCTTATTGTCTCTGCCTTTCTCTTTCTTCTCATCTCTTCTCCTTTTCTCTGACTGCCTCTTGCTTTTCTCTCATTCTTGTTCATACCTTCTTTCTTTCTCTCTCTCCTCTCTTTTCTGCTCTCGTTCTCTCTCCTCCTGTTCCTTTTTCTCCTCTTCTTTCTCCTGCCTTTCTCTAACTTCTCTTTCTTTAAAATTTGCCATACCCTTTCCATCTAATTTGAGCATTATCTGCACTCCTACCCATTCATTTGGTACAATCGCCATCTCTTCCCTGTTACCCTGCCTCCCTCTATCTCTCTCTCCGGACTTCCTCCTGTTCTTCTGTCAATTTTGCCTGTAGATCGCAGCACTTTCCATATTCTACATGTGTGGACACTGGTCTTTGTTTATATATTCTTTCTCCACTTATAATGTCTTCACTACTGCATGCAGGGGGCGCATATGTGGGATTAGTGTTCTCCACTGCTGCTATCAACGCTCATAATGGATATAATCCCAGTGTTTCTAAAGACGGATCACTGCTCTTGGGCAGAGGAGGAGGAGTCGCAGGTGCTAAAACCCCTTCGGCATGCTGATTAAGCATCCATTCTTTCAGGGGGGACTCCTCTACCTCTTCTGCATACATTGTTCACAATTCCAGAAAAGATAGTCGATTCTGTAATTGTTTTCGCCTATATGCAGCCTGTAAATAGGTCAACATGAGTTACAGTGCTGTTTTCGAGTAAGTGCCTACCTGGGGCCAGGGCATAAACATTTTGCCCACAGTGTCCAGCACTCACTACACGTGGTATTTAATTATTTAGTGCTTATACCGGGATAATTCTTTGCACAGGTGAATAATGGGATTGTCTCCCATGATAATACGTCATAGCTTAATTTGCCAATACTTCAGTTTTCACTCCCCCCTTTTACCTCCATTTCACACCCTTCCCCTTCTCTTGCACCTAATACTTCTGCCCCTCTCTCTCTGAGACCATGCCTCCTGCGTCACCCAATGCTTCAGAGCAGCACCACAAATGCCATTCACGCTCCGAACAGTCCCACTTCGCTGTTCCCCCCAAACATTCTGAGTGACACCACAACAGTCACTCACGCTCTGAGTAGCCCCACCTTGCTACTCCAACACCCAACCACACTCCTCGGTCTGCACCACAACTTCCCATCCTTCATAATATATACCAACATACACAAAAGGTCAACTTTTCACAAAGTCTAAGCTGTTTTACAACATGAGACTGGCGTCAGCATTTACTACGCAAATAAATACACTACGGCCGTTTTACCAACTCCTGATTAGGTATCAATCTCTTATTATTACCCTGTAATGAGGTGTACCACGTGATCTTTCCTGACTCTTGTCAGAAGCTATCTCTTTTTTGCATCACAATCCCCTAATATACAAACAATCCCCTGCCCCCGTTTTGCCAGGCCAATGTTATACTTACATCTGTGGATCCGCTCAGGGTCTTCGGCATCAAGTCTCCCCTGTCAGCCTCACAACCCTTCACTCCCCACAGGGTGGCCTGCAGTGGCCAGACCAGACTTTCTCCAAAAGGGGCTCCTGTCAACCTCTCTGTGCTGTACGCAATCCCGTTCTCCACAGGCCGCCTCTGCAACCTTCAGGGACGCAGCAGGTATCCCTTGATACTCCAACGACTCCTAGCGAGCCATCGCCTCTATAACCAGCTGTTAAGATGGCCTGGGAAGTCACAAATTATGCAGAGGTTCTGGAGCCAGATTAAACCGAACTCAATAACGGAAATAATCAAAGTGAAAGGCAAAACCCAGCTTTATTATCATCAAAATAAAGCAGGGACAGCATACAAGCATAATTATCAGCACTCTCAACATGCTTAAAACAACAGATTATATATACAATATTCATCATAACTGATATCATACTGTACACTTAGTTACCAAAAGCTATGGGGTACAGGGATTGGTTAATAGTGGTGACCACATATATATTCTATAGGGCTTATATTTCTGATTGGGTAATGCTTTACTGATGGGTCCTCCTGAGACCACCTCTAAATTGATAACAGTAAAATACATCATCTCTACAAAATGTAATTGGCTGGCACCTTACTTCATGGGCGGCATAGCTTTAGAAAGTCTGATTGGTTGGCTTCTTACTAACCAACCCTGGACAAGTAACAGGTCATCCATTGAGACATGAGCAAAACGGGATTAGGTGGAGAGAGGTGCACGGACTGCTTTCCTTTCAATTAAAGAAGATATCATCCATCATTTCTAGGCCATGAGCCAGGGTGAGCACTTTGCATCTGGTATTGTGTGGCATCTCGTGTCTGGGGATACGTGTAAGGAGTAAGACAGGTGTATTATCTGTGTTTGATGCTAATGAATAGACAGTGTTTTTGAATTATGGGTCACATGTGATGGACTGTGTTTGTAAATCGTTCATCCTGCGTTTATTAGGATTTTAGTCAATATTGATGTGAGTCTTATGGTTTCTTTTACCACAGGGGACACTCTTTAGTTATTCTTCAGTCTTTAGCTTATAATTGTCCTGCACCTGGCTTACAAAGGCTGGTTGTACTCTTAATTAATCAGAGAATATATGGTTTGCGTCTTGGGAATCGTCATCTCGTGCTTTCTCTATCTGCCGTTCCAATCCTGTCTTATTCATGGCAATCTTGGCACGGTTTGCTAGCTACTGTCTGAGCTCTGCACAGATCTTTATTTTGTTATTTCAGAATTTTGATTTCTTGTGAAGCCTTGAGGCCTTTTGTTTACTTAGAAGCGTGTTGTGGCTTCTATTTTGGAAAAGATGGCTGCCCATTACTGTTGCATTTGTATGTTAGTGAGCTATATTCGCGTGTTGTTCATGTTACATTCAGTTTATACATAGAATTCTTCATGTCATATGGATGTCATGTAATATTCTTCATGTATAAATGCATGTGTTAACTAGTGTTTGCGTTCTTCATGTTGAGTGCACATTTGCTTCGTGTCTAATGCCTGCACATGTATTGTTACAATGTTAGTTTGGTTACTCATGCCATCTACAGTTTTAGACTGTGCCTATCTACTGCTGTACCTGCCTGCGATAAGGGCGGTACGGTTGTCTTAGTGAGAAAAGTTTCTCACCTGTGCAATATTAAACTGGGGGAGGGGCAGAAGCTATGGGTGGCATATTAATCTGCATCTCAACAATTGTCCAACACTTCATGTCACAATACGTACCGTTTGCATATCCAAATACCTTACATTTTAGCTGGCCAGTCGGAGTTCTAGTCTAGTATCGGTTTCCTGGTGCCGGCGTGGAGAAACTGTGCTGAGCAGTCACAGATAAAACAGCAACGCAGCGGAACAGCCGAACTGTGGCACTATACACAATATAACCACAATGCAAACAAACTATGATGGCTTGTCAAACAAATTGTTGGTGACATAGACCATGTTTTGAGAAAATTGAAATAAAGATGGATCATACAGCAGAACAGATCACAGTTGAACACAGTGGAGTCAGGTCCCACCATGTGTGTTGAATGTAATTACTTAGTTATTTTATTTTATTAACAGTTTATTTGTAATTCACAATGCACACCTATCTTTGGTCATTTACTAGGGAGCAATTATGGAATTCTAAAGTTGTTCTTTCTTTTCTCTGTTTTTCGTTTTGTTTCTACCACCTCCCGGGCATGATAAAATGGCTTCATGACTTTGTTCATATTTATTATTTTTTGCAATTAACGGCCATGAACCTTCATACAAATGAATTGTCTGGCAATACTGTGAATTGTTTCCTTTTTATAGGTATATGCCCATTATATAACTGCTCTTCATTTCTGCATTTCTAACATGTTCTCTTGTATGGATTGCACTTGCGTGATATACTTTTCCTTCACAGAATCCAACATATCACTTTTTATCTTTTCTTCTTTACTTTAATTCTTAGCCTTGAAAAAGACCTGTGTGGGTCAAAACACGTGTTGGCTGTGGCATTGGTTGAACATATGTATTAACTATTACTCTTTAATAAATACACAGATCAGACATGGAATAGAATCTTCAAAATGTATCTTGAACTTCAAAATGTTGACTATATTTAACTGCTTTAATATTAAAAGTGTATATTAACTTTAATGAAGCACATATATTTGGATTTTGAATATGTATGAACTAGCCCTTCCCTATAGATCAAGAATTTATCCTGGCACAAATGCTTGCCATTTGAGCTTATTTTCATACCCACAATATATTTCCTGAACTGGAGATTAACTTCCAGTGATGGCCACAGGGTGGTGCTGTGCTGTGTCTGAGGACGTGGATTCTGCTTTCACATCTCAAGTGGAAGGTTTTTTTCAAGCTTTTTAAACACACCATAGCTTTCGGGCAGTTGTTTACCATGCTCCAATGCTCCATCCACAATCATTCTGACAATATAACACTGATGATCCCTTCTAAGGGTGTAGCATGTATGCACCTGTCTGCATCCTTAGAGTGGTTTGTCTTGGGTTAAAAAAAATGCAATGTATAAAGCATCTGCCTTATAGAGAAAGACGTTTACCTAGAGTAAGGACTTTGCATTTAAGCTAATTTTCATACATGCAATGCCTTGCCCCTCTGGCTTTGAACTGGAAGAGAACTTCCATTCGGCTACATAAATTAGTGTTTGTGTGTGTGTTTGTGCATGCACGCGTGCGTACACACACACACACATATACGAATGTCCCTCTGCTAAGAGTAATCTCCCCAATTTTTGAAATTTTAGGAGCTCTAGAAAATGGATTCTGCCATGAATGTGAGATCTGTTAAACAATCTCACTTTCAAACTGTGCTCTGTGTTTTAAGAACAGGTGTTTGTACCCAGATCGGCCTTATGGCAATTGGGTGTATAAAGGAATTTACCAAGGTTGTATACTAATTGACCTTTTCACAATTGACCTCGGTAGAATTGACCTCGGGAGAATTGACCTAATTTAGAAGGTCAATTAGGACATATATGCGGGGGGGGGAAACCCCCCACAACCCCCCACCCAATCCAAAACCCCCTGCAAACCCCCACCCAATCCCCTTATATTATTTATAATCCAAAACCAACCCAATACATATATAAAATAACTAAAATAATATAAAGGTCAATTGTGCAGAAGGTCGATTAGGACCACTATAATTAGGTCAATTGTGCAAAAGGTCAATTGTAAAAGGTCAATCTGGTTAATACCTTTACCAACATCTATGCATAAGGCACCCTATGCATACCCTTTCAAGGCATTCACGCCTTGAAATACTTGTGTATAGGCGCTTTATAAATGCCATGTCATATCATATCACATCATATACCTTTTGTGGGCATCAGTAATTGGCATCCCAGCAGCTTTTAGGGCACATAGTACCTAACATAATAGTATGCAGAGCATAAAAAGTGCAAATGCAGAAGCTGAGTAACAGTTTCTTATGTAGGCTCCCTTTTAAGAGCATAAGTTGCCCTAAGGTAATCCTTTCATACCAGATCAAGAATAGAGATGGCAGGGAACAGCCCCATGCAATGTTAGGATATGCAAAACCTGCTTACGCATCTGCACCAGATCAGCTGTAGAACCTCCACAGTACCAAACATTACAGATGCAAGGAACATACAATTGCAAATCAACCAATGTGGCATACCTCATGCATTGCAAGAAATGTCTACTAGGAAAGTATGTTGGCCGAGACTTGCAAATAACTACGGCAAAGCATGAACCTGCATTGACACACCATCTTGAACCACAAACCAGAAACACCAGTTGGGCAACACTCCACACAAGATGGGCACACACAGCTTGACCTGTTAGTGATGGTACTGAATGTGACCTCCCGAATACCACACAAAGAAGAACATGGGAGCTCAAGTACTTAAACATTCTCATTCTGAAAACTGCTGGTCTGAACATAGGCACAGGATTTATGACACACTGTGGCCTACTCTGAGCCTGGGACCTTCAAGGCAACCACACTGGCAGTAACAGCCGCTACTACCTCTGACATGCGACTTTTAGACACAATGTTTATATCCCCAAATGAATAAGGACACAGGCATCATGCATGGTGATTTTGGATGTATGAGCAGAAATGATTGGTACCCATTATTGAAAAAGAGTCATGTGCAGCAAACAGTGGAAACTTCACCATTGAAACAGTTGTATAGTATTTTTTTATTTTCCACTTTAAATGCAAGTCCTTAAGACACTGGGCCTCATTACGACCCTGGCGGAGTGGGTTTACGCCAGCGTTATTCGCGGCGGACCCGTCCGCCCTACTACGAGTTCCCGTAGCGCCATGGAGCGTTTTCCGCCTGGTTTTTCCGGGCGGAGAAATCCATGGCGCTACGGGACCTTGTTGTTAATTACGCCACCGTATTTTACGGTGGCGTAATTAACGCCTTCCCCACTCCCATTATACCCTATGGGGCAAAAATGGGAATGGGGAAGGGTAAAATGGGGGATGGGGATTTACCGCCCCGCCAAGGTCGGAATGGGGCGGAAAATCCGCCAACCCCCATGGCGCTATCGGCAGCTTTCCGCCGTGCTCCATGGTGCATTTTGCACCGCGATTTCCGCCAGGGTCGTAATGAGGCCCACTGTCAAATATGAGACACAACTAGGATAAATGTGGACAAAGCAGATTGGAGGCTTAGGGAATATGTCTGTATTAGTTCCAGCATATGCATACCAGTAGGCCTAAGTAACTCAGTTTAACCCAGTGTACCACTCTAGCATAGCATGGAGACTGCAGGAAAATGCAGCAACTTCTGACAATGTGCTAGTCCCAACACAAGGGTGCACAGTGTTTTTTAGTCAGGTGAGACATTACAATCATTGCAAGTAATTCATTGGCTGTGACTGCCAGGAAGATGCTAATACATGTAATTGGAGTTTACTTATAACATTTGAAAATGAAGACCACTGTACATGTGAAAAACATTACTGCGCAGGGAAGGTGTAAAAAAGTGTATACTTTCATTCTCAAACTGTGTGCTTTTGAATCTAACATTTTGGAATTTCTTTATGATAGCATTTCTGGTTTTTATGCTGGATTCCACTCATTAGACACTACGCGTTTAAAGGTTTGGACACATTGCGTGCACAACATTACCCTGCTTGAAATTTAATTTCATAGTGAGGAAAACTGCCTCCCAGTGTCTGAGTAAGTGTCTATTTCGTTTCCAATGCATGGCCCTTTAAAGGGGCCATGCAAGACTGAATTCATGGCATATTTATTCCTGCTGCCAGCGCAGTTTACAGTGGGAGAATCCCTTGCCTTTTTTCCATGTAAAATTGATGTCTAGCTCTGTGTGTGTTAAGAGGTCTCTGGGACATCCAAAGCTTATGGAACTACCATTTTAGCATAATACTTTGTTAGTCCTATAAAAGGTATTAAAAATTGGATTTAGCATGATTTTAAAACTGGACTAACACAGCGCCAAACCCTTTCTCCCACATTTTTAATGCGTTTCGGAAAAACATCCTAACAGGCACATTTCAGGTGCCCTCTGAAGATCATACCATGTTATTTCCATAATCCTATGCCATGCGTGTTCCAAAAAGGTCTGTCTAGGAAGGCACTCCCAGGCTACATGTAGAAAGTTTGCTCATGGTGCACGACATCTCAAACAAACATTACTCAACTGCGGATTGCAGCTAGCTATCTGAACTGAGATCCTATAGTATTGGTTCAGGTATTTAAATTGGATCAGCTTGTGCGTGTCATCTGCAGCATTTTTACTTGGTTTACAATAGCACTGTCTGGTGGGCAGCGATGGAAAGCCTCTAGTTGTGTGCATAAGGGATGCTTTGCGACTTGCCTACTAAAGAACACACAAGCTCCCCAACTTCTTGAACTATATAAAAGAACCACTCAGGAAGACATCCTCCAATTTCACCAGGCCCAACTCAGCAAATTCCCTTTGGAAGTTGCCATCAAAGGTGATCGGTATGCCCTCTATTTTGTAATAGAAACAACTTTGAGGAGGAACAGTGCCCAGGCCCATGTACTTATGCATCCTCCGATATGCCCATGCCGTAGTGTTTACTGTCTATATATCAGTTGTCCGTCTTTATTTGGTTGCTCACTCTGTGCACTGGCTAGGCTTCTGGGATGTCACAGAACCCTTTACAGTTTCACATATTAAGGGCAGAAGGAGGACTCACCTTTCCTCAGAGACTGTAGATAGGCCCACACAGCAACTCAGGAACAAAAAAAGCTGTCTTTAGCTCTCTCAAATTGCTTTGACCCACTGTGTGCTACACCGACACGAACATCGCCTGCCTGTCCCAAGCTTCTTTGAGGCAAGTGTCAATGAGTCTTGTGGAATTGCACCGCATTGCTGAAGTCCATCGCACCAGCTCGACCTCCTTGAACCAGATTCCATGCACTGAAAAGTGCCCATAAGCCCAGTTTGATGTTGTCGAGACCCACAAAGAATATATTAAGGTGTCTACAGTGATTCTGTCCCCCACCCTTGTTCTATGAACCGGAGTGAAAAACAGGACCCCAACTGCTACCATTTTAATGCCTAAAATTGAACATTACTGCAAAGACAACTACCCCCACATGCCACCTCCAATGGTCTCATTACTTAGCAGGTGGCAACCCCAGACCCTGCAGGGCCCCAGTTGTCCTTCTCCATGGTCCCCTTATGCGTGACTGTGTCACAGAGCAGGATGAATTACATCTTGTCTGTTTGAGTGCGTATGTGTGGAGAGGGCCACCTCAAGATACGAGCGGGCGAAGTGGGAGGGGGGGCCAGGGGTGAGGTGCCGTTGCTGTCTACTTTCAACTGTCAGTATCTATGTTGGTAGCTATGCATGTTGTTACGTAGTGGGTATGCTGTAGGCACACGCACGGCCCATAACGAGGCTTGCGCATGCGCGTATTTAATAAAGGAAGTCCCGGCCGGCAGTTGCGGCCTGGACCCCGTACTGGCAGCACGCGTCCCGTGTGCATTCCTGCGTATGAATGCGTGCGTGCGTGTGGATGCCTGCGGGGGCCCAGGGGACACTTGCGCCCACAACACTGGCGACGAGGAGCGGCGACAATGGGGAACGAGGTATTTATCTGACTACTGCAGTGTTGGAGAAAGTGTTTTCCTCGCATCGTCGGCCATTTTAAGTGATACGTGGATTGCAGCGGTAGCGGCCCACGCGGGTGCTCGTGCGCCAGATGCGATCCACATTCTATAGATCTATAGAACAATTTTTGGACACTCCATGGCCCTTTCTGGTTGAACGGCCGTGGCTAAAAAAAATAAAAAAATAAAAAAGAAATTCAGGACGGTGTGGCAGCTGAAGGCATCACTCACACCTGCTGCTGACCCTTCACCCCTACATCCTGTGGCTTTTGGTGCCTGGGCACCCATCCTGTGGCTGGAAGGTCAGTGAAAGTTGTCAGGGAGTGATCTGTCCAGGATACCCTCAACCCAATCATTATCATGGGTGAGGAGGGGGAAGAAGAGGGAACCCCTGTGCCTGTCCCACGCAGACTACACAGCACCCTGGCACCCATGCCTGAATTTGACACCACGGGCCCACCGTCGAAACTGAGGCTGAAATGGCTACTGTGGGTGAAGAAGTTGGAAATGTTTTTCAGAGCATCAGGAGAGATGGATGATGATGCGAAGGTAGCCACAATGGTGTATTCAGCTGGCATGGAGGTCCACAGGATTTATGACTCGCTAAACCTTCAGGTGGTCACCTATGATGCAGTGAAGCAGGCCCTACAAGACCATTTCCTCCCCATCCACCTGCGCCAGTCCTCAACTCCTGTGTGAAACGTATTGCCACTGATTACTCGGAACCAAAAGCATGTTGAGTTTGATATATCATTCCCTTGGTTGCCTTAATCAAATGCCTGCTGAGCAGCAAGCCCTGCACAGCGCCGTGGTCTTCTCACAGCCCCCCCACCTCACAGAGGTACGGCACTCAGTGCATACAGGTACCTTTAATAATAAAGCCAAAATCAATGTTAATTGCCACAGTACTAGAGTACATGCTGTTCAGTAATTGGGTGGCAAACTTGCATATTTTAAAAAGAGGGTTCAAACAGCACATGGCATCTTTGGTGCGGTACTGTTGGTGCTGCAAACATGCAATACAGTGCTGTAAACGGCGACCTGAACAGGCAATCACAGTAGCCAGACAGTGTAAATTGTCTACAAGCTGACATTCACAATGCTGCATTTGAACAATACAATTAGTTTGGGGATACGTCGATAGGTATGGGTCTTGGTAGTTGATAATCCTTGTCTTCAGGTGTGATATTAAATCAGAAACAAAATGTTCTAGCGTCAACAACTATTTGTTTGTTTAAATGAGTATTTAGAAACATAAGATTCCCTGAACTTTGTGATAATAGCAGCCACGATTTGTGTCCTGTATTCGTTGTTTTGCCTTTAATGTACAGTATTTGCAGCTCCTCCCAATTAGCACATGAATGAATCAAGGACACTCCAGTTGCTGTAATTAACCATGAAGAGCCATTTCTTTCTGGCGCAGACAAGAGATATGCCTCTGCATATTATGCACTTGAATAGCCTGTAAAAACCATGATTGCACTTTAAAAGACCCACCATTAGACTTGCCACTCATCCATTTGAGTCACTGAGCAGCATTCAAGGCACTTACAGAATAGATTGGTAGAGAAGCATAAGATCATTGTTTCAGTAATTATGGCCAGTTCACAGCCAGAACCAGCTGACCATTTATATGGCAAGCATCTATTTTAAAGGTGTGACTCCACATCTTGCAGAACAAGACAATCGGCCTCATCATGAGTTCGGCGGTATACGGTAAAAGTGGCAGTATGTCAGAATCCTGATTGTTGCCCCGTAGTGTAGGCGAGATTCTCCCCATCTGGATGAATAGACATACAGAGGGATCTATTAGTTGGGAGAGAGACCACCACTCAATCCCAGGAACTGTAATCAAAAAATAAAGAACGATCAATGACTGGCACAAAATTTAGGAGATCAAGAACATCCAACTTTCGTGGTAGTGGCTAACCTGAAGATACTTGGAGAAATCCCCACAAGGGACGAAAAGAAGAAGATCCCTTGTAGGTAAGTGCCGCTGATCTCAATAGAGCAGGATGAGTAGTTCTGGGTAAGCCCTATGAATAGAACACAATACTATAACTTAGAGGAAACACCAGAAAAACGCTATGGGATGTACTAATGAATACACTTACCATACGACCAATGGATAGAAGAGTGAATCCAGAGTTTGTTGCACCCAGTGTGTTTGCCAAATTAACCCTGACCACGACGGCACGAGGACGCCTAACATGGGTAGTGGTTTATTAATCTCTAGTTCCAGGGAACCACCTGTCATGACGGAACGAGGACGCCTAACGAGGATGAGCGCCAGGGAAGGAAGTCTCCAGTCTGTGCGTTGGATTTGGCAAAGACACACGTTGGGTACAAAAAAAAGTTTCCGGGATGCAGCTTGTGTAGATACCAACTTGGAATGAGATTTCCGACGTGACAGCCATGTCACATGCTGGTAATGAAGGAAGGTGAGGAAAGCTCTAGGTTCGTTTGTTGAGTGGTGCGAGTTGAGAAAAACCAAGTCAGTGGAATTGGTGTCGAGAGGCATTCCGAGGTGGTTTGCCGTGCGGTCAAATTCAGGGACAAAATCAGCAAGAAGTAGGCAGTTCGTTATTCATTCCGAGTTTGTTTGCTGTGCAGTCAAATCCAGGGACACAATAAGCAAGGAAAGGCAGGTTGCTATTCGTTCCGAGTTTGTTTGCCGTATACAGACAGGAATCCAAGTACCAGAGGGCAAGGAAGCAAAGAAGAAGATTTCTTTGGGGACAGTGGAGAAAATGGAATAGTTGAATGTACGTCAGTTTTCCCAGATATAGCTAAAGATGACCAGTGATTTCTTTCTGTGCCCAAAGCCTGGCTGCTGGAGCGTTGGGGGTGTTTAACCCATGATCGAATCCTGATACAGTAACAGAATTACTGCCACTTTTACCACACTGCCGAATAAGGAGTTTGGGCTAATTCCGTCAGCCGAATTACTGCCAACGTCTGGCAAAATTAGCCCTGGCGGTAATAACAAGACTGACTATGGTATTTCCGACGTATGACAAGTCGAAATAACGCCACCGAAAATGGGCAGCAATTCTGCCGAAAACACAGTACAGTTACCTACAACTTTAATGCATACAGATGATGGAACACAAGTCACAGGTGCACCCAATCCAATGTGAAAGACCACAAAAGGCCTGCCCCTGATACAAACTCAATTTCCAACACTATGCACCCACTGGGTGTAGGAAAATGGGACATCTAGCTCCTTCTGCTCCACACAGAGCTGCAAAGGCACGAACAGCAGAACAGGGCACAGGGCGTAGAGAGGCAGAGGATACACCATGAAGGCAGGGGAATATTCCCGGGTCAGCCCCTCACCCTGGTCATTATCTGACATCCAGCCGATTACTCTGTACCTATTGAACATTGTAGAGCTACTCTCCCTGATCCTTGACAACACAAAGAGCAGGATTAACATCAGAACTGCCTTACCCCTGCCGCTGAAGCTTATGTCGGTCCTACATTTATGTGCAATTTACACCTACCAGCACACTGTGGGCATGCTGCATGGCATATCCTAGCCCACATTTTTATACATACTTGACCAGGTGCTGGAAGCACTTCTGTGCCTTGCCTCATGGTACATCTCCCTGCCCACCACCACGGCACAGATTAATTCCACAAAAGCATGTTTATATGCAAGAGCCCACCTGCCCGACGTAATTATTGCTCTGGGCTGCACCCATTGGTTGCCCTCCGGCACCTGAAGAGGTATACCACAACAGAAAGTAGTGCGATTCCATGAATGTCCAGGTCACCTGCGATGCTGACCATGTGATCACACACTGTTATGCCCACTTCCCTTGTTCCCCACACAATGCTATGGTTTTGTGGAACAGCACACTGCCTACATACGTGGAGAGCCACAGAGGCCAACGGATATGGGCACTGGGTGAGTACAAGTGCTATCACACAAACTGATCTCACAGCACTAGTGAAATGCTATGTGAAAGCCGCAGGAGGCATTACCACAAATGATCAGTGCATGCCCTGTCAAGCCCCTGTACATGCAGGACCTGCCCTCTCCCCCCGCACATGACAGCCACCAACCAACAGGACTAGGACATGCAGGACAATGCAGTAGTATGTTGGCCATGCATATTGCCACAACAAGCAAGCAATACACAGAGGACTGCAAGAACCACAATACATGGGGATACATACCTACCTGTTGAATATCACAGCTCAACTCTGCACATAGACAATGCAACACTGGCAGAAAGTAATGCCATGTAATCTGGTAACCATGTATGTGAAGCCATAATGTAAGGAACACAGACACCGCAAACATACACAAGAACAAATCACCCATCAGGGTATATGCATGATCGCAAAATACAAGTCCAACACACACCACATGCACTCTGCAATGCCAACACCACATACCATGAGAGTGAAGACTGCTGGTTGTGACAAGTGCGCATGGTGTAACATCACAATTGAATGGCTCTGCATCCAATAACACCGAAAATGAGCAGCAATTCTGCCGAAAACACAGTACAGTTACCTCCAACTTTAATGCATACAGATGATGGAACACAAGTCACAGGTTCACCCAATCCACTGTGAAAGTCCACAAAAGGCCTGCCCCTGACTCAAACTCAATTTCCAACACTATGTAGCCACTGGTTGTAGGAAACTGGGACATCTAGCTCCTTCTGCTCCACATAGAGCTGCAGAGGCACGAACAGCAGAACAGGGCACAGGGCGCAGAGAGGCAGAGTATACACCATGCAATGGAGGGGAATATTCCCGGGTCAACCCCTCACCCTGTGTCACACTCACCTGTGTCTGCAGGAGCGATGGATGAGCCTCCTTTGACCCAGAGTTCTCACTTCCCCTGTTTCACCCAGAGGAACACTTGTCAAATATAAGATGCACACTCACACCTGGATTCACCTGATTCCCCTGTGCCCCTTCCCTTCTCTTTACTGTGAGCTGTGATGTCCCCTAATGGCTTACCTTGGTGTTTAGTGGTGTGTGCACTCCATCCTGCATTCGCAGGGGCGCGATTCTATGGGAGATTCTCAGCCCAACACTCATAGGGATGATGCCAATGTCTGTTTGCCGAGTTCTGAATCCACACGCTGTTATATGCCTTCACAGCGAGGCAGAGTGTTCAATGTGCTAGTTTCTTCACTAGCAAGAAAGTCCTTCCACAAGGCGAACATTGTGCGGTGGATTTTGAGAGTCTGGTATTGTCAGAATTGTCTTTATTTTGCCAAAGGTATCTTGGGTGAGTAGCACTGCGTGTAGAACTCAGAACCACAGGTAGGTATGTGCAGCGTTATAGGTTCAAGCGCACCTAGTAATGTCTCTCCTTTCCCTTGCAAGAGTGAATTATGGAGTACTTGCGCCAGTAAGTAATGTCTCTCCTTTCTTTGCAGGAATTTGGACGCTCGGACTACGAATCTGGATTCCAGCGTAGCGGGAGATCCAGTGAGTATGTGCAGCGTTACTGGAGCGAGAGCGCTAATGAAAGTTCTTCTTTGTGCTTACAGGTGCTGGTGTAGGTTTCACCTCGTGACCGGAGAAAGCTGTGGTGTGGAGAAAGCACGGAGGTTGATCCAGAGCAGGTAAGCAGAAGCAGGATGACCTGGAGCAGGTAAGCAGAAGCAGGGTGATCCGGAGCAGGTAAGCAGAAGCAGGATGATCCGGAGCAGGTAAGCAGAAGCACAGTGAGTGTGTTGCTGATGTAGCTTACAGAAAGCAACACAAAGCACTGGAAGAATCTTGGTTGTGGCTTATATAGCCAGCCACACCCGAACACTAGAGAGCTCATGGACTGTCATGCACTTCCTGTTTGGCAACAGAAAGTGGTAACCAGGAAGTTACTACAAATACCCAGAAGGAATTAAAAGAAGGTATCTGCTCGTTTTTTTTTGTGTGCCTATGCCAGGCCTGCCAGGCCTCCACCGAGCTTGCCCGACTACATGCCTGGTACCCATGACAGTCTTCCCCCTGAAGACCCCTCCCAATGATGTGAGTGTGGGTTTTGGTTTATCAGGATTGTCCTGATGGAATCTTCGCACCACTCGGGGGGCATGCACATGTGTGCTGGGTTCCCATGATCTTTCCTGGGGTCCGTACCCCTTCCAGTCAATCAAGTAATACAGGGTCTTTCGTACTAGTTTGGAATCTAATATGTTCTTTACCTCATATTCTGCTGCTTCTTCACCCACTTGTATGGGTGCAGTAGGTGTGGAGGTTCGGGTTCCTGGGTGTACTGGTTTTAATAGTGACACATGAAATACGGGATGTATACGCATATGTTGAGGTAACGCCAGTCTCATGGCTGCTGGACTAATCACTGTCTCAATCGTATATGGGCCGATGTATCTAGGCTGAAACCTTTTGGGACCTTTTAAAGCAATGTGCCTAGCTGCCAGCCAGACAGAGTCTCCCACTTGATACTCTGGGGCTTTTCGTCGATGGCGATCAAAGTCTGGGGAGTTGGTCTGAAATACCTGACTCTCTAGCAAATGTGGAAAGTATTGAGGATGATACTATGTCTGTTAATGATGAGTTGGAAGAGGTAGATGTGTCTCTTAATGTAGGCCTCTCTGCCCCCTTGCCTGCTCAGCAACCTCAACCCTTGTCCACTGGGCCCCTCAAACGTCCTAAACTCAGTCCTGAATTGCTCTAGAGAAAATGAGGCTTGAACTGGAATTCAAATGTTTAAAGGCTCAAACTGAACAAAAACACCAAGAACTTAAACTCAGAGAAATGGAGTTGAATCATGAACTAGAAATGAAAAGATTGTCTCTTAAAAATGCTTCTAGGTCTTCCAGTCCTAAGAGACCCTGCATGCCTAAAGAAAGTGTGGGTATGTATGAGGTTAAACTTGATATTTTCGATTGGTTGGCAATGTTTGAATATAACCATGGTATTCAAGGTCTTACAGGGAATCAATTGCTTCCCTGGCTCTTCTCTAGGATACCCACTGCTGCATCTGATGTTGTGATGGAGTTGGGGGAGGTGGATAGGATGGATTAGGAGTGTGTGAAGATAGCTTTAATTGCTAGATTTGGGAAGACCCCTTCCCAGTACCTTAAGAGGTTTAGGACCCTCAAAAAGCATGATGGTACCCGTTCGGCTACCTGGGTATGTGAATGTTTGAAAAACTTAGTTGGTTGGATTTAGGGTTACAGAGTGAATACTTATGAAGGAATAAGAAATCTTGTAATGTTGGAGTCTATTTTTTATATCTGCTCTCCTAAGCTCAGACAGCACTTGGCTGATTCTAAGGAGATAGATCCAAAGAGGCTAGCTAAGGCTGCTGACTTGTGGGTTGCCAACAGGGATACTCACAAGAATTCTGGGGCTACTCAGAAAAAGGATGAGGGGAAACAGCCAAAGTAAGATAACAAAGATAATTCTAATACCTCCAATCCAAAAGAGAGCCAAAAACAACAACATAAGGGTATGTTTAAGTTGTTTTCAATTTTTAGTTAAACCTTAAGGAGTGCACCTCTACCCTTAGCTTTGTTAAACCACAAGGGAAACCAAATCAGGCTAGTGCACCATCTGGACCCAAACCAGATGGAGGTCAGACCAAACCCCATTCATCAAACCATTTGGGAAATGTTATGTTTGTGGGTCAACTGACCATGTGAAAGGGGATCCCAGATATAAGGGTAAACCTTCAGGGGTCCACATGGTCTCCTTAGCCTTCTCCCCAGAGGAAGAGGTACCTATGGCAAGTGGAAACTTTCACCTACTGGCTGATGAACCCATGAGCGTCTCAGCTAGTGTTTCTTTAGTGTCCCTGGGCTTGTGGGAACAACAGAATTTAGATGTATACAATTCCATCCCAGATAATACTAAAGAGTATTATAAAGATAGTAGTCTTGTGAATGGTCAGGAAACCCCTGCCATCAGAGACACTGGAGCCAGCATAACTGTGGTGGATGAATCATTTTTCAAGGTGGCGGATGTTGCAAAGGCACCCAAACGCCTCACCAAGTTAGCTGGAGGCCCTGTGCAAATGCTTCCCCAGTTACCAGCTCTCATCCAGTGTAATGACATGACTGTCAAGATACCTGTTAGTGTGCAGAGTGAAGTGCCTGGGAGAGTCCTGCTGGGTAATAACCTTAAAACTCTTGGAGTTGTGTCAAGCACCCCCAGGCCTCCCAGTAAAAGGAAACAGGAGCTCACTAGGTCTGCAAGGGAGAGAACCTTGAGAGGCTCTCCAGAGGAGCTGATAGAGGAAACCATCACTCACACTCCACATGAGTTGCTCACTGCTATTTCTAGGAAGAATGAGGCAAAGGGGAAACCCAAGACCTCCAGAAAAAAGACAGACAGCACCCGTGTGCAACCAGCAAGGACATCACCAAGATTGTCTAAAGTCACACCTGTGACTTCTCCACCTGCTGAGACAGAGTGTGAGGAACAACCTTGTGTGGTTGAGCCAGCATCTGAAGAGTCAGATCTGGAAGAAGACACTGTCTTAGTTGGAGATCTTGACCCTGTTGACCATCCTGAGCTGCAGTCTTTACTGGCAGAAGGTGGACCCAACAGGGCAGACTTTAGCAAAGGACAGAGAGAGTGTCCTACTCTTGAAGGTCTTCCACAACAGGCTGCTAACCAACTTGATGGGCAAGACGTTGGGAAGCACAGGTTAAGCAGGGAAGATGGCCTCTTCTACAGCGAACCAACTGAGTCAATCTCTGGGGACTGCAAAGGAATTGTAGTGCCCCTTGCTAACAGACTCCAGTTCCTACAGTTAGCCCATGGGATACATTTGGCTGGTCACTTCAGTTTCAGGAAGACCAAGGAAAGGCTCTCTCTCTACTTCTAGTGGCCTAAAATGGGTTCAGAAGTCGACAAATTCTTTAGGAGCTGGTACACTTGCCAAACCTCTGGCAAGAGTGGAGCCAAGAATGTGGCACCCCTGGTGCCTCTCCCAGTGGTGGGAGTTCCTTTTGAGAGGGTGGGCATTGACATTGTCGGTCCCCTTGACCCTCCCACATCTTCAGGAAACAGGTTTATCCTGGTTGTTGTAGACCATGCTACAAGATACCCAGATGCCATACCTATGAGAACCGTTACGGCTCAGGCTGTGGCTAAGGCTCTACTTGGTATTTTTACCAGAGTAGGGTTTCCTAAGGAAGTGATATCTGACAGGGGATCCAATTTTATGTCCAACTACATGCAAGCCATGTGGAAAAACTGAAAACTGTGGTGACACTTACAAGTTCTCTACAGCCTACCATCCAAAGACAAATGGACTGGTAGAGAGGTTTAATCATACTATGAAGAGCATGATAGGTGCTTTAGAGGAACCTTCTACTGCCATGCCTTCTCTTTGCATATAGAGAAGTCCCTCAGAAGGGAGTTGGTTACAGTCCCTTTGAACCTCTCTATGGCCATCCAGTCAGAGGTCCATTGGCCCTGATCAAGGAGGGGTTGGAGCGTGCTCCTTCCCCCAAGCCAGTCAGAGTGACTGACTACGTGATAGGTCTCCAGAGGAGAATGTCACACATGATGGCAGAAGCAAGTGATAACTTAAAAGCAGGTCAGGCTCTGGTCAAACATTGGCATGACCAGAAGGCCAACATGGTTGAGTTTACTCAAGACCAGCTTGTACTAGTAATGGTGCCAACAAGGCAGAGGGCCTTGCAGGACAAATGGATAGGACCCTTCAAGGTTGTGGGCAAACTTGGAGAGGTGTACTATTTGGTGGATTTAGGCAGACCTAAGGAGGCTCCCAGAGTCTTTCACACCAACCGTTTAAAGGCTTATGTCTCAAGACCAGAAGTGGGAGCTTTGCTTCTAGCTTCAGCTCAAGAGGAAGAGGAGAGGGAACCTCTACCTAACCTCCTCAGAGGCCAACTTTTAAATGAAGAGATAGAAGGAGTTAATCTCTCTTCTCAGCTGACTTCTGAACAACAGGAGGAGTGCAAAGTTCTTTTGAATCAGTTTGCCTCCCTGTTTTCACTATCACCAGGCTTAACCCATTGGGGCCAGCATGATATTCCCACTGGTGACTGTTTACCTGTGAAAAGCAGAGGTTACAGAATGTCAGAGCATGTAAGATCCCACATCAAATGTAGAGGTCAACAAGATAATTGATCTCAGGGTTATACAGCCCTCTACAAGTCCATGGTCTAGTCCAGTTGTTCTAGTACCAAAGACAGGATCCAAGGAGTTGAGATACTGCGTGGACAATATAGCTCTAAATGCAGTCACTAAGACTGATGCCCAGGACAAATAAACTGGTGGATAGACTTGGTTCAGCCAAGTACCTCAGTACATTTGATCTGGCATCAGGCTATTGGCAAATAGCACTGACAGACCATGCCAAGGAGAAAACTGCATTTTCTACCCCAGCAGGCCTCTACCAGTTTAAGGTTATGCCTTTTGGACTAAAGAATGCACCTGCTACATTTCAAAGGATGGTTAATCAAGTTCTGAATGGGATGGAGGACTTCTGCTGTCATGATTCCTGCCACTCATGTCCCAATCCCTCCAAGATGTCAGGCTGGAGCCAGGCCACGATCACCTACATGGCCATCAAGGGCCTCTCCATCCCTCCAAAGACCCACTTGGAGTCAGAATTGGCGCTTGTGGCACCAGACTCACTCACTCCCATAGGATAACATTGGGGATTGGACTTGTAGTGCATTGATGGGGACAAGATGGATGCCGCCACATATTTCGGTTCCCAGAACTGCATGTGCAGTCTAGTCTTTTGGGTGTGGTTCAGCCCAGAGATACCTGGGATACCCAGAGACTATTTAAGCCACGCCCAGGCTGAGAAACATGCTTTGTGTTTTCTGCACCTGCAGCGTGACACTCACCATGTTCGGATCGGTCTCCAGTACGCCTGCATCGTTCTTCTGCGCTCAGCTCCTGCAAGAACAAGAACACTGTTAGGAACAGCCTTACCTTGCGGCGCTTCTGCCCATCATTCATCGCTCCTTCTGTTCTGCGGGCATCTTCGGCGGTGTCATTCCCATCCCGGCACGCTGCTTCCTAAGGAAAAGGGAAAAGAACAGAAAAAAGGCATTAGTAAGCATTCAGCAAATCTTTGCTTATTTTTAAAGACTGTACGAGCTTCAAACACTTACCTGAATCCCAGCCGCTCTGGGGGAACTCTGTCTCCGGAACTTCTCATCCATCTGGAAGAGGGAAAAGACACTCCAGTTTAGCGTGGAAACATCTAGAGGTGCTGCATACCGCGCTTACTCACTGCATTTTTTCTTCATAACCGGCATCCACGCTGAAAACGTTGCGGCACCTAAAAGACACAGAAAAAGAACTCAGTTCAATACAAATACGAAAGGGGTGCATCGCACATCGCGCTCTCACTCACCGTCAGAGCTACTCATCTCAGCAGCACGCCGTCATCCCCAGATGCGGGCCATCATCTAAGGAAGGAAAGGAACGAAGTTAGAGAACTGTTTAAAAGACTCATTATACTTACCTGTCGGACTCTTGCCAGTGAAGTAACTAGGCAGCAGCGAGCCTGCATCAATCAACGCGCCCCTGCGCTGAAAGCAGGACGGAGAGCAGACTTTCCAAGAAAACAAGGTGAGCTGTGGATCAAAGGGAAGGGTTGGATCCCGGGAAGAAGGGGTTCAAGCACACAGAGACAAAAGGGAGTTAAACTCTACCAATCCTGTGTTTCAGGCCCAGTCTCCAGTCGAGTAGACTCCAGGGAAGGGTTCGGGGTCGTAAGAGGTCAGAACAGGCTGAGTGTTGTCCCTGTGGATACCAGGTGAGCGTTACAGAACACAAAGCCTCACATCAAAATCCACCTGGGCGTCATGGTAATGTCAGAAACCGACCAGTTAGCCCACATGTTGGGGCACCTACGTTCCGAAGTACATGCAGCCACACAGGAGACCAACACCCTGAGGAGAGAGCTGATAGTAGCCAAAGAACGCACTGATGATTTAAACCAGCAACTTCTCCAGTCACAAGCAGGGCATGCACCATTGCCGGGAAGCGTGCCCGCGATGCCAGCACCATCAGCCAATCCCGTTCAGATAACCCTTCCTGGGGCAGTTCCCTTGGCCCCGCCCGAACGATTTACGGGGGATCCCAAAAGGTTTGCAACGTTCATGAACCAGTGCCGCCTGCACTTCCTTTGTAGACCAGGAGCCTTTCCGAATGATCAATCACGGGTCGCTTTTGTGCTATCCTATCTGAGTGGTAGCGCCACGGACTGGTCTGTACCCTTTGTGGCCCAAGATGATCCTTTGCTGCATGACTTCAGGGGCTTTCAGCAGGAGATGGAAAAGCTGTTCGCCCGTCGTACTCATGGGCAGGCATTAGACAACGAACGTCTGTCCCTACGCCAAGGGAATCAAGACCTATTAACATACATAGCCATGTTCAATAGACTCGTAGTTGAAGCAGAATGGCCAGTGGAGAAGAGAACCACATCATTTCATCAGGGGTTGCAGGGGGAGCTCAAGGATGTTCTCACACAAGCCGTGAACCCCCCGAAAGACTGCTCAGAATTCATTGACCTTGTTGTTCAACTGGATCATAAATTGCAGGACCGAAGAGCAGATCGAACCAGACCGGACCCTCGCACTATGTATGTGCGTTCAAAGGACAATATTGCCCGCACAACGGAAGGTTCAGGAGAACCAATGCAAATCGGGGGGGTCAGATCCCCCTTGACTAAAGCGGAAAGGGATAAAAGGAGGCAGCAGCAGTTATGTCTGTACTGTGGAAGGTCAGGTCATTTCCTTAAAGAGTGCCCTGTGAAACCACCGAGGAGGACGGTAGGGGCCGTGGACAAGGAAGATACCATCAAGGAATCGGAAAACTCCCCAGCCCGGCAAGTGTAGGGGTCCACTTGTCGAGCGAAGAAAGTGAACTACAAACCTCCCATTTTGCACTATCTGTGGTCTTGATCAATCACCAACAACCATCTCGGATGCACGCACTAAGAGCGTACATTGACAGTGGAGCCGTTGGGAATTACATCGACCAGTATCCTGCGGCAAAGATGGGGCTTCCGTTACGCCCTAAATCAACCACTGACACTGTTACCACTGTCGACGGCACGGAAATAGCTTCTGGTCCAGTATCCCAATGCACTGCAGCTTTAACCCTTCTGTGCCAGGATGGACACCAAGAATCTATCGTTTTCGACCTCATTAAGGCACCACAGTTCCGGTTGATTTTGGGAATGCCATGGTTGGTATTTCACAATCCTCGAATCGATTGGCGAGCAAAAGAATTGGCCTTTCCCGAGACTTGCGCCCACACATGTTATCACCAAAAGAAACAACCAATAGACACCAGAACCTCCACGCTAGTGACTGTGGCAATTGGCACCCTACCAAGTGAATACCAGGACTTTCAAGATGTCTTTCAGAAAGAACAGGCTAATACCCTGCCACCGCATAGACCATACGATTGGCAAATCGACCTGATACCCGGCGCACAAATCCCTTGTGGGTGAATTTACGCACTCACGGAACCAGAAAACCAGCACTTGAAGGCCTATCTTGACCAATACTTGACCAAGGGGTTCATCCGTCCCTCGAAGTCTCCAGCAGCCACTCCTCTATTCTGTGTACCGAAAAAGGAGCGGGACTTGAGAACGTGCATCGACTATCGTGCACTGAACCAGATTACCGTAAAAAAAACTCTACTCCCTGCCACTGATCCCTGAATTGCTTGATCAAGTCAAAGATGCCCAAATCTACACAAAACTAGACCCGAGGGGGGCATATCACCTTGTTCGCGTAAAACAGGGGGACGAATGGAAAACTGCTTTTCGCACCAAATACGGCTTGTACAAATTTCAAGTAATGCCCTTTGGCCTTTGCAACGCGCCTGCAGCATTTCAATACTTCATGAACGATGTCCTACGGGAATTGATTGATGTCTGTGGTCTAGTGTACATCGACGATATTCTAGTATATTCTGCGTCAAAGCAGGACCACGTTAAACACGTCCGATCCATATTTGAGAAACTCTGTCAACACCAGCTCTACGCCAAGCTCGAAAAGTGCTCATTCCACGTCTCCGAGGTGGAATTCATGGGCTTGATCCTCAGCCCGAATGGAATCCGAATGGATGTACACAAGGTAGATGCTATCCTGAACTGGACATCCCCCAATTCATTCAAGGGGGTTCAAAGTATGCTGGGTTTTGCAAACTTCTACCGCCGGTTCATGCCAGGATTTTCGCAAATTGTGCATCTCATCACGTCATTGCTAAGGAAAAGCAACAAAAAGTTCCAATGGACAAGAGAAGCTGAGGAAGCTTTCCAGGAACTCAAAGCAAGATTCACATCTGCCCCAATATTATGCCACCCTCGCCCTGATCTCCCATACCTGGTGGAAACGGACGCCTCAAACATGGCTATGGGAGGCGTCCTCTCACAAAAGGACCCTGAAACGGGCTAGTTACACCCTGTTGCCTTCTGGTCGCGTAAATTCACACCCCCTGAACTCAATTACGCTATCACAGACAAAGAACTCCTGGCCATTAAGTCGGCCTTTAAGGCATGGCGGCACTAACTCTTGGGCGCCAGACACACAATCACTGTAATAACTGCCGTTTTTAGGTACTGGGGGTTCCGGTGGTCAAAGGCCCAATCCTCACGACAACTACATTGGGCTCTGCTTTTTCCCAAATATGACTACGTGATTACATTTCGACCAGGGGTGAAAAACGGGAAGGCCGATGCCCTTTCCCATATGTGGGTGGAAGAGCAAGGGTATCAGACCCCTGACCCAATAGCAATCATCCCGAGTGACAAGCTCCTAGGAATCACAGCAACCATAACTCAGAAAGAATTACATGAAGAAATCCAAAACCTGAGTCCGGAGCAATTACAAGCGTGGAGTGCACAAGGAGAACATTACATGATAAAAGATCAGTTGCCCTACTTCAGGAATCGTTTATTCTTACCAAACCAAGAACTACGAGAACAAGTCATGTCCGGCTATCATGATTCCTTGATTGAGGGCCACCCCGGAATCGCTAAAACCCTAGCCAAGGTAAAACGGTAGCCCACGTGGCGTAAAGATATTATCCAATTCATCCTATCTTGTGGAGTGTGTGCTCAAAACAAGTCATCCAGGCAGAAACCGGCTGGGCTATTACAGCCATTGGAAATCCCACCAGCACCCTGTTACACGTTGTCTCTCGATTTTATTACTGACTTACCACCCAGTCAAGGGTTTAAGACTATTCTTGTGGTTGTGGACCTATTTTCAAAAATGGCACATTTCATTCTTCTTAAGGGGCTCCCAAATGCTTCCACTCTGGCAAAGGTATTTCTTGAAGGCATTGTACGGCTCCATGGGTTTCCTTCAGTTTTGGTGTCAGACCGAGGTACTCAATTCGTATCTAAATTCTGGAGAAAATGCTGCTCTATGGCCCAGCTCGACATCCGGCTATCCACCAGTCACCATCCCCAAACGGATGGTCAAACTGAGACGACAAATCAGACGCTCGAGCAGTATCTGCGTTGCATGTTACACCAAGCTGAAGGAAGCTAGTTCGACCTATTATGGATAGCTGAATATGCTTATAATAATTCTCTACACACCAGCACTTGGCAGACACCCTTTTATAGCATGTATGGCAGGCACCCACATACTTCTGAGTTGGACGTTCCTACAGCCCTGGAAATACCAGCAGTCAAAACCTTGCACACGACCATTTCTCAAACCTTTAAAAGGGCAGCTGAACACATACTTCAAGCTAAGAATCGCCAAAAGAAGTTTGCTAATCAACACCGAGCAAAGGCCCCCAACTACCAAGTGGGAAACAAAGTCTGGCTGGCATCTAAACACGTATCCATTAAAGGAACCCGAACTTTCCGTCCAAGATACCTGGGTCCATTCACTGTCACCTCTGTGATAAATCCTGTGGCGGTCAGACTAGCTTTGCCGTCAAACATGCAGATTCATCCTGTGTTCCACATGTCTCTCCTTAAACCTGTTCAACCTGGGACCCGGGTAGCAATGCCACCGCAGCCAGTAGTAGTCGCCAGGGAGCCAGAATTCGAAGTCAAGGACATCCTGGATTCAAAGTACGTCAGATCAAATTATACTACTTGGTAGACTGGAAGGGGTATGGTCCACAAGACAGGACATGGGAGTCTTGTGAGTACATCCATGCACCTCGCTTGCTTAGACGATTTCATCAAAACCATCCAAACAAACCAGGACCAGACAGAAGAGCCACCTTGAGAGGGGCCTTGGGGGGGGGGGGTGCTGTCATGATTCCTACCCCTCATGTCCCCAGCCCTCCAAGATGTCAGGCTGGAGCCAGGCCACGATCACCTACATGGCCCTCAAGGGCCTCTCCATCCCTCCAAAGACCCACTTGGAGTCAGACTTGGCGCTTGTGGCACCAGACTCTCACTCACTCCCATAGTATAACATTGGGGATTGGACTTGTAGTGCATTAATGAGGACAGGATGGATGCCGCCACATATTTCGGTTCCCAGAACTGCATCTGCAGTCTAGTCTTTTGGGTGTGGTTCAGCCCAGAGATACCTGGGATACCCAGAGACTATTTAAGCCACGCCCAGGCTGAGAAACATGCTTTGTGTTTTCTGAACCTGCAGCGTGACACTCACCGTGTCCGGATCGGTCTCCAGTAGGCATGCATCTTTCTTCTGCGCTCAGCTCCTGCAAGAACAAGAACACTGTTAGGAACAGCCTTACCTTGCGGCACTTCTACCCATCATTCATCGCTCCTTCTGTTCTGCGGGCATCTCCGGCGGTGTCATTCCCATCCCGGCACGCCGCTTCCTAAGGAAAAGGTAAAAGAACAGAAAAAAGGCATTAGTAAGCATTCAGCAAATCTTCGCTTATTTTTAAAGACTGTATGAACTTCAAACGCTTACCTGAATCCCAGCCACTCTGGGGGAACTCTGTCTCTGGAACTTCTCATCCATCTGCAAGAGGGAAAAGACACTCCAGGTTAGCGTGGAAACATCTAGAGGTGCTGCATACCGCGCTTACTCACCGCATTTCTTCTTCATAACCGGCATCCACGCTGAAAACGTCGTGGCACCTAAAAGACACAGAAAAATAACTCAGTTCAATACAAACACGAAAGGGGCGCATCGCGCATCGCGCTCTCACTCACCATCAGCGCTACTCATCTCAGCAGCACGTCGCCATCACCGGACGCCGGCCATCATCTAAGGAAGGAAAGGAACGAAGATAGATAACTGTTCAAAATACTCATTATACTTACCTGTCGGACTCTTGGCAGTGAAGTAACTAGGCAGCAGCGAGCCCGCATCAATCAACACGCCCCTGCGCTGAAAGCAGGACGGAGAGCACACTTTCCAAGAAAACAAGGTGAGCTGTGGATCAAAGGGAAGGGTTGGATCCCGGGGAAGAAGGGGTTCAAGCACACAGAGACAATAGGGAGTTAAACTCTACCAATCCTGTGTATCAGGCCCAGTCTCCAGTTGAGTAGACTCCAGGGAATGGTTAGAGGTCGTAAGAGGTGAGAACAGGCTGAGTGTCGTCCCTGTGGATACCAGGTGAGCGTTACATCTGCATGGCATACTTGGATGACATTGCAGTGTTCAGCCCTACATGGAAAGAACATATTGACCACCTGGGATATGTTTTGCAGGCTCTTGAGCAGGCCCATCTGACCATGAAGGCAAGCAAATGTCAAATTGGTCAGAGTAAAGTGGTCTACCTTGGTCATGAGGTAGGAGGAGGTGAGAGAAGGCCATTGCCCAGCAAAGTACAAGCTGTGCAAAAGTGGGCCACCCCTACTACTCAAACCCAAGTGAGAGCTTTCCTAGGTCTCACTGGGTACTACAGGAATTTCATAGAGAACGATGGGTCCATAGCTCCTCCCTTGAATGTGATCACCTCTCCAAAATTCCCTAAAAAGGTTAGATGGAATGAGGAGTGCAATCAAGCCTTTGAAAACCTGAAGAAAGCCCCTTGTCAAGCTCCAGTCCTAAGAGTTCCTGATTATCACCAACCCTTAATTGTGCAGACAGATTCCTCCATTATAGGTATAGGTGCAGTCCTTAGTCAACTGGATGAGAAAGGTAGGGAGCACCCCATTTGCTTCATCAGTAGGAAACTGAAGGAACCAGAAACAAGGTGGGCAACCATAGAGCGTGAAAGGTTTTTCCATTGTGTGGTGTCTGCAGAGGTTTAAACCATACTTGTATGGATCTACCTTTGCGATTCGGACAGACCACCAACCCTTGAGATGGTTAATGCAAATTAAAGGGAAGAACCCAAAACTTCTAAGATGGTCAATCTGCCTGCAAGGGTTTGATTTTACCATTGAGCACAATGCAGGATGTCACCACCAAAATGCTGATGGTCTCTCTAGGATGTTTATAACCGACTAGAGGTAGAGATTCATCCAGGAGTGGATTAAATCCTCCTTTCCCTTAGTCTGGGGGGTGAGTGTTAGGGAGAATTCTCATAAATGGCTGATTTCCCTTACCTAATGAGTCCCTCAGCAGCTTTGCTGGATTGCTAGGATTTATTTTTTCCACGTAGAAAGAGTGTGAGCCTTTTTTTACCACTCTTACCTGTGTTTTGCTGTGTGTGTTTTCACTTTTTGTGTGATCTTGAGCACTGGAGCCTCACCTACTCCATGGCCTCATATTTTCATGTATGTTACACAGCACCTTCAGTGCAGTGACACAGGGTTGTCTTTGAGACTTCCCCCGTCACCATTTTTCTGGTTCCGACTACTGTCCCCCAGAAAAGGGTAAAGTTGCCATTAAATTTACTTTAGTCACTTTAAACCACAGACCCAGTACGCCCCATCTTACATGGAGTATTGGAAAGGGTTAACTCTTATCCCTTTTTGTCTGTACCTCTTGGAGCATTGTTTCGCTCCCTTTACGTTAAGACTTGGCAGGTGGCACTGGTATCTACCCTAACTTTTCTACACGAATATCTTATATAAACATGGTCATGTTTTAGGCTATTATATTAGCCTCAAACATAAACCCACTTGGCCAAATACATTTTATTTTGGCTCCGGTTGGGTTTAGTCGCCAATTCTTTTTGTTAAAGTCTTTCTTGTGTTTTCCTCTTCACGCCAAACCGGGGATGGTTCCTTTGTTCGCTGTCTTTTTGCGGGCTTCTGCACAGAAGCCCTCCTTAAGGCACCTGAAAGTCTAGGTAGGCAAGATGTGAGGGAGGGGTCTTCGGACCCCTGCCATGGGTTCCCTTGGTAACCCAAGTCGCACTCCTATTTGATTGGCTGAGGGGACTCTCCTTGCCAGGACAGCCACCCTGCTGTGTGATTGACAGCCAGGCTGTGTGAATGGGGGAAAACTGCATAAAAAGCAGGTCTCGGACTGGAAAGGCAGAGTCGCCACTGGAACGAAAGAACCAACGAGGAACTGGCTGAAGAGGACCCCTGCAATGACTGAACCACCTGGTGAAGCCCTGCTGCAGGTCCGAATCTCCAGAATCCGATGACAGAGAAGATCCTCCAGGAAACTTCTTCCCTTGACCTGGTGGGACCAACCAGTTCGCCCAAACTGCAAGCCAGGACCCCTCCTTTGGTCGAATTCGCTGTACAGAGCTACAGTGGGCCGGATAGCCAGGAAGGTTGGACCTTGCTTGGGTTTTAAGGAGCGCACCTTTTAGTCGTTGCTTTGTCTTCCTACTTCTGATCAGTCCAACAGTCGTTTCAGGAACCGTGAGCCTGCAGGAACTACCAGGAACGTCTGCCTCAGCTACAGCTCCCTTTTGGTTTTAAGGTACTGTGTAAATCCGGTTGTCCGTTTCGTTCAACCGCGGTGAAAGCGTTTGGAATCTGTATCCAATCCGAGGGCTTGTCCTTCTCTTCTCTTTGAACTAACTTTTTTATCAACCAACCTCGTCCGGAAACCGTGCCACAAACTTTACCGCAAACATCCCTGAACTGTGTGATCTTGAGCAAAAGACGTTTGACCCATTGACTTTGGCCCTAAGCCTTTTCTATCTGATCTCCTCACTGAAGTTCCTCTTGTTCAACTGCCCTGAGTACTTACCTGTTGGTTTGACCTAATTTCTAGTAACTTTTGTCTTTCCCTCCCTTTTAAATTGCTAGTGTGCCATTTTGCTCCCACTTCATTTTGTGAGCTTAACTTGTTGGAATGTTTGACTTACTTATAATGGTGTAGTGTTATACAACTGAAGAGTGAAATAAATGTATATGTTTTTACTTGAAGACCTTGAGCCAGTGTTTGCCTGAATCATAGTAATTGCTGTCTTTTGTGTAACTATCTTGACTGCTCACTTGCTCTTGAGATAAGTCTGGCTGCTCTGCTACTGCTACCACTTTAACAGTGTAGTACAGGCTTGTACCAAAGGTGAATTTGTACTGTCACTTGTAGTCTTAATTGTGTGTGGTGTTCCCAAAGGGTACTGCATATAATTCTGCCTAACAATGTCAAAGAAACATTGAAGGATAAACTAATACATAGTGGAAACGCAGTCCATTTGACCACAAAGTGAGACTTGTTTATTTATTAGATATTCTGTTCAGCCCTGGCCCTACTCAAAGGGCCTCAGAGCACCTTACAAAGGTGAAAAGTTGAAAAGGTGGGAGGTGAAACAGAAGTTAAAATGTTTTCACAATAGGATAGAAAGATTAGAATAGTCAAGCCTCAGTAGGGGAGTTGAACAGGCAGGGTTATTTGTAGGGAAACAGGTATGCTCTTTCTGGAAGCGATGATGGAGCTTGCAGTGCCAATGTGAAGAGGTCGAATGTTCCATGCCCTGGGGCCCCAGTGAGTAAATGGTTGGTTTTTTGCATGTTAGCTTGCAGAGTGGAATGTGTAGGAGAGGCAGGCTTGCTTGCCTGGTGTTTATATGGGTGATGGGTTTGAGTTTGTCGCGAAGATAAGATAGCGTTTTGTGGTGGATGGCTTTGAAGACAATTCAAAGTCCTTTGAATACAATATGTTGTGGTACTTGGAGCCTGCGAAGCTCCCTGTATCCTTGACGCATGGCTAATGAATATGGGTAGTGCTGTGTGTCTTTTGTCTGTGATGTTGTGGAGGTCATCAAGGATGTGAAGTGCAGCGGTCTCAGTGCTGTGTCCAGTTTGAAAGCCAGATTGGAAGGGGTTGAGTAGGTTGGTTGTGATGATGTGTTGCATTTGGGTAGTAATGAAGTACTCATTATTATGGCAAGGTATGGGAGGATAGTGATGGGGTATAGGGTTGAGAGATGTTTCTTTGAGGAGGGTTGAGATTTGTCCAGTTTTGAGTGCAGAGGGGCTAGCACCATGTGACAGACAGGAATGGAGGATGCTGAGCCAATCAATATAACACTGAGATGCCAGGACAAGCTGAACAGACATTGAGAGAATGACAAATCCATATTGAGATCTGTAGTTCATTGACTCAGAGAAAGAGGCTTGTCTCAATATAATTCTGGATTGGATGGCCTTCTGGATTTGCAGCAGGAGAGAGGGATCTCGATTAAGGAATTCACTATGAAAGTAAAATTGTGGGACTCATTGTTACTTGGTTAGTTTGAAAAAGTACAAAGAATCTGTGGAGGTTGAGACCTCATTTCTGATCCCCCAAAAGTATCTCATGAAGACTCCAACGCCAGCCCTAAGAAGATCTATTACGGCATTGAGACTAAATTTGTTGCCAGTATTTGAGGTTAGGGGTGCAATGTGGGGCATTCACAGGGAAGACAAAGGTTGTAGGATCTGTGGAAATTTACTAGAGACTGCTAAACATGTCCGGTTGTCTGTTATGAATTGATGCATTTGATATGTGTAATGAAATATGTGTAAAGTAAAGTTCTGTGTACAAATTCAAATACATATATATATATATATATTATGTATTATATATATAATTTTGGGAATATACGCCAAATCAATGAAACATTGAAAGCAAGACCAATGGACCTGTAGTTAATAGGCCCACAATGAGTTCCTTGAATCATTACAGCGCTGAATGATTGTGAGAAAGTCTGAAGCTTTTGAGACCATGAATGAATAAAGACAACACTGAACAAGTGCTTACATGTTAGTTGTTAGATTGGGGGACAGGGAGAACTAAAGAGCCCTTTTGGATATCCTGTGAAGAGACTATAAAGCTGCCAAGCACCACTGGAAACCTTCCGTTCTATTAATCGTCTTGAATTTGACTTTGCATCCCAGTCCTCCTTTGTTGTTATAAATCAAACAATATTTTCAGAGACTTAATCAAATGATAAAACCTTCCCCTGAAAGGAAGCAAGAAGCTTGTATTTAATGCCAGCTGTGCCATGCAAACAGCTCAAGATCTCCTTTGTTGATCAAGGAATCATTGGATGTGAGCATAGAGGGCAAGGAATATATAAGCGGTGTGTTTTTCTATATTTGTGATATGTTAAGCATAAATGAGATTCAGACAACAATGCCAACGAAAAGAAAACAATGGGTCGAATAGAGAATTGGTGACTGGCAAATAACAGATTCAGGGAACAATGTAGACCATGGAATAGAAAGTCAACCCCACATTCATTAATGATTCACTCCTCACTGCAGAACTAATTCTAGCCCAGGGTTCAGCTTGCCATGGGAACAAATGTTTGCCCAGTACTAGTCGCCATTGTAAAGGTGGTTTGTGGTTTCTTTTAGGCAAACAAGTGTTTGCAAATGTCTGTATACATGCGAACTGGAGCAGTCAAATACCATTAGAATTTATGTGCACAGTTCTATTGTGTAGCACGAGTGGCTTAAAAACATCTAAATTCTCTGTCCACAGCAACCAAATTGTCACCATTGGTCCAATGACCCTGATTCCTGAAGAGCCAGCGCAGTCAGCCGTGCCAGTACAGCGAAGGGGTACCAGAGTAGTGTGTGGGCACTGTCGAAATACATTTCTGGTAGGTAATGGAAAATGTTATACTTTTTAGAGTATGTAAAACAATGTCAGAAATGTTTTTCAGGTGACTGTGGTCTCACCCTGGTCTACAGAAACCTTCAATGGAGGAACATGGTAGAAATATCCTAAAGCTGCCTACATTAATGGGAGGCGGCTTGGTGGCCACAAAATGGACTGTCAGTAGTCCAATCTACCCATACATGCACCTGAAGTTGTATGAAAGTCTCTTTCATAGGTTTCATAGGCTGCACATTGTTTCCTACACCTCTCTCCTGCTATATCATGTGTTCCTTATTTTTTGCCATATCCATCACTGATCGTTACCTCCTTCTGCTTATCTTCCATATGTGATGGTAATTAGTTGCCCCTCAATTCTCCACTTTAGTCTCCAAGTTGAATTAATTGCCAACCTCTTCCTTCTCTTAAACATCCAGCCATTTGGGTAAGTGGAGTAGTAAGCATACTGTGCAACCCAGTCCCACGAACATATTTTCATTTTCCCTTTAAAGGTTTCTCTCGAACTCCTCTTTTCATCATTTTGTGGCCACGTCCCATCAATATTTTCAGAATCTACCTCCCACTCTGCATGCATACATGACCGCTCACTCAGTGTCATTTATTTGGGAGTAGATCTACCTGGTTGGTTCCAGAAACAAAGATGTAGCCGCATGACAGTGCACATGCTTGTGTCTCTCCAGAGCCATGCTAACCTTGTCACCAGTACTCAGCCCCTGCACACTGCACCTCCCGTTTCCCATGAGTCACTGGGTTTAGGATTGTGTCAGGACCCCATTGTACTGTGAATGTGTGGAAAAACAAACCCTCGTTTTCCTTTTTCCTTGTTCTTTAAGCCCTTCGTTCTTAGGTACTTTTTCCTCAAAGGCCTGGCTTAAGTGAATGTGTGACTGCAAATGTCAGACCTCGTGTGTCTCATCCCATGCACATGTGGGTATACCATGTCTTTGCCAGCTGCACCCATTTTCCATCGACACCTTTTGCTCTAAATAGCCAGAGAATCAGATTCTTGGAATCAGATTCAGTTTAGAATTATGATCTTCCACGCTCAATCCCCTCCTCATGATTCTAAGGAATCTGTCTATTGCTATAAAAGTAAGCTCATATCAGGTTCAACAAGCCTCAAAGTGTGCACGCGCCACTAGCCATCGACCAGTTATAACTTGTGGTGAGTATGAAATGGTGTACTGTGTGTACATAGAGACCTGAGGGGGCAGGTAACTGTTTATGCCTTCTAAGAGCTTGCAACTTGAAATGTTTACCCTTGTGTTCAGCACTAAAATCAACACCTGATTCCAATATATCATCCACAAGGCTTTCTGGGGCCTGGGACTACTCTACTTCTAATGTTCTCTTCCAAAACATCTTCCTTCTCGAGCTCGCCGCTCATCCACCTCCAACTCTTTGAGGGTCAGACGCTTCTCCAAGCAGAGAGTTGGGGGCAGATCTATATCCTCGGCTGGGGCCGTCCTCCAGAGCAGCAGCCCTGCATCTCTCAAACTTGAGCAGCACCACCTCCGCTTCCGGCAGCAACTTAAGACCTTGCTTTTCGCTTCTGTTTCCTCTCTTCCTCTCCCCTGCTGATGCACCTGACTGTTCCACACATTGGTCACCCTATGAACACGGGCCCAGGCTCCTGCATGCCCAGTTGCCCTCGCACTGCCTCATGGCTACCCAGCACTTAAGCGTCTGTATCTGCAACCGTACAGTCCCTTTTCTCTGCACTTATGAGCCACCCGCTGGCTGCACTTGTGAGTTAACTGCACTTCCCCCTTCCGCCTCCCCCATGGAACTTCTCCCCTTCCCTCTTCCCCGCGCTAGCGCGATCTGAATGAAACCAAGCCTATTAAAAATTGTATTTTGTCCTCTCTGTGTGTTTCCCCCTACTTGTCTTGTCACGCCAAGACACACTTGTGTACAGGCGCGTTATAAATGCACACATCATATCATATCAATGCACTTCATTGTATCTTTTAACATATATCATCACATGATATTTTACTTTCTTACAGCACCCATAAAGCAATGATAAACTTCCTGACCAAATCAGCAGACAGAGTAATTAAAATGTTACCCTGCCGTTACTTGGTAATCTGGATTTATGTTTGGAAAATCTTAGTCAATCTGTGATCAGGTCGCACAACAGATCAAACACAGAATGCAGGCCATAAAATAAATAAATAAATACAAAATTCTCTGTATGTCACTATCACGTAGCCTGCATTAGTAGTCGGATTGTCCATTGGACGGACAATTAGACTACCTTTTTAGTTTAGTCTTATCCAGAAACCCGAACATTAATTCATAAATAATCAAACACTTTCATGTAAGTCCGCCACAGCTTTTTTGTGGGCACAGGCTCGCTTTCAACAGAGCGGGGAAGTCGATTAATGGAACCAGGGATACTCAAGGCAGAGAATAAATGAAAAATTGGTCAATTACATTGTTTTAAACACTTTAGTCGGGGCGCGGCTAAGATGTCCGAAGAAGCGGCCTCACTCTAAGGGAGCCCTGGGGCCCAAATTCTCACTCGTTCTGCAGGCTGAGCAAGTCCCCATCAGACCCAGTTAAGTGAAAGTTACTATTAGTGACAGTTGAAGGGCTAGTGTCTCTTTAAGGGGAGAGACAGTGTCACGTGGACAGTGACATTACCTAGAAGAGAAGTGGTGCTGAACCCCAGAGAAGATAGAAACCCAACAGAGATAAACCAGCGGTGGAAGGTGAAGGAGTGGACGTTCCACCAAATGGCGCCCTTGGCAGCAGGGAGTACACAAACAGACTCAAATGAGGTGGAGCAACCTTCCACCTAAGGATGACAAGGAGGTCTGCTAAAAACATAGGCTATACAGAATAAGAAGAAAGATCGAATTGGAAGTATTTGTAATGTTTGTTTATATAGCGCTTTAATCCAAAGCACTTTACAGTTTAACAACACAGGAACATTAAACATGTAACATAGAGGCAATAACAGTATATTGAGACAAACCAGAAAAACAGCATGTGGAACAATTTGCATTTGAGGAGGAAGAAGAATGGAGGGAAGGGGACGGAAAAAGGGAGAAAGCGTAGGAAGTAGTAGAAGTTAGGAAGGAGGATGGAGATCATGGGGAGGCAGGGAAGATAGAGGGACGAGGAAGGGCTGAGGAAATAATGAATCAAAGGTATGTACTGCTGTGCATGAAGGGAACTGAATGGGCATTCTGAAGAGGAAGCAGACATGGAGCTGAGGATACTTGCATGTTATAGTTGGGAGTCTCAAATAGATCTAGCTATGAGGCAGTGAGCTTTGATCCTGATTTGTGAAACGGAAAGATAAAAATAACGGTGTAAACAACAGGGAAGCAGAAGAGAGGACTGGTATACGGCGCTTTGTGTAAGTCAATTTGGGGGCACTATAACGCATTTTAAACCATGCCTGTTTTGTAATTAGTTTGGGCGGTAGTAGCTGCGTGTGCACTGGTAAGGGGGGACAATGCCCACACATCATAAGAAAAATAAATAAGAACACACAATTATTTTAGCACGTTTGTGCTTTATAGCCTAAGAATCATTGCATATTTAAGTATCATTTTCACATGTTACACTGTCCATTGTATTCAAACAAATAATAGGGTGTAGAAAGTCTGAAACAACGTGTAAAGTCTTAGTATAAAGAGAGTGGTTTGTTCATGAAACAAAACCTTTAGCATTCCCTGAAATACATCCAACACATGTTTCGACCTTTGCAGTCTTTCTTAAGGCTGCAAATTATGGGAATTATTTAACAGAAAAAAATGGCTTGAAGGGGCAACATTACATAATACATTGTATATACAAATGTACAGTGCATCGTAAAGAGATGTTATGATAAATACATTGAAAGACATCAGCACAAAAATGGTATGTTAAGATGAATATTAATTGAAGGCATAAAGTCACCTACATCAAAAAATAGTGAAAAAACGAGGAAGAAAGGTAAAAGGTGGAAAAATCAAAATAGTAAGCACCAGTATTTATATCATTATCAATTGTAAGAAAAGCTCAGTAGGAATCATACGCTTTGCTTTGGTTTTCTTACCTTTATTCCTCTTCCGAATTTGTTAGATATTTAGAAAGTCATGCCAATTGAGTTCCCTGTATAAAAGGATCTGTTTAATAGAAAGATGGCATGTTGTTCTTGGGATAACATTACAAAGGTTTTCACAATTAAATGGGGTAGATTACCTGCTTAAATAATACTGGTCAGGGTAATTGATTTGCTTTGTATTTCTTGTTGTATATATTATGCTGTTGACATAACGAGTTTGCCTCGAATTCCCGACCCTTGCATGGAGATTGTCTATGGTATTAAGTGCATTATAAAAGATGAATTCATTAATTAATATCTGGGGAAGCCAAGAGTGGCATGATTAATTGCGATATGTGGGCTTAAGAAAACTAACATTGGTTATTATCCTGAATTAATTTACCATATTGTATGATGAAGATGTAATCATCCTAGCTGTATTTAGCAAAGTGGCAATCTGTGTGTGAGATTTCAAGTGCCATTTTGTTACATTATATATATTTGGGTATTGACATCATGTGCATAGGCGTGTGACGTCACATTGTGCCATCAGTATGTGTGTGTGTGTTGACATCAAAATGTCCACAAAAGGAGAAACAATTGAGTGGAAGAGGGGAAGATGAAGATCTATGTGTAGCAACCACAGTGGATAGGACCATGAGAGAAGGGAGTGGTCAGGCATTATTGACAAAAGAGGTTCTCCTTCAGTCTTTGTAGGTACTCACAGAGGATATTTTAGGAATTGACAGAGCACATTGATTTGGGACTTGCAAGCCAAATAAACCCAACAAAGCGAGAGAAGTAGTCACGAAACTACATGATTATAAGACAAATGTAACTGTACTAAGGGAAACCAATATGTTGAGAAGCATTGAACTCCACAGCAGTTCAGTTCAGTTATGTCAAACTGTGATGCAAGAAACACTGATTAAAAGGAAAACTATTAAACCAATTGCTGAAGAGCTAAATGAAAGGGAATCATATATAGATGGACATACCTCTTTGGGTTACAATTTAAAATAGAATACAAAGTAGTAACTGCATTTATGGTGCAGGAAGGTGCAAGAAAGCTATGAATAGTGGTAAAGGAAACAGAATCCAAAGATGGCCCTTCGGCAACAGAGATTAAAAAAAAGGAACAGGAGAGATTGACATGTGTTACTAAATGAAATAAAATTGGGCAAAGATAGCTTAGTACATTGTGAACGGAGAGTATCACAATAAAGGTAAGGTAGTCCAAAGAGCAGAATCCAGCAAAGATGAACAAGCAGTAGATAATGCATAGTAAAGTGATAAGAAATAAACTGCCGGATGCATAAGGGGAGGTGAAGAGTATTTTGGGACAAAGCCCTAAAAGCCCTTGCAGGACAAGGCTGCGATGTTGAGCGATGCAGGTTCGCAGGAGACGCTGCCTGACTTTCCACGTAACACGTTTGTTACGTCCACGCTACCGAGCCTATATAATGTGAGGTTCATGACCCTCTGCGGCAAAGCCCTCGCATGACAAGGCTGCAGTGTTGAGCGACTCAGGTTTGCAGGAGACGCTGCCCGACTTTCCAAGTAACACGTTTGTTATGTCCACTCTAACGAGCCTATATAATCCGAGGTTCGGGACCCTCTGCGGCAAAGCCCTCGCAGGGCAAGGCCGCGGTGTTGAGCGATGCAGGTTCACAGGAGACGCTGCCCGACTTTCCACGTAACACGTTTGTTACGTCTACGCTACTGAGCAAATATAATCCGAGGTTCGGGACCCTCTGCAGCAAAGCCCTCGCAGGACAAGGATGCAGTGTTGAGCGATGCAGGTTCGCAGGAGACGCTGCCTGACTTTTCACGGAACCCGTTTTTTACGTTCACGCTACCAAGCCTATATAATCCGAGGTTTGGGGCCCTCTGTGGCAAAGCCTTCGCAGGACAAGGCCGTGGTGCTGAGCGACGCAGGTTCGCAGGAGACGCTGCCGACTTGCCATGTAACACGTTTGTTACGTCCACACTACCAAGCCTATATAATCCGAGGTTCGGGACCCTCTGCGGCAAAGCTCTCGCAGAACAAGGCCGTGGTAATGAGCGATGCAGGTTCGCAGGAGATGCTACCTGACTTTCCACGTAACACGTTTTTTACTTACACACTACTGAGCCTATAGAACCCGAGGTTCAGGACCCTCTGGGGCAAAGCCCTCGCAGGACAAGGCTGTGGTGTTGAGTGACACAGGTGTTTGGTGACAAAGGGGTCTGCGGCGTAGACCGCGAGTGCGGACTTTACACCCTCCTGTCTGCAGCTGCCAGGTAAGACGTTGGGAGTTTGCTTTACTGCTCTGCACTTCCTTGCCCTCCTCCCACACCCTCCACCCTCGTTTCACACACGTTCTCACCCCCTCACCTGCGTGCGCGGCCTGTAGCACTCCTTCCTTGCGCCACCCCGTTGCCTCCATACGTGCGCCTTAGCCCGCCTTCACTTGCAATCCTTGATTGCATGGCTCCTCGCTCCCCCCTGACTGCATGTACTCATCACCCACTGTTCACGTGTCCTCGCATCCTCCCATGATCCCCTGACCACGAACCCCATGCTTGCCTTGTGCCCTAGCCTGTGTGGTCCCCTCGCAATCCTAGATTGCGTGGTTCCTCGCGACTCCCTTTCGCGTGTCCTCGCTACTTCTCGCGTTCTCTGCCTTGTGCTTGCCCGCGCGGTCCCTTGCAATTCTTGACTGTGTGGTTCCTTGCAACTCCCTTAGCATGTTTGTTCGCAACTTCCTCATGTTTGCTGACCGCGTGCCCCATGCATTGTCTCGCACTGCCCGCATGGTCCTCGCAATCCTTGACTGCATGGCTCCTCGCAACTCACTTATCGCGTGTCTTCGAAACTGTTTTTCCTACTGTCTTGTTTTCTGCCGTATCTTTGCCTGCTTAGGTCATCACTCTTCATTGCTGTTGTTTTTTTCCTCACTGACTGGCCTGTTCTGCTTACACTGCCTGTATTTCTCCTTATATTCCTCCCTCATCTAGGTCCGCTTTCACCGATATCTCCTGTGTTGGTTTTCTGTGGTTTTTGTATTCACCTCAGTGACTGCCCTGTCCTATATTATATTGCTGTGTGTCCTGTTGCACACTTCCTTGGTTTTTGTCTTCTCAGCAAATCGTTCATTTAGCAAACTCTTCTACTATTATCTGAGCTCTTGTCGTATTGGTCAATTGTCTACTATTGTCTCGTCCATCTTTGTCTTTTCTGCTTGCACCCCTCCCTGTGTCCTTTCCTAGTGTCTCCCAGCCCCCTCCCACCACCTTTCTTCTTCTCTCCTCTCCTCTCCCTATGTACTCTATGGTGCTCTCTGTTTCTCCTCTCTTTTCTAAATGCTTCTCTATCGACTATCCTGCTCTCCTCACTAAATCTGGTAGGAAGAAGTTTAAAAAGGACATTGTGGTCTCCAAACCAGGCCAACACAGTAGTAATGTGTAGTTGCATTCTAGAAAAGAAACATGAGCTTTGCTATGCTTGAACCTCTGGACTTCAATACCCAGATTGCTTATAGCCCATACACCTCACTGTAGTTTTGTCCCTTTTTGACTGTCACTTTCGGAGTCCTTTTCCTTGAATTTCATAACGAGCTCAGTTCGTTTTCAGCAAATGAGTTCCTCACTTTTGAACTTTCTTAAGTAGATAGACAGACTCTCTAGTTATATACCCGTAATTAAATTTTTTGTCAATCCGACCTTTCTATAGATAACTGACACATATACGATTCCAGTTTATGTGCTCCGTCCCATCCCAAAAAGGTGCTTTACCCACGTGGTTCTGTCACTTCAGCAACCAGTAGTTTACTTGTTCAGTAATGCTCAGCGCAAAGCGATTGATCTCTCGCTGTGGCGTTGGCGTGTTACTGTAGGTATGTGAATCCGACATGATATGAAGCGATTAACTGCATGCAGTAATCTTGTAATATATAGTAAGTAGCAAACGCTGTAAAACACGTTAAGATGTATGTAGCAGTTGCCAGGGACTTACGTGACATGTGGCAGAGAGTTTAAGAATTATTCTTTTTGTGAATCTGACATAGATATGAGGTGATTGGTCCCATGTAGTAACTTTGAAATGCACCGTCATAGCAATCATAGTAAAACACGTTTACATGCACGCAGAAGCTGCCAGTGACTCATGCGAAACGCGGCACAGATATTAAGAAGAATTCTTTTTGGCTGTCAACCCGGTTGATTACAACATCCATTCTTTTGGTAAGAAATATATTTGTTTATATGAGGCACAAGATGTCCTCAATAGACTATCTTTATAGAAGTATCATTTTCACAGTGCAGGAACAGAGAAGAATGACAGTAAAGCCATAAATTGATTCTCCGTGGACGGTGGAGATATTGACACAGAACTGAGCTCAACATTCACTACGGTTAAACAGGTCAGTTGAGTTAATTGCAATATGGGACAGGCCCTAGATGACACCATACTTCTATACCATATCGACATGTCCAGCACCTAATATTACTTTTTTCATTTCTTTTTCTTCTTTTTATGTGCAACCTTCATGACGAATCCACCACAGGTATGTATAATCCTTATGTGTAATATTGATGTATACTGTTACATGAACTACGGACATGAACTGGGGATATCTACAATGCTTAAAATCATCATGACATGTTGGTTCAAATTGCATTTGTAACATAATTATGGAATAGTTTGTAATTATGAATGGTACAATGATGTGTGGAACAGTCTGACACATAATTCTAATGGTTTCTGAATTGCATACGATTTGATCTTTTTCTTTATTGTTTGATAACTATGATTATATTGATTTGGTACTTGATGATAATGACCTCACAGGCCCTGATGAAGGACAGTGGTAACTGAAATGCATTGGCCCTTGTGAATGCATATGCAACATTGTTGCATACTAATTTAATTGAAGAATACATTAGATTATTGAAGTGAAGCAACATTAAACAGTGTTGTAAACTCTTTATATATATTTTTACAAGCAAGAAAAGCCAATTTTTTGGCGATTGGGAGTGCAGCCCAACCACTGGCTTAACAGCCAAGGTCTATTTCATTTTTGCTGTGTGCAGAAGAAAGGTAATGGATCAACCATAAAACCAAAGCCTTCTTGTTTACTACCCATCTGAAAATGCCACATCTGTACATGCTTCCCAAGATTCACAAAAGACTCAATAATCCCCCCAGCAGACCCATTGTAGCGGCAACAGGAAGTATATTACAACCTTTAGGCATCTATCTGGACTTCTTTTTACAGCCTATCATACAAAAAACCTCTGCATATGTGAAAGACACCACACACTTCTTACACATTCTAAGTCAAATCCAACGTTCACCAACTGATATTCTTTTCACCATCGATGTCAACAGCTTGTATACAAGTATCCCTCACGATCAGGGACAAGAAGCTATGGAATGGTTACTCTTGCAGGAAGAATCAATAGGAGCAGCAAAAGAATTCCTGATGGTTTTACTAAACTTAATTTCTTTGAATTCTTGCTTTGAATTTGACAAGACCTACTACCTCTAAACTTCAGGTACAGCCATGGTTGCCACAATGGCACCGGCGTATGCCAACAGCTTTATGTACAGATTTGAAACTATACATGTACTTGAGAAACCAATGTGGAAGAGATATGTTAAAAATGGCACAGATACATAGATGATATCTTTGGAGTATGGAGTGGAAGCAAAGAAGAACTGCAGGGATTTTTGGTATACCTTAACAGTATAGACAATAGAATACAATTCACAATGGAGATCAGCAATTCTGACATACACTATTTGGATATTCAAACCAGAATAATCGGTACAAGCATTACCACAACATTATATTTTAAACGCATGCACAGGAACAACTTACTGCACAGGATGAGCTTTCATCCCCCGAACATTCCCAAGAATCTACCCAATGGCCAAATGCTCATAGTGAAACGCATAGCAAGTGATCCTGATTAATGTAACAAACATCTGACCACACTACAAGATAAATTACGGGATCAAGGTTATCCAGAGGTGAAGATCTCCAAAGCGCATTGTCATAAATGCTCACGAAAGACTGTACTGATTTTTTGGAAAACAAAGTGGAACGAGATAGTCCTAGCCTAGCATTTGTGTCTAAATATTCTACTCAAAGCAGATTGATCAAGCAGAGTATAACAAAACATTGGAGTATCCTGACTAGTGATGACAAAGGTAAACATCTTTACTCCCAACCACTGGTATTTACATACATAAAAAGCAACAATCTAAGGAATTTGCTAGTAGACACACAAGGCAAAACTCATAAATATCCCGACAAACATCCAGGAAAATACCCGTGTCTGACCTGTGGAAATTGCAATAACATTATAAAAGGACCTACAGTGTCCCACCCTAGAACAGGTGAACGGATCAAACTGAAACATTGTGATATGTGATATACTGCATCAAATGCCCTTGTGGGAAGTATTATGTAGACGAGATGGCAATGAAGATAAGGCTAAGACTCAATGAGCATCAATCCTGCATCAGGAACAATAACCAAGCTTCGGCCATAGCCAGACACTTTGCTGAAAAAAGGCACACAATTTCTCAACTAAGATTCCAAATCTTAGAGATCCTTGATACAAAAGGACATCATGTGAATGCCAAGAAGAAAAGAGCTCAACTGCAGGCTTTTTGGATAGAGAGACTTGACGCTCTCTCCCCAGGAGACATCAATGAAGAGTGGGACCTGAATTGTTTTCTTTGACCATTTGCATAACATCTCCTCATTCTGATTATCAAAATCTTTTGAATATCAATTATTATGATCATTATGCTAATGGGAAACTATAAGCTGTTGAGCATCCCCGTGGATTTTGAAATTGTGAATTTATCGTTTTGAAGGACACACCAACAATTCAATCTATTGTGTATCTCTGGCACCTCTGCTGATACTAGATTATGTTATTATGTTTTTGACTTGACTTTTCAGAACATTTCAGTTTCTTGTGATCAATCATGACTGTGGTCCACTCAACATTAGAATTTCGAATTTGGGTATAATGCGATTCGTATAAGTAAATTAAGTAATACCATGCCAACTGATCACTATGTGTCACGGAGTATCCATGCAATTTCCATATCATACATACATATCCATTCTGAAAGTTATATTACTAACCATATCTTCGCAATTTTTGTAATTTTGTAGTTCCAGCACATCTGTTTCAAAAGCTTGTTTGGACTTTATTTTCCCAAAAACATCTGACAGAATATATTTTAGTTCTTTTATTATTATCACATTAGTAACGTGTAGTTGCATTCTAGAAAGGCAACATGAGCTTTGCTATGCTTGAACCTCTGGTCTTCAATACCCAGATTGCTTATAGTGCATATACCTTACTGTATTTTTGTCCCTTTTCGACTGTCACTTTCGTAGTCCTTTTCCTTGAATTTCATTACGAGCTCAGTTCGTTTTCAGCATGAGTTCCTCACTTTTGAACTTTCTTAAGTAGATAGACTCTCTAGTTATATGCCCGTAATTACATTTTTCACCGATCCGACCTTTGTATAGGTAACTGACACATCTACCATCGTGGACGTCATTTAGGGGTCGCCAGAGTTCGCAACTGCGACCCCTTTGGTCTCCCTTGCTACCCTTGTGGTCTCCCGTGCTACCCATAAAACAAGGCTAAAAAGACATTTTTTTTATTTTTTATTTTTTTGCATTGAGGCTTATGAGCTGTGGCCATCAGCATGTGGCACTTTGTTTCTGGAGTGGCTGGTTTTCTGATGACTATAGCTAGTAAGATAGCTCAGTGGGTTGAGCACTGGCTGCTGCAATGTGTGTGTGTGATTTGCAGGTTCGACTCCCAGCAAGGTCAACTCAGCCTTTCATCCTGCTGAGGTTGATAAATAAGTACCAACACAAGTTGTGTGATATTGTATGTATATTTGTTCTATATGAAGCGCTTAAGCGTAAGTGCTATATAATAACACATCATTATCGTTTGGCCTTGGACGTTTGCTTGCATTCACAGTGATTTGGTAATATGGGCCTATACGCACTGATATTAATGATACATATGGTGATCTACATATGTTGATCCAATCTTGTATGAAATGTATATCACTTTTCAGTGATATCGTAACCATATTTTTCATAGTGTACTCAGAAACAATGCTATGTGATGCCACTTCCTGCTTTTTCGTGAGGTGAAAGGTCATGTTCCATCAGTTGCATGGTGTCACTTTGGGGTGGGGTCAAATGACATCACTTCCTGTGATGTCATCAGTAGTCAAGGGTCGTGTGACATCACTTCCACTACCGCTGGCATTTTGGTGAAATGACATCCTTGTCTACCATTCCAGTTTATGTGCTCCGTCCCATTCCAAAATGGCTGCTTTATTTATTTATTTATTTATTTATTTATTTAAATTTGTATAGCGCACATGCAGCCCTCGGGCATTGTGGGGCTGTTACTTGTAGGGATCTTAGTTACAGGGAGGGGTAACAGGGATACATGACAGCAATGCTGTTTTGGTTATATCGCATGAATGAATACTTTCTTAGTTATAGGACAGGAATACTTTTCATTGACGTTATGATAATGGTCAGTTTGTTACATTTACAAGAATACTTTTATAATTGCACGGCAGGCATACTTTCTTAGTTACATCATAGGACAGCTTACTTAGTTACATTATGGCAGTAGATTTTAGCTATATCACAGGAATCATGGTTACGTAGCAAGAACATTGGTGGTTTGCAAGGCGGCGGCCTTACCGGAGGAACATGTACATGAAGGAGAAAGAGGGAGGGAGGGTGGCTACATCCACTCAGGCGGCTGTCGAGTTAAATCTCGTAGTGGGAGAGTTAGACGTTAGTAAAACGAGCGGTAGTATAGTGCGGAATTGCATAGTGTTTGTGGTGTGTCGCTAGAGCACACACTAGTGTAACAGTAGGGCAGAGTTGCTTAGTCCTTTTAGGGTTAGTTCGGGTTCGGAGGTGAACCTTACCATTGTGTTTCAAGTCCTCTGTGGTTTGGACTGTTGTGAGATTGTTGATCGTTCCTGAGGTCGGAGGGTCTCTGGTGGGCTCACGATGGCGAACAGGGGCAAACAGGGGGCGATGGCCTTTATCCTGGCCTTGTTCCGCCTGCCGGTGGGGCGGGATCGCAGATGTATTGTTGGGTTGCCTAGCAACTGAAAGCCTCGCTCTCATGCCGCGTTGCGCCGGCCATTTTGGAGGCCACGTGGTTCCATCCCCACGGCAACCAGTAGTTTGCTTGTTCAGTAAAGCTCAGCGCACAACGATGTATCGCTCACTGTGGCGTTGGTGCGTTGCTGTAGGTATGTGAATCCGACATGATACGAGGCGATTAACTGCATATAGTAATCTTGTAATGTATAGTAAATAGCAAATGCTGTAAAACACGTTTAGATGTATGTAGCAGGTGCCAGGGACTTAAATGACGTGTGGCAGAGATTTTAAGAATTATTCTTTTTGTGAATCTGCCATAGATTGACTACATGTAGTAACTTTGAAAAGCGCTGTCATATCAAACTGCTGTATGCAGCAGCTGCCAGTAACTTTTTGTGACCCATGGCAGGGAGTTTAAGAATTTTTCTTTTTGTGAATCTGACATAGATATTGTGGTGCTGTCCCCCTTAAGGGAACGCACACGGTGGCGTGACGTTGCACACCGCCGCGTGCACTATTAATAAAGGGGGTGTTCCCGGCCGCGGCATTCACGACCGGGAAGCCCGAGCAATGTACCTCGTCTCTGTGTGAGTTTGTGAGACGGAGGGGGCCCAGGGCTTACAGAGCGCCACAGTGGGGGGCAGGGATTCCCCCACTGAGATACAACAGTGACGACGAGGCTAACGCTACGCCCGGTCCCAGCAGTGATTCTTTATGCAAATCTTTTCACCGAACGAGGGAAAACATCTCTCGTTCTACACGCAGTGGGAATGGCAGCCCACGCGGCGGCGGCCATTTTGTCCCCTGATACTGGGAACTTCTCAAAGCTCCGGTGGGGCCTGTGAGTGCCATCCAGGCACATTTTTTGAAGCATTGGATAGCTGACTGCTATCCCCACATGGATATGCCAAAAATGTGCATCTTTTTGTGATTTTTTGACACTTTTCACCGAGTGAAGTGTAAGCCCTGGGAGGGAGGCCTGCTATTCTGTGTCTCCTGACCTAGGCTTCACTGACTCAATTTTTGGACAATCCTCATTCACTGGACACCAACAGCTGGCCACTGGAACAACACTACGGCTGGAGGCTGGTAAGTGCGTGTGCGCACTGGTGGAAGACTGGTGGGGGTTTTTGAAGATCAAGGTGGCTGGGTGATTTGCGGCCCCTGTGCATGAAGAAGGGGTGCCTGTGCTCTCTAACCCATGAATGACCAGGCCAATCAGGATGGGGCCCAGACTGTTCCACAAGGACAAGCAAACCCACCACCCCAAACTCCAGCAATGGCTCAGATGAGGGCTCTGGCGGCGCTACCACCCATACCCGAGCTTGACATGTCTGGCCCCCCATCCAGTCTGGGGCCCAGGTGGAGGAGAAGAGTTGATCGCCTGGACATGTATTTTTGGGCCACCATGGAAACCAGTGATGACAGCAAGCTGGCCACGCTACTGTATGCCGCCTGCCCAGCGGTTCATGAGATTTTTGACTCTCTCAGCCAACGAACAACACAAATTTGCAGCAGTAAATGTAGCCCTTCAGAACTATTTCCTTCCTCTGGCCAATGCGGACTACGAGAGGTTTGTGATGCTCTCCACCAAAGAGAAGGAGAATGAGACCCTCGACACATTTCATGGTCGCCTCAGAAGACTTTCTGTGGCCTGCACATGGGACAATGCTGATGACATGATCAGAAATCAACTGATCCAAGGGTGCTCCTCGGGGAAGCTGAGGAGACAGGTGCTAAGGGAACCTGGAATCACCCTTCCCCGCATCCTGGAGCTGGGCTGCTGCCAGGAGGTTTCTGAGGTACGCGCGTCACGGATGGAGGCAGGGTCCCGTGCAGCCAAGTCAGAAGACGTGTGTGCGCTGGGTCGGGGTGGCAGAGCTGCCCGAAGAACGCCTGGTAACTTCCGTGACAGGGACGGAAAGTCAGGCGAAGCATGTCAGAAGTGCGGGTACGACCTGCGCCACCCCGGGAATGCCCAGCTGCAGTGAGGCCATGTGGACGGTGTGGTGTGGTGGACCATTTTGCAAAGGTGTGCAGAGTGTCCCTGCCGGTGATGGTTCTGAGGGGCCCAGTCCGGTCTGGGTTCTACAGACTGTCTCGCCCTCCTAACGTTGCCCAAGTGTATCAGGTGGAGGAAACTGCCCAGCCCAGTGATGAGGAGGAGGAAGAGGATTATGATGCCATGCTCTGCCCCCCCAGACTGTTAACCCCGAAAGCGCGCATTTTCACGTTTGGGGGATCACATCCTATTCCCCGGGATGGTGCATTTGTGGCTCGGGTGGGGCATGGAAGTTCCAAAATCAAGGCGCGTTTTTTTTGTCACCTCGGTTAGCACAAACACCCTACTGAGCTGTGCGGCGGCGGAAGCCTTGGGACTGGTGTGCTTCGCTCCTGGATAAGTACTCAGGACTCTTCCAAGGGATTGGCCGCATGGTTGGAGACCCGGTACGACTCCACATCGAGGAGTCGGTGCAGTCAATTGCCCTCAAACACCGGAGGGTGCCGTTCCATCTGAGGGATCAGGTGGACAAGAACTGGACAATCTGGCGAACCTGGATATTATAGAAGAAGTGGAAGGTCCGACACCCTGGGTGTCCCCAATTGTGATTGCCAGGAAACCGAAGCAACCGGATTCAGTGAGGATCTGCGTGGATATGAGGCTTCCCAACAAAGCCATCAGGAGAGATCGCCATCTCACTCCCACAATTGATGACATTATCGCAGAGCTGCAGGGTGCTCGTTTTGTTTTGAAGCTTGACCTGCGGGCAGGTTACCGTGAAGTCCCTCTGCATCCAGAGTCGAGGTACATCACAACTTTCACGACCCACCGGGGTCTGTACCGGTACAAGCGACTCAGCTTCGGGCTCTCCTCCACAGCTGAGGTATTCCAAAACATTATCAGGGGGGCCCTGGCGGACCTAGAGGGTGTTCTCAACATCAGTGACAACATCCTGGTGTTGGCCAAGTCAGAGGTCGTCCATCTACAGAGACTGGCAAAGACCTTTGAGAGGCTTCAGTCACTGGGCCCAACACTCCACCACGAAAAATGTGAATTCCTGAGGACGAGCATAGAGTTCTTTGGATTCATGTTCAAGGAGGGTGGAGTGTCTCCGGACCCCAGGAAGGTGAAGGACATCAAAGACGCAAAACCACCTGAGAATGTGTCTGAAGTGAGAAGCTTCCTGGGGATGGTCACCTACTGTGGCCGGTTTATCAGGAACCTTGCATCCAGGTCAGAGCCGCTGCGGGCTCTCACCAAGAAGGAAACGGCATGGCAGTGGGGCCCGTTGGACCAGGCAGTGTTCGAAGACATTATGAGCGCCCTCACTGAGGAAGACACAATGGCCTTTTTCGACCCAGCCCTGCAGTCTGAGATTGTCATGAACGCCAGCCCGTTTGGCCTCGGAGCGGTTCTGTCGCAAGTGGGGCAGGGCTTCTGCATCTGCCCCGTGGCCTATGCCAGAAAGGCCCCGTCCGACACCGAGCAGCGCTGCTCGCAGATAGAGCGAGAAGCGCTGGCTATCCTATGGGGGTGCAGACATTTCCGGCTGTACATCCAGGGAAGGCCTGTGACCGTTGTGACTGACTACAAGCCCCTGTTGCCGATCCTGGCTGGCTCCTCCTCAAAGCCACCAGCGAGGATTGAGAGGTGGATGCTGGCCCTGCTGCAATAGGGGGTCTCGTTGGTGTATCGCCGGGGGCAAACAATGCGGCCGACTACCTCTCTTGCCATCCGGGGAGTCACCATGGCAGAGAAGATGATGACTACGCGAAATAGGCTAGTGACCATGTTCAGCTGGTGGTCGAAGCGGCCACTCCAAATGCCCTGCCGGTGGAAGATCTGGAAGCCGCAGTGGCTAACGACGAGTGCTTCTGCATACTAAAGGCAGCCCTGCAGCAGGGATCATGGAAGAGTGTCCTGGAGTCGCTGACTGGGCGCACACAGGAAGCAAAGATGGTCATAGAGCAGCTGTGGAAAGCGCGAGAAGAGCTGTCATTCTCAGAAAGAGGACTGCTGCTCAGAGGTGACCGGATCGTGGTCCTGCAGGCGAAAATACAGGAGGTGATAGGCCTCGCACACCAAGGCCATCAAGGGGCGGCGAAGACCAAAGCCCGACTCCGCCTCAAAGTCTGGTTCCCCGAGCTAGAAAAGCGAGTGGATGACTATGTTGCATCATGCGTGTGGTATCAGGCAGCGTCGCCTGCCCAGAAGGAGCCTGCTATAGAGGCCATGCCACGTGCCACGAAACCCTGCGAGGTGGTCCATGCAGATTTTGGGTCCACCTCACAGGGGACCCACTTCCTGGTGAACGTGGATGAGTACTCCAGGTATCCAGAGGTGGAGTTTATCCAGTTGGCGGCTTTCGAGCATGTCCAGACATGGAGGTACCTACTGAGTGGGGTAGGGGGAAGCTGTGAATAAAGTTAGTTATTTGGGTTAAGGGGTTGTGTTTATTGCGTTATTTTGAGTTGTGTAGTGTGTTATGGTATTGTTTATTTGTCCTCATGAAAAAGGAGGAGTGTGGTGCTGTCCCCCTTAAGGGAACACACGTGGCAGAGTGACGTTGCACGCCGCCGCGTGCACTATTACTAAAGGGGGCATTCCCGGCCGCGGCTTTCGCGACTGGGAAGCCCGAGCAGTGTACCTCGTCTCTGTGTGAGTTTGTGAGACGGAGGCGGCCCGGGGTTTACGGAGCGCCACAGTGGGAGCCAGGGATTCCCCCACTGAGATACAACAGATATGAGGTGATTGGCCCCATTTAGTAACTTTGAAATGCACCGTCATAGCAATCATAGTAAAACACCTTTATATGCACATAGAAGCTGCCAGTGACTCATGCGAAATGCGGCACAGATATTAAGAATAATTCTTTTTTGCTGTCAACCCGGTTGATTACAATAGCCACAATATGGGACAGGCCCTAGATGACACCATACTTCTATACTATATCGACATATCCAGCACCAAATAGCACTTTTTAAATTCCTTTTTCATCTTTTTTGTGCAACCTTCATGACGACTCCACCACACTTATGTATAATCCTTACGTGTAATAATGATTTATACTGTTACATGAACTACAGACACGAACTGGGGATATCTACAATGATTAATATCATCACGACATGTTGGTTCAAATTGCTTTTGTAACATAATTATGGAATCTATTGTAATTATGAATGGTACAATGATGTGTGGAACAATCTGACACATAATTCTAATGGTTTCTGAATTGAATACGATTTGATCTTTTGCTTTATTGTTTGATAACTATGATTATATTGATTTGGTACTTGATGATAATGACCTCACAGGCCCTGATGAAGGACAGTGGTGTCCGAAATGCATTGGCCCTTGTGAATGCATCTGCAACATTGTTGCATACTAATTTAATTGAAGAATAAATTAGATTATTGAAGTGAAGCAACATTAAACAGTGTTGGAATCTCTTTATAAATATTTGTAAACATTTCGACATGTAAGAAAAGGCAATTATTTAGCAAATGGAAGTGCAGCCCACACCACTGGCTTAACAGCCATGCTCTGTCTTTCTTTTTTGCTGCATGCTTTTACACAGAGGCATCTTTTCACTGGTTTTGCACCCCACGCAAAGACATGAACTTGATACAAGATTAAAATCTATTCTGAACGAATTGCTGTTCACACACCGTATTCTCAACCTTCTGCATATTGCCACTCTCAACTCTGAAATCTGCCGCCTCCTGGGAGAACTTAACCTTGATGCCCTCGGTCTCACTGAGACATTGTTCACGGCCAGCTATGACACAAGCTTTGACACTCTCCTCCCTGATGGCTACAAGATCCTCTCTGCGCCCAGATCCAACCGTTCCGGAGGGGGTGTAGCCCTGATCTTCCTGGAGTGGATTCCTGCCTCTGTCATTCCCACGCAGGCCTACTTCTCTCACGAGTGCCTCATCTGCAGGCTCTCTCTCTCTCCTAGCCATTCCCTTACTGTGGCTGCCATCTACGGCCACCTGGTCAGATTTCCCCCTTCCTCTTGAAGTGGGCGGACCTCTGCTCCTCCCTCCTGGTCTTGACCACTAAACTCCTTCTTCTTGGAGACTTAACATCCATTTGGATGCTTCCTGTCCGTCCTCTGGACTCTTTCTCGACCTCTGTGACTCTCTCACTTTCTATACACCCCTCTAGCCTGACTCACTCTGCAGGGCACACTTTGGATGTTCTGATCTCTTCAGACCTTCCCCTTTCATTCCCTCTCACCACCCCTCTCTCCTGGAGTGATCACTTTCTCCTTCCCTCCCATCTCACCCTCTCTACCCCTCAGGCCAAGCCAACTCCAGCACTGCACCTACTTTCTTGGTCATCTGATCTATAAAGCGTGTGTTAGTTGAGGCTTTTGTTGCCACTTTCTCACCACCCTCTCCCTTCAGCTGACTCACACCCTGACACAGCCCTTTCCATACTCCACTCTGGTATATCTGATACTCTTGATGTTCTTGCCCTGTTATGAGGATCCGCTTGAAGCTCAAAGCCAAGTGCAACTCCTGGTATGACTCAGACCTAGTCACCCCTAAATGCAAGTGCAGGGTGGCTGAGAGGAAATGGCATCCAAGAAGAGAGCCCACATTCAAGCCCTTGTCTCTGCGGCATCCACCAACTCGGTCGAACTCTTGCAAATCTGCAAGGAGCTGGCCAATCCTGCTGCAGTCTCTACCTCTCCTGTCCCCTCCCAGGCCCTCTGCATGGCCCTGGCTTCTCATTTCATCTCTAAAACTCAGTACATCCTGTCCTCTCTCTCTTCCTCTTCCTCTCCCCCTCCCCCTCTACTCCCCTCTTTTCCTCTGGCCCCTCCTTGGCCACCTCTCCTCTCTGCTTCTCTGCCTTTCCCCTGTTCTCCCCAGATGAGGTTTCTAGACAAGTCCGATCTATGAAAGTCTTGTCAAAACAGGTTCTCCCCTGTTCCTACAAAACCATCAAGGACCACATTGACACCCTGACTCCTGCTCTGGCTGACGTCTGCAACCATTCCTTTGCCACTGGAGCCTTCTCTTCCCCCCTGAAGCACTCCCTTGTGCACCCTCTTCTTAAGAAACCCTCAGCTGATCCCTCCTGCCCGGCTAACTACCGCCGATCTCCATCACTCCTTTCCTGGGCAAACTCCTGGAAAAGCTGGCCATCTCCCAGCATAATCTTCACACTGGATCTGTCGTTTGTCTCCATGACCATTCGTCTGGCATCAGAGCTGCCAGAAGCACAGAAACTGCTCTCCTGAACATCTGTGAAGACCTGCTCTTAAACCTCGATTCCAATACCCCCTGTGCCCTCCTCTTACTTGATCTCTCTTCTGCTTTTGACATGGTCAACCATGCCATCCTGCTCAATCGTCTCTGTGATAACCTGGGTATCCCAGATCAGGCCGTAGCCTGGCTGACCTCTTTCCTCTCCGATCAACCCTCCCAGGTCCAACTTAGGTCCTTCCTCTCTACTATCACTCTCTCTACCTGTGGTGTTCCCCAGGGGTCTAACCTCTCTCCCTGGCTGTTCAAGTAATACCTGGCACTTCTCACCCACCTCATTGCCGCTCTCTGCCCCAACTTTCAGTGCTATGCGGATGACACTCAGCAAATGTTCAGGCTTCCTTCTGCCACCTCATCTCCTTCTCTCATTTCTGACTGTCTATCTGCTATCCAGGAGTGATGTGCCACCAATGATCTCTGCCTTAATGCCAGTAAGACTGAGATTTTCTTCATCGGCACACCTGCTCCCTCCTTTCCTGTCACTCTCTAGCCGGCCTCTCGTGTCCCTCTCCCTGCCCCCGCCTATGAGGCTAAAAACCTTGGGGACATCTTTGACTCCACACTCTCCTTCTCTCCTCACATCTCTGACATCGCTAAAAAGTCACACTACCAGCTGCACCTCTTCAGAGGTATTCTTCTTTTCCTGTCCTTCCCCCAGAAGCTCACCGGTCTCCAGAGCTCTGGCTCTCTCTAGGCTGGACTACTGCAACAGCCTCTTTCTAAATATGCCTGCCTCTTCTCTCCGCCCTCTGCAACTCATCCAAAACAGGACTGCAAGACTTGTCCTTGGCCTCAAGCCCAGGGATCGTATCTCTCCAGGACTGAAATCCCTGCAATGGCTCCCAGTGGCTGCGTGGATTAAGTTCAAAATCCTGTGCATTGTCCACAGAGCCTTCTGGGGCTGGGGCCTCGATACCTTCAACTCTCTCTTCGTAAATATCTTCCTTCTCAAGCTCTTCGCTCATCCGTCACCAAGAGAAAATCGAAAAAATCATTGGCTGCCTATCAAAGCCAGAATCGTTTTCAAAACTCTGTGTGGTACATAAATGTCTCACAAATAAACCCCCCAGCTACCTCAACAATTCCATAAAGAAAAAAACAATTAGTAGGACACTCAGATCAAACAATATGTCACTACTAGAAATTCTGCGTCATAAATGCACTAGAGCAGGAGGGAGTAGTTTTAGAGTCCTCGCCCCTACTCTATGGAATTCATTACCACTCAGTATCAAAAATGAGGAAACTATTTCAGGCTTCAATATTGATTTCCTATGCTATCCTGCCATGACTTAACTAACATAGGTATTGATTATACATTAAATGTGTATGTCCTCCTTCGGAACTATGCTGTATATTACATTTGTAAATACACTGTTCTTTAGAGCCGTCTGGCCAAATGTTACTCTTTCCGTTGACTGTAAGACTGTACAATAAATTTGATAAGCTATCTGTAACCTCGCCATGATACCCAAGGGTCTGGGCGTGTAACAAATGTAATAAATAAATAAATAAATAAAATAGACTCCCTCAGGGTCAGTCGCTTCTCAAAGCAACAAATTGGTGGTAGATCTTTTTCTTCGGCCTCTCTGAAACTTGAGGAGAACCATCTCCGGTTCCGGAAGCACCTCAAGACCTTCCTGTTTGCTTCTGCTTTCTCTCTTCCTCTCCCCTGCTGAACTCCTGGCTGAAACCGAAACTGCACTGGTCACCTGGCTACCCTCTGATCCCAGGCCCAGGCACCCCTGCAGTGCGCCCCTGGCAACCCTTGCACTCTGGAGCTGTTTTCTGTATCACTACAGTCCCCTACCAGCACTTGACACTTAATGTCTGTACGTACCCTTGCACTTGCCACCAGCTACCCGTACTTCTATTGATTGGTTTTTATTTATATTACTGTTGATCCCATGTACTGCACTGCCCCTCGCACTTTTCCACTCCCCCTCCCCTGCACTTGCGCGATCTCAATGTCATCTGGCCTAGTAAGATCGTTGTTTCTGTCTTCCCTCTGTTCCCCCTCCCTTGCCTTATCACGCCTTTAAACACTTGTGTATAGGCGTATTATAAATGCCATATCATATCATATCATATCATATCATGTCATAAAGAAAAAATGTTAGAACTTGTTTTTTCTTTAAGCGATTCAAAGGGCCTCATTACAAATCAGGCGGTCCGGAAATATCGGTGGCGGTAAACCCGCCGCCACCGTTGTTTCCGGACCGCCTGATCCCGACTCCTGCAAGCGGGAGTTGATGTTCCCGCCAGGTCTGACCTGGCGGGTTTAACACCGCCCGCCTGCAGGCGGACGAGGAAACACCGGCAGCATCATGAGATGCTGCCGGTGTTTCCATGATCCCCATTCCCATTCAGTTCCATAGGACTCAATGGGAATGGGGATTAACACCCTTCCGCCTCTGTGATTCCCCGGAAACCGGGGTTGTAATGCCCCGGTAATTCCAGGAATCACGAAGGCAGAATGGTAATGCGAGTCCGGTGGTAACCAGGCAGTTTTACCGCCTCAGTTACCGCCGGACTCGTAATGAGGCCCAAAATCTTTATAATTGGCTTTTAATAAAGTGTAGATGAGGAACGGAGGGGAATCCTCCTTTGGGGGGAAAACTACAATGGCCGTTAACTCTTATATGGGATTCTTTGGCTTAAGGAAGAGGGATGGTCAGGGATAAAGCTCATTTGGGGGATGTTTAAAGGATATGGGGATGAAATTACAAGAGAAGAGATCAAAGTGGGACATGAATGCTGTGATTACAGTAAAAGAAATACCCCATGTTGGGTACTGAGGTAGATTTACGATTTTGGTTGGGCAATGTGAGAGGACTAAATACACCCAAAAAGGGCAAATTTGCAGAGAATCACGAAAAGAAAATATAGTCTTGATTGCACTACAAGAAAGACACTTAGTAGTTCTGGGTCAAAGTAGACTAAAAATAAACAATACCCTACTCAATAGCATTCAATTAATAAGAGTAAGAGAGCAGGTGTGTTGATATTGTTCCACAAGAAACTCAAATACAATGTTCTGAACTCTGTCAGGAATACAAAGGGGCGATTTATTATTACTAAGGGGATAATAAAGGGAGAAGGGTTGACAATTGCCTCAGCATATATACATGCCACCATGTTTTCTACTGAAATATTGGAATCTTTTAATGAACTTTGCAGAAGGGAACTGTACAGCAGCGAGAGATCTAAATTTGGTAATTATTTGACTGCTATCATGGAAAGGTCCACACAATATAGATCAGTGATGGCATAAGAAGCATCATCCAAATTGAAGATGTAACTAGAGCACATGGTTGTCCGTGACGCATGGAGATTCCTTCATCCGAAAGAAAAAGACTACATACAGTGCTCTCTTGCACCCCTCCCCTACTCTAGGATTGATTATATTTTTGCATCAGCAGCTATTTTGGACGTGGTTCTGGGCAGTGATATAGTGGGAACTCTCCCAGAACATTCATCGCTATTACTGATCCCTACGGTGGGGAGGGAGAATGTAAGCTAAGGGAAGTGGATCCTAGATGGTGCGATTATGAGAGATTTAACAGACATTATGTGGAAGATAAAATAAAAGATTACTTGGCAACAAAAAAGAAGAGGTTGCTACCCTGAGGACACATTGGGACACCCATTAAGCAGTAGTAAAAGAGGGCTGCATAGCTGTGGCTCCTGCATTCAAACGGATCTGCAAAAGAGAAGAAGACAAGCTGGTAATGAAACTGGATATACAGTAGATGTGCAACATAAAAAAAATCCCTCGAGAGAGTTATACAAGAAATGTATGTCTTTGAGGGGGCTACTAAACACTGAGGATGGATAAAGCTGAAAAAACGTTCTGGAAAGTTGGACAATGATTTAATGAGCGATAAGATATGTATTTATTTTATGAAATAAGGGAGGTAGGATGCTAGCTAACAGACTCAAAGCTAAAGAAAACAAAACCTATATCCAGACGATTTGCAACAATAAAAGGGAGTAAAGTGGAGAGGAGGAACATAATAGGAATACATTTCATAACTATTATCTGGCCCTTTTCTCTGACAGTGAAATAGATATGGAGGCCCAAGATGACTACCTAAATTCTGTTAAGCTTCCCAAATTGCCAGAGAATTGCAATATTAGTCTAGACTCGCAAATAGAAGTCAAATATGTTGCAGCAGCCATTAGTCTCAAAACCGGGAAAGGTCAGTGACCATATAGCCTAACGACAGCATTTGTATATATGTATTAAGCTCTTTGATACTGAAATTACTAACAGCTTTATCTAACACCTTTTGCGAAGGGGGTAGCCTTGCTCCATCAATGAAAGAAGCACATATAATTCTAATATCGAAGGTGGAAAATACCCATTCATGGGCTAGTCTTATAGGCTCATTTCCCTAAAAATTTGAATTTAAATATTTGTACACAGTTCATAACATCGAAAATTGATATTTTCATGCAAACATTGGTATAACCTGTTCCATCAGGATTCATACGAAACAGAGCCAGGTGTGACAATATAACGAGAATATTGCTCTTGGTAGGTAAGGCTAATAGGTGGCCTGGTCCTACCCTGTTATTAACTCTAGATGCTGGTAAAGATTTTTGACCTTCTTAAGCAAGTGTTAAATAAATTTGGATTCAGCCTATAGATAATGAATATGATTCTGGAGAACTTCAGAGACGGTGTTGCGTGAATAGGGATAATTGGGATACTGACTAGAGTGGTACATATATTTAGAGGGACATGACATGGGTGTCCTTAATCACGACTTTAGTTCACCCTAGTCATGGAGTTATTTACGGAAAGGATAATGAATATTAGAAAAATTAAGGGAATAAAATAGGGAAACAGGCCACAGAATCAATCTTTTTGCATATGATGTTATTCTGTCTTTGACAGATGCAACTAAATCAACGAAGGGAGGGATGGAAGAAATCACAGAATTTGGAAGAGGATTGAGGTTCAAAGGCAATGCTAATAAATCCAAGATATTAGATTGATCAGTTAAGGAGGTACCACAAGTAGATCTAGAGGAAATGGTTCCTTTTAGATGAGAAGAAAAGTTGGTTAAATATTTTGGCATTGACATTACCTTGAAAGTGGCAGGTATTCATCAAGCAAATTATTGTGTACTCTTCAGAGCATCGGCACAACTACCAGGGGGATAAAGGGTGTTCTGACCCCCTCAAAATATGGAACATTACCTCTGCCCCCCACACCCAACTATTCCACTTAGCTTTCTCTCCCCCTCCCCCCAAAAAAAACATTGCTGTAGTGCTTTCAGGAGAAAGAAAGGCACAACCCTCATTGCCTAAAGTAAAGTTTGTCCAAAAGAGTATACATGTCCCAAGGTTTGCAGACATTGGGCCTCATTATAAGTCAGGAGGTAAGGGGTTAGCGGCGCCGTTAAAGGTGCCGGCGCCGTCAACCCTGCACCGCCCGATTACGAGGTCACCTTGTTTACCAGACGTGCAGAGCGGATCCAGCGAGGGGAAGAGGAAGCAAACAACGGGCTGCTCGTAATCGGCCCGTTGTTTGCTCCCTCTCCCATTCCCATTCAGCCCTATGAGGGCTGAAATGGGAATGGGGAAGGTCTGGGCCTGGTTTCCTGAAGGGAGGAATTACCGGGCCCTCCGAACTCGGAATGGGCCGGTAATTCCCCATTCTGGGAACCCGGACCCGATTTTTGGCGGCAGCCATGCCGCCAATAGCGGCATGGCTACCGCCAAAGTGGTAATGACGGCCATTGTATTGTTAGGGTGAGTGTTGTGGCAAAGAAAATGTTTACCAAACCCAGTGTACATTGCATGCTCAAAAGTAAATCACTTTCACAGACATATTTGTCCATTTTAAAAACCTGTGGTCATTCTGATGTTCCCAACATGTTCTTTGATTTTATGCAAAGCAGCAAGGTGATATTTGACCCATTCGCAAAGTTGATTTAGTTACAGAATTAAAGTGATTTACTTATTGGGGCTGATTTTGAAAGCTGTGCTGTTGCACAATAATTGTACAAATAAAGCGTGCAAGACTTACTTCACTCTACACTTTTACGCTCTGCAGCATTTTGAAGACCTTTTTGTCAGGCAGAATGGGAGACAGGTGGGTGAAACACCGCTCCCTTTGCCCACTCGACCAGCAAAACTGCCTAGTATTGCGCCTGCATGGGATTTTCATGCCGGCCTAAAACTAATGGATTGTTTCCTATAGAAAATGCCTGCGTTTAACTCCTGGTAAAAGCATGGGGATCATGCACACAAATCCATTGTAAATGTAATTTGCAGGCAGCGTTTACATATTTTTACAAATCATGGAGTAAAGTGCAAGAGTAAAGGGGATTTTGCCTTACTCTTTCGTTTTGCACTCTGTTTTTATAAAATTGGACAATTACATTCAGGGGACCCACCAGCACGTGAGTGTTAACCTTTTAACAAAATTATGATGCAGATTGAATTTTTTATATTCTGTGTCGGAGAGCATTTTATTTAAAGACATCACTTTATTTACAAACTGGGCCAGAGAGATTTATTTACAAAATGCAGACCGGATGCAGACCAGACCACCAGGAATCCACGCTGCGCTACACGAAGTATATATTTGCAGGGTCTTATGATTTATTGTTTGGGGCACACCGCTTCCCTTTCAGGCAACACCCATCACTCGTCAAGCCACAGCCCTGGTTACTGCCCCATTCAATGTCACATGGTCTCGGGAGGATAGCTCAGTGGCAATGTGCTCGCCTTGCAAGCAAGACGACACAGAGCAGCACAGGTTCGATCCCCGGGTCCGCGCTTAGAGACCTCTGGGTATTAAGCGCGTTATAAATATCATATCACATCTACTGGATTTTATTTATGTGTTATGATAGTGAACCTATTGTAAATTGTATGGATTTTTACTCCTCTTTTCTCAAAAATGGTGTTGTAAAATGCACCAATTTCAACAGCATTCATTAAAATATGTTCTCGGGGATTATTACCCTACATCACTTAGGGTTCTCCAAACTATGCCTGTATACTTCACCTAATCTGTGGGTGATGTAAATGCCCCTCCACTAAAAGTATTTGCCAGCTGTCACTGACCTTGAATCATTTACAATACCAGTGCCGACTCCAGTGCCACCCATCCCCGCAGCAACAAAAGCTGCTTCTGCCAATTAACATATGTATAATAATGTTATTGGCTTTGTACACTGTTGGCTGGTGAGTTTAATCAGGGCAGGGCATGGGGTGCCCCTCTAGCAGCATGATCACCTCATCGTATGCATTGCAAATGCATGATGACCCCGCCCAGCTTGGGAGTTTTTGTTGGAGCATGAGCTTCTTTGAGGAGCTTCGTAAAATCCCTCAGCAGGGTTTAAGGGCTATCCCCCATATGTTGTGTTCTGCCACTGACACACAGACTTACATTTTAATTGGAATCTTGTGCTGGACTGGCAATAACACTGTCGTGCTGATGAGACCATCCCAAAAACGAATCTTCCTTTCAACATGCTGCTGCCTATATTAGACATACGAGGGCTGTACGACGAAGGCCTCAGCGTCTGCAGATGACTGCAGCATTCAAGGCCTTACAAACTCAACACATAGCATGCCGTGCATAGGCCTGCCAGTGTGCCATCCTACCCCATGTAAAAGTGATACAAATGTTTTTGAGCTGGGCTGTATCATCATCAGATTCTGCAGGTGTGCAGGTGCAAGCTGCTGGCGTAATACATTGCCCGGCCACTAAGCGAGAGAGTGGAAGAGTGAGAGAGTCAGACACCAGAGTGTGGCAGAAGAGAGCCAAGTCATCCTTGGCCACAGCCCACCAATATCACCTCATTCTTGAGGTGAAAGGGAATTGTATGAAATTCTCAACACTACAAAGCACAAAGCACTACCTGAGCCCTCCAACTTGGAAAGTGTTCAGGGAAATGATGGGGAAAAACAAAAATTTGGGATTGTTTTACCACGGATGAAATGTCCGCAACAGAAATGACTGCATGAGAAATTTACATTACACAAAATTTTTCGTACATTTCCATCCACGGTAAAATAGCCCCAAATCTATCCAAAAACTAACCCCCACCCCCACCCCCACCCACATCCCCAACACATCCCCAGATCCCTACTTACCTTTCATTGTAACGTGCTGTGTCCCTGCGACGCTGGTTCCCTTTCACTTTCGTGATCGGGAACCGGCGCTGCAGGGTCCTTTTATTTATTAATTATTTTGATCAGGTAATCTGCAGGGGTGTCCCCCGCAACCCCTGCTCACTATACTGTGTAGTATAGTGAGCAGGGTATTGAGGGGGACATCCCCGCAGCCCCAGCAGCCTTTTTTTTCTTTTTTTTTAACCAAATGACCTACACCGCCAACTAGATACTACAAAATATCCAGTAGTATCGATTTTAGAACATTTGGTGGTGTAGGTTATTTGGATTTGGTCATTTTTACCGAATCCAAAACAAATGCTTTGGGGCTTCTCACAAGACCATGCTCTGCTCTTCAGTATGGCTTCCTTTAGCTTCATTTCACATTAACCCAAGCTCATGTAATGCACACAGCCACACTGAGAAGTTAGCTAAAAAAGCAAGGCTGTTAGGATAATAAAGTGCTCCTGTAATTAAGTCCTAAATGCTCCAATAGGTTGGATTGGAGAAGTGCATCGAGAGTGATTCTGATAGATCATGAAAGGGGGGTCATAGGAAGAGGTGGTCAGAGAGTAGAGCAGGACAAACCCCAGAGAGGTTGAGGGCTGTGGAGGGAGGTGTTCTGCTGATGCGGTGTAGATTGATAAAAGCAGATATATGTGAAAATCAAGTGTGCACCTAGCCTTTGGGTGTGATCTCTCCAGAGAGAGCACAAGGACAGAATGTGAACAATACAGAACACTTTATCTATAGAGGAGTGTTTGCTGTAATAGGCCAGGTATTTCATTGGCCTAGCATCCAAAATCCCTCAAAGAGTTGCCGTCTTTAGAGAGAGGAAAAAGAATAGATGATCAGGTAAAGTGAACAATCCCACTCTGAGGCCTCCAGAAAGAGACCAATAAGCGATAGACTAGTAATTTCCTATCTTGAGTCTTTTAAACGGTGGGGTGTTGAGTTGGGCATCCCTGCGCACTTCCCACAAACACATCCAGTCTCGATCCCTGTGCCAATTTCCTAAATCCATTTGGTCCTAGAGATTATATTGACAACCTCAAGATCTTGGGCATAGCTCTTGACCCCATCATCTCTCAGAGAGCGGAAGTACTGTTTCTTTGTTAAATCCTTTGTCCCTTTCTAGTCTTTTTGGAGCTGTCCACTATTTGACGTGACCCGCTTTGTATACCTGCTTTGATCCACTGAGACCATCCTGCACTGCAGATGAAATGCTCTGTGTCCTTTGGCTAACAACTTCAGCCCATTTTTATCTAGGAGGAGGAGCATGTGTCTGTACCTTCCTCCCTGAGAGATGGGAGGCTATGTGGCTATGTGCTAATTCCAGGTGACTCTACTGTTTGGAGAGGTTCTCTGCTACTAGATTACAAACAATGTCTCTGTGTAGCATATCCTGGCGGTTTCCTATCGCCTCTATCTCCTGTGATACTAGATGTACTTATTAGCCATTATCAGGTGAAAAGCTGAGTTAGACATGCCAGTCTTCGAACTTGTGTTCTCTAGTCTAAATATAAATGTTTAGGTCTGATTCCAAGAACAGCAATGGCCCCAGTCGAAAGCACCTGCATGTGTTAGATCAGGATCTAGTTGACAGAAGAAAACTCCTGAGGAAAGCTAAAAGACGAGCAGTTACTGAACAATCCGACTCGGCCAGGACAGAATGCTTAGCGGAAGTCAACAGCTACAAATCTTGGCTACGGAGTCGTAGGAGGTTAATGTACCAAAACGATGCAGAAAAGATGCTCAAGAAACTAAGCACCAAGAAATCTAGTGACTTTTGTGCCCTGATTAAGTCGGCAACAACCAGACAGGAAAGTGAACTGGTAAACTCTGTTACGGAGGAAAATTGGATACATTTCTTCAAAACCATGGTCGCTCCTCCAAAGGACCAGCTCGAAAGCAAACTAGAAAAGTCCAGTGACAGATGGACCATTCTTTCAGACGAAGAAGACATTATCAACGTCATCAAACACCTGAAATCTTCACGAGCCCCGGGTCCTGACGGCCTGAGCAACATCGACCTTAAGCAACACCCGGAAGCCTGGGCCAGATTCATAAGCATCATATTCCAGCACTGTGAACTACTTAGAACCATTCCAAAATCTTGGACTAATTTGATAATTGTCCCGCTATTCAAACGCGGCAACAGGGAAGAACCACAGAATTACAGGCCAATAGCTCTGTTAGACATTATTGGCAAAATATTCGCAACTCTTCTGTTAAAAAAGTTCCAAACCTGGGCGAGGGCATCTTCAGCACACAACCCTTTTCAGATGGGTTTTCTCAAAAACGGCAGAACCTCGGTAAACATCTTGATGCTAAACCTAATTAAAGCTAAGGTAAAGCAGGGCTTTCCACCGGTGTTCCTGGCCTTCATAGACCTCTCGCAGGCTTTTGATAGAGTGGATAGGAGTCTGCTTTGGTCCAAACTCCACAAATGGAAATGCCCAAACCAAATACTACATCTAATCATAGCGCTACACACAGCCAAAAAACTCCGAGTCAGACTCAATAAACAAGGAACGCTATCTGAAGAGATTCCAGCAGAGAGGGGGGTGAAACAAGGGTGTCCCTTAGCACCGGCACTCTTTATTAGCTTCTTTGGCGACTTCAAGGACACTAACACCGCAGTTCGAGCCTTTCCACCGAAAATAGGCAATACCAACATATGTCGCCTTCTCTATGTGGATGATCTAATTTTGTTAGACCAAACTGAAATTGGATTACAGCGCCAACTGACCAACTTGGCAAATTACATAAAAACAAACAACCTGGGAATTAACAAATCTAAAACAAAAATCATGATTCTGGCGAAAAACCATTCCTTTAAGAGCCGCAACAAAGGATGGTTCTTGGAAAATACCAATATTGAAACTGTCGAATGCTACAAATACCTGGGCATAATGATAGACAGTTCAGCACAGGAAACACGTATGAAATCTACTCTTTGAGGCAAAACTAGGAACTTAGCAGCCCAGATGAGATCCATCGATAAGAGATACGGCAAATTCTCACTGGAGCCTGTAATTCAATTCTACAGAGGCAAAGTTGTCCCGGTGTTAACTTATGAATGGGTGCGACCCTGTCAATGCCGACTTCAATCTGGCCTAAACTCGAAGGCCTGCTATGGCACTCAGTTTTGGGTTTACCAAACTCGGCGGCTATTGCAAACATCAGGCGTGACTTGGGCCTTCAATCTTTACTGGCATCAGTCGAACAGAATTCGATGCAAATCTATAGGAAAATCATCCTTCCGGACACTCTTCCAATATATAAACTGATAGCTGCAGAACTTTCAACCGGCCGTGTTAACATCCTAAAAAAATGGTCGCTAAAGCAGAAAACAAAATTGGAAGAAATAGGTTGCACCGAAGAGGAACTGGTCGGAAATACTCAAAGAATAAAAAGAAAAATGGACCTCATGGACTGGATCGGCACAGTTGATAAGGCTCAATCAAATACATTGACCACACACCTGCCACCAACTTTCAACCAGCTAAAAGTTCCTTTGCCATATTGTTTAAAATTTCCGGACAAAAAACGAATGAAGACCTTTTTGAGAGCCTGCTTGAACTTAATGCCCACACGCGAAATCCTCTGCATCAGACTCCAGTCGGCGTCCACAGTATGCAGATTGTGTGGATCAGCAGAGGAACCTGAAAATCTGAAGCATTTGTGCTGCACTGTAAGGCGCTCAGTCACGAAAGAAGCACCTATCTCTCACCTCTTGGGATGTCAGTTTCAGTTCTGGACGAAGAGGTGTGGTGGAACAGATTAATGTCGGGAGAAAAGACAAATTGGACTATCGCTACAACAAAACTTCTGACAATCATTTTTGACAAAATGAAAGCACATGAAACATAAAGATGTGAAAGCTGGAAAGAACACAAACTACTTACCAAGTCATCTTTTACGCTGGTAGTGTTCAGAAATTTTTAGAAATCTTCTGAAATTCACAGGAATCAACTCATCTTTGTAAAAATCACAAGTTGATTATATACAAGAAAAAAAAAAAATGTTTGAGGCAGGCTCTTAAATCTCCAATCTAGTTTATATACTTAATAAACTGAAACCATCCTTTCGCACATGGGACTTATTCTAACTTCCCAGAGTGAATTCCTAGAGGTCGATCCTTCCTACAGGCAGAGTTCTCAGTCTCTGGAGAGAAGGCTGAGATTCATTTTTTCTGCAGATGGCAGATTCTCCATCCCCACATGAACCCAACCTTCCTACGTCAACAGTCTCTCCAGACGTGTGAACTCACAGTACCCACCTTTTCTATAGTTGATCTATGTTATATCTTTGCGTGACCCCCCAATAACTTGTCCTTACTACAGGTGGTATGGTGCTTCTCCTTGGTTGAAGACACAGAACAGGTTATTCCTCTTATTTACATGTTTTATATCCTTGGATGAGTGAATACCAAATCCATCCTTCAAATGTATTCTCTGTTGATAACATTAATCTATTCTTGTCTTTTTCATTCTTACCTCATTGTAATTGTGGGCCATAATCAAATGTCACATCTGGCTGGGACCTTGAGCTTGGTCTGTGCTACCCATGTGTAAGCTAAGGGTACTTTGCAGAGACATTTGGCCAGTGCCTAAGCTTACAGTTACTCACCCAGTAAGTTCCTCAAAGGTTCCAGGTTTCGTTTAAAATCCACAAAACCTTTCTGCAGATGGTCAATTTCTCTTTCTCTGGTGAATGCCCAAAACCTATCCCTCCCACAAGTAACTGGCTGATTATCCTGGGTCCACTCCCCAGAATGAATCCTTCCTATAGGTAATTGGATTGCCACCTCTTTGCTATTCAGCAGAACAAAATCTTCCAACATCACAAACATACCTGGTGTTTGTCTAGCACTTACTGGTGTGATTACCTTTTTAATGGCATCTTCTCTGTCCTTATTCTGATCCTCTAGGTTCATTCTGTCAACAGGTAAAGGTTGGCCATCAGCAAATCCCACAAACACCTAATTGTATATTTGACAGGCTCTTTGCCCATGGGTGAATACCCACAAACCCCTCTTCCTACAAGGGAAAAGTTGTTTTTGTCCCTGATTGTGGGAATTCTGAAAATAATTCCCACAATCCACCCTTCCTTGGGGGGCAGATTCTCTATCTTGAAAACCATAAAACCACCACATTTCTCAGGTAATAGCTGATACCTTCTTACTTGGGACTGAAATTCAATTATTACAACAGATAGTGTTTGAATGAGAAAATGCTCTTAATCCAACATCGCCCACAATCCATCCACAACTACAGGTGAATGGTAGTTTGTCCATGAGCAAATCTCCAGACTCCATCGCCCACAAGTGACAATTCTCTTTCCACATGCAAACTTCTAGAGTCCATCAGTCTTTTGGGTTGAAATCAATGGGGCTTGATGAATCCCCTTCACTCATGCTGTCCCAAAAAATCTTATCACACAATCTTATCCTTCTTAAGTGAAGGGCAGTCCACGCTGGATCCATTCTTCCTACAGGTGGAAATTCCTTTGTCCCTTCCTGCAGGTTTCAACCATGTTATCACTTTACAGCTAATTTACCTTCCAGCAGTGACTACTGTGACTGGGTCAGGGGCTTGACTCTGTCCTCGGGGAACAGGGACCTCTCGAGACCTGTGCTTGGAGGCCCACTGAGCAGTAAATCAGAGCCAGCCCTGCCCTAGACGTGGGGCGGTTGGAGTTGGGTTGGCCTCAGTCCCCAAATACTCTAAATGTACTTTGATTGCTAAGACCACAATCACATTCAATCATCCAATGCCATGCACCCTCAACTCTGGGCAGAGTTCTCTTTACTTTATTTCAGAACTATCTGGATCTTCGCTCCTCTACTTCTAACTCCCTCAGGGTTAGTTGTTTTGCAAAGAAACAAGCTGGGGGTAGATGTTTGTCTTCGGCTGGTGCCTCCTTTTGGAACAGCCTCCCGGCCACCTTGAAACTTGAGGAAAACCATCTCCGGAAGCCTCTCAAGACCTTCCTCTTTGCCTCTGCCTTTGCCCCCCTTTTCCCTTGTTGATCTGTTTCTTCTCTTCGCATCGTGCCCCTGGCCACCCTCTGTCATTCGGGCCCAGGTACCTGCTCACCCTGCCACCCTCCTGCACTGCCTGCAGGCCACCCTCTGCACTAGGGATCTGTATCTGTACCCATACAGTCACCCTCCCACTTTTCTTCTGCACTTATCAGATATATTATATCTGACTAACTTTCACCTGCCACTTGCTGGCTGCACCACCATGGTTTATTGCCCTTATTTATTTATTTATTTATTTTATTTACTATTTATTCTATTTTCTCTCCTCTGCACCGCACTTTCCCCCCCCCCCCATTCAATGCACTTTCCCCCTTTTCCCTTCTCCATGCACTTGCGCTTTCTCAAATGTCACTGGGCCTAGTAAGATTGCTTGAAAAAAAAAAAGTGGCGATGGGCCACTGTTTTATGGACTGTATTTCTTGTCTGACGGGTAGCCTCTTATTATTTCTGTTGGTTCGTATTGGAGGTCAATTCATGCCAGGGCTTTGGCTGTCCTGTAGCTGAGGAGGCATCGTCCAACGGAGGGGCTTTGTATGACATGGATCGTCATTGGCACGGTGAGGCCTCTATGGGACAGGTCACAGAGGAACTGCCCTTTGGATGTTAGAGGTAGTGCTGCTCCCCATTGGAAGATGTGTATTTTCGACTGGCATAGTGGATAGAGGTCCGCTATTGTGTGATGTAGTTCCTCGTTCATAGCATTGACAGTGGCCCCTGTGTCAACAACGAATTGGTTTTGGGTGTCTCCCATTCGCACTGTCACTCTGGGGGCAGGCGTGTCCTCGGTAGCTGTGCTGAGAAGTCTGACATATTCTCGGTCATAGCCATCTTGCAGGTATAAGGGGTATTTATTTTCTGAAATTAGTGTCCTTGGTGGAGAGTTATTGTACGGGTCGTAGTCGGGTATAGTGGGGGTCATGCTACCTTCTTGTTTCTGGGTTATTGCGTGTCCCCTGGTGTAGACCTATTCGGGGTTGGTCGTTTCATGTTGAGCGTACTGCTGGTAATCATATAGTTTGTGTGGCTTTCTGTCAGGTTCGATTTGTAGTCCTTCGAGGGCTCTTACGGTGTCTGGCGTGAGTGGGGCATTGTGGGGTATGTCATGCCTCTTTCAGTTGGTTGCCGGTCGTATTGTTCTCTTTGTTGTTCCTGGTGTCGTCCTGTGTTTTGCAGTGGTTGTTGCCGAGTTGGTCCTGTTTCTGGTAGCTTCTCTTTGCACATGGCCTGGAAGTGATTGTCTTGGCAGCAGCGCATGCACCTTTGACCGATTGCGGGGCATGGCCCTCTGTGGGGGTATTTGAAACCACATCGTTAGCATTGTCTGTCACTTTGGGGCCATTGCTGGGGGCTTCTGAAAGTCTGTCGGTTTTGTGGGCTTTGTTATCTGGTATATGGTGTGATGGCCGCGATGATGTCTCCTTTTTTTTGGGTTTTCAATGGCTGCGGCTTGGACGTCTATCCGTTCGTATACTCTTGCTAGGTCAAGGAACTCCTTGAGGGAGAGGGGCTTCTTCAGGAGGTGTTTTCTGAACATTGACGATATGCATCCTTCGATTATTCGCAGTCGATCGCTTCGTCATCAGTGAAGTTGGTAAAGTCACATTTTAGAATTTTCCTTTGCAGGCGGATGAAAAATTCGCCGATAGATTCATGAGCGAGCTGGGCACATTGGTTGAAGGAATAGCCCTCGTAGTCTAGTCCCTGTTGGGTGTCATTACCAGTTTGCCATTGATGGCTTTGAGGAGGCGTTGGTACATTGCTCGTTCTTGCGGTGGAATTGTTTTAATTATGTTCTTGATCTTCCTTCCCGCTGCATTCATAAAGATGCTGATTTTGTTGGGAGGGTCCTGGGTTCCTATGGCACCCACAAAGTCTTCAAATTCCTCAACCCATTCTTCTCACTGCTGTCCTTGGTCGTGGTGCGGGTTGAGGGTAAAGGGGTTGTGGTGTCTCATGAGGCTGGCATGGAATGTGGGGCTTGCATTGGCTATTGACAGTGCCCCGGCATCCGCGGCTGCTTGTGCCTTGTCGTTCATGGCGTTCCGGTTCGTGGTGCCTTGGACGTGGTGATTGTGGGCAGGCTGCAGGCCTTGTTGGTGTTGGTCGTGGTCTGCTTATTGGGTGTGGTGGGGTGGGCAGCTTGTGACGTTGCTTGCCCCTCGGTCTGTTGAGGCTGTTGGCGGTGGTCAAATAGGACCACGGGTCGGTGTGGCCTTCTCTCACCCCTTTATAGCTGTTCGGGGCTTGTTTGGGTGTCCTTTTGCGGCTTATCCGTGTTGGATGTTGGCTTTTGTGGGTGGCGGGCTTCCGCGCCAAGTGAGCCTTCCGCGTGCCCTGTGGCGAGATGTCCACTGTTTGGACAGCGGGCTTTTGCTGCTGTTGGGTTTGATGGGATGTTGGCGCTCTGGTCAGTGATCCCTGAGCATTTTGGCACGCTTTTGCGGGGGCGGTTTGGTGCTGTAGGCCTCTGCTTGGCTGCGGCGGTGCGGCCTTGGGCTTCTTACCCATATTGTCTCTGATGCTCGCAGGAGCGTTTTGGCGTGCTTTTGCGGGGCAGTCTGGCACCGTAGCCTTCTGCTCGGCTTACGGCGGTGTGGCCTCAGGGCTTCTTACCCGTGTGCCGGTCGCTTCTCTTGCGGCATCTCCCTGTGTGTTGAGGCGGGTTGCTGGGTCCTTGCTCCAGAGCGCTAGCAGCGGCCTTCTCTTGACTGCTGGCTGCTCTTCGTTCCGCACTTTGCGTCGCGGGCTGCAGGGCTCCTCTTCTTTCACCTCCTGCAAGCGTGGGCTGCTGGGCTCACCGTCTTCTTTCTCCAGGTGAGGTACGCCCGCTGTTTCTTTCCTTTATGTGGGCCACCAGTCGTCTTCTCACTGGTTCTCTGGACGCCTGCTGGGCTTATTCACTGCCCTCCTCCTTCTGCTGCACGGCGGCACCTTTCTCACTGCCCCGCTCGTTCGACCCGCCTCACGGCACCACAGGTGCTGGTTTCTCGTTACTGCCGGGTGTGAGACACCCTCCGCTGCTGGGCACATGTCCTGCCACTGCTGCTGGTCGTGTAGACCTCCTGCTGCACGCCGTGGACACGGCTGCTTCGATGCCAGTTGTTGGCTCCTAATGTCACCCTCTCATTCTCACACGCCACTCATACAATGAATGCTGGAGCTAGGCATCGGATCGACCTTCCCTTTATTCTCCCAACTACAAACTGAAGTTCCCTTTCCCCTGTTCCGCCCTCCTCCCGCTTCCTGGCATGCCCTCCCCCTTAAAGGGGCCGCTTGCTTTATTCACCTGCAACACTGCCTGTCTCTTAATGCTCAGGGTCACTGCGTGACACGGGGAATAGGTGCTTGCTTTCCATGACATCTCCTCTCTGCACCATTTGCCCTGTGCTGCAGTTCCTGCTGCTGTGGCTTAATGTGCAGCAGGAGCTGATGTATTTCCCAGTTAGTGACTGCTTGTGGCAACATAGTGTTGGGAAGTGTGTTTGGATCAGGTGTAGGCCTTATGCAAACCTTCTGAGAGGATTGGGTGCACCTGTGATTTGATTTCCATCACCTGTATGCATTTACCTCCACCTTTTAGATGGGGGTAACTGCACTGTGTTTTTGGCAGAATGACTGCCCTTCTTTAGCGTTATCGCAACGGTATTGCCACTTATTATGCAGTGGAATTACTGTTTATATTTTTGGAGTTAATTCCACCGGCGGAATTAGCACTGACATAATGTTACACTGTGCTTCAGCCGTAATTCTGCATTGCTTATTCCGCCGGTGTAATTGGCACCCATTTTTTGGAACACTTAATTCGGCAGAGTGTAGAAAGTGGTGGTAACGGAATTGCTGCCACTTTTTCCACTTACCGCTCTACTTCCCTCTGAAACCACTTACATTCCACTGACACTTGCTTACTTGTTCCTTGGATCATTTCTTTATCACACATAATCGGGTGCCTTCTTTTTAGATACATTAGCCTCACAAGTAATATTGACATGTCACATCCAACGCATTCCCATACTTTAAACTGAACCAGATAATAATGTTTGCAGACCAATTGCTGTCATAATAATGTTTTTATGTTTTCTTTGTAGTGGGTGAAGTCAAGGTTCAACACACTGACAACATGTCCACATTGCCGGAAAGTGTAAGTTGTTTCAATAGCCTTGTAAAGAACACTGATGTAGACTTAAGCTTTTTCATATTAGAACTAAGTATGAAATGTCTGTACTCATGTTTAGAAGATATGCATTTTCATGTCCTTCATCATATCATGTCAAGTAAAACCTTAAGATGGAGAATGTGAATTGACTTCACAAAAAATATTTTAATGGAGCATCTAGCCATATCAGCAAACAATCAACTTGCTTACATTTTCATTTCTGCAGAGGAAATTGCTTTCTTATTTCCCTGAATGTTACGGTTCAAAACTGGGTGCATTTGTAAATATTTTTTTTAAAGGTTGAGGGTACTTCTAATTGTTACTGTCTGGGCTTTGCACCCTCTATCACACAACAAATCATGCTTTTCGAACAGTCCCCACACCATTGAGAAAAATAGTGCTGTGGGAATTTCTTTAACATTGACTTGCGGGGCGCTGCACGCTAATTTGGTCACCCCCAACTCGATCAGGGATTCCGTTATGATGGTCAAACTTGGTAGTCATTCAGAATCATCCAGGTTTTGGAGTGGGATATGGACATGGTTAAGAGGGTGCTGCAAAAAATTCCAGGGATACCGAATGCCACGCTCTCCAACACTATCGCTTGTTTCATAGGGGATATTCGGAGGACACAGGAGTAATTTGCTCTTTTGCGAGATTCAGGCTTCCAGTGAATAGTGGTGTACCCTTATACCTTCTGTGTGTCTTTACCTGGGCCACATGAGTTTATAGGTACGATCTATGATGAGGTTTAGAGTGACGTGTGTTTTCTGAAAAGTACTTTGATGGTTTTTAGTCTTGGCTATTAGATGGTGATGTAACGAAACCTTTAACCTACAACTATTGGATTGAAGATAGGGGAAGATGGCATGCAGGGAAGAACACACAGCATGAGGGTGCTGTTTGGCTCTGTGTTCAAATAAAGTTCTATCTGCATTCCTCCTCCTCCCACCTGTACACCCCCTCCAAAAGCACACCCATAGCAAACTATTTTCCCCTTGTGTCTTCGTTTTAGAACATTAAAATGTGTGTAGATTGGTGTTTGCACGCTATATAACTAATAATTCAAATAGTGGGAGTGTGGCATGCCAGTCCAGCTAAAGTCCGGCCCATCTGCGCTCATCCGAACCTCAGACCCTGACCCCCCCCTTAAACCAAAGTGTTTTTCGCATGAGGAATTGATCTGTGTGGCCCCTACAAACACCACTTTTCCTGCAGACTGGCCCCGTCTGACATCTTCTGCTCCCAATATCCGGAGAATTATATAATCTCTCGCTCAGATAAAATGCCCTTTAGTTAATTTGCGATCTTTGCTGGCTCATGCCCCAGACTGTTATGACCTTCTTCAAGATCTGTCACCGACTTAGTTTTCTCGTCTGACTCTCATCTGATTCATGCTCTTGCTGGGGGCTATAGTATCATTCAACTTGATAAAGCACCCCCACGCTCAGGCGGAGGAATTGCTCTGATACACCGTAAGGACCTCATCTGCCCCATGTTATCCTTCACTCATGTTTTGAACATGGAAGCATGCCTGTTGCATATGGAAATCTCAGCATCTTGCACAGTGCACGCCTTGATAGTCTACAGACCGCCTGGCTATGACACAGGTTTTGTGTCTGACTTTGTGGCCTTGCTTATTGACCTTAGATTGCAATATCCTTCCTTTATCCTGCTAGGGGATTTCAATTTTCATCCGAACAATGCTAAAGATGTGTTGGCGGCCAATTTGATTTCCTGCATGATGGATCTTAATCTTCTGCAGCTTGGTTTTGGCACCACGCACATGTCTGGTAACGCCGTGGACCTTCTTTTTGCTCCAACCACGCTTGTCAGTGTTTATAGCTGTTTGGCAGTTTCATGGACGGATCACATGATACTTCCTTTTGCCATGCTAGCCAAATCTGTTCCTCAGCCCACTGCCCTTCTGCATCCACCCTCATGCCGCTGGTCCAATATGTCTCCTGCTATGATTGCGGTAATTGTACTATGCTGACTCTTCATAGATTCTCTTTGATTTGTTGGCACTCCTGGGTCACTGTACTTTGTTTGGTCCTGAGGAAGGTGTTACATGGATTTTTTTGCCTCCGAAACGTAAAGCCCCCTTTGAAGCATATATGGCACATAGGAATGAGGCTCTACAGTTATTGAATATTTAATTGTAGCACTACATAGATGCCTGGTTCACGATTAGGTGCTCAAAGATCTATTATTGATCTCTTTTGAAATTAGTTGGATAGTAAGGGTTGCGATATCAATACATCATTTGCAAACTTGGAATTAGCTGTGTATGCTTATATTTTCTCGTCCTTTCAGTTTATTTTCTCCCTCTTTTTTCTTTAGTCAAGCAAAAAGAACTAATCATGTCCAAAGGTATATATTGTATGTCTCGCCTGTCGTTGTTCCACCCCCACTCCCCAAGGGCCCCCCCCATCCAGGTGATCCTCCCTCATTGGTCCACCCCCAGGAACTAGATCCAATGGCGATGGGTGTGCCCTGATATCCATATACCCTGTTGTCACCAATAGGTAACCCCTATGCACTCTAGTGGGGTCTAATGACCTCCTATTATTCTAGGCGTGCACAATTATTCCTATATATTACTCAGTGTTTCAACACCAAAGAAACATTAGCAATTGCACCATACAAAGTAACAATTCCACAATTCTCTTGGTGCATCATACAATATGTACACAAATTTCAAGCAAAATGTCAAACAAAATCTTTAAATGTATGGTTCTATTTCACCATTAAAATTACATTGATATTCATCTAAAAGGAAGATTTCACAATATAAGGCTATTGCCGTCCTTGTGCACATTAATAAGTGTACATTTTGTAATTGAATCAAATTCTGTTCCCTTGATCCAACAGTAAAACCATATACAATTCTCGTCTAAATTCAATTATTCAACAATTAGCCAACGCGTTTCAGACATGCCATCAATCATCAGGGCTTGTTCAACATAAAATTGTAACCAGTTGTCTTATTCACATTCTTCAGTATCTCTGAAATTAGTAATAATGCATATATTAGTATTGGTGTTTTAATGTTCACCATTTTAACCTTATGAAGTAAGTCCAAAGTTGACTAACCTCGCAGGGTAGTTCATCAGTTAAACAACAATTAGTTGCTCTGGTTCGTCTGTGACACAATCTCTTCTTAACTCACACTGTTGGATAACCTACATAAAACAATAACATACATCACTATCATTGCCTAAATGAAGGTCCTATTGCATTGGTTTAAAGGTGTATAAAACCTATGGTGCATTTACAGTGTAGGTATTTACAGGTAGCCTGATCCTTTTTATCGATCTCTACATAAACTCTATCACAATAGTAAATCTGTCTGTCCAAATTAGTGGAACAGTACCAATGTTCAAATGTCATTGAAAGAATAAGTTCACACACTCAATTCAGAACCAAGATACTTAACAATATATATCCAGTAAAAAAATGTCAGGAATGTATATTAACACAGAATTAAAAGCGTGACAAACATATAGATAACTGTGTTAACTATAATGTTACAACAAGTGACCTGCAACATGTTTTTGTTTTGGTCACAAAATGAAAAACAACCATCTAAGTAACATGTAATGACTGGCTTTTCAAAGGTGCATTCCTTGGAAATGAATTAACTTGCTTTACTGCATTGTTTAAAGAAAGTCATATATCTGTAATTGGATAAATGCACATTTAACATTGTGCCTTAAGGCATGAGCATCTTCTTCACTTGCATGACACCCAGCCATCACTGTGTTTGCTCTTAAAAAATAAATAGAAACACAATAGTAACACCAAAGTAAAGCATTAATTGTTAAAACAACTTACTCATAATCACTATTCACAGTGACAAGTGAAAAAGTATGAACATTCACTAACTTCACTTACCTCTTAACATCTACACAACTGTGAAAGAAGCTTAGAGAAATGAATCTGTTCTTTCCAAGCAAGTGCATTTGAAAGTGCACACTAATGAAAGTCAGATTTAAGATGACGTTAAAAAATGGTGAGAAGCAATTGAATACTTAATACTTTTACTCTCCATTTCATCAAGTTCTAGAACTGTCATCTTCCGTGGCAAATCAGAACACTCCACACATAACACAGGTGAAAGTTGTCAGTTTACATTGGCTAAGAGAGCGACCAACTTGCGCTGCGCGAATTGCCCTTGCATTTACAATACCTTCTCTTTCGTTATTCATTTACTTTTGCTGGCCTTCCTGCTGCCAAAAAAACACAGAAATGATCACCCAATTATTCATCAAAGGGAAGAGCAAACACATTTTATTCCAATACTTGCATGGGCCAAACCAACCTCACCCTTCAACTGACATCTCCATCTAGCTTCCCACAGGCTCAACCTCTCGCCACCTTTCGTAACTCACTTTTGATTCCCAAACCACCTAGAACAATAGACTCATATTCAAACGTAGTCTTTCATCACTTCGTACTATCCTTTCCTCATCACGTGTCCATTTATTTCAGATCCAACTCGTCATAGCTGACAAAGTCCTGTTCCATCATCCTCAGGTGAGGGGCGTTATAACACCGCCTACCTACACACATCCACTTGTATTCAAAGCTCCATTGTTCAGTCTGGTCGTAACCAGTACAATCCAAAGACAACGGCTTAGTAGCCCGCACCCAATGCCCCTAAACATCTGAAAAGTGCTGATCCTTGCATTGAACTCTGCACCATACTGCGCATGTCCTCTCGTCGACTTTCCTCAAACAATCATTGGCAGTGGTGATAAGATTTGGGGAATGTCCACTGACATTTAAAAACAAATAAAAAACACTGGGTCTCAATATGGGAACAGACATCACACTGGTTGTTAGGCAGAATTATATGCAGTACCCTTTGGGAACGCCACACACAATTAAGACTACAAGCGACAGTACAATTTCACCTTTGGTACAAGCCTGTACTACACAGTAAAGTGGTAGCGATGGCTGAGCAGCCAGACTTAACTCAAGAGTAAGTGAGCAGTATCAATGGTTACACAAAGGGCAGCAGTTACTATGCTTCAAACAAACACTGACTAAAGGTTTCTGAGTAAAAGAATATACATTTATTTACACATCAGTTGTAAAACATTTCACTATTATTAAGCAGTAGAAAATCACGTTACTAATACAATACACCACACCCAATAGATTCTGGACAAGTTAGGCTCAAAATGAAGTGTGAGCAAAATGGCACTCCAGTAATTTAAAAGGGAGGGAAAGACAAAGTTACGCAGAAATTGAGTAGCACCTACAAGTAAGTAAGCAGGGCAATCTAGAAAAAGGAACTACAGTGAGGAAATCAAATTAAAAAGGGGCCTGGCCTAAAGTCAATGGGTCAAAGTCTTTTGCTCAAGATCACACAGTTCAGGGTAGTTTGCGGTTAAGTCTTTGCCTAGAGTTCAGAACGAAGTTGGTCAGACGAAAAGTTATTTTAAAAAATGGAGAAGGACAAGCCCTCGGATAGGCAAAAGATTTCACATACTTTAACCGCGGCTGGACGAAACGAACAACCGAGTTAGCACAGTACCTTTAACGAAGAAGAATGCTGTAGCTGAGGCAGACGTTCCTGGCAGATCCTGCAGGCTCACGGTTCCTGGAGCAACTTTCAGACTGACAAGAAGGAGAAAGGCTGGAAGGTCCTGCACTGCCCAGGGAAGAAACCAGCAGCAGAGCAAAGCAACGAATAAAAGGTGCTCTCCTTAAAACGCAAGCAGGGTCCGTTCCTTCTGGCTATCCGGTTCACTGTAGCTCTGTACAGCAAATTCGACCAGGAGAGGGAGGCCTTGCTTGGAGTTTGGGTGAACTGGTTGGTCCCACCAGCTCAGGGGAAGAAGATTCCTTGCAGATCTCCTCTGTCGTAGAAGTCTGAAGATTCGGACCTGCCGCAGGGCTTCACCGGGTGGTTCAGTCGTTGTAGGAGTCCTCTTCTGTCACCTCCTCTTCGGTTCTTTCGTTCCAGTGGCGACTCTGCCTTTCCAGCCCCAGAGACCTGCTTTTTATGCAGTTTTCCCCCATTCACACAGCCTGGCTGTCAATCACACAGCAGGGTGGCTGTCCCGCCGGGACAGTCACCACAGCCAATCATTTCAGAGTGCGACATGGGTCTCCAAGGAGACCCTGTGCGGGGAGTCCTAAACCTCTCCCTCACATCCTGTCCCCCTCAGACATACAGGCGCCTAAGGAGGGCTTCTGTGTAGAAGTCCGTGAAAACACAGTGAACAAAAGAACCAGACCTGGTTTGGCACGCAGAGTAAAACACGAGAAAGACTTTTACAAAAAGAAATGGCGACTAAACCCAGCCAGAACCGTATAAAAACATATATGGTCAAGCAGGTTTAAGTTCAAGGCTACCAAGATAGCCTAAAACAATACCAGGGCTATTTAAGATAACCGCGGTAGGAAAAATAGGGTAGTTACCACTGCCTCCAGCCAAGTCTTAATGAAAAGGGAACAAAACAATGTTCCAAGAGACACAGACAAAAAGGGATACGTATTAACCCTTTCCAGAACTATAGTTTGTACTGGGTCTGTGAGTTTTAAAAGAGACTAATAAAGGAAATGGCAACTTTACATGTTCTGGGAGACAGTAGTCAGTCCCAGAAAATTGAGTTTGATTTGGGAAGTCTAAAAGACAACCCTGTGTCACTGCACTGAAGGTGCTGTGTAACACACAGTAAAAAGATGATGCCTATGGCGTACGTGAGGCTCCACAGACTATGAACACAAGAAATGTTAAAACGCACACACCAAAACACATGTAAGAGTGGGAAAAAAGGCTCACACTCTTACTAGGTGAAAAAAAGAAATCCTAGAAATCCAGCAAAGCTGCTGAGGGACACAGTAGGTAAGGGAAATTAGCCATTCTGGAGAATTCTCCCTATCTCTGGTATCATAAAACAGAAAGTAGGGCCAAAATACACCTGGAAACTTTTCCCCATTTCATACATTGTACCTTTCCTCGTGTTTATGTCCACTGGGATTTTAAGGCAAATAAAACACTATGGGCCTCATTACAAATCAGGCGGTCCGGAAATAACGGTGGCGGTAAACCCGGCGCCACCGCTGTTTCCGGACCCCCTGATCCCGACTCCTGCAGGCGGGATGTGATGTTCCCGCCAGGTTTGACCTGGCAGGTTTAACACCGCCTGCCTGCAGCCGGACGAGGAAACACCGGCAGCATTACGAGATGCTGCCGGTGTTTCCATGATCCCCATTCCGATTGAGTCCAATAGGACTCAATGGGAATGGGGATTAACACCATTCCGCCTCCGTGATTCCCGGGAAACCGGGGTTGTAATGCCCCGGTAATTCCGGGAATCACGGAGGCGGAATGGTAATACGAGTCCGGCGGTAACCAGGCGGTTTTACCGCCTCGGTTACCGCCAGACTCGTAATGAGGCCCATATGTCTCAATATGGGAACATATATCATACTTACTAGTATAATGCAACAGAAAGCAGTCCCATTACACATCTGGAAAGATTTCCCATTTCATACATTCTACATTTCCTCGTGTTTGTGTGGACACTAGGGAATGATAACATATTGATAAAATATCATGACCTGGGACGTCATTTGGGGGTCGCCAGAGGTCGCAAGTGCAACCTCTGAGGTCTCCCTTGCGACCTCTAAAAGAAAAAAACATTTTTTTTTTTTTTGCAATGCAAGCTCCTGGGCTGTGGCCAGCACCATGTGGCTCTTTAATTCTGGAGTGGCTAGCTTTCTTGTTCAGGCTTCTTAAAAAAAGAAGAAAAATAAGAACATGAGGGCCACAAGTCTAACACTTTCAGCACTGAACCTAAATAAGAAAGAATAGGAATGCCAAAAAATGACTCTTTCTGGAATTCTATACAATAATTGCTAGACTCACTAAAGGTTTATTTCAGGCACACTTCAGGGGGTGAGTCACTGATTTAGTCTGTTCTCAAACGCCTCAACTCAGCCTTTCATCCTTCTGAGGTCGATAAATGGGTATCAACACAGGTTGGGTGATATTGGGTGTATATTTCTTCTATGTAAAGCGTTTAAGTGCTATATAATAACACATCATTATCATTTGGTCATGGACGTCTGCTTGCAATCACAGTAATTTGGTAGTATGGGCCTATACACACTGATCGTAACGATACATATGGCGATCCATTCAGGTATGAAATGTACATCACATTATAGTGATGCGATATAACCATATTTTTCGTAGTGTACAATGCAATGTGATGCCACTTCCTGTTTTGTCAACGGGTGAAAGATCGTGTTCCTTCGCTTCCCGCGATATCACTTTGGGGTGGGTTCAAATGACATCGCTTCCTGTGATGTCATCAGGGGGTCAAGGGTCGTGTGATGTCACTTCCGCTACCCCTGGCATTTTGGTGAAATGACGTCCCTGATCATGACTTGGTGGCGGTATTCGCTGACAGTTGTTTCATTGTTCAATTGTGGAACATTTGAATACTGCTACCTTCCATTCAACAGAAGTAAATGTATATAATCAGTACAATGTAAACATCATTGATTATTTGAGTCAATTTTAGTAAATCCCATCAATTTAATCAAGATATTCTCAAGTCAGCATGTATCAGGTGTTAATGTTTTAATAAACATTTGTAAAATAATTATCGACTGTTGGTGGCAGAAGCAGCACTTTCCACTGTGGTGACCTGTACGAATGTGTTACTTTTGACACTGTGTCCATGGGTCCCAAGGGAAACATGTGATTCCTAGGCTAAAGATGTTCCTATGGGACTCTACAGTTTCTCTTTTTCATCCCTTTCTTCTTCCTGCATTTTGAACAGTCCTGCTGGGTTTGTATTGCAGCTCTACGATGCTTTTGAGTTAAAAATGTAAAAACAGTTAAAATAGAGGAAAACTCTTTCTGTGGCTGCTCATTTGGGAAAGTAAATGCAATAACCAACTTATATTTTTGTGTAACTGCTCTCAATAAAGATCTGCAGTGCCATGCATAGCTCTCAAGTTGCCTATGTAAAATGGGTGGCCTTGTCAGCTCTGTCTTTATTCTTTGCCTCCCGGTACTAATAGTGTGTGCTTTTACATTATAGTTACACAACTACAGATTTTAGAAAATAAACCAATAAACAGGACTGGATGAGCTACTCACGTTTGACATGGGCCAACTTTGGGAGATATGCCCATACTCGTCTACTCTCTCCCTGTATCCTGTGTCCATGTGCACTTACTGTTTTTTCCTTCCAAAATGTATTTTGCAAGCCCAGTTCTCCGAGTACCCTGTCCAGGGACTCTATACATATTTCCCATGTTCTGTAGTACATTTGATGTTCTTGTCTTCACTTTTATTTTACCAAACCTTTCTCTGAATCCTTATTATCTGATATAGCATGATGCCACTTTGGTAGCTGATCTGATGTATAGTTTGTAAAGATGCTTTGCAATATTTCCACCCCTTCAATGTGATATTGTCAGTTAAAAAGAAAATTGGCAGTAAAACGGCCATAAAAGAATAATTGAAAATAACCCAAATAAAATCTGAAATACATACAGAATAAAATGCGATACAGATGTAAACATATCATGTGTCATTTGGAGACTAATTGTTCCCATATTCTTAATGCCATGCACACACATATTGTAAAATACTGTAAAACTATCTGTACATTACTAGAATTAGTTGTATATAACAGATAAAGTATAGCTGGGGACATTGTAGAAACTGAAGCTCCTTTAAATTCGGTATTAACTTCCATAGAATTTTGTAAAAAGTACAAAAAAACAGAGTGCACAACAGATTCAACAGATGTTAGACAGGAAGGACAAAAGCCTATCCTGTGGTGGGCTCCAGTGCACTTGAACGATACTGCGTAAAGTGGTAAACAATCGAATCAAAGGTGAGTTAGTAAAAGCTTGGTCTCTTGCTAAAGGCAACCAGTTTAAATATTACTAGTAACAGGCAAGGGGTCATGTGTTTGATTCGCTGCAGTGTGGGCCTTACATGACCGGGAATCCCTCACCCCCAGAATGTTCCTTCCCTTCTCTCCCCAGCGGGGGTTGGGAGGGTGGCAGCCACTCAGCTAATGAGGAGGCTCAGAACGGGTTAATCCCCCACTGCGAGCCACCACGCGGCTGGAGGCTGCCATCTTCCCACGTCAGGGATCGCGGTAAGTGTTGCTCCCCCAACATCCACTTCCACAGAATTCCCTGCCCGCCCTCCCAACTCCACTTACCTTCTTTGCTGTCCATTTTGGGAGCGGACGCGCTGGGAACACTTCTGTCGCCAGCGCATTCGCTTCTGATCCGCAACAGGCCATCATGGAAAGGAAGAAAAGACTACACATAGTGCCTTCTCTCCTTTCCATTGTGGCAATTATTTTTGTTTACATTTTTCCGATCTTTTTAATGGCCACCATGAAAGGGAAAACAGACTCCATTTTCCCTTCCCTGGCCGCCATTTCTTTGACATTTTGTTTTTCTTTTCCGAAAGCTGGATAATTAATCTTTGGGCATGGGGGGCGTGGATAAATGGCTGCGTGAGAGGACGTGTCCTTGAGGAGCTCCCGCAGATCCGACAACGATCCTTTGGAAAATTGAAGTTTCCAGGAGACAATGCATGCCGGCAGCATATCCATGGATGTATAAATAACTGGTGCATAAATCGAGCGCTGAGAGGGTCCAATCTGCGGTAGTAATGGGAAGTTACTGCCACCAAAAAGAAGCAAGGTGCCCATGATTTGAAGACTGGCAACATGGCGGACAGAGGACAAAGGGCCATAAACTGACCGCAGTGCCGTGGCCGAAAACGTAGGCTGGTACGGCTGAGAGCAAGCCTGCTGCGGCTGTATAGAACAAGTGAAGCCCAGCCCGTGAGCCGACTAGCAGACCTGGCTGGAGGGGGGTCCTGCTGGACCAAGGGGCAGGCACCGAGGCCCGCAACGAGAACAGGAGTGGCAAGGGATCTTGGCCGACACCGTTCGTGGGACGCTGCGCAGGGCCGGAGTGGAACGCCCCCGGAGGCGATGCTGCTACTGAGCGCGGTGTGGCGGAACACCTGGCACTGTACGCCCGGAGCCTTGCTGTTGGATCTCCGGGCTCCCGGAGGAGCGGAGGCCCCTGCAGTGTCGGGCCTGGGGGGGCTAGACGAGGCAAGAGACGCCAGCCTTTACAGGGATCCTGATCATCAATGGGAAGGTGCCAGGGTCTTCCCTGCACTGCAGCAAAGGGATTTGTAATAGCTGGACCCAGCAGGAGCTAAGACTGGCCGTGTAGAGACCCGTTACACCTGGGAACCAAGAAGTGTGAGTGCAAGGAGGCCCGGAGTGGAGATCTCCCCGGGCACTGGGGGATCTGTCGGATGACCGGAGTGCCCCGAAGGCGGCACCCAGCTGGTCTTCCGCGGAGCAACTAGCAAGAGCGCAGGAACGCGCACCCGGTCCTGGAACATACGTGTGGGCACAAGCCCCCAACACATCACAGCACCCGCAGCAACTGAGCGGTTGAAGACGTAAAGTACAGGCTGAGGAGAGGAAGCCTGAGTGCCCAGGCCTGGGGATGGACGCTGAATGCACCGGTGCTGGTGGAGCCGTGCGCAGAATGCCGGGTGGTACCTGAAGGCTCAGCCTTCTCCGGTAAGAATTGCCAGAGACAATCGCCTGGTGCCAGAGCCCCCACGCAAATAGCCACGATAGAGGGACGGATCAACGGGACGCCATGACAGGGTCCCGGTGTTGAGAGGTGCTATTGCCCATAGAACGGGGCAGATCAACACAGTTCACCCCACGGCCTGTGCCGAATACCAGAGGGCATGCAGAAGGTAGCCCACGCTGGAATGGGGCTTGGAGAATGCGCTAAAGACACTACCGTTGGTCAAGGAGCCGTGGGGTCCTGTCGGGGCCTGGAGCAGATGTGTGTGGAGCCAGCAGATGCGCCTGACCACTAGTATCTGATGAGAGTTGTAGCTTATGCCTGTGTAGGTTGACTAGGCCAGTCCTGGCACGTGGGAGGACACAGCCCATTCCAGGAGCGCAACGGGCAGTCAGCATATATCTCTGACACGGGCGGATTGGGCCCAGATACCAGGAACCGTCCAACATTGCTTAGGCCTTAAAGCGAGAAGTTGTTGTGCTGTCCCACACCTTGTTGGTGCAGCATGATGTCCAATAAACCCATAAGATTGAAGAGCAAGCAATCCACGCTGGATGACTATGCCAAGACATCGCCAGGGGCAGAAGGGGCCAGGAGTAAGGATAAAACCACCGCCGGGAGTGCAGAGGCGGGGGGCACAAACCAGGAGGTGCTCGCCGTGATTGCGGACCTGAAAGTGGCCTGGGAGACTAAATTGGGATTGGCCATAAACGAACTGAAGGTGGCACTAGACCTTAAGGTCGGGGCGGTCCAGGAAGAGGTAAACCTACTTAGACAAGACGTCAGAACATTGGCGGAGCGCACCGGGGACTTGGAAAAGGAGATGGCCCCGAATACAGCGGATTGCGCCACCCATAAATCGGAACTGCATGCCCTTGTGCAGCGAGTGAGCTACCTAGAAAATAGAACAGAAGAAGCTGAGGGATACGCCCGACGGAATAACATCCGCATCGTAGGGTTGCCAGAGGGAATTGAAGGGCCTAACCCAACGGAATAAGTCGAAACTATGTTACTGCAGGAAATAACTGGAGGAGTGCTGACCCAGGGGTTTGCGGTCGAAAGGGCGCACAGGGCCCTGATGAGGAGGCAGGCGCCAGGGACCCCTCCCAGGCCAATGATTGCAAAGATCCTGAATCACCGGGATCAAGAAAAAATACATGAATTCTTCCGGAAGGGCGGAACAATAGAAAAGGGGACAGCGAAGGTAACCGCATACCCAGACTACACCATGCAGGTGCAGTGCAGTAGAATGAACTTTGGGGCGGTAAAAAGAAGACTGCGAGAAACAAGCCACACATATATGCTGATTTACCCGGCCAAGCTGAAGGTGTTCCACAAGAACAGAACTTTGTTTTTTGAAACCTTAGAGGACGCCATGGGGTGGCTGGATACGCAGAGCTGCCCCCAGGAATCGGGCATCCAGACAGGAGTTGAAGAAGATAAATAATATGTGGCTGTGGGGCTGGAATATAGCACTAGATATGGCTTATGGGAACATGCTGTTTGGAATACACATGCATGCATGATCCGATTGAACTGAATAATCTTAATCACATAGCGGGAGCTCCCAGGAGCCAACCCTTGTACCCCCATAGCGTTAAGCTTAGTTAGGTCACCGGTAGCCTGGTGACACCCTGCTGGATTCTTGCCCTCGGCACTCCGAGTAGGGACCAAACGCGGGTGGGCCTGAGATCCAGGGATGGAGCTGGACATTTGTTGGGGCTGGGTGGGGTGGGGGGAGGGAAAGGGTTGTGTGCAGTGGGTTGTAGTTGGGGAAAGGGGGGAAGGGGTGGTTGTTGGGGATGGGAGGGAAGTGAGCCAAACTCTGTGTTATCAGGAGCAAAATGGGAAACTGGGAGGCAAGGCGGGATATCAAGTCAATGGCGTCGGGTAATCTTAGAGTGGTGACCTGGAACGTGCGGGTCCTCAATAGTTACCTAAAATGTAATAAAGTCATGATGTATCTGAGGAGGATGAGGATTGATATAGCTTTACTACAAGAAACCCACCACACTAAAGAGAAACTGGAGGTGGTTAAGAGAAAATGGAAGGGAAGTGCCACGGGAGCCACATACCTGGTGTATTCAAGAGGTATTGTCATATGGGTGGCACCACATGTGCCGTTTCAGCTACTCCGGTCGACAATAGACCCGTGGCGGAGGGGCTGCTGGAGAACTGAGAAGTGGACATTATAAATGTATATGCCCCCAACCAGGATACAGCGGCCTACTTTAGGTCTTTATATAGTAAAATCAGCCCCCTCTTAGGCAGCGCGATACTGTGGGGAGGTGATTTCAATTGCACTCTGAACCCCAAGATGGATAGGTCAGATAGTAAGCTAGAAAAACCCACTCCGGCAGCTAAAGCGTTGTGGGCACTGTTGACAGACTTCAAACTGGAGGATGTGTGGAGACGGCTGCACCCCACAGACAGGCAATACTCACATTACGCAGCGCCGCATGACCTGCATACTAGGCTGGATTATGTGTTCGCGACCGCTGAGACAGCAGGAGAAATGGTGGGCGTGGAATATAAAGCCAGGGTGCTCTCGGACCACTCCCCTTTGGTCCTGGAATGGCGGCACCATCCCCCTAGGGTGCGTATCCCAACGTGGAGGCTTAGATCTGAGGCCCTACAGGACTCAGGATTCCGAGAGGATCTAAGGGATGCCATCACAGAATACTTTGACATCAATACTGGCAGCGTGCAATCTGATGGAACAGTAAGGGAGGCATTCAATGTGGTGGTACGTGGAGTTGCAATATCAAAATCTAAGCGACTCCAAGGTATAGAACGGGAATTGCAGGAAAAGGAAAGGGAGCTAGAGGGGGGGGGAACCACCCGGGAAGACGGTGTAAAGATGATGGAGCTGCAAAAAGCTAGCATCGAGCTCTGAGATAGGCTATGTAAGCTGAATTATATGAAATACGTAGAAAGGCAGCATGCGGGTGGAGACAAGCTGGGCAGATTGCTGGCTGGTTATATAAAAATGAGACACCCCGACCAGTGATCAGAGAAGTCAGGTGCGAAGAGGGCCAGATACACGATACCCAGGAAGGTGTGAACGAAGAGTTCCTCAGATACAATAAATGATTGTATGAGGACACGGGTGGAGACATGACAGGAAACACTAGAAGATATAGGGCTGCCCACTTTAGACGACTTGAAACAAGCAGATTTAGAGGCCCCAATCACCTCAGACGAACTGGAGACAATGATCCAGCACCTGCCCACGTGCAAAGCGCCTGGGTCGGACGGATTACCTAGCAAATTTTGTGTACAGGCAGGAGCTTCTCCAGCTGCTGCTGGCCACGTTTAATGAGGCTTACGAACGGGGAGAGTTGCCAGAGTCCCTACGAGAAGCGGTGATCATCCCGCTCTTGAAACCGGGTAAGCCAAACATGGATTATGGGTCTTACAGGCCCTTATCGATGCTCAACCAGGATAGCAAAATACTCACAGCGGTGCTCACCAACAGGCTCAAGCGAGTAATTGGTAGATTGATTCACCCAGACCAAACGGGCTACGTCCCCGGCAGAAATATTACTGACAACCGTAGGAAGCTACATCATATTATTGATCAAACAGAGAAAGACCCGGGTGAGCTGGCCATTGTGTCGTTGGAAGCGGTCAAGGCCTTCGATTCAGTGAGATGGCCATGGTTGATGGCGACCCTGCAAGAGTACGGGATGGGGCTGGGGAACATAAGATGGGTCGAGATATTATACAGCTCCCCGATTGCAAGGGTTAAAACGGGCGTCATAATCTCAGATAAATGCCGTCTCAGTAGAGGGACCAGACAGGGATGTCCCTGGTCGTCAATGTTATATATCCTAGCGTTGGAGCCGTTGGCAGTTTGCCTTAGGCAACAATACGGAGAGGTAGGGATCCGTACGGCAGGAAGCACACACCTGATATCATTGTACGCCAATGACATGCTTCTCTACCTGCGCTTCCCGGAAGAGAACCTACAATATGTTCTGGAGGTGATGGAACGCTACCCCATCTTCTCGGGCATATCGGTAAACCCCGGGAAGTCCAGCGGGTTTCCCCTGGGGAGGTACAGGGGCATTTCACTAGGGAAGCTGCCCATTTTGCAGATACCCTGGCAGATCGAGACGTTTTCGATACCTAAGCATAAACGTATACCACACGACAGAGGCAGAGCATAAATACAACACAGAGAAAGCAGTTGAAGGTATCAAAAACAGCATGGCGTTTTGGTCCAGATTGCCCCTAGCCATGATGGGAAGAGCAGCTTTGCTCAAGATGGTTGTCTTGCCCAGACTGCTATACTTTTTTGTAAATGTCCCATACTTGATCCCCAAACGCTTTTTTGTCAAACTTCATAGCCTGTGCAGGGGCTTCATATGGCACAATTTTAGGAACAGGGTGGCCCTTTGGAAATTACAATATTCGTGTGATAAGGGGGGAATAAACCTGCCAAATTTGGAACTGTATTACTTGGCGGGACAGCTACTATATGTAGCTAGGTGGTTGTCTGAGGATGAATCGGCGGAAGCCAGGCTTCTGCGGAATGACCCTGCCCCCTACTTCCTAAGAGAGACAGTGTGGTTGCCTAAAACGAAAGTACTGGGGATGGCGAGATTGCTGGTGCTGGGCTGGGAGGTCTGGCGTAGAACATGGCGAACTGTGGGTGACCCGGACCCGCTCTCTCAGCAGGCCCCGTTGGTGGTGTTTTGTGGGGGGGGACTCCCAACTGATAAAAGGGGTCCGCAGATACTGGGAACCAGTGGGCCTGGCCACCCTAGGTGACATATAGCAGGAGGGGGAGGCATTAGGATTTCAGAGATTAATGGAGGAGACCAGGGTGCATAAAGGCCAACATATTACTTATTCCAGAATCATGAAACGGGTGAGGGAAAGGTGGCAAGAAGCAGTACTTGCGGAACAACCTGATGCCACCATAGAAATGATGTATGATGTCTCGGAGGGCGGGCATGATATCTCGGATATATGAGTTACTGAGTACGAAGGCGGGGAAGGAGCTGTTGCAACTGAGGCATGACTGGGAGGAGGATGTGGGGTAACCCATGACAGATGGACAATGGGATAGAGCCCAAAAGGTACCATAAGAAGGTGTCCCGAAATGCGAGACTTCAGCAGATCCAATTATATATCAGCCACTGGGCATATTTGACCCCGGTAGAATAGCTAGGTTCGGTGGCTCGGCTGTACAGAAATGTCCCAGGTGTGGGGAGGAGGGGGCTGGACTGCTGCATATTTTCTGGGCTTGCCCGGAAGTGAATAGGTTCTGGATAGAACTGAAAACAAGATTGGCTGACAGTGGGTGGTGCTAGACGTGGGGTCTGCTTGGGCAGGCATGCTTGGGAGCTTTCCCAGGCCACGTAACCTAAGGCATATTAGCAAGATGAAGGACTTGGCTTATATCTTGGCCAAGCGCAGAATTGCAATGTGCTGGAAAGCGGCCCACCGTCCAGATTGGAAATGTGGTGGGCAGACCTCTTGAAATGGGCAGAGGCAGAAACGGCTGCCTGGTATGAAGCAGTCACTAGAGATGGGGAGGAAGAGGTGGGTCCCCTGATGGCTTGGAGGCAATTGGTGACTTCAATGGTGAGCCCCCCCCCCAGGCCTACCATGAAGCTGATGACATGGATGAGATGATGATAATAGATGACATGGATACAATGGCTCGAGTTAATGGGGACGAAGGGGGGAGGACGGAAAAGAGCATTTTATAATGTAACGTTTTAATATTGATCACAAATGTCCTAAATGGTTGTAATGTTTGGAGTGTTGTTTGTTAAAATAATAAAACTTATTCAACAAAAAAAAAATTAATCTTTGGGCATGATTCATTCCTGATGAAGATAATGGGCCTCATTACAAGTTTGCCGGTCCGGTAACAATGGTGCCTGTAAGCTACTGGCACAGTTGTTACCGGACCGGCAAACTACGAGGTCTGCGAGCGGGTGCCTTTCAGCCCGCCAGGTCAGACCTGGTGGGTGGAACGGCACCCGTTCGCAGAACTCGACGGATGCACCAGCACCATTCATGAATGGTGCCGGTGCATCCATCCTCCCCATTCCCCTTGAGTCCAATGGGACTCAAGGGGAATGGGGAGTTTTATTATCCAGCGCACGGGAAGTGGGCAATTACGGGTCAGCCGGGGCCGTAATGCCCCAGTAATTGCCCATTCCCGGGTGCCGGAAAATTCATGACTCCGGCGGCAGCCATGCTGGTATTTACCCGCATGGCTACCACCAGGGTGGTAATGACCCCCAATGTATTCCCGATTAAAACTTTGATTTCATTTAATCCTGTTTTCTCTAAAGTGTCTCTATTGTTAAAATCGCTACTGATATTTACAGAGCTTGCAACCTTTTGTATGTGCCCTAATTATGGAATGGAGTGTGCTTTTCTGCTTGTCCATAATGTTTTCAATAGCATTTAAGTCAGCCAAGCATGTTCGTTTCCCACTAGATCTCAAAATAAACTATGCATGCTATCCTAATGCGGCCTTCCAAAAACTCATAGCCCAGTTCCATGCGAGTAGCATAGATCTGTGCTGATTGACGTAGTCCAAACACTTGTTTGCAAAAACTGTTTTGCCCTCTTTGCAAAATCTGCCCGTTAGCAAAACCGCAAATGGAAGCTCTGTACAAGCTAATGGCTTAGCTTCATATATTTTCAAAATATAATTTAGTGATTGTACATTCATTTCTTTGCAGTAGCAAATGCCTACAGCTTGTTGCATTCTACTGGATTGTTTATAAAAATTACCAATGTTGGTCAATTTGCTTGTAAAGTCAAATCCTAATAGCCTAAATTGGCTACATATGGGATAGCTGACTCGCCAGTTATAAAAATTCAGGGTTGCTTAAGTACTCTCTTAATTGAAAACATCCTTATTGCAGATTTATTGGCAATGATTTTTATAAACGGCTTGTTCACAAAATCTGTATATTTATTTAACAGTATCTGTAGCACCTTCGGCGTCCTCCCCATTAATACACAGTCTTCCGCATATGTTAAAAAAGAGATAGAAAGAAGTCCAACTCCGGGAGCATCCACGCCTGTTTGACACAGTACCTTAAAGATACAATTTATATAAAGATTAAAAAGTACAGGTGCCGGGACAGAAACATTTCTGATTATTTGTCGCGTGGCAGAAAAGTCAAATATCATACCACCTCTTTGATAGCGAACAGCCTCCTGATTATTTTCATTAACTTCAATCAGGATTTTGAGAAAGGCCCAAGGATGCCCCAGTTTATCAAGTTCATATCATAATTTATTCCTATCAACTGTAGCAGAGGCTGTTGTAAGATCCATAAATACCACATAGAGTGGTCCACGCTTAACAAATATAGATGAGGCTACCACCGAATAAAGACTTAGGCCTTGTTGGTTAGTGCCCACTCGCTTTGTAAAACCTAGTTCCACTGGATTACACATTTTATTTTCTTCCAGCATGTCAATAATTCTACTGAAAAGTAATTTTCAGCAGATTTCAAAAGAACATTCTAAAGGTGATATGGGGTAGTAGCTTCCTGGCATTGCCCTATAACCCTTTTTTATAAAAAGTAACGACTGCCTTATTATATGATAATGGAAAATAATTAATCAAAGCCATTACGTTAAATACATTACATAAAACTCTCAACCAAGTCATGGTGTCCATACAATAAAAATCGGATTGGATAAAATCATTGCCCGGACTCTTGTTACCTTTCATAGTGGATGTAACTTTGGTTACCTGCGCTAGCGTGATTAGGAGAAAATTTGATTCACGGGCAACCTTCCTTTTCTTGACCTAACCTCTGTATCTACCATAGCCCATCATAGAGACTATGATACTCTCAATAATTGGAGCAAATGGGGCCATTCACCCCTACCTTCCGAAAGGTATGCGGATCAGATAGTGTTGCTGCCGTTACTAGTTCAGAGCAAGTCAGTCAACCAGTTCTGCTTTCCTAGAGGCAAGCTGGGAGTTAAACTGATTCCTCTTTTTAATTATATCTAGCCTAGTGGAATTAGCAGATTTGAATAGCAATAGTAATTCTATGTCAAGACTGAGGGCAAGCATTCTGCTTCAACATCTTTAATATTCTAATACATAGGGGGTCATTACGAGTTAGGAGGTAATGGAAAAACGATGCCGGTAAGGGATTACCGGCACTGCATATCGCTCCGGGCTATTACGACTCAATAACCTGGTATCCACCGCTGATACTGTACACCTGCGTACCGGCATGCGCGTGGGCATGTGGCCGTTCGGTCCGGCAATACCGGGATGGCGCTAACAGGAGGACATCACAAGTCATGCGGACATGCAAATACCGGCATCATGAAGGCGGTAATAAGGGATACCGGGATGCCAGCATCACCGGCATCGCGAACCACCCGCAAACAGCAATGTGCAGTGTTCCCAACTGCCACAGGTGCACACAATCAGCACAGATGGAGGCAATGGAGTCTGGCCCAGCACAAAAGGAGCACACCCACACACCACACCCCTTTCCACACCAAAATGATTCCACTTGCAGTAGCAATATTGGGGCTGGAGGACACGCAGGAGGAGAAGGAGGGTGAGACAGGCCCAGCAAGCCCCACCAGTGCAGCTAGTGGTACCACACAGACAGCCCCCAATCCCTCGCATCAAAGTCAGTCCATTCAACCTAACCCCCGAGCAGATCCACACCCTGTACTGTCTGGAACGGGACACCATCACCGACATTGTGGACATGATACATGACAACATTGTCAGCCTGATTGAAATACGCACCGCCACCCCCCGCCCCTCTACTGAAGGTAGTGTCTGTGCTCCACTTCCTGGCCACAGGCACCTACCAGCACACAGTGGGGCAAATGCATGGCATATCACAACCCTTATTTTCTCGCATGCTGAACCAAGTGCTGGATGCCCTCCTGAAGCACTCAAGTAACTACATATTCATACCACGGACTGCCCAGGAGATCTTTGATACGAAAGTTGGCTTCCATGCACTGGCAGGCATGCCAAATTGTATTGGTGCACTTGACTGCACCCATGTAGAATTGCCGGTCCCGCATGCCACAGGGGTGGTGTACCGCAATCATAAGCTATATCACTCCATCAATGTACAGATGGTATGTGACTCCAGCAAGATCATCACACATTGTTGTGCCCGATTTCCCAGATCAACTCATGACTCAATGGTCCTGCGGAACTCCACACTACATGGAGCGACATGCAGGACGACGTGCCTGGCTGCTTGGTAAGTTACATGACAGGCACATGGAAGTGTAAAACATCCCAAACTGAACATGACAGCCAATCCGTATAGCAATGATAGAAGCTGCACACCAATTATAACATGCCTAACTTTCACCCAGCCCACATCCCACAACACGTTCACCACCCATCATCAGACCTCACCCTCCGTGACACAATCCCAGTAACATGCTGTGAGTATGTACAATGTAAATGTCCGCAGCAATTCACAACACAGGACAAGCATCCATGAGAGTGCACAAATCATTCCCACCAAGGGAATACACTGCTTGTCACAGGGCCACCACCCCAGTAGCACTGCATGTCACCATGGGAATAATAAGCGCTGATTGATAAATAATGCTGAGACTACTGCCAACTCTGCCAGTAATAAAATCATACTGATCACTACACATCACATACTGAAAACAAACACAGCGGTATGCATCCACAGTGTATGAGCAACAGCAAGGGAGTGTACACTCTGTATCATCTTGAAGACGCAACCCATACCATAAGACCATGGCACAGCACACATTGTGGCAAGGTAAAATGTGTGCATACAACCAGGGACATGTGCATGTGAACAACAAATATCTGCAGGCATGTGTGATAAGTACAGGTGTCCACCAGGAATTGACTTACACATACCTTATTTTGCACCCATGCAGGTGATAGTGGCTATCCCTTGAAGACGTGGCTCCTCACCCCTGTCCGGAACCCACAAAACAGGCACGAAGAGGACTACAATCGTTCCCATACCTGTACCTGTGTGGTCATCGTGCAGACCTTTGGCCTGTTGAAGGCATGTTTTCACTGTCTTAGCCGGTTGGGTGGTGCACTCCTGTACAGGCATGAGAAGGTGGCCAAGATCATCATGACATGTGTCATGCTGCACAACATGTGCATCTGACGGAACATGCCTCTGCCCTCTGACATTGAACTGACATGAACAGCAACCACCAGGTGAGGATGAAGAAGATGGGGTTGTACATCATCCCGGGGGCGATGCACAGGAGGGACATGCTGTGAGCCAGTCTGTGATTGGCCAATACTTGTAAGACACTTGGGTGCAGAGGGTGCCATGAATGTGGGACTGAGGGCACTGGGTGTGGGGGTACATGGACACTATGCACTGTAAACCAATAAATGACACATACACAATAAGGAATGTCCAGTTAAGAATTTCTTCTGGTACACAACGGTGTATTTAACAGGAAAAAGTAAAAAGTGCTCATACCCTCCACCTCACACACACACCCCCCCCACAACTCCCACACACGCCCCCTCCCCCTTCTACCTCCCCCCACAACTCCCCCATCACAACTCCCCCACACATGGCATTCAATGTTATGCCACTTGAGTCTGCATAGGTGTGCACATGCAGGCTGAGCCTGCAACTAATGTCCTGTGTCTGACTCTGGGGGTGGCATGTTGGGGTGGCGCATGGTGCGCACAGACCTGCGCAGGGGGCCTGTCTGTGTGGAGCTTGAAGACCCCATGGGTGCATGCTCTACTGTCGGGGCAGGATGCAGAGCCTCCATGGCATCCACAATCCTGCCAAGGACCTGCCGCACTGCTGACAGCTCCTCACAGATCTTCTGGGTGCTCGCCTCTATGGCCCCTTTCATGGCCGCAGTGTTGTCTCGGGCCTCCCTCCTCGTCACATCACCATCAGTGACATATTGTTTCACTAGGTCGGTCAGCTTCTGCTGGCGTGCCTCCATCTGAGACATCCTGAACTCCCCGTCCCGGACCCCTGTGGAGGTGGATGGCAGGTGTGGCAAGGGGCCCAATTTTGGTGTGTCCTGTGTGGGGCTCCAGGCCTCTGCTTCAGCCTCTCCTCCCGACTGGACATGAGAGGTGCCATCGGGTGATCTGATGGGTGTGTACTGGTGTGCTTGGGTGGGGCTGGGTGTGCCAAGAAATTCCATGGAGCGGGTGTCCTCCTCAGGGACACAGACCTCGCCTTGGGAAAGGACCTCATTGCCACTCTGTGGCGCAGTGACAGCTGCCTCCCCAACCGAACTGGTAGCTGCAGACAGGGTCCCATCTGCCACCGGCTCTATAGCTGCAGATTCCACAGGTGTTGGTACTTATGGAGTAGTGGATGAACTATGACGCCCCTGTTCCCTGCCATCCATTGAGGCCTTTATCCTCGGCTGCTGATGTGCCTTGCCAGTGCCCTTAGAGGTGGAAGACCTGTTGGTGTCTTCCCTGGACCTGGACCTCTTCGTAGGAGTGGTGGCCTGTGGTGCAGAGTCCTCTGCATCGCTGTCGGTATCACGGCCTGTGGGGGACCATAAGAGGGACGGCATCAGTGATGGTTGTACATGCATCATGCATACAATGGTATTAGTGCAGTTTTACACATTTGATGACTTGCTGTCCTACTTTTGTGGCATTCAGGTTATCTGCCATTTGGTGGGGTTGCTCAGGCATATGTTAGGTTCACACATGTGTGAGGTGGTGTCTGCTGTGTGACATGGCTTTGTGTTGTGGACTGTGTGCAGTGTGACACATGCCATTTACCTGTCTGTGGTGTTTGTCTCAGGCATGGCATAGGCATGTTGCATGCATGTGGATGTGTCAGTGCTGGGTGCGGCATCTAGGCAGGGATGTGTCCATGTGTGTTTAATGGGCCAAGTATTGCCTCATGGCATGGTCACATTGGTGGAGTAGCATCATTCTTTGCAATACAGTGTTTCCTTAGGACACTCACCTCCATCTGCCGATGGCATGGCTCCATGTTCCATGTCTCCCACACCTTCGATTGACTCCATACCGATTGTGCTGGTGCAGGTTTCTTCCCAGCGGCTGAGTTTGATTGGTGAGTTAGAGCCACCACCAGTAGCCAGGCCCTGGCTCCGGTTGGCAGACAAGATATTGCGCACTCTGAGGCGCAGGTCGTCCCAATGTTTTCTGACGTCCTTTACTGTGCGGGGGTGGTGCCAACCGCACTGACTTTCTGGGTCACTAGCTCCCATATCTCCTTCTTTTTGAGTTGTGCTGCTCTTTTCAGGTATGTGGCAAAGACCACCTCTGCATTCTCAGCCAGAGTGTCAGCGAGCATGTTGAGTTCATCCTCGGAGAACCGCTCCTTGCGCTGCCGGGATGCCCCTTTCTTAATAGCCTTTGGCATGGTGCTGGTGGTGTGGCAGATGTTCTGGTGTTGGTTTTAGGCTCCAGGTCCTGTGTATCGAGGATGGCAATGGATTGTGTTTTTCAATATGGCCGCCGTGCCATTTCCCGTTCCGGTGAGATGACGTTACTTCCCGTTCCGGTATTAGCGGGCCCGTTATTTAGAGGTGGACGGAGGCGGAAGGGCTGTCAGCGCTTTCAATGATGCCGCTAAGGGATGTTTTAGGGACTTTTGCGGCAAGCCGGTACTGTCGATACCGGCATGCCGCTACGCGCGTGCATGCATTCATTCTCGTAATCGGCCGCTGTTAGCGGCATCATTGCTACCCGGACCCTGTATTGCCTCCATGCCGATAAAAACAGATTTTTACCGCAAATCTCATAATGACCCCCATAGCCTAATTTTATCCTCTGCCTACTCTGGACAAATCAGCCATACTGAGTGTGATGCTGGAAATGCATTGGCCTCCCTGTCCTTGTCCTGTAGTCCTTTTTCATGTGTGTTCTGTATTGTTTTCTGCCCACGAGTCCATGTGGCAGTGCAGCTCTTCCTCTTTTATGTTTAGTGTACAGACCCTTGGGATACCCTTATGGCACCCATGAGTGGGGGTGCAACCCTGTGCCCCTAGTGTATGTTTTTGGGCACCTGTGTGTGGCCCACAGAGCAGGGTATGGGCTGGTGGCAGATCCATGCTGATTTGACAGGTCCTCCATTTTGGGATACCCAGGCCCTGCAAGTGGAATCAAGTGATTCCTGATAGGAAACAAAAAGGCTCCTGTGGCCTCTTGCTTTCTATTGCCTGTTACCTTGTTTTTCCCAAAGTCCAGGGAAGCCCTGACTCTGTCCCTTCCCCCTTGACTGGCTGTTGGGTGGAAGTTCCATATATGGTATTTTAGGGAAATTCAGGCCAGACAGGCTGGAGCCTTCGTAGTGACTTTATGTTGTGGGTACACCCTTGAATGGAGTGTGTGACCAATATGCACTTCTTGTTATGGGCGTCTGGTTTCTAGTATGTTACACAAAGACTGAGACAGCACTGACCGAAACTGGTATGAATGCAGCGTGGAATGCTGAATGGTTGGGTACTTGTCCCAATACACATTCCTTGTTGTGAGTGTCTGGAGGGAGGAGAATGGCCTGAATGCACTGTGAGCCTGATTGGCTGCCTGCATGAATGCCCTTCTGAGTGATTGGTTGCCTGAGTGGGACCCAGCAGAGTGAATGAGAGACAGAACAGTATATCTGGGAACCACTCACTGATGGAAATCGTTCAGAAACTGAAGTTGATACTTGGTGTCTATGCTTGAAACCCAGCTGGAAGAAGAAGACTTGCTGCTGCATTTGCTTCGACCCAATCCGAAAGCTGTCGAGTTTGTCGAGGACTTATCCGAGAGAGGACCTGGCTAGGAGACCTCTCCCCGAGCTACGAGGGAACATCGTGCAGACCGCTAGACCTTCACCGAATGTTTAACGGTCTGCACAATGTTCCCTCGTAGCTCGGGGAGAGGTCTCCTAACCAGGTCCTCTCTCGGATAAGTCCTCGACAAACTCGACAGCCTTCGCAAGAGTGTCAACTGGAGACGGGGACCGCCGAGGAATCCGAAGTAAAGCACCAGGACATTCCATCCACCGTCATCGACCAGGGTTCGGAGGACCTCCGCAACTGCTGGAGGCCCGTCGAAGCTGTGTTGCCCAGAAGCGGGCACAGCTTGACGCTGTGCCACCGACAACCGGAGCCACAACGCTCCATTGCCTAAGACATTTGAATCCAAGGACTCTTGCCGCACAGCCGATCACTTTGTCCCGCTGGAGAAAGTCGAGGCCGCTGATGCGCCGAGAAGAATCCGCCGTTGGGTTTCGTGCCACCCGAAAACCACAAAGACACTGACGACCCAACGCCCTTGCTGGGCCACAGTTCTTCAGTGACTCTTTGCGGCAGCGAACTATTGATGTTGAGGTGCAACGCACGCCTCGTCTATGCAGGATGTCCGCGTCCGATCATCGATGAGCACCACCTGGATCGAAGCTGCTGCCTCGACGCCATCAAACCTTTTCATCGACGAGACTCAACGCCAAGGTTCACCTTCTTCAAGGACTATCAACGATCTGTGACTCCTGCCTTAAAGGGGGTCACTCAAGAAGGATCTGTCGACGACCCATCGAAGAAATTTGCTATACCAGATACATTGGGGCGGTAGAACAATTATAGAAAGAGATAAGACTCATATAAACAATATATGGACTGGGCTTGTTTTATATCTTTATTTACAGGTTGCCCAGGTGGGGTGGGGGGTCCTCATACAGAATTGTGCCTAATGGTAGGGGCCCAGTATTCTGCCTATTGTTTAACCAACCTGCTTTCCTCTTATGTCTATTGTTGGTTCACTTTATTAACTGATTTGTATGACATTTGAACTGAGTACAGTTGATGCATTTTAATGGAATCAAAGAGTAATTGTGGTACCACATAGAAACTGTATATATTTACCATTTTAGCACAAAGTGTGTTATTGTGATTGTGTACATAACTTGAGCCTATTTATATAAAGAACTGTGTTATCACTAACATAGTGTGTGGACATTCCTTTGTGGGTGCCTGGGGACTACACTGTACTTAGGAACCAGCCTGCATCACCTCCTGAGAGTTTAAGCCTTGATTGCTCGTCCATGATACCAAATAGAGAATCTTGGTTGGGGTGCTCTGTGCCTCTACTCTGCCATATAGAGAGCAGGAGTACAGATACCCCCTCCAGTCTTTACACTGGTGGCAGTGGTGGAATGCTAATGGTTTTCAGAATCAGCGTGTAACCTTGCCACTTACAAAATATCTACATTTTGTTAAATTGAGGTTTAATGTGTACTTGATAACTACATTACAAGCAATGGAATCTAATGCAAATGGTAAATTGACTAGGATGAGTTTAGAGGCTCTCCAGAGTGCTTGTGAAGCCAGGGAGTTAGACTTTGAGGATAAGTCTGGGGCTGTGCTGATAGCTGCCCTGGTGGACTGCCAGACTGATTGTGAAGCTCTTGAAGGGGGGATGCAACCAATGAGGACCCTGCCCCGGGGCTGTTATTGAATCTGATTCTGGGAACGCCACCATGCCTGCTGCCTCGGTTCCGAACCCCAGCACTGCTCTTCAGGGGGAAGCCCTGAAGATTGAACTTTTAAAATTGGAGCTACAACGGGAACAGTGAGCCTTTCAATATAAAAAGTTGGAAACAGAGTTGAAGAAAGAGGAGTTGGCACAACAAGTGATACTCAAAGACAGGGACACTGATCACCAGAAAGTTCAGCTGGAAAGAGCTAGAGTGGAGACTTCAGCGAAAACATTTGAGAGTGTCAGGTCCCCCGACCCCAAGTTTATGAAAGATTTGGTTGGTGTGTATGTGGAGGGTTCTGATATCCTCCAATGGATTGAAGCATTTGAGATGGCTTGTTGTGGAATTCATGCTGTTGATAAAAGAGATTGGGCTAAGTGTTAGTGAAGCAGAGTGCCTCAGACTGGATATTACTGTATTCTGAAACTGAGTGTAGAAGAAAGAATTCAGTATAAGTGCATGAAGTCTTCTTTGATTGCCAAGTTTGGCAAGACACCTACCTAATACCTTAAAAGGTTCAAGGATTTTAAGAAAAGAGAGAATGTGTCTTGGGTTGACTGGGTGAGTGCTGCACATATGAACATGATGGGGTGGATTGATGGTTACCAGGTGAACACTTTTGTTTAATTTGTACCACCTTTTGTTTTTTGAGCATTTTCCTGAAGCCTCTTCACCAGAGTTGTGTCAGTATGTTGCTGACCAGAACATTTTAGATCCCTTTAAGCTGGCCAGGCTGCCTGACAAGTGGGTCTCCCACTGGGTGTCCCCTAAGGACTCCAGTGGGAAGAACAAAGACAAAGAAAAGGGGGCCTCTCAGAAGGCTGAGGAGTCCTAAAAGCAGTCACAGTCGGGTAAATCAAAACCTTCCTCTCCTAAGACCCACATATCTAGTGGGGATAAGTCCTATGTGGATGGGAGTAAGAGTAGTGGTCCCCCTACTGCAAAGCAGGTTCCTGGTGGTTCCAGCACCATACCCCGCATTCCTGGCACTTGTTGGGACTGTGGGGCTCTGGACCACAAGAAGGGTGACCCCAAGTGTAAAGATAAGGCACTTGGAGTCCAGGCTGTCAGCCTGACCTATCCTTACCCCATGCCTGAGGTGGATGCCACTATCCTCCCCTCCTCTACAGGAAGCACATTTGGTGCTCCTATAGCACTTTCCCTAGTGTCCCTTGGGGCCTGGGACCAGTACACAGAAGTACTGGCTACTATCCCACAGAATACCCGTAGGTTTTTGAGAAGTGTCCTCTTGAATGGTCAGCCTTCTACTGGCTTGAGAGACACTGGGGCAAGTATGACAGTGGTGGACAGGACCCTGCTCAAGCCAGAGGACTATTTAGGTGCTCCTCTGAGAACCACCAGGTTAGCTGGTGGGCCTCCCAAATTATCGCATGTAGCCTTAGTCAATATTATGATTGGAGACAAGACAGCAAAGATTCCTGTCCTGGTTCAGGACAATGTATCGGCTAACATTTTGTTAGGCAATGATCTAGTGGAGTTGGGGTTGATTTCTGATGGTCTTCCCCGTACTGTTGCTGCAGTCACTAGGTCACAGGAACCTCTGGGTCTGACTGCCAGTCATGTACCCAAGCCAAAGGCAAGAAGACAGAGGGTAAGAAGGCCACCTCTGTGGAGGGGGCTCCTTCTCTTCCTGCTGCTCCAGCAGCACCTACTGGGATTCATGCTCTGGATGGGCTGGGTCCAGTGGTAAACCCAAACTCAACTTCTGAGGGAGAAGAGACAGAAGACCCTCTTGCGGGAGAGATGCTCAACCCAGAGGATCACCCTGACCTTCAATGCCTGCTGGCTGAAGGGGGACGGTCCAGGGGTGACTTCTGTAGGGGACAGAGAGAGTGCCACTCTCTTGAGGGTCTGAGGAAATGGGCCCTGGCACAGGCACAAGGAGAAGTACCTAGGTCTTTCTGAATTTATTGGGAGGGTGAGCTTTTTAGTCGCGAGCCCACTAAGCCTGAACCTGGTGCCCTCAAGAGGTTGGTGGTACCCCAGGTTTACAGGCCCTTCCTACTGCAGTTGGTGCATGAGGTGCCATTGGCTAGTCATCTTGGGACCAAGAAGACAAAACAAAGGCTCTCTGCACATTTCTACTGGCTCCGGATGGGAGCAGAAGTGGAGTCCCACTGCAGGACCTGCCCAACTTGTCAGTTGTCTGTCAAGACTGGAGGCAGTTTCATTGCCCCACTGCAGCCATTGCCAGTTGTTGGCAGATCATTTGAGAGGGTGGGCATTGACATTGTCAGTCACCTTGACCCTCCCACTTCAGGTGGACATCGGTTCATCCTGGTCTTGGTAGATCATGCCACCAGGTACCCTGAGGCTATACCCCTTTGGACTGTTACTCCCAGGTGGTTGCCAAGGCGCTCCTGGGCATTTTCACCAGAGTTGGATTCCCTAAAGAGGTTGTCTCTGACAGAGGATCCAACTTCATGTTGAGTTACATGAAAACAGTGTGGAAAGAGTGCACCACACTCTTTGAGCAGGAGTACAGATACCCCCCTCCAGTCTTTACACTGAGCTTCTCTTCTATCCCCTTGCTCTGTGTGATATTTTGGAATGACTAGAGACTGTGATAAAGCAGCATGGTCACTTTCCCCTTTGGTTCTAAAGTCAGATAAATAACCATTTCTCCAACTAGATAAAAAAAATAATCTGTTATTGATGAACCTCAGCTACCCCTAAAGGTCAAGTTCCCCACTGAAGGAGCTCTTCCATGAAATAACTTCAAGTCCTATTTGTACATATAAAAGAAAGGTTTGAGCCCTGGTTCTTCTTCTGTGTCAATGAATTCTATATTATTAACATCACCTATGTTTCCATTTAAATCACAGCATAAAGTATCATTTGATTAATACAATCCAGAAAAGTAATCGCACTTAGCTTACACAAGTCTATATCTAGAGAGCTTAGAAAAGAATTCAATTTATTAGCGCCTGGTCTTATGTAGCAGTTTGCTACATATAACCTTCATTTGTTTGTGAGTACAAGTTCAACTATTAAATATTCTGAAGTGTTCACACAGCAAATGCAAGAGCTGCCAAGAAGCTAGTAAACAGGGGCTACTAGAATTGCTCCCTCTAGCATTGGCTAAAGCCAAGCTACGCACAGACAAAACAAATGTAAATTCGTAGGGAATTTAATCTCTTGCAAGCAGATGGCATTATACGTATTAATACATGCTAATGGTTTCTCCTCCTCTAGCTAGGAACCAAGCCCTTCTATAGGGTTTTCCATGAAAAACGAACCAAAGGAATCGAAGAAAAATGACCGAATTTTATGGGCTCGAATTACCAAAATACTTGGGGCCTTTTTAGCATTTTAAAAAAAAATAATAATGCAGGGGGTGACCCCTCGAAGTATCCACTTCGACCTACTGCAAGTTATGCCCTTACCCCATCACCCAACAATGTTTGTAAACAAATGTGCAAACAATGCGAAATAAATCGTGCAAAAAAAAAGCAGTCATTTCTTCCTCGATTTTTTTCCGAATCATCTTTTTCTACGAATAAATAACCTTCCATGTCATTGAGCCACATTGTACAATATCACATTCATAAATGCTCTTAGAATGCTTATCCTAGTGCATACACATGTTCATTTGTGATTACTTCAGTTCACATGTGAGATTGGAACTGAAAGCATGAGCGAGATAGGTTTGAGATTTAGAGAGAAGTAGCAAAAAGTATCCATTCTAAGAACGGGTTTTGTGGACAAAGAAGACAACACCCTCATCAATTGTTGAAAATCAATGATCCTGTAGGTCGCTGTTCCGATTCACTAATCAATTGATGTACATTGCACTCTGAAGTAAAATGCACTGAGAATGGGCGTGTGTGGCTGGCTGACATACCCCGAAGCAGACATTGGGGGAGGCAAGAGTTGGTGTGCTGCTGCATACTGGGACCTACTGTGCTCCCTCCCCACTTGTTACCTCATCCTGGCATGGTGCAGTTCGTTGTAGTGCATTGCGGTGCAAATGTCCCAGAAACCATGCATTCTAGGGTTGAGGACCGGACCTTCTACGACCACATTGATGTTTCGCTGTTTTCAGGCAACCGACTACGGGGAAAGGAGTGGAGTGCCCACATGTCATGTAGCCAGTAATGCCTCGGGGGTCCCTGTTAGGGAGAATTCTCTTCTAAGGCTAATTTCCCTTACCTATAGAGTCCCCCAGCAGCTTTGCTGGATTTGAAGGGTTTCTTTTTTTCTCCTGCTAAGAGTGAGACCCTTTTTTTCCCACTCTTAGGCAGATTGCTAGTGTGTGTTTTAGGCTATCTTGTGTGCTTCTGGTCTATGGGGTTTTTCTCACCCTCATAGGAATCATCTATTTAACATGTGTGGTACACAGAACCCTCTGTGCCGTACCACATGGGTGTCGTAGCGACCCCCAAACATAGACTCCATACCATGGGACTGACTACTGTCTCCCAGGGCATGTAAAGTCCCCATTGACTTTACTAGTCAATTCTTATGAACAAAACCAGTACAACCCATCTTACTATGGAGGTACTGGGAAGGGTTAATAGTTTTTCCCTAACGTCTCTGTATCCCTACAGCCCCCCCTTCCCAGCACTTGTCTGCAATTACCTTGCACTTGCCACCAGCTGGCCCTTATTATTTATCTTGTTATTCTACTAACCCTGTACTGCACTTTCCCCTCTCCCTTTCCCCTTGCACTTTTCCCTTCCCCTCTACCCTTGTACTTGCACGATCTGAATGACACCTGGCCTAGTAGGATAGTTGTCTATCTCCCCTTTTGTTCCCCCACTCCTCGTCGCGCCTTGAAACACTTGTGTATAGGCGCGTTATGAATGACCTATCATATCATAACGTTCATTTTCGAGGGGGTACCGTAAAGTCCCTCTCTCAAAAGTTTCTGGCTGGTGGCAGTGGTTACTACTGTAAATATTCGACCGCAAATATTTCCCTATGGGATTTTCCCATTGTTCGAGGCTACCACTTTTACTGACAGCCTCTAACATACCGCCGGGTTATTTTAATATTAACTTTACTCCGGTAGGTTTTTATTGCCAGAACTTCCATTATATTTCTTTCTCGTGTCTTTCTCTATAATCCTAACGCAGGTCGGGGATCCTTTGTTCGTCCTTTTGGCGGGCTTCTGCACAGAAGCCTGCTCTCTGCGCCACTGAGTCTGGGATAGACAGAATGTGTCGGAGGGGGAATAGGCACCCTGGACAGGGTTGCCTATGCAACCCAAGTCGCACTCTGCCCTGGTAGGCTGGGGTGTTCTCCCGCCAGGAGAGCCACCCCACTGTGTGAGTGACAGCTAGGCTGTATGAACGGGGGTCTTGCTGCATAAAAGCAGGGTCCTGAGGACTGGAGGTCAAGACGTTGCCACTGGAACTAAGAAACCGAAGAGGAGAGAAGCTAAGGACATCTGTAACGACTGAACCACCGGTGAAGCCCTGCTGCAGATCCCCACCACTTTTCTCCAACGACTTCAGAAGATCTTCCTCTGCAAGAGTCTTCTTCCCTTGAGCTGGTGGGGCCAACCAGTTTGCCAATCGCCTTCCCGGACCTGCCTTGGTCGAATCGCCAGTGCCAAGCACTAGCAGACTGGATAGCCAGGCACCCGTCCACCAGGACCGCGATTTAAAGGAGCGTACCTTTTATTCGTTTTGGCAGCACCGCGGCTGGTTTCATCCCTGGGCAGGGCAGTAACTCGAACCTTCCTCCACGATGAGAGTCTCTCTTCCTCTGCTGGATCCCCCGAACTGCAGGAACTGCCAGAAACTACCGCCACCACAGGAGCCTCTTCCACTTTTAAGGTACATTGTTCCACCAGGCCTCCCGTTTCGTTGGGTACTGCTAAAGGTGTTTTAAATCCTTTACTTACCTACTGGGTTGGCCGCCCCTATCCTCTAACATTGTCTTTCACCTTCTGCAACCGCCTTTTCGAACCGTTAAACCAAGACTTGACTGCAGCTATTAGATCATTTTGCTCCTGGGCACATTGCCCTGTACCATTGAGTCTGGCACAGGCCTATTGACTCTGGCTAAATCTGTTATAAATGCCTTCTCTAGATTGCTTCTCACCTAGAAATGTATTGGTGCACCTAACTCTTATAACCACCTTTTCCTTCCCTTTCTTTTTACTTGTGAAGTGCCATTTTGCTCGGTTTTCACCTCAGTATTGCATATGCTAAAGTACTGCCTTGCCTAACTTGTTCACAATCTTCTTGGGGAGTGTTGCTGGTGTGTCAAAGAGTATAAACCTGTATAACTTGTCCTTTCCCTCCCTTTTGAGAAATTGATAGAGTGCCATTTCTGCTTGGTTTTCAATGTTCCGTTTTCTTCAGTTTTCACTCTTGCTCAAACATGTTTACAATTTAAATAGGGAGCTGTGTATACTTTTCTTGACTGATTTAACTTGCTTTTATAACAGTGATTTGTGTGTGAACATCAGAGTGTGTAAAATAAATATATATATTCTTTTTGATACAAAGCTTTGGTCAGGGTTTCCTTGTTCCATAGTATTGTAGTCCTAATGTGTAAACCCTGAATACTGCTCATCTCCCTCTTGAGATAAGTCTGACTGCTTAGCCACAGCTACCAACTAAATCTTTGTGGTACAGACTGATACCAAAGGGGATTTATTGCATATACCTGTAGTCTTAATCTTCTGTAGTGCTCCCTAAGGGAACTGCACAGGTAACTATGCAGATATTGGTGCAGATTGGTGAAACGGTGTGGAATTGTTTGATAAGGTTTGCGCTCTCTAGATGACATGAATACAATAAATAAAATAATTATAGAAATTGAGAGAAATGAAGACTGGTAGGGAATGAAAGAGGGGGAAAGAATAATCAGAGAGAAGGGGAAGACTACGGAAAGAAGAAAGGGGCAGCAGCAGCACCACCACCACAATTGGGTGTGATAGCATGCAGGTTAGACACACATTTCAGCAATAGTCCCTCGATCTGCTGAGCTACCTTTTTCAGATATCATTTACCTTATTTTAATTTCCCATCAACCTACAGTTTCCTTCCCTTGTGCCTCATCTTCAATGCACCTGTAGCTCCCTGTTCCTTGCAATACTCTTTCAAACCTTTGTACCCTTCTGCTCCATTTCTTAACCCTTAGCTCAGTCCCCTTTACTGACACAGCACTCACCCCCTTCCTTTGCCCATATTGCCCAGTCACCGCTTCCTTACCACTCACCCCCTTCAATTGCCCATCACACCAAGGACCTTCTTTCCCCCTCCCCTCCTTTCAATGCCCTGGCTAACATGTTGACAGTAGACTACTTTGATTTGCCAGCCAGCCTCTGCCAGGCACAAGGAGCTGTGATCAGGGTCTTGCTGCTAATTGTTCCAGTGTGTTCTATACTTGGACAACCCAGAGATACAGATGGCAAGGGGACTTGGCTTTCACTGTGTTCCTGAGTTTCACCTTTGTGGACATTCAGTTGCATACTTGAATTCATGGAGGCAGACAATACCCTGAGGGGAGTCGGTCTGAAAGCTTGTGATGGAGAAGATAGTGCAACCTATTATATTTGTCAAGTCAGAATAACTTCCTTTCGGGCACAGCCCATTAAAGTATACAACATGACATATGTAAAATGCAGATACAAATGTCATCAATTTACATATCATGTATAAGTAATACATAATAAAAATGTACTGTAAACGTATGGTTACCTTGCGCAGATTCTTAAACTTGGGGCTGCTGTTAGCTAAACATTGCATATTGATGAGCTGGACACAGTGGGTGGCCCTAACAGTGGAAATGTGGCAGTTGGCTTCTATTTGGGCAAACAATATGGAAGAGGTGTATATATAACACTACTTCCCACCAAGTGCCACCCTAAAGACATTTGGTCTGGCGAGTGCCTGCGTGAGGCAGCGACTTCTGCAACAGATCATGAAGCAGATGTGTAATGTATGCACAGTGTGACTTTGAATTTTTTTCTATATATGTACTAAGTCAATGATTCTAATTTTGATATAAGGTGTGATATGGTTATTGTATGCAGTTTGCCAAGGTTAATACATAACATCAACAACCTGCAAAAATTAAAAATAATCCAGGCATAATCCCTACAATTGGGCACAATTTGTCATACAAGATCTTTGTACAGTACACACGTTTTCCATAACCTAAGGGCAGCTATCAGATAACGTTCAAGACACTGCAGGGCAACATTACATTGTGTATAACCATGAAACCTCCAACCGCTTCAAAAATCTTGACCTTAACTGATTATACAAAGGACAAAAAAAAGGAATGTATTATATTTCCGGCTTGAAAGGCGTCAAAATGGCAGGTTCCTACTGTCTGCTGACCATTTAGCTGTGTTAGCGGCTATGTGTAACTGATTCATTGGAAACAGTATAACATAGCGCCTGGCAACTGGATTAGGTATAACGTTTTAGTAATTAGTCAGGTCCTTGTTGGCATAAGAGTGTGGCAAGAAGGATCGAACAGAGTATTTTTGCTGACAAAGATCCATCAGTAGGGCATCATTCTGTTCTGTGTACCCTCTTTTCATATAGCTTTGACCTGAGTGGGGATAGAGGATGGTTCCAAAAAATGTTGACATGCCTACAGATGAGAATAACGTTTAACACTACTCAGCCCATGTATTGCTTTGTTATTATCAAGAGACAAGGCATCCAATAAAATACCTTTAACTTTGCTTTACCGCTTAGCCAGATATAACATCAAAAACGTTCTGGTGTTCGTAAAAGATTATTCAAAGTGGGAGTTACTTGAGCTTCTAAAAATATTAGTTTGTTGGCTGTTGTCAGGCATACTCCCAAAAGGGTATGCAGAAATTGTTGCTCGACTATATCTAATTGTGTGACCGATGATAGAGGCCACATACCACTAGCATAGCGTGCAAGACCACAGCATTTTGCCTCATATACGTTTAAAGCCAGACCAATTGCGCCTATGCCATAGTGATTGGCAAAATGGAGGACGACTCCTGCTCCCGGTTTCATTTTAGTGGCAATCTTGTTAACTTGAGTGTGCCAGTCGCCTGTAAAAGAAAATGTAACCTCCAAGTAATCACATTTTTCTACTTTTAGCAATTCATGATTGCTAATGTATAAGTGAACTGCTCTCAAAGTCTTGTTTGTGTAAACCATAATTTACAATTTGGTGGTGTTAATTGTCAGTTTCCGTAAGGACATACATTTATTGTAACGGTTCAGAAGGGCTTGCAGACTGGCCGCAGTACGGCCTATCAATACAGCATCATCTGCCTAAGAAAGACATGCAAGATACCTACCCGTTGGACGAGGTACATATAGGGTGCTACTAAGTAGGTAATCTTGCAAACCATTTAAATTAAGGTTAAATAATAGCCGAGCAAGGCACATCCCTGTTTGACACCTTGGTTAATTGGAAACATTTTGGTTTTGACACCATTTTTACCAAAGGTAAGAAACGCTTTGATGCTGCTATGAAGTTGAACCAGAAGACTAAGAAGTTCCTTATCTATACGCAACTTTAGGCATAAGTGCCGTAAGATTGATTGGTCAATACTGTCAAAAGCTATGGACACGTCCAGAAAAGCTGAGAAAACATATTCTATGCGGTACGACGTCCTTTCATGGCCTGCTTTTACATCGCCAGGCTTTTAAATGTGCACATTACATCGAATGTGCTCACATATTTTTTTAGGGGGGTGGGAAAGGGCAAATAAGGGTTTGGGCGGGTGGGCAATAGTAAAAAATAAGTGTGGGTGGAATGTGCACGTTTAAAAGCCTGGCGATGTAAAAGCAGGCGATGAAATCACATGGAACCTTCTATACAGTCCGGTCCTAGTCCACAATTAACGCTAAATTTAAACATTGTTCGCTTGTACCAGGTGAATTACGAAAACCTAATAGAAGATTGGAGATTAGGTTGTTATCGTCAGCCCACAGTGAAAGTTTTCTCAACATTAACTTGCCCAACAAGTTTAATGAAATATCTGTAAGGGATATTGGTCCATAGGGTTTTTGTAGGGCTCAATTCTGTTTTGTAAAAATAGGGGTTATGATAGAAAGAAGCCAACACAGTGTATTTTTTCTTGAGACAAGTATAGCACAAAAAGTGTTACATAATATGGTTGCCCAGATAAAAACATTTGATTTGTAACGATCCCCTGGGATTTCATCGAATCCCAGTGTTTTACAGATGCCAATGGTGTTACATAAGTCGATACCTTGTCTATAATTAAACCTTGAACTAACACATTTTATAGAAATGATGAATCTACAATAGGACTAACCAAGTATGATGCCCATAAACTTCAACAAAACATTTAAACCAGATGTCACCAGGAATATTCTCCTGTAAGGCATCAGAAATGCTGTTGGAATCTGAATCAGAAGCAACCATTCGCAAGAAGGGTCTCCCGTCTTTTGAATAGGATGTCAACAGAAGCTGATCCATACCTGCTTTTGAACCTCAGATTTTACTTCGGTGAGGGTTGTCATATATTGGGATCTGGACTTAATAACATCCGATTTCACCACCTGATGGACTTTTAAGCATGAGAGAAGATGTGCTTGACTCATTTATAATCTTTATTTAACCAAGTTTTACAAGGAGCGTCTTGTTGAATAGACTTTGCAGAACAGGACATAACAACATAATGATATTGGAAATCAAGTTATCAATCATTTGGGTAGATGTTATATCCAACGAGAGACATGCTAACATTTTTGGTTTTGCTAAATAGAAAAGCTTATTAACATAATCGTCCCCTTGCTCGTTGCACCACTTTATGTGTCTTCTATTGGTCAAACTAGATACAGGTCTTGAGGACAATCCGGCTTAAGTAAGAGCCATAGGAGAACGTATTTTTAATGGAGAGAGAAGTGGTCGCTTTCGGTTCTAGTTATAACCTGAAGGTTAACGATCTTTGCCCAATCCTGTAATCTACAGATGGCATAATCTATTAGGGTCAGAGGAGTCCTAATAAAGGTACCCCTGACGTGAGTATCAGAATTAGTCCACACATTCAAGGTAATCAATTTCTAATCTAATAGGAGGCTGATCAGTTGTATCCCTTGTGAATTTACAAAGAAGATTCAAAAATTGGCAAGGGTACGGACCAGGCCACAAATTCTTCAAGGTCAATGTCAAAATGGTCCATATTGCCAATCCTGGCATTAAAATCACCGACTATCAGTACATAATTCCAAAATGAGGTTTCTAGTACAGAAGAGGGAATAATGGAGTCATACATTGATTTCAAATAATCTATTAGTAATAATGTATGCATCTCATGTATATATACATTAATTAATAGATGTTGGATCCGTCATTAAGTGATAGACACATGACTTGAATGTTAATGTTACTAGTTGAGTGGCTCAAGACGGTGTGCAGCCATTTTTTCGAATGCAATATTTTCGAAAGTCAAAATGTCGAAAATATTTATTTGAAAAAAATGTCAAAAATACAAAATGTCTGATTTGTTTCTATATTTTTTCAAAAATATTAATAAATGCATTGTATAAGGTAAGCATATGTACTATATTTTTTCGAAAATATTAATACATGCAATGTAGGAGGTAAGCATATGTGTATTTATTTTTTAAATGTTTAACTTTACAATGTACAGTACTAACTTTTAATAATTATATGATTTAATAGACTATTTTATTTAACTTTAAATAAATATTAAACATAAATAAATATAAGTAGCATGCTATTTTCAAGTTGAACATCTAATATATACTTTGTCCATTAGATGGCGCTATTGCATTACAAATGTTCATATAGCTGTTTTTGTGATATTTGTTTTTGCACGTATGTTATGTGTGCGTACATATACGTAGGCGCCATTTTTAAAGTTCATTTCCAAACCATTTCCCTAGCGTTCGCGTTTCCGTTGCTCCGTTCATGGATTTTGTGGATTTTCTTTTTTTTTCCTGGATTTTTTTGGACCTAATGACTTTTTTGGGATTTTATGGGGGTTTTTTTGGTTTTATTGCCGGTGCATCGTGGAGTCTGGATTTTTTTTCTGTTTTTTTTGGAGTTGCACTTATTCTTCCGTGCTGGATTTTACTGTTTGAATTCAATGTTTGGATTTTTCTTTGCTTATTTTTTGGTCATTTTTCCATGGATTGTTGCTTGCACATTTGGATTTATGGAGTTTCCAGTTGGCGTATTTGGATACTCTTCTCTTTTGCAAGATTGGATCGTAGATGCCTCGGAAACGTAAGTTTTTTTTTAACATTTTAAATTAAATGCAACTGTATTGAGGAAGTTTTCTTTATTCTGCTCGTCAAATTCGCGTATTAGTTGTTCTAGTTTTTGTTTGTAATCTCTGTATTTTTTTCTTTTGGGTTCCTGGTTTGCCAATGAAATTGTTTGAGATAAGCAAAATTCTTGGTGTTGTTCCTCATTCTGCAATTCTTTTAAAAAATGCCACAAATTTGGGTTGTTGATATTGAAATTTTTATTTAATCTGCTATGCCAACCTTCTAATGCATTGTTGGTTCGTGGTGTACCTTCTAACGTTGCTTGGTAGCAATTCCACAACGTTACAGGGAATTTTGGCCTGCGTCTTGTTCCACTACGTGTCAATTGTCCTATTCAAGTGTTCTCCATATAGTCTAATAAGTCTGAATTTTCCTCCTTATGATTCTTATAATATTCACTCTCAATCAAATGTTCGTAAAAATGCACATCATGATCCTCTTTTACAAAAGCCAAAGCAAAAAGTTGTTTTATGTTGTATTGATAAGAACTGTCCTCTGTATATTTCGTGCTTAATCCTAGTTTTTGTAATTTTCTCCATATGCTCTGTGTAAAATGAAAAAAACATCCTTGTACCCTTGTCTTGTTGTATACTGTAGAAAATGCCTTAATTTGTGCGATTTCGTAGTCCATGATTATAGTATTTGGATGTGAATCAGGTGCAGTCTCTTTAATTTTGTTGAACACGATTTTATAAGTTTCCTCACTTTTCCTTGGCATCAAAACATATACAAGTGGTATGATTTTGTTATTAATTGTTCCATGAACGGTGAAAAACTGTTGAAACGGTTGTGGGCACACTTTAAATGGGGCGTCACTTTGCCAATGTTGACTCTGACTGAGATGTTGAAAGTTGCTAGCAGTTATTATTATTTTTTCATTGTTTATTTCCAGTGTGGCATGGTGGAAACTCTCTCTCCCTTTGCAGTCATTTTAAAAACGTCTGGTATTGTCTTATCAGTATATACCATTGGTGCGGGTGGCAGATTCTCTTTTTGTTGTTTGGTACGGTTTATCGTACGTTGCATTAATTTTTCTCCTGGTAATTGTGCCGATATATGCAAGGGTAATTTGTCACAAAAACTTGAAATCAATGACCCACTTGCTTCTCCTTGACTTTCCACAGCTTTTCGTTTAGTTCGTAAATTGTTTTTTTAATTATAATATTTGTTTGATCTGGTAGATGGTTGTGCTCATTTTTGGTCTTTACATTCAGAGCTTCAGTAATTGCTCTTGCGCTGCATTTTGATTTGCCATATTCTGCGCACTTCCAATAAGTCTGTTCTTTTTTTTCGGCTTCTTTATAGAAAATATAACCATTTAAAACCATCTGTTTTGCTCCTTTTTGTGAGGTGATATACTCCACCTTGTTCTCCATTGTTTACTCTTAAATAACAGAGGAAATAAACTGGTTTTATCATTCCTGTCACACATTTTTATATAGTAAGATACTTTAATGTCAAGTTACATGTTAGTTATGCTAATATTACCTGTTTTAGTCTGAAGTAACTCTATTCAATTCCCTGCAGTCCGATCTCAAGTGTGGTTCTGTCAGGTAATGACGGTTTTCCACAACCATTATTTGTTCCTTGGTACCTAGGCAAGGTTCTTTACTCGTGGTTGTCACCTATTTGCTTAACCCTTTCTACCCTTTTGTGTTGTGTATGAGGGGTGAGAGGGGGGCCGGGGACACGGGGGGGGTGGTGGGTGGCTGCAGACTTTTTTTTTTACATTTCTTTTTCAAACAATTGACTGTTTCAGTAATATGTATATCTTTTCGACATTATTTGTAGTTCAACATTATTTTTTCAATATTATCACTATAAACCGCTCAAGACAGTTACCATGGCATTTAAAAAGGTGGCCACAAATGTAATAGGCCCCCCCAACTACCCCTGAATGATGCCCCCTGGTTGCCAAAAACGCTGGCGTAAAGAAGGTATTATAGCCATGTATATATATGGATCAATTAGCCACGTCTCTTGGAATAAAATAATACTATCATTTCAAATGAAATTGTACCAGTCAGGATCCATCTGTTTGTTTTTAAGTTTGGCTATATTCCATGAAAGAATAGCGAGATGTTTTAATTGCTGTGAGGGGGTCGACGAGGTGAAGTCATAGATGTCAGCAAGTGGATTAATAGGATCCCTGACACCATTATTTATGCTTTGAGTTAAAGTTGTAGAATCAACTGTATAAGTATTTGGAGGAAGAATGCTTATGTTAGATTTGTTGGGAAGAGGATCCGAAAGGTGTCACTCTAGAATAATCAGGTCTTGATAGGTAGTAGTATGTGGAGGGATAGTAGAGATGTATTAATTAGGAAGGGAAAATTGAATATTTATATGTATTCACAAGGAAGGTGGTGTTTGCATTTTTTGGTCAGTATGATTGTATTTATGTCTTGAGTGTTTTTGTGACCCTGTAAAGTATATGTGGGAGGATGGATCTGTGTGTTCATGCTACTGTGTATATGTATATTTTGTTGATTTGTATTTGTGTTTTTTTGTTCACATCAGGGTTTTATGGACAAAATAATGAAAAACGATTGCAGTCTCACTTTACACTCTTCTAATAATTAAATATCTTAATTTACTTCTTTCTATGCATGTTTGACAACTGTGTCTGAAAGTCAGCAGCACCACAAACAATCCAAAAGCTGTTACTGTAAACACCATATATTGACATCCATGGGTGTTACGTGGGTGCTATTACATTAATGTTCTAATTAACTCACCAGTGGTCAAGACATTCCCTTCAACATAGAGGATGCATTATTATAAGGAGAATCTGAGGAAAACAAATAACAAGATCTACAGACACTTGTTTGCTTGGCGTATGGGCTGCAGCAGTGCCACCATTACCATCCAGGCTCCCATAATATGTTATTCAAATGTGTAAATTGCATGTGGGTAGTATTAACTTGTACCTGCCACCTAGGACCTAGGTTATTTACCCTCTCTCTGACTGTAGAAGCCCACATGTTGGGGCACCCAGGCACAATTGCAACATTGTTGAAATCTGCATGAGTACCTCACTCCACCTATACAGAGATCAAGCAGGTCTTACAGTACTCTTTTGATTCCAGGCAGGCTGGATTCTGTGTCAAAACCGGAGGCAAGCATTATGCTCATTTTCTTTATTGCAAACTCTTCAGCAGCCTTTAATCAAAACTCCAACATTCCATATTTAACCAGAAAACATTCTAAGAGGATCAGAAAATTACAAATCCCACAACTGAAACTCCTTGAGTAGTTTTCTACAACTTTAATCCTTCCAATTCCAGAGGTTGGATCCTCTTATGTCACATCATGTCCTCGACTCTTATTCAGCAAAAAAGTACCTTTTTGATGAGGTCTGCATGAAGTTGTCAGCATAGAATATTTAAATGTCGGGAAGTGCGTAGAACAATATTATCCAAATGTAGAAGATGTAGGCACTAAGAGGTGTGTGAACAGGACTGGGAAGAATGAAAAATCAAGGGCACATGTGGAAAGGTTGTCAGTTTAATAAAATGGCGCTATGCAGCACGGGAACTTGTGTGATAGTGTGGGCAGTAACAGCCAGTCCAATGAAGCAAACGGCACCCACATCAGGGTCAGCCCTTGTGCTGGGGAGACAGGTCATGTGACACACCACTGTCACAGGAAAAGCCAACAGTCATAACCGCGTGCATGAAACACAACATCAGGAGCTGTGTCAGGCGCAGACCAGACACAACCACAGCGGACAGTGATCACAGAATATGTTGAACGCATAGTTCAGACTGAGCAAACAGATTCAGCCCTATATTAACACAACGTGAAATAAGCGCAAAGCCATCCCTGCATGGTTTTCCATGCCAGAAATTCTCTGACAAGCAGTGTCAGTTTGAAAGGATCCTCACAGTTCGCTACAGTAGCTTGGCACAAAGCACGGGGCATAAATAGCTGTATAGAAATAGAGATATAAAAAAAGAAAGAAAAAAATGGAAGAGGATCCAGACTACACAGAGTGGAGGGAAGATGATGACCAGGGTGGTTTCGATTCAAGAGAGGACAAAGACCTCACTTTAAGTTATAAAAGTCTTGGGTGATTCATTCATGCAAGCAGTAGCCCAAGGGGTGAAACCACTGCAACAATAGCTGGAAGCCCTAGAGTCAATTCCAGGGGAGAGTGGAAACATTAAATATCGCAAAAGCGAGAGGCCCAAAGAGAACCGAGAATCCAGTCCAGGTGAGGGGCCATCCACAACACGCCTCATATAGAAGAATGGCTCAAGGGGGAGTAGCGCGACCCGAAAGAGGAATGGATCTTCTACACCTAAGGATCAGAGGGGGAGAGCCACCACTTGAAGGTGACTAACGTGCTTTATAGGATCAAGAAAGATTTTTTACAATGCTCAGCTGTGCACAACCTCATACCCAGTTCCTCTGGGGAGGATAATATAGGGGTTACACCAACCTCAACAGAGGAGCTGAATACAGGTGAATCCTAAGCTTCAGAGGCAGAGAGAGACACAACAGGAGAGTGGACAGTAGTGTTATCAAGAAGAGAAAAGTAGTGAAAGAGAGGGCTCTAGACAGAGATAATGAGAACATTTTCAGATGGGACAGTGTAAGACACCCAAAATTTGTGGATGGACGCCTTTCGCTAGGCTCACCCAATACATGGCTATGAGATTGCACAAACAACTGGAAAAAGAAGCAAGGTAAGAATTAAAACAGAATGCCCTAAACTCGAACTTCCCGGTAAAGTAAGGGATACAACAGAACTAGATCTGGGAATGATTACATTTGTAACAAAGGCCACCAGATACGTTCGAAAGGATTAGCCAGGGTCTGAAAGGGGTGCCGGGGCAAGCTCTTGGACATAGCAGGAACCCTCATTAAGATAATGGATTTAGTGGAGAGACCAAAAGACACGGGGGAGCAAGTAGATATGCAGACCATAGCTATTTAGTCTCAAAGAGCAGTGTGTCGTTTAGGGAATACAAACTGTATACTGTCATCGGAGCGAAGAAGACGCTTACTTTTAAAGGTAGCCAGCAGGCTAGGCCTCATGTGAAGTGGGAGAAGAAGCATAGGGCATACTATTTGGAGAGACATTTGCTAAAGAAATGAATACATTCGTAGGCACGTTTATGGCATTAGACAAAGCACAAGCTTCCATTAGGAGGATTTTCCTGGCATAGTTTTTTCCTCGACTTGCCACAGCAGGGGTTGCTTGGTCTGTCGATTCATAATGAAGAGAAGAACCCACAATGGCAGATCACAGTACTGGGAGAACAGACAATCTGACACTTTCTTCCCTTCAAGAGGCAGAAGTACTAGGGATCATACATTCATCAAGCCCCCATCTCAGGTGAGGAAAGGGGAACAACAGTATCCTCCAGTAGGGGGAAGGATGGCTTTGCTTATCCACAATTAGCACACGCTATCAAAGGATGCATGGGTGTTACAGACAGGAGCAGGGTTTCATTTAGAGTTCTTTCAGACTCCAGTTCAAGGGAGAGCCTCCGCACACATCCAGATGTGACGAAGGGACAAAGTTTTATTGGACGCAGAGGTTCAACAGCTAGTTCAAGAGGGAGTGATGGAGCCAAGCGTTTACCAGGCTTAAGTAAGATATTGTTGGTGCATAGGAAGGCAAAGTCAAGCCTATCATTAATTAAAAAAGGCTCACTAGGTGGCTAGTGTAGTGACATTTCAGGATGGAGGGAATTCACCTCCCAAGAGACATTCTGAGACAGAAATATTTGCTTGGGAGACTAGACGAAACAGATGAGTATCACATGATCCTCTTAGTGTAAGAGCAAAGGCCTTTCCTGCACTTTCAGTGGCGGAGTCAGCTATGGCAATTCAGGAGTTTACCCTTTGAGTTGTCCTCAATGCTTGGGCCTTTACCAAACTACTGAAGCTGGTAGCTGTGACCATAAGAGAGAAAGGGGTAAGAAGTATCTGCTATCTAGGCAATCTGCTAATTATGGCCCAGGAAAGAGAAACGCTAATGAAACAAGTGAATTGGACAATGTCCCTTCTATCATCAATAGAATTTCTGGTCAAAAAGAAGAAAATCGGAACTACATCAAACCAGATGTGTGGAGTTCCTGGGGTTCATAATCGACACAACAAAAGTGGCTGTGGAGCTCCCTCCCCAGAAATTGAGAGCGATAAGTACTCAGGTATCTGGCCAGATTATTGGGTCTATAAGCAGCATCTATTCAGGCCATCATTCCAAGCCTGAAGATCGAATATCTCCAAGGTGGGTGCAATATAATCAAGTCGTTTTTCTATATGAGGATGGGACATCAGAAACAAAATGCTGATTAGACAACTTAGAGGCAAGGAACATGTGTGCTATTTTGGGAGATGTTCCAGATGTAGTCATAGAATCAGATGCAAGCAAATTGGGATGGGGCATCAGATGCGGCTCGATTAACGAAGGAGGAAAGTGGTCTCAAAAAGAGTTGGAATCACATACCGACGGCTTAGAACTGTTAACAGGGTAATTGACAGTGATAATGCTAGCAAAAGACAATGTTAACTGCCGTTTTCTTCTCAGAATGGACAACATCTTTGCAGACAGATATATCAACCAAATGGGAGCAACAAACTCGAGAATACTAGCGTAACTAGCAAAGGATTTTTGGCATTACTGCCTGGAGTGGAGGATTTCAGTCAAGGCGGAGTACATCCTTGACTGGAACGTGCATTACCTTCCGGACTCAAGCAATTGGAAGATCAGCTGAGCAGTCCAGTGGGGTTAATTGGAGAGAGATCTTTTTGCATCAAGACTGAAGGTGCAGATATGCAGATATTTCAGCTGGAGGTTAGATCAGGATGAATTGGAGATAGATGCGTTCATTCAACAGTGGAGTTGGGAGTGAATTACACTTTCTCTCTGTTCAGGATGATAGTGAGATCTCTAGCGAAAGTACTCAGGGGCAAAGCAGTGGTGGTGATGGTGGTGAGAGCCTGGACATCGCAAATGTGGTTTCCATTCCTGAACAATCATTTATTAATGAAACAACTAACAAGGAAATGTGTTTAATTTAATGCAGCAGTGTGTCGGATGTCAGAGCCCTGGCGATCGATGGGAAGATTATTTCAACTCAAGGGGAAGCATTTAATATTGCAAAATGCATTTAATCAGGATCAAAATTCATAGTGTATCCATATTTTTCAGGTAACAGCAAGTCATGTGCATTGAGCTGCAATAAGGCTTACGAGAGAGCAACAGCAAAGCATACACCTCAAGCACTGACACTAACTTATTGCGCACAGGAAGCCTTTCAGACCAGTTTCCTTGCCCACTCTGACTAGATGGATGTGCAAACAGATGGAACAATCAGGGATAGCCATATCAAGGTTTGGAGTTGATTCTGTGAGAGGCAGTATAGAATCTAAAGCCTTTTTTAGTAGGTTTTAGGTTGGAGGACATACTAGATGCCGCAGACTGGTCTAACGACACAACCTTTAGAATGTTTTATTTTAAACTCAGTCAGGTACGTTTAAAGTGGTTTCAGAAGAAGTTTCTTGTCCAAAGGGCAGCTGAGCTGTCATGAGATTTGGAGGGGAGTTCCATTCGAGTCAAAAGAGTTAAGTTGTGTATAATTTATGGATTCAATACATAAATGGCGCATCAGATCATCAACAGAAGAGGCAGGCTCTAGGACAGGATGTGACATCAGAGGATCCGAGTTCTGGGATTGGGTGGATTGAATTTGTAGAAAACTACTCAAGGAGTGGTGGAAGTGTGCGAAAAAAAAGTAGTGGAACTATGTTCCCTAGTGGCATGCCCCCGCTGCCCACAAACCTCATTGCCACGCTGCCCCCCACACACAATACAAACCCTCAAAAACATACGCCCGCTGTTCAAGGGCACATTCTGTGCAGTGCGCAGTGCACTGAAGTGCAAGTTTCAACTTCTTCCTACAGTTTTATTTCAAAACGAAACCATTCTGAAACAGTTTCTTTTTTTAAAGTATAGGAAGAGTAAAACTTAATTAGAAAAAGTAGAGGAGCATTGCGCCCAACCTCTACCGCCCACTTCGACAACTGTACTCGAGAGGAGTTTCCGTTGGGGGAGTTGTCGTTTTTTGATCCTCTTAGAGTGTTTTCTGGTTAAATATAGAATGTTGGAGTTTTGTTTAAAGGCGGCTGAAGAGTTTGGAATAAACGTGCCTCTGTGGGCCTCATTACAAGTTTGGCGGTAGCCTTGCCGGTAAAACTGGCAGGCTGCCGCCAAACGTGCGATTTTTTTTCCAGCACCCGCGAATGCGCAATTACTGGATAATTACGGCCCCGCCGGACCCGGTAATTGCCCATTCGTGGGCGCCGGAAAAAAATGCTCCCCAGTCCCAATTGAGCCCCATATGGGAATGGGGAGGTCGGATGCACCAGCAGTATTCAGACCTGGCGGGCAGGAAGGCACCCGCAAGCAGAACTCGTAGTTTGCTGGTCCGGTAACAACGTTACCAGCAAGCTTACCGATACCGTTGTTACCGGACCGGCAAACTTATAAAGAGACCCTGTGTCTTAAATATAATCTAGACTCACTGTGCTAGTTGCCTGGGTGATCTTTATACGAAGGATTTTCTTTTTCGTAAAATGTTCTCTTTATATATTGCAGCCCTTGCCCAGGAAACAAGATCCCTGCCAGCCTGCTCACCCCTGTTGACCAGAACAGTAACTCCTGTGCTTGCTCTCTGGGGTCTGTAACTCTAACTTGCACATTGTGCCCATAGGCTGTTTTTTGGTCACAGTAATTCTGATGGGCATAGCAACAGAACATGGATTCTGATGGACTCTGTAGGCCTTGTAAAATAAGGACGCACACCAGCGGGATGAAGCAACGTCCTCTTTATTTGACTGCATAAACGAAAGTGAACCTTTTCTCTCCCCTTCCTCGGTCCATGTCACAACCACGTGACTTATCTCACAAGGCCCTTTCTCTGTCTTAAAGAGACAGGGGCCCGGTAACAACACCCTCGGACAAATGTCCCTGCGTGGGCTCAACATTCTTCAACCAGTCTTGATGGTTTCTTGATGGTCCTTTGCGGACGCCTTTGTGGCTCTTGTATAGGGTCACCATTGAGAGTGTCTAGCAGTTCTCCCTGATGTCGAGCCGGAGGCTCTGTGGGAATCCACGCTTCGTCCCTGGCGTCATGATACTCTCGATCTGGTTCAGGAGGTGCAGGCCTCTCCTCTTCTCCTCTGCTGGCAAGTTTAAACCGTGAACTGTTTCTGGTTATCTCCTTTTCAGCATTTGCATCGGTTATCATGGTCCCTTTGATGGCAGTGACTTGCAGAGGCTTCGGTGCAAACTGCGAGTCGGTTTTCTTGCTCGTGGTTTGTTGAACCCAGACTTCATCTCCTATGTGTAACTCCTTCGGTCGAGCTCCCCTTCTTTCATCTGTCTCTATTCATGTCTTTTCCTTCCGCTCAGTGTCCCTCCTTATGACCTCTGGGTCTGCTTTGGGCTGGTTTGCTGGGTTGCTGACAATACTGGTGCAGACCTGGTACTTCATCATTAGTTCCGCAGGGGTCCTGTTCGTGACTTCGGGCGTGTTGCGATAGTCCCTTAGCATTCGGCAGAGTGCCTTGTGTGGGTCAGTGCCTTCAACATGAGCCCTTTGCAGAGTCTTCTTGATTAAGGCCATAAACCTTTCTGCCATCCTGTTGGCTTGGGGCCAGCGTGGTGTGATTTTTTGATGGCTGAATCCCATGTGCTTTGCGAATACCCCAAACTCATGGCCGCTGAAGGGTGGGCCATTGTCCGACTTAATAGTCTCTGGGATTCCCCATTCACTGATGACCTCATCAAAGATGGCTGCTATCTGGGCAAATGCTGTGGATTTCGTCCTCTTCACAATAGGGAATCTGGCATGCTCGTCGATGAAAAGTAACGGGTACTCGACCGTCTCAAGGGGCCTGTAGAAATCTACAGCGACTTTCTCCAATGGGTGATCTGGAATCTGTGTCGGTCGGAGCATGACCGGGGTTTGGCTCTGGCCGTACATTGGCAAGCTACACAGTTTTTTACCCACTAGTCCACCAAAGCATCCAAGAACAGGAAGCAGACGTGACATCTGAGTTGCCGTTTGATATTGTCTGCCCCCGATGGCCTTCGTGGGGCGTCTTGATAACCTCCGAACTGAGGGTTGCCGGGATGACCAGTCGGCACCCTCTCAGGATGATAGTTTTGTCCTGTATGGCTAGTTCTGTGTGCACCTTGGCTAGCCTTTCAAGTTCATCCTTGCAAACACCTTGACGCCTGAGCACGGCACAGCGGAAGTCTTTCCATCAGTTGTTTTCGGTAAGGCTAATCGCCAAGGCCATGGAGGGGTCCGGCGCTGAGGCTGATGCCACTGTCTCGAGCAAAATAGCTGGAGGCAGCGCGTTGGACGTGACGTAGCTGATGTATTCAGTGTCTCCAAGATGGGGAACAGGCTTGCCTGCTGGGTGTCTTGATAAGTAGTCCGCCGGGGTCATTCTCACCTCCGGGCCGATGAATGATCTGAAAATCATACTCTTGGAGTCTGATGCCCCATCGCTCAATCCTCTGGGGCATTTTTGTCCTGGGGTTTCCAAAGAGTGACAGCAGAGCCTGGTGGTCTGTGATGAGGGTGAACCTCTTCCCTATCACGAAGTTGTGGAAGAGTTTGAATGCCCACACGGCTGCCAGGCTCTCTTTCTCGGCTTGCGAAAATGCTGATTCTGGAGGGGCCAGCGCCCTGCTGGCATATGCCACGATGTGTCTCGGATGGGCATCTGTTCCGCTGGTCTGAGCCAAGATGGCTCCCAGTCCCACTGGGCTTGCGTCCACCACAATTTCTGTATGCCATTCAGGGTCGAAGTAGGCAAGTCTTCTGGCTTCCGCCAGCGCATGTTTGATGGTATCAAATGCTGATTGGCACTAATTGGACCACATGAATGGGACCTCCTTCTGCAGCAACCGCTGTAGTGGCTCGGTGATGGTGACAAAGTGGGGGATGTATCTAGCACAGTAGCCCGCCATCCCCAAGAACGATCTGACATCAGCCACTTGGCACAGTTGCTGCAAATTGAATATGGGGGAAACTTTGTCAGCCTTTGGCTGAAAAGGTGTGCCCGAAGAATTTGAGTTTGGATTTGCTGAAACAGCACTTTTGCAGGTTAAGTGTCAATCCCGCCTTTTGAACGGCAGTGCAGATCGCACGTAGGGCTGTATAATGTTCTTCTCATGACTTCCCAAATACGAGAATGTCATCACTGTAGTTGAGTGTATCCTTGATCGGTCTGTTGGCCTGCCTGATGGCTTCATGGAAAATGTCGCCGCCGACAAAATGGCAAAATTCAGGCATTTGTAGCGAAAAGCCCGTCATGGGTGGCAAAGGTGGGGATGCCCCTGGATTCCGGGTGAAGTTCCATGTGATGGTAACCTTGGTTAAGGTCAAGTTTGGAAAAGAGGACGGCTCTGTTAAATTGAACTATCATGTCCTCTATTCTTGGGCCGGGATGTCGTTCCCGCTAGATGGCGGTGTTGGCCATTCTCATGTCTACGCAGAGTCTGAGGTGACCACCTTCTTTCAGTACAATGACGAGTGGTGAGACCCAAGGGGTTGGGCCCATGGCAGGTTCAATGAGGTCATCCTTTAGGAGTTGGTTGAGTTCATTGAATACGACTGCTTGAATATGAAAGCCGACTCTGCGTGGATGTTGAGGAACAGGGCGGACCGACAGATCAATGTGTAGTTTGACTGGAGGGCCTTTCATTTTGCCTAGCCCTCTCAATAGCAGCGGGAATTCCACCAGAATTGTCTCTTTTGTCATGGCAGGTGTTACTGACGGGTTGTCCTCCATGTTGCGCAGATCTGTTCTTTCATTTCAGGCATAGGGGCTGTCGAGAGGATGGTGTCACCTTCCTGGACATGGATATCAATTAGTCCCAGACATGAGGCCGTCCTGTAGCTCCAAAGGCATCTCCCTTTGGTTGGACTCCGGATCACGTGGATGACCATTGTCGTGACCCGATGCCGATGGATGAGCCGGCGCTTGAAGGATCCAATGGAATGGAGCAGGACGTCAGCGCCCCATTGAAAAATCTTGGAAGTTGTTTGTGTTAGTATTGGTCTGTCCTGGATTTGTTGAAATTCTTTCTCCCCCATGATATTCACGGTGGCCCCTGAATCGATGAGAAAGCAAAACTGTTTTCTGCATATCTCTACCAGTATCCGGGGTGCTTTTATTTTTATTTGTTTATTTGTAGAGCGCCGACCGCTCGCAAGCATCGGGGCGCATACGAGGAGACAGAGACACAAAAGAGGATAGTACATTGGACGTGACAGGTTGACACATAAGGAAGTTAGCAGTAGGTGGCGAGGGTTCTAATCAGGGATTACTTGAAGAGCAGAGTTTTAAGTTTTTTGCGGAAAACATGGAGATTAGTTTCCAGTCTGAGACATGTCGGAAGATTGTTCCAGAGGGTTGCCGCGCGGGTAGGGAAAGCTCTTAATAGACCTAGTTCTTTTTTGAATTTAGTAGTTGTTATCAAGCTCTTAGCTTCGGATCTTAATGTTCTGGTCGGGATGTAGAGTGTAAGTTTAGTCTTAAGGTAGGCGGGTGCTTTTCCATAAAGGCATTTGTGGGTTAGGCATAGGGACTTGAATTGTACACGGTCTTCCATTTTTAACCAGTGCAGGTCACGTCTGAAATCGCTAATGTGATCCCTCCTGGATTTTTGTTTGATGATTCTTATCGCCTGATTTTGAATCAGTTGGTACTTATGTAGGTTTTGCTTGCTGGTGCCAGCAAGGAGTGTGTTACCATAGTCCAAACGTGATAGGATGGTAGCTCTGGCAATGGTGGCACAATTCTTTTCATTAAGAAGAGGTCTAATTGCCTTGAGTAGTCTAATGTAGTAATTGCAGGTCTTGGTGACGTACAAAGCTTGAGCATCAGCGTTGAGTGAAGCTTCGAGAGTCATACAAAGTGTTTTGACCTTATCAGCTACTTCGATGTGGGATTCCTTGATTTGAAATGCCTTGTAGTCGGATGTCAGTTTGGCGCGCGCCTGAGAGGATCCAAATACCATCAACTCAGTTTTATTGCTATTCAGGCACATCCAGTTGTTGTTCATCCACACTTCGATGTTCTTGTAGAGGATGTTCAGTGTGATACTGTCCTTGGCATAATCACCGCTCAGTTCCATAACTAGCTGAGTATCGTCAGCGTAGTTAGTGAAAAACACTTGGAGTTGTTCTAATAATTCACACAAAAGGCGAATGTAGATATTAAATAGCAATGGTGACAGGCTAGCTCCCTGAGGAACTCCGCACGAGATGTTATGTTCGGTTGAGAATTTGTCTCCCCAATGAACACGTGATCTTCTATTCTCAAGAAATGAGGTGAGCCAGTTTATGGCTTTATTGGAACAGTTTGCAGTTTTGGCTAGTGCTTGTTGTAAAAGTCGGTGATCTAACAGATCGAACGCGGCACTTGGTCTAAAAGCACTAGTAAGCCAGTTTTGCCCTTGTCCATGATTTCCAGCATTTTTGTTTGGAGGTCTAGCATTGCTGTCTCAGTGCTGTGTGCAGCTCTGAAACCGGATTGTTGTGTGTGTAGTAACTCGTTTTTATCAACGAATTCCTGTAATTGTGCTGTAGCGACTTTGTCCATGATTTTAAGGGTGAAATTGCAGTTCGTAATAGGCCTCAAATTATTAGGGTCGCGTTGGTCTAAGTTGTCTTTTTTTACTAAAGGAGTAATGGTGACTTTTGTTATTTTTTCCGGCACTATTTTATCTCGGAAAGATGAGTTTACAATTTTCGTGAATAAAGGAGCAAAAATGTCCGAGTGTTCAAGTATTATTTTGGGAGGAAGCTTATTTTCCGCACATGACGATGGTTTCATTGAAGCCAGTGTTTTCTTCATGGTATCGATAGATATTTGCTGGAATTGGAATTTCTCTTTCCCCTTGTCAGTTGTTGGTTTTACTGAGGGTTAGGTTGGGGCTTGGTCTCGAGGGCAGATGCAATTAGTTCTCTAGCCTTGATGATTTTATTGGCAAAAGCTATCTGGGTGCTTTCACATTCCTGTTGGGAAGGGTTGAAATTGGGAGCCAGAGCCTGAGGTTTGTCAATAGATTTCAATATGTCAAAGAGTTTGCTGGTAGAACTCGATGATGCTTCGATTTGATTATTGAAGTAGTTCTTTTTAGCTTCGATAATGCTGTTCTTATATGATTTTTCTAGTGCCTTCCAACTGATCTTGTTGTCGATAGTTGGTTTTTTTTTGCCATTGTGTTTCTCTAAGTTTTTTCTCCTTTTTTAGGTTGCTTAGTACTGGGGTATACCATTTTTGATGGTTGGAATTAGGCCTGACTGTCTTTGCGCGATTGGGTGCTTTAAGATTTATCAGATTTAGTATCTGATGGTCATATTTGCTTATAATGGTGTCACAGGAGTCCGTTTCCTTGATGTCAGCCAGAATACTGTTGACGCAGGATTGTAGGTCTGCACTTGCGATATTTTTGAAATTTCTTGACTGTGCTTTCTTAGCATCATTAGCAGGTTTTTTTGCTAACTGCGGAATTAGGAGGTTGAAAACTACCTTGTAGTGATCAGTCCATATGCATGGGGTAGTGATGACATTATTTATTTCGATATTATAGGTAATGACCCAATCCAATTGATGGCCATTGGCCATGGTAGGGTCGTGATTCAATACATTGAAATTGATTTTTTGAAGATTTTTTTCAAGATGTATTGCTTCTTTGTCTTTGGCATCGCCGTGCCATCGATTCAAGTCTCCAAGAATAATTGTGGATTTATTCTGTTCTATTAATGAGTTGGCGTGGTGTATGAGTTCATCATTGAACTCCGAGTCGAGTGAGGGAGGTCTGTAAATAAGTAGGAAGTTGATACAATTATTATCTGTGGGACTATGTTTAAGGTGTAAAGTTTCACAGCCCAAACATGTTGATGTCGTGCTTATCTGGCTTCCCTATCATCCATAGTAAGGTTCACATATTCGTCTTGTGAGTTCAGATCATGTTGTTCGCTCTCATGTTCTTGGCCATAGGGTGTCATGGTGTACTGTCCATGGCGTGGAGGCGGTGGTCCGTCATACTCATCACGGAGTCATGGGTTCAGGTCCTGCGATCGAGCTCTTGTGGCTCGTCTTCTGGGTAGAGTTCTTCAACCACTCTCACATATCTCCTTGACCCTTGTTGGTGTGGGCAGATCTGGTAGGGCAGGTTCCGCAGTGTCCTTCAGTATAACCTGTACTGTGGCGTCGTGGGTGCTAGTGGAGTGGGAAATGGCCTGCCTTCTTGGCAAACTGACTGGAAGTGTCCTCTTCCACAATTTCCAAATTTCTGGGTGAGTGCGGGGCATGTTCCTGCATGGGGGAAAGGCCATCTCACAGCGGTAGCATGGCGCTGCATCCGTGGTGTTGTCTGGTAACTGGGTCCATTGCCTCTGTCTCCTCCTCGTGCAGTGTTCATGTGGATTGCCGCTATGACATTGCCTCTGTCTTGCTTGGATGTGGCGCTGATGAACATTTGAGTCGCTTGGATGTCGACTCTTTCGAGGATCCTGGCCATCTCGCTTACCTCTTCGATGGTGAGAGGTTTCTTGAGCAACTGCTTCTTGAGTGTCCGAGAGGTACACCCTTCAATCACTCATAGACAAATGGCTTCATCCAAGGAGAACGCATGGAACTGGCAGTGTGCACCTTTGATTCGTAGTTGGGTGATGAACTCATCTATGGTTTCATCTGCACTTTGGGTACACTGACTAAACATGTATCTTTCATAGTCTCTATTAGTCTCTATGACAAGCCTCTTGTTAAGGGCTGTGAGTAACGACGTGAAATCAGGGTGTTCAGCCACTGAAATGGTTTTAATCAATGTCTTGACTTCATTGCCAACTCTGTTAAGAAACATGCTACATAGACTTGGTGAGGTTTCTTCACCTGCTGCTGTGATTAAATTATTGAAGTCCTCAAGCCAATCTACCCACCGGGGTCCTTTGTCAGCTTGCAGGGTCATGGAGAATGGTGGAGGCATACGCCATGCGGTGGCAGTTGACTTTGTTGTGGGTGCTGAAGGCGCTGGGGCTTGCCCAGATTGATCGGGGGTGTGCTCATGGTGGTGGCAGGTTGGGTCATTCAGGCGTCTCTCAACTGGTGGCTGCGTCAAGGGACAGAGGTTTCTGTGTACGTGTGGCACCCTCTTTTGTTTTTAGAAGTGAGTCCCAGAAAGAAAAGGGCTTGTCATCCGCTCTGCCAGAGTGTGCCCTTCCTTCTGCCACTGTTCTATCACTTGAGTATATGGTCTGGACACAGTCCCTTCTGAGCTTGTTGGTCCCTTGTTTTATTATCTTTCTTTTCCTTTTCGTGTGAGGGAGAGTGGAATTTCTGCGGTTCCCCTACAGGCACCACGTGTATGTGGAGAGGAGGATGGAAGGAGCAGCACGGTGGGGGCACAGGCGACACCCACCTGGAATCTTTGCATGCAGAGCAGTGGGGGGGGGGAAGGAGCTTTATCTCTGGTGGATTGCCGCGTGGCTATGGGACAGCGCATGTCTCCTTGCACGCCGACCGTGGACATAGGACAACTTCATGTAGGAAGGCAGGCCCCGGGATCGGGTCTGCTTCAGGACTGAAGGTGTCAGGCGGGCCACCCGACATGCTGAAGGAAGGCGGGGCCTGGGATCGGGTCCACCGCAGGATGATCTGCGCAGCCACAGCGCAGCGGGATCACCCGTGCTTGGAAGGAGGAGAACGCTGGTGTACGAGGAATAAGCCTCGTCGCCAGTTGTTGGCCTCTGTAGGCCTTGTAAAATAAAGACGCACACCAGCAGGATGAAGCAACATCTTCTTTATTTGACTGCATAAATGAAAGTGAACCTTTTCTCTCCCCTCCCTCGGTCCAAGTCACAAACTACGTGACTTATCTCACGAGGCCCTGTTTCTGTCCTAAAGAGACAGGGGCCCGGTAACAGATTCCAATAACGTTACAGTGCACTATGCACATTCTAGAGGACATAATCTGCTACATGAATTCTGATAGAATGTCGTTGTTTATGCATGCCCACTATGTGTCCTGATGACATACGCATTTTGGATGCTACCTTCCTCCAAATCCTGCTATAGACGACGGTAATAACATTGCTGGTATGTGTTCACTTGTACACAAAGCCTAGGAATGTGTGCACACAAACATTCATTTTGCGCACACAGAGAAAGATAATTACAGGGAACATTAGCTCCAAACCACAACTGCACATGAACCTACTTTACGAAAATGTCAGCTTAATTGATATTTACAATGTAAATGGGTTGGGGAAATTCTAAACGTGGGTTTGAACATGGAATCTAAATGTGATTATGGCATTTAAATCACATATCCTTGCGCCGCTTTACTTTAGGAAAAACACCCAGGGTCTCCTGTTGTTTCAACAAAGTAAATTACTTTGAGGTCATTTACTTCTTTGCAAACCCTTCGAATTACTTTAGAAATTCATACATATTTGTATGGGTCAAGGGGTAGAACAGAGGTTTGGGGTCATGGGGTAGGTGTGGAAGTGAGGGGGAAGGGGGTGAGGAGGGTCTCACCCCCAATTGAAGAAAACACAATAATTCAAAAAATGATAAACAAAGTGATTGCAACGCAGTAAATTACCACAAAGTAATTCACTTTGTTGTAATAACATAGAACCACACGTCGAGGCTTGCCAGTTTACGCCATATCACTTGTTGTTAAAAGTGAGTTGAACATACTTAATCCTTGCCATGAATTTATATAGAATCATGTGTACAATTCGCAAATATGTATTATTCCCAAATTTGCACGAACATAAATAGAATCTGCATATGTGTGCAAACAGATGTTCAGTTTTATTTCGTCATATTGTAAGAAGGCTTTGAGATGTTTTTCTTAAACTTGAATGACTTAGGGGTTTGTTATTTCGCTGTCATACTAAAATTTAGAACACATGTGGAATGAAGCACGTCTTAAAATTAGACAGTTGTATGTCTGTTCCTGAAAATGTGATCCATTGAGAGTAATGCATACTTGTATATTGTACGAAAAATGTCCTGCAAACACATGATAAGGATTGTCTTTTGCCAGCACAAATAGACACATTACTGCTATCACATTCCAGCATCTTTCATGTTTATGATGTAATAGTTAAGCAATATGCCCCGAGCGGCGGGGGCATTACCGAGTCGGGTAATTCTCCGGGGCCCATAGTTATAGGCCCGAGCTGTGCCTTCTACCTGTGCCTGCCTCAGTGAACAGCGTGCCACCTTTTCTTGCCCATACCTATTATGCACAATGCTGGCCAGTTTCTGTTTGTCCCATAGGACTACATCACCCAGAAGGCCTGGTGGTGGAGGAGAGAGAATGAGCTGCTCAAGCAGGAAAAAGCCAACATTGAACTGCAAGATTGTGGTCCAATCTGAACATCAAACTGTTAATCCTGATGACACAGACTGTGACATTGATCCTAATTCAGCAGGACCATGAATTGGTCCACTTAACAAGCCTGCACCCCGGATGCTCTGCGTGACATGAAATGTGAAATTGTTTCTATATTCAACACAACCTCAAAGCCGTTCCAATATCAAATTGGCACATCCAGCGCTCCATTCAGTCCCAATACAAACGTTGAGGTTGACTGTATTCTGAGTGGGCCACCATGACCAATACCGGCGGACCACCATAAGAAAAGGTGGTGAGGCTTAAAGCCTGTTATATTTGTTTGCTTACCTGTAGCCCAACCCCTGTGGAAAAGGAAGACAAGTGGTTGGCCTCGGAAACCAGCTCTGGGAGAGAACCATCACATGGCAAAGGGGTGGGTGGGGAGGCACATGGCAATCAAGGTAGCGTGGGTTGTTCAGGTGAGGCCCAGGGAGGAGAAGGAGGATCAACAGACCATGCACAGGAAGGACAGTGCAGAGGAGTGTGGAGGAGGATTTCTGAAAGAGCGTGCAAGTTGAGGTATTTTTTGGTGGGAGAAAGTGGTACGTGTGTGCGAGAGTGTGTGCAAGATGACTGAGTGAGACTAACAGAGAAAGAGTAGAGAAGGAATGAGACTAAGAGGAACGGTGACTGGGAAAGTGAAAGGGAGGCGACTGCAGGAGAAAGTGTGATGGTGAGTAGAGTGTAGAGGAGAAGAGTAATATTGTGGATGAGGAGAGTAGCGTGGAGAGGAGAGAGCAGAAGTATGGAGATGGAGACAGGAATAGTGTGGAGATGGTGGGAGAGTAGTAGAGTGGAGAGGAGAGAGTCTTAGAGAGCGGGAGAGAGTAGGAGTATGAGAGAGAACATCAGAGAGGCAAAGAGTAAGAGAGAGGGTGAGAAAAGAAGAGTTGGATGAAGAGAAGGTAGGAGAAAACATCTGTACAAAATAGAATGCACAGTACAGGTAATATGTCATGGCAGCATGGTACAAATATAGGATAATGATGTACATCTTTTAAAGTTACTGAATAGTTGAGATTATAAAGTATTTTATGTATTATATTTTTCATATATTACACGGCCTGCGGTAGCGGTCGTGTAGTTATGGTTAAGTTGCTAAACCAACAGGAAGAGCACATTTTGGGCGGCTTATAACTTTGCTCCCACTGGACGAATCCTCACCAAACTTTGCAAAAAAAAAGTATATGGTCCGCTCTGAATTCTTTTTGCAAGTTAGGTGAGGTTTCGTCAAGGGGGGGCAAAGTTATAGGGGGGTCCCAACATACTTTATTTACATAGACATAATGGGAAGAAACTTTGCTCACGCCTACAGCCAAAACCGCTAGACCGATTTTCACCAAATCTGCGGCAGGAGCAGCTGCTTTGTCCCGAAAGCGTCCTTTTGTAAATTTGCTGTAAATCCGTCCAGTAGTTTTCTTTAAAATGAGCTAAACGTAAGTCAATAAAATGTGTGATATTTAGATTCAGTTCGCGGACCCATTTCTCTGTTCGGTCCGCGACAGTCATCTGATTGGCCTATTGGGCGGCGTGAAGTCCGCGGACATCGGGCGCTCCTGCTGATTGGATGGGGAAAAGCGTTAAATGCATCCGTTTTCTTGAAACGCCTGCCATGTTGGATTTGCAGACTTTTGCGGGTGTCACAGCAGTAGAAACCAAACAAAAACCGCAACAATCCATTTGTCCAACTCAACACACAATCTCTGGGGAGGTGGGGGGTGATGAGCATGGGATGGGATATGGCCCTAAGAAGCCGAAAAACGGGTGTTTCTCATCCCCCGAAAATCTGCAAACACCCCTTATGTCCTGGGTCAGTCCTGTCGTGTCCACGGACACTTCAGATGTCCTAGGAAATTTGTGCCTATTTCTGCATTACAGGGTTGGTGAAAAGCAATTTTTGGATGGCTTAAAACTGTGGTGACACCCAATGAAACAGCATGTAATTGTGGAATTTTATTCTAGACCTAATTCTGAATGGTTTTGCAAAGTTTGTTGGGATTCTGTCAAGAGGGGGCAAAATTAGTGGGGGGGTCCCAAAATAATGTAAATGCTTATAAATGTGGAGCTATTTGACGAATCTACACAAAAGTTTGCAAAAAGATTTTAGATCAAGATATAAATGTTTTTCTAAAGTTTGGTGGGATTTCCTCAAGAGGGGGCAAAATTAGGGGGGTCTCAACATTTTTAGATGGCTTATACCTTTTTTGCCGTTTGACGAATGTGGACAAAAGTTCTGAGAATGATTAAAGACCCAACCTTCAATGTTTGTGTAAAGACTGAATGGATTTTGTCAAGTGGGGGCTAAGTTATATGACTATTGTATGTGCATACATTTTGACACATTTGAAAAAATAAAACATGGGCAGATTTCAAGCAAACTCGTGTAAGAAGCATTGGCAAGGACCTTAAAACATGGTTTTGCAACTGTGCCTGTGTTTTATTTTTTGACAAGTTTCATAATGTAGGTACAAAAAATAGTGATATTCCTTTGGTGACTGAGGTATAGCCTGTGGCCATGGGCAGTGGCCAGATTGTCTGGGTCATGGTATAAGGTCATGACCCGGACAATCTGGCTACTGGCCATGACTGGAAGGGACAAACAATTGAGTTAAAGTGGCCATGTCCACCTGGGACCCGCTATGTGGTAAAGTTATTCGAAAGTAGGATAGGTTTGAAAGGGAAAAGAAATGTGCTTGTGGTAATATGGTCATAGGGTTCTGCAGGCTGCCATGGAAAGGGAAGAGGGTCTCTGTACGGAGCACTGCCTTCTCTTTTCATGGTGGCCATCGGGAAAAGTATTTTCCTTCCTACAGCGGGACGCCTCCGTAGGAAGAAAAATCTATATTTTATCACCCCAGGTTCCCGCTTTGGGAAACAGAGGTGCTAATGGCCTTTATCCCCCATTGCATGGGCTGCAATGGAGGATAATGGTCTGGACTTCTCATTATTTATGTATTTATTTATTTATAACGCGCGAAGCCCGCAGACATCAGGGAGCACACAGACACACTTTGCTTGGGCCAATAACTTGGGCTGCCGGGCTGTTATCCCTGTTCCGGTCCCTGGAACGGGGGATGAACTTCACATTATTCCCATTAGCATAACATAAAATGCTAATGGAAATGTTAGAAAAACGTGTTGAGTGTATGTACTTTACTGAGAAATGTAAAGTAGATGAAGTCCATAAGATCTTTTTTTTTAGTTCTATTTTTAACTGTGAAAGGTGGTTCCTAAAGGAACCTTTCTTTTGTTGTGTTAAAAAAAAATGTTTGCAGGTGAGGTTTGAACGTAAGGTGAGGAGGGAAATGAGGGAAGAGGCACCAAGCACTAATATGGAGGGACAGGTAAACAGGGGAAGATGTTGCGCGTGTGTTACTTCTAAGGCAGTGGGCAGTGTTTCTCATGCTCCTTGATTACAGCTTCAAACGACGTCGAAATTTGTTCCCCCTGCAGAGTGGTGTATTGAAGTATATACAGAGCACTGTTGTCTTCGAAAGATATGGACCAACAGCCTCTTTTATCGCTTGCAAGGTAGCTGGTGGGATTTTGTGTCCTACAGAAGTAGGCTGTGGTTACAGTATTGGTTGAGGAAGATGATGTGGTGGAAGACAGTGACTATTTGCTAAGAAAGGAACAATCTTTCTGAGAGCATTGCAGTAGTTAGATTTGATGTGGCGGCGCATGGAGGTGGTCCCATAGGAGTAATGTCCAGCTGTTCCGCAACTGAGTACAAAGTTGCACTCAGTCCATTTCACTTTTGTAGCTTTAGCCTTTCATACATTCCCACAGTGGTAAAGAACTGCCACGCTCTGGATTCTCTCTGGGTGCTAGAGGTAGGCACTTCTTCTACCTCATCTTCTTGGTCCTCTTTATTGTCTTTGGAAATACTGTGCTTTTTTTGTTGTGTGTCTCCTCCAGCTGGTGGTGGTGGTGGCTCCTGGGGAGGAGGGATGGCAATAGCTGATGCCATTTTTAAGATAAATAGCAGTTTTGCTAATATTCTTCCAAGTATGTGCTTTGTACTAGATTGTTTATGGATAATGAGTAAGAATAGGTGTAGGAACTGTGCAAGGGTACATTTTGCGCGTGAAAGTTCCTAGATCAGTAGAAAATGCAGTTACGAACTGTCCTCTAAGCAAGGACCCGAACGCGAAGTGCAAACACGTTCATGGACACATCATCATGCCCCGCGCAAGCCCATGGTCACGTGGCACTGTCTGGAAGTTCCACAATGACGTCAGACGTTCGAAAAAAGTAAAGAAGTGTTAAAAATGATGCTAGAAGGTGGGAAATGGCAGAGTTTTAAGGTGAAACGTTGTAAATTGGACAAAAACGTTGCTATATTGGTTTAAGTATGATATTAGTAAATTGTAGGAAAATAGCATGCACTGGTAAAAACCCATGGTATTCTCTGAAAAAAACTTTGTTAAGGAGACGTTATTGTTAAGTCGCACCAATAAAAACCTATACAATTCACAGAAAGAACGTTGTTAAAAGGGACTATATGTTTAAGTTGCACTAATAAAAACCTATGAAATTCAATGAAAAAACGTTGTTAAAGGGATGTTAAGGATTTTTGCAACATCCTGCTATATCTGTGATGTTTTCAACTTTATTCTGTGACCAGAAAATAACCTCCATCCTTTTTCCCTGACACCCACAAGCCTGTGTACCAATCTGGGAGTCTGTTTTGGAGCAAACAAATTGTGTTTTGAAGTGTTTCAGTTCGATTAACTTCAAAACAAACACTACTAGGTGGTAATGGTGCCCAGGGAGCACACTTTCCCAAAAGGGAAAGATCTTATATCCCTTTGAGGGCCGGGGAAAGATCTTATATCATGTTAAGACGGGTTCCTAAAGTCCTTTCAGTGGGTGGTCAAGCTATTCATCAGGCTGCTGGAGAAGGCCACAACTGATGTTGTTAGGGCTTATCCTGATCCTAGGGGTTGTTACTCATGTTGTGTGGCTTGTTTAATGCTTATGCCTTCCTTTGTTTTCAGCGGTATTTGCTGCATAAAATACATCTTACCCATGTGGTTGAAGCGTATCCTGAAATGTTAGTTTCTGGTCTATTTCCGGTTCTCAATCTTCATATAGAGGCCCATCCCCTTTAAAACCGCTGTAATCAGACGGTTGATGATAGCTCTGTAAGGAAGATTGGTCACAACCATGTTGTAGCCTCCCTATACTCCGAGGTGTGGTCGGTCAATTATTTATAGGGCAATTAATATGTGAAAGTCTGATTATTTACAGGGCATTTAAGTGGTGAGATACTGCTGAGTGGCCGTGCCTGCACCTGTGTGTTAGACCCCAGATCTACCAGTACGTTCATATTGCTTCTTGTTTGTGGCTTATGCAATCTTGGTCTGTGTCTGTGTGAGTCAGGTTGATTTACCAGGAAGGCCAACAAGTACAAGGAAAAGTCAGCAACTGCTATTAAAGATTTGCTTCAATCCTCCAAATCGGCTACACCTGGATCGACAGGCATGGACCAGATGCCTGCGGTAGACTATAACCCGCAGCTGGCTATGAAGGGTGACATTGCACAATTACTCCAATCTTGTTTTTAAATGTATTTATTTATATTTGTATATGGTTTATAAAAACCTTTACACACTTTTAAAAGAAATGGTTTGCAGATAAATTCCTTACAATTCCATTACAAACATTATATGAAAAACAATAAATTACAATTCTTATAATATAGTAATTTAGAAAATCATATAACATTAAATGAATACAGAGTCACAATTCCAATTAAAATAGTATTAAAAATAACTGAGAAGATAAATAGGAATAACACAGTAAAAGGCATCTAAAATCTTCCTAAAATCAGAAATGGGTGTAAAATAATGCATCCAAATAGATAGTTTTATATTTACAACTATTGCACTATGTACTATGTAGCATTAAAATACATTCACAATTTCTTGCATATTATATAACTCAATTAATTCAGGTTTTGGGAAATTATTCGGACATGGACTGTTTTCCAAACAAAATAAGCAGCCCCTAACATAACAACTGATTCAGCTGAAAAAATTGCAGCCAGAACTGATCCTTTTTAATATGTGCAATATTAGATACAGACTTTTTATAGCCATGAACATAATCCCTCTGTAGTTCTATATATTGTGTAAGAATATGGCTGGAGGTTTCGATTTTAAAGCCACATAGGCGACAAAGCCTTTCCTCCCTTGGAGTCCGAGTCCAACGACCAGTATGTTCAAAAGTGGGTAAAATGTTAAACTGTAAATAGATTATGAATCTTCTGATTTGTTTATCGCACATTTTGGTAAGATATAAACATGGAATACCCAATTTGAAGGACTGAGTACTATATTCTTTATACATAGTACGCTTAGATAAGTACTGAATATTCAAAGACATATCATACTCTTTTTGCCTTCTTCTTAATAAGAATCATTCGGTTAGTGTTTGTTAATATCTGCCCAAAATCTAAATCAAGAAGCTTCAAATAGACCATTTAAAATAGTTTGCATACTTTTTGCTTCTAGAGTCACAATTCCATCTAAATTAGTTTCTGGAATGGTCGGGAGTCCGTAAGTGATACTAGGGATGATACTAGTAGTACAAACCTTTATCAGACCTCCGATGCTATTACCACCTTTCTTATGCATAATACTCCTGAGAAGGAGCCACTTTTTCAAAATGTTTAAAGAAATAGAATTCCTTGCAACAAGCATTTTTAATAGGAACTCCTAAATAGTTATACACCTCGACTACCTCCAGCTTGACACCATTAACATACCAGGCAGATTTAACTGCTGTTCTGCTATGTCTAAATGTTACTTTTTTAGTTTTTAAGCCATTTATTTGAAGATGATTATTATGGGCATATTCACCTAAGGAATTAAGAGATCGTTGTAACCCAATAGGGGTACAATCCATAATGATAGTATCCTCAGCATACCCGATCCAGGGTACTGGAGTGGTCCCAATCATAGATGGGAAGTTGCAGACATTATTAATAAATTGATCCATATCCGCTACATACAAGCTACATGCTATAGGGTAGGGGCTAATACGCACCCTTCCTTAATGCCAATATTAGTAGGAATATCAGCAGTGAGTGCACCAGTGCTATTAACTTTAATTTTGACAGTGGTGTCAGAATACAATGAAATGATCAAATGTAATAAAATAGGATTAATCCCCCATTTTCAGAATTTTTCCCAAAGACACGGCCTAGAGACCGTGTCAAAGGCTTTATTAAAATCTATAAAGCAAACATAAAATCGATCCTGCTTTTTCTCTTTAGTGGCAGCAATGAAGTAATTAAGTAAGCTGATGTTAGTCAGCGTATTCATACCTCGACAAAAACCAGTTTGAAACGGACGTAGGATGTCATTATCAGAAATCTGCTTATTTAATTTTCTAAGGAGTAAAGCAGCAAAGACTTTTGGACTATGCAAAAGGAGATGGCAACTAGTCTTCGGGAACTGAAGGATTCTTTTCAGGAACTGACTCATAATGTGCAACAGGCTAAACACTAGCTGGGTGATCTTGAAACCGCCTTCTGCGATAAGGCTAATTCCTATTATCAGCTGGAACAGAGAGTGGCTGCTTGGAGATGCATAAGGCTTCTACGGACGAGTGGATGGAAGATAGTGAGAACCGTTCAAGAAGAAATAAAATACGAAATTAGAGGGATCCCACGTGAGATCTTGGACCGAGAATTAGTGGCATAGGTGCAAGAATTTTTCCCTGACATATTGGGTGCAGATGATGGAGCATTTCTCATGTTAGACCGCACGCGTATGGACTGGTGAAAAAAATCTTTTTCCTGATGTCCTGTTGAGAATCCACTTCTTCCGGACCAAGGAACTCATTTTTCAAAAGACTAGAACACAGCGCAGCATATCATTCAGAGGAAGCGAATTGCTGATATTTCAGAAACTAGCAAAATATCCAGAAGCGTCAACAAGGTTTATAGTCCAAAAATCGAAAAGAAAAAAGGTCGAAAGTCAAAATATCGAGAAAAAAAAGTCACAAAAAAAAGTCGAATTTCTTTTTTATTTGAAATGGGGGGTTCCCCCCAACACCCCCTTTTTTTAACCTTTTTTTTACATGCGAGGGCCAAAAAAAAGAAATAAATAAAAAATAAATATTCGACTTTTTTTTCGGCGTTATGTTTTCGATTTTTTTGTCTTTCAACATTTTATTTCCGATATTTTGACTGCACACCCGTCAACAAATGAGACCTCTGACTCAATGGTTGACAAATAAAGGTATTCAATATAAATAGGGTTATCCATTCTGTATTATGTTTAAATATTATGGGTTCAATACCAATTCACATCCCTTCCAGCAGCATTAGAAGTGTTAAAAATTCCACATGAAGATCTCCAATTGTCGTAAGGTTTTGAATGAAATGCCCCTCAGAAAGAATGGTCTATAGTGAGATCCAGGAAAAGCTGGTGCAGAGATCGTAAGAGGCCTTCCATGGAGAGGGGAGAGAAAGCAGAGATTCAGAGGGGCCCGCATAATCGAATTGGTTTGTCTTGGTACTGTTGGCCTGATATGATACTAGGGCTGTATGGTACACACAAAGCTGCTGCAGTTATGTTGATTTAGCTTTGGGGCATTCGCAAAGTTGTTCTTTTGATTCCACTTTTAAATAGTCAGGGCAACAGGAGTACCTGCTCACATTTAGCTTCCCTTGGCAACCTAATGTATATCCCAAATGGGATTATTTTTTTCAATGCATGCACAGCACTGGTGTTCTAGGACTGTTGATGGTTTGTGGTTGTATGTCTTTGGCAATTGAATTAGACGTGAGATGATATACAGATTCCAGCCCCCTATGTACTATATGCTATGAAGTAAGCTGATTGAGCTGAAAGCTGATATTGTTGTACTACAGGAGACACACCTGGTGAAGATGACTAAGGATCCTCAGGGAAGATATTTGGGCTTTCATATTCGCCTGGAGAACTCTGATCTTACTCTATTCTCAATATATGGCCCAAATCAATCCCAGGACAAATGGTATGCTCAGACGCTCCCACATATTGCACACATTCAGAAAGGGAAGCTTACAATTGGAGATGATTTTAATGTGCTATTCGATGGGAAGTTAGACAGATCAAGTTCTGCGGTAATGTCTGATGTGTCTAGGTCAGAATCCATGACACAAGCGATGGATGATTTACATCTATTGGATGCTTAGAGACTACAGCACCCTCTAGAGAGAGATTATACTTATTTCTCACATGTGCATTGAGGTTATTCCAGGATTTACTTTTTCTTAGTCTCCTGTTCCCTTGTTCCAAAGGTTGCTGACTCTACTATAGGATTGGCAGTGGTCACAGATCATGCCCCAGTTATGATTCGAGTAGATGCATATGCCTTAGGGACTGGGAAAACCTTTTTACTGAAAATGAATGACTCTGCTCACTGATATATCTTATTGTACTTCCATCTCAGAGCGGATCTCCATATATTTTTAACAAAATATCTCAGATGACACCCCAATAGCGACTGCTTAGGTTGCTTTTAAACCTACATTATGCAGCAAACGTATTAGTTTAGCCTCTTTGAGGAAATGAATGCTTATGGCCAGACAGAGGGGGCTGAGAAGAGAGTGTAGGATTTAGATTTACAATCCAAGAGGGAAGGAGCGTGGAGGGTCTAAAGACAGCTGCAAATAGCAAGAGCGGAATGAAAAGCATTTTGGGCATCCGATGTTTCCCATAAATTGCTTCAAACTAAACCTCTTTATTTTAGTACTTCTAATAAAGCCTTGCTCATCCTAGCTTATATGTTGAAGGCTCAGAAAGCTAAGAATATCATTTTTTGATTGCGAGATGAATGGTGTACAGTATGCAAGGATGAATCTTATAAAATATGCATCCTGACAACATACAATAGAGCATTATTTTGCATGGATATTTGGGAAGTTTCAGCTCAGAAAGAATGTGTTCGGGAGGCAAACTTACCCTCCATCTCAGCAGAGGATCAACAGAAGCTAGAATGTCCGATCACAGTAGAAGAGGTCATTTGGGTTATTTGTTCACTTCGTAATAATAAGGCTCCAGGGTTGGGTGGCTATTCAGCTTTATTTTATAAGAAACTAGCAAAAGGTACCCGTTCTCCAAACAGGTTCTGTGGACAGATATGACAACACTCATCAATTTTTGAAAATCAATGATCCTTTAGGTCGCTGTTGCGGTTCACTTATCACTTCATGCGCTTTGCACTCTGAAGTAAACTGCGCTGAGAATGGGCGTGTGTGGCTGACTGACATACCACAGAGAAGACGTTGGGGGAGGTGAGAGTGTGTGCTCCTGCATACTGCGACCTACTGTTCTCTCTCCCCACCTGTTGCCTCACCCTGGTGTGCTGCAGTTTGTTACGGTGCATTGCAGTACAAACGTCCCAGAAACCTTGCTTTCTAGGGTTGAGGACCAGTCCTTTTACGACCACATTGATGTTTTGACAATTTCAGTCACCCGTCTAATGTGTGAAGGTACTGAAATCCAGAGAAAGGAGTGGGGTGACCGCATGTCATGTAGCGACTAATGTTCTGAGTGTCCTAACAGGTAACTATGCAAAATTTGGTGCTGATTGGTGAAACAGTGTGCAACTGTATGAGGGACAATGCTTCACCAAGCCACAAACACATTTTGACTTGTGCTGAAATCCAAGGAAAGGGGTGGGTGGTCCAAATGTCATGTAGCCAGTAATGTCCGGAAGGTCCTAACAGGTAACTATGCAACATTTGGTGCATATTAGAGGCACATTGTGGAATTGTATAAGAAACAACGCTTTGCCAATCGACAAACCCACAAACATATTTTGACTTTAGTTGAAATCCAGGGAACGAGGTGGGATGTCCAAATGTCATGCAGCCAGTATTGTTTAGAGGGTTCTAACAGGTAACTATGCAGCCTTTGGTGCAGATTGGTGAAACACTGTGGAATTGGATAAGGAACAACGCTTTGACAAGCTACACACAAACCCACACATTTTCATTTTTATAAATATAGATGTGCAGATTTACTAGCCCCTCATTTTGTCAACCTATTTAATAGCTTTACTGACACTGGAGCAATTATGCCAACGATGGAGGAGTCCTTATTAACATTGATTGGCAAACCAGATAAAGATCTAACCCTTAGTACATCCTATAGGCCCACTGTGGTCTTAAATTATGATTCTCAAATGTATTCTAAGGTTCTAGCGGCCCGATTCATGGGCATTCTTCCAAGAATTGTCCAGATTTATTCCTAGGCGTCAAGCGTATGACAATATTCGTAGACCTTTAGATGTTATTGAGCATGCACGGCAGGACAACCAGGAATTAGCCATATTATCAGTCGATGTTGAGAAAGCATTCAACCAAATGGACTGGGCATATCTCGCTGAAGTACTAGGCAGTTTTGGATTCGGTCTTAACTTTATTAAAAGGGTACAGGCCAATTTTGTTCATACGACTACTCGTATAAAAGTAAATGGGGCTTTTTCAGAACCACTTCAGGGGGATCCGTCAAGGATGTCTGCTGTCCCCTCTTCTATTTGCGTTATACATGGAACCCCTAGCAAGCAAGGTTCGTAAGGCGGATGATATGCTTCGAGTGGAAATAGCAGGATATCGACATAAAGTGGCACTCAATGCTTACGATTTTCTCATTTTTATGCACCGTTCGCAAACAACCGTGCCTCGAATAGTTTCCTTGTTGGAAGCATTTTGTGGGGTATCTGGCTTTAAAATGAATTTGACAAACTCAGCAATACTTAATATCTCTGAGAAACCTGAGACGGTGCGTGAACTGGAGAAGGCATTTGAATGTAGGTGGGTCCCGAGCACATTCAAATATTTGGGGGTTCAGATCACACCTAAACATGATCAGCTATGTGCTAAAAATATTCCAGACCTTATCTCCTCATCCAAAGCAGATTTAACCCAATGAACACAATCAGATGTTTCATGGCGGGGAGAATGGCGGCTCTCAAAATGACTTTGTTGCCAAGATTGTTATATACCTTTCAGGCCCTCCCGGTATGGATTCTAAAACTAGTGCTCAAAGATCTGCAAACTCATGTTTTTAGGTTAGTTTGTGCCAGAAAAATCCCTGAGGGTTTCTCGTCATACGTTAATGGAATCCAAGGACAAGGGAGGCTCAGCGGTTCCAAACGTGGACAGCAATTTATATGCAGCACAATTGGCTCCCCTGCTGTGTATGGGTGCATCTTGGAATTCTAAATATTGGATAGATATTAAGCAATCCATAAGAGTCCCCCTACATGAGTGGTGTTGGAGATCGCCTACAGTCAGGAGCAAAGTGGTTCAGCTACTCCCAACGTCCAGAGTTATGCTGGAATACTGGGATGGAGCAGCCTGTAAATAGTCAGGAACCACATTCCTGTCTCCTCTTACAGGTATATGGAACACGCCAGGATTTCTTGCAGGTTGTCAGCTGGGGAGATTTACTAGATGGATTGAAGGGGGCTTGGAAAGGTTAGGCAAAGTATTTGAAGCCAATCACCCCTAACCTTTGACAAATTTAAGCAGCAGTTTATGGTTCGAGATATAGATAAATATGGCTACATACAGCTTTGGCACTGGACAGCTTGTGCTAAAGTATCTAATCACGTGAAGCGTGAAACAACCCCATTGGAAGATTTATTGAGGATCCCCCTTCTCGTACAGTTTCCTGATTGTGTTAAGTTCTTAACACTAGCCGCTTTAAGAGCCCCCACGCATATATGGTAAAATGCGTAAAATGGGAATATGGTATATGGTAAAATAGGAAGAAAACTTGAACAGCCTGATAGGGGATTTAACACTTAACATGGCACAGTATATGGGCGAGGGCCGGGAAGTCATTGTTATAAATTGCTGTTCTGGTAGTACCTCACCCCGGTGAGACTTCATAAGATGTATCCCACAATTCCTAACTATTGCTGGAGATGCACATAAGCCCCAGGGACATTCTTCCACATATGGGGCACCATGTCCGTTGATCCAATCTTATTAAGGAAATATTGGCACAAATTAAGAGCATACGTGGGATAGACCTACCAATCGATCCCCTAGAAATATTGATGGGGGATGAAAACTTGGAGGGGCACTATAAACTAGTGGAAAAATCAGCTAAATTGATCACTCGTTTCTTAGTAGCAGCCAGAGTGGTAGTAGTGCGTAATTGGAAGGTCTCAACCGCACCCGATATAAGGGAATGGTGTGTGAAATTGTGGTTTGTGATAGTTATGTGCAAAATCGAGGCCACGCTTAAGGGTGAGATGCCTACATTTCTGGGAGAATGGGAGCCGTTTAATCAATTTGTGAACCAGGATGACAATCCTGGAATACACTATAAACATCATGATATTATGTCTTTTAAGTTGTTGTAATGACGATATATTAATGGAACGAAAACCACCAGTGCTGTATAGTATAAAGTATTCAGACAACTGTTCTTTTTCTTTTCCTATCTTTTTCCTGAACTATGATATAACAGATTGGCAATATTTGTGATTTCTGTTAGAAGCTGATGGACACAGATGATGTGAGCATAATTGCTTTAATTGTGATTTTGCTCTAACGTATGTCTCTTCATAATGCTATTCTTCAATACAATTTGATGGTAAAAAAACAACACAGTATATGGGATTCATAGCGCTCAAACCAGGGGTTACTTCCCAGGATACATGCTTATTTCTCAGTCACTCACAGTCTAGGGTTTCATAGTGTACCTGCACTTTGTTGGACTCCTTGCTTCCAAGACATCGATTCTCTGCTTCTCCTCCTAGTCTCCTTGGAGACTGCTGCACCTGGGTCCCCGGGCCCACATGCTTGTTAGGCCTGCGCCGCGGAAGATAGATCAGGCTTATGCTAAGACCCAGAGCTTCCACACTCAGGCTGATCACCTGAGCTTCTCTATAGACTCGGTCTCCACCTCTCCGCCTTAGGGTCCTGGCTCTAGTCCTAACATTCCATTCTCATCTACCTCTTTGACGGTCTCTATGTCTTGTGGCTAAAGGATTACCTCCTACTTCCTTCCCCTATGTCTACCTCCTCAATACTTAACCAAGTACCCGTACCTCTACCCCTCTTCTACACGCATCCCTCAGTCACAGGTGTATGGTCCTCTCTCAACTCTTTAGACTTCTTCTGTAACCTCCTACTGGATATACTGTTCTTCTTCTCTCATATTATCACCTCCAACATTCTCCTTATTGCACTCCTCTTCCTCTCATAGGACTGCATGGGAATTGGGACTCGGAAGCACCAGCACTGTTGTTAACTGGGGTTAGATTGCCAACACTATTAGACAAGCGTACAAGCTCAAATAATACCTTGCATTATGACCTGTACAATGTATCGATAATACCCAATGAGTTTGGTTGACATCATGGACCGATGGAGCTAACCTAAGCCTTGGATGGAGTCCTGTGAAATGAACAGTGCACTTGAAAATTAGCAGTGACATGAACTTAGAAACTGTGCTCCGAGGACCTCTGCTTCCAGTTGAATACATCAATGACTAAATATTTATACATTTTCAGCTAGAAAAAAATGTATTTGGTTAGGTTTCAATTGCCATAAAGATTTCTATTTGGCTCTGGGTAGATCGGCCACATAACTTGTATGTATTGTTACAGATGGCACAATAATCACTGACAGTCGTGGAGACGGTTCAAGGGTTTTTAGTGGGGCCTAGGCAGTGGTCAAAGTGTACAACAAGAAGTAGTGGACCTATGTTCCCGACTGGCCTGCCCCCGCTCCCCACAAACCCCATCACCAATCACCATGCCCTCTCCCACACACAATACAAACCCTCAAACACATGCACCTGCTGTTTAAGGGAACGTTCAGTGCAGTGCAATGAAGTGAAAGTTTCAACTTCTTCCTACGCTTTTATTTTAAAACAAAACCATTCCGGAACGGTTTCTTTTGAAATCAAAAGTATAGGAACAGTAAAACATAAGAAAAAAAAAAGGAGAGGAGCACCGCTACCAACTGCTCCCACCCACTTCGACTACTGGGCCTAGAGCCAACCCTATCTCTATTTCTTGTCTTGTTATGACCCTCCTCCCTAACCCAGGCATTCCTATCCCCCAGTTAGTGCTACCAAATGTGTACCTCTAATGTCTGTCTAGAAGGTGGCTTGTACTAGAGGGGAAGATGTAAATGCCGGCTATCTAAACTCTCTCAGGAACTTCCTAACTGTCCATACTCTATCCAATTGTTAGTGATCTAATGGGAGTTGGAAGGGCCTAGGAGCCACCGAGTAAGATTTGAGGTTATCTCCCACTCTCACTCCCTTCTTTCCCTTCTCCTTTTTTCTCTCTCTGCACTCTGCATCCCCACCGCCTACCTGCACTCCCTCTCGTCTCACCTGTCACTCTAATTCTTCCCTCACACAGTCTAGGGGCCTCATTATAACTCAGGCGGTCCGGAAATAACGGTGGCGGTAAACCCGCCGCCACCGTTGTTTCCGGACCGCCTGATCCAGACTCCTGCAGGCGGGAGATGATGTTCCCGCCAGGTATGACCTGGCGGGTTTAACACCGCCCGCCTGCAGGCGGACGAGGAAACACCGGCAGCATTACGAGATGCTGCCGGTGTTTCCATGATCCCCATTCCCATCGAGTCCTATTGGACTCGATGGGAATGGGGATTAACACCATTCTGCCTCCGTGATTCCCGGAAAACCGGGGCTGTAATGCCCCGGTAATTCCGGGAATCACAGAGGCAGAATGGTAAGACGAGTCCGGCGGTAACCAGCCGGTTTTACCGCCGCGGTTACCGCCGAACTCGTAATGAGGCCCAAGGTCTCGCCTCCACCATTCAATGTTACTACCCCTGCCCATAGCCTACCAATACTTCCTTCTTCACACCACTACTACACCGTCACAAAACTACTATTCCCTCCTCCACACCAATACTCCCTCCTCTAAACTAGTACCTCCTCCTCCAGACCACTACTACTCCCTCATCCACACCACTACTCCTCCCTCCTCCATATTTCTACTACCCCTCTCCTCACTACTACTCCTTCCTCCAAACCACTACTCAATAACCATCCTTCCACTCAGTGTCATCCACTTCACAATCATTCCTTACACTACTTTACCTACACACTCGCCACACAAACACGCACAGTCAAACTGCAGAACCACTTTCACTTATAAGCTTTTACCTCATCTGCTCTACAAATCATCTTCACAATCCGTCACTACTTCCTTCTTCTACCTGGTCTCTTGGTCATCCTCCACCTCTGACCTCACCCGAACAACCCATACTTCCTACACCCTGCTTACATCTCGTTGTCTTGCCCATGATCAGGCAGCTCTCCCTGGCCATTCTGACCCTGTCCTCTCCACCTGGGGTGTGTGTGTAATGAAAAGTAATAAGAAGTGTGCTAAGCCCCATGCCTTGCTCGGCACGAGTTTGCCGCGTACCAATGATGGTGGCCAATAAAGTCCAATGTTCAAGTATGTGTACCAGGATCATTCCCTTTCTCCCGAAAAGTCAATTTGGGGAGGATTCTCCCTTTGTGTCTCTGGTGGTCTAGGGGACCTGCAGCCAGCGGGTTGAGCGAGTTCCTTACACTTACTTGGGAGCTCAGCAGCGTTGCCTTGTACTGATGTGGGTAGCCAAGGAAAGTAAAGGTATCCTGTCTGTGTCTAGGGACCCCTTTCAGCAAGATCTCGTGGTACGTCTTTCCATCAAGTGTAGGTCCTTCTTCCTTTGTGGTCCCAGTGGTCTATGGGGCCTTGCCCGAGACTGCCTGCTTGTCCCAGCAGCTCTGTGAGGTCTGCATATTGAAGAAGCCTCTCTCTCTCTCTCTCATCTGGTTTTCAGCGCTGCTGTCTCTGTAGTGCTCAGGTGATATTCCTTTGGGTTGCCGGGTTCTCTTTACTTCTGCTGAGGGAGCTCTTAAAATAGAAAAAGACTGACATATATCTCGTAACAGAGGTAAGGCTAGAAATAATATGGGTCTGCAAACATGCCTGTTGGCACAATGGGTGCAAGGATTGGGGCTCTCTCTGCTGCCACCGTCCACCTCAGGGGTAGTTCTGGATCTGGATTTCTCCCTGGTAAACCTCCCACCCCAGCAGGGGGGGGGGGGTTCCCGTTCTCACTTGACAAGGCCAGTGAGTCCTTGTCACAGCATCTACAGAAACAAGCACCTATGCAGATGAATTAAAAACTGATTTCATTCCTGCTCTCCACAGACTACAATTCATAGATCACAGAATTCAGATCCATAATTTTCTTTGTTTGAAAGATGTTTTACTGTTGTTGCAAACACTCACATTCTGCCTATCTTACAGATCCTCTGTTGGTGGTGCACATCCTTGCAAGCGCTGCTATGAAAAATTAATAATTGGAGTGATCTTCATCTTCATCGCAGTTGCCCTCACTGTGAGTCATATTTAGCTGCACTTGTCAAAGTAAACCCTAGGGTGCTTGTTTGTCTGCTGGATGATGATCTGACTGCTGTTTGCTGTATGTCTAGTTAAACATTGCTTGTGCTGCCAACTGGGTCACCTCCTGATGTGTGAGGTTCAGACCATTTAAGTCAACAATGGTTCTGCCTGGGAGCAAAGCTTTGTCAGTGATATGTGGAGGGGAAGTGGCCTTTGCAACTTTCCTACCAAATTTTGCGCTGTACCCAACTAAAAAGACGGGTGCAGTGGGTTGAGAACTGTCACTTTATTATACACTTTAAAATTGAAACAAAAGCTATGTTTTACTATGCGAGCGCTGCTGTTATACCTTTCATTTGAATGGCTGTGTAGGATTGCTCTCATATACACTTGCATCCGTTTCATGCCTCGTACCCAGAATTCTGCAGGATCTCTCCAAGTCACCTGGCCCACACTAAAATCCACCTAATCAAACATTGTATTATACTTTGTTTCACTCATTTAATCTATGAGAAGAGAATATTGGCTCACAACTGACCTTGCCATGAGTGAAATCAGCCTGTGTTATGCAGTATATAAATGGTTAACATTACTATATACCATGCAGCGCTGTAGTCTATTAAACCATGCACGATTGCGTCGCTTTGAGCGGCGCACTAGAATCATCACTTCCAGAAGATCCCCATTTGTTCAGCTAAGGAAATGTTAAACCACTTGCCCAACAGTGCACAGTTTGGCAAAGTGTGGAAAATAGGATTTTAGCCTAGGTGTCCTCCCTCTAAAGTTCGTGATGCAGGCCGATCTCCTGCCGTCCCATCCTAGATTTTACGTCATCCACATTGAATGCCTTCTGAATAATTGACTTTCAAAAGGCAAACTAGTAATTTGCATTCAATTGAGCTGTCTTGCAAAGCACCAACCTACATGATAAATCAACCTGACCAAATATAAGAAATCTTAGTAGAAATATCTTACGTAAGAGAAAAATACATGCTTCATTCTCCAAGGGCATAAGGTTACAACAGAGAATGCTTATCTGTGAAATGGGTACACGCCAATACACAGTACGTCGATTCAAAAAGTCTCTATAGAGGCATGGATATGTAGGAGCAGTGGAGAGACATGCTTTTCTGAGATGCATGCTCATCTGCTATCTCAGTCAGGCAGTCCAGGTGCCCTCCTGACTCATGGAATTGACCAATGACTTCCCCTCGTCTCGGGATGATAGCTCAGGGGCAACACGCTCCGCTGGGAAGCAAGACAATGCAGAGCAACACGGTTCGATGCCCGGGTTCGCACTGAGAAAACTCTGGGTATTACGCACATTATAAATAACACAATGTTCCCTGTTAAGCCTTCTGCCCAAGAGGAGAGGTTTTTAGTGTATAGTCTGCATCTAACATTGGAGAAAAGGTAGCAGTCCGATCAAAAGAGGGGCCTGTGGGAAATGAAAGAGCAGTATACCGCCAACTAAGGCAGACTGGGACAGAGATATGTTATGGACAAATGATACAGAGGAACTATATATAGACTCAGTACTACCCACTTCCAGACCCAGAAACATATAGGCCAGATACAAACAATACCTGTCGGACAAAGCCGAAGCCGATGACCCTGATTGATATGGAATGTTATTGAATAGGATGTAATGTTTGGTACCCTAAACAATTGTGTATATGCCCTGTCTGTGTGCAATTATAAAGTAAAAAAAATAAATTTAAAAAAGTACCAGTGTTGGACCCTTTCACAGATCGGAACACAGCATTCATTTTCAGCTTTGCCTTTTTGAAGACTTATGAATGGTTTTCATGTTGAAGACAACCTCTGAATGTGTTACACGTGCTAAAACAGCCTTTTGAATGAAGCTAGATGTACACATTCTAACAGCAATCCACCACACATTTTATATTTGATGCAATGTGTTTGTATTTATTTGAAGAATGGGAATGTCAATTTCGGTCAGAAATTACTTGCAATAAAACATTTACAGATGGTGGAAGCATTCCCACGAAGGGTGCATGTACAGTAGCATAAGGATGGGAACAGGTAATACGCCAATGTATAAGGATGTCCAAAATTAGGACATATACCAGGTAAAAAACAAAACACACAGAAAGAAATGTGTATAAGAAAACATATAACTGGGGGGCGTGGCTAGGCAGCACGCCATGAAGACGTGTCTGCTGTGAGCTCTGTGTCGGAGCGCCCAATCCAGTGAATTTAATCCGTGAAATGTATCCCGTTCCTCCCCATATGAATCCCAAGTGTAACCCAGAGTGGATGGCCAGTCAAGAAGGCAAAATCGTGGTGTGGGAAGCCGCAGACAAGCTGTTTCTCTCTCCTGATATCTGTGTGGTGTGACAGCAAGATGGCGGCATGCACGCCGTGGTCGAAGGCGCTGTAATTCCCCGGCGCCGAAAAGATGTGAGCCGACAGAGGAACCCTCGTCGGCATGGTCCGATGACCAACAGCGCCGAGAAACTTGGCGAATCCGATCAGGGAGCCCACCCCGTGCCACGGCTCAACCCCACCGTGCAGAGCGACACCAGGACAGCAGTGTCCATCTGGACACAAAGGTGAGGAGCGGGCGAAGGTGCGCTGACACATAGGTGGACCAGAGAACCGGGACATCCCGCACGGCCCCCGCTCACTCCCATCTGCCCGCATGCCGGCAACGGAGAGACTTGAAGCCAGGGAGCACCCAGTGAGTTTTTGAGGCGGGGTGGCCGAGGTGGAGTGAGCGACCAGTTCAGGGAGGCGGGAGACCTCACACCTCTCTTTCTCCCGCCCCGCACCCTCAGGGACCAGACACCAGCGGGGCAGCCCCGGTGCATAGAGATCTAGATCGGCCACCCCTGACTACCTCTTTCTATATTCAAGCAAACAGCCAGACACGGGCCGTCAGCCTGGATAAAGGGGACCCCGGAGAGGCATACACTGGCGGTGGAGGAGGCAGAGGCCCTTGCCTCCTACCCCCCGCCGGGCAACTTTTTGGAGGCACCTGCCTATTAAAAATCTGCTTCTCTCTGCGGCCTGCGCAAGCCCATTGATACCACAGCTCGATTCCGGCATACCTTGAAGAGGCGCAAGGTCGGTGCTGATCCATCAATACAGGAAATTCACTGGGCAATAGGCGCAATCCCTTGACATTAGGGACAACAACGCCAGAAGCTTTCTGGCTCAGCACTGGAACGGGTCCTCCGCACTAGCATATCGGATCCCCAGATCCCATCCAGAAATATGCTCCCTTTTCCCCCCTGCATAGCAGGGGCTCGCCTAGCGCTAGGGGCTCCTGGAGGCGACACCATGATCCGACACAGCCTGAGCTACGGGGGCAATCCTCTCCCTCTGCGGAAAGGCAGAAGGCTTCCTCAGCAATGCCCAAAGCAGCAGCGAAAGCAAAATCAACAGACATCACAGCGTTCCTGTCCCCTCAAGATCCTGGGAAATCAGGTATGCAGGTGGTGAGGGCTGAGGTCCATTCGCCCCCGGCGGGCCCGCCTCCCCCTGACAACTCGCTCTCTAGGAAGGATTTATAAGACATGTTGAAGGGCCTTAAGCAAGACATCACGGATGAGATAAAGCAGGACAAAAAACCTCTAAGGATTCCCTGGCACGGTCAACTAAGGACCTGAATTCTCACCTGCAAGGTCTGGAAACCCGAGTTAATGACCTAGAAAACACAGCATGTGAACAAGAACATGACTTCACTGAAGTCCCGAAGAGTGTGGAACGAATCGAGGAAAACCTTGAGGACAACTGGGCGCAACAGGCTGACATGGAAAACAGTTCGAGAAGGAATAATGTTTGCCTACGTGGGGTCCCGCAACAGGTCACTGACAAAGAACTCTTGGCATATGTGGGTGCCCTTTTCAAGTCATTGCTTGAGCTCCCAAACTCAGAGGAACTTGTCCTGGACACGACCCATCGGGTTTACTCCTCCGCCCAACAGAAATGCAACCTATTGCCGGACGTCTTATCCTGAGTGCATTTTTATCACCAAAAAGAGGAGATCATGACAGCAGCTAGAAGGCTGGAGCCGGTGAAGGTTTGGGGGGCCTCTCTCACGCTGTTCCAGGACCTTGCACCCTATACCCTAGCAAGTCGCTGTCGCCTGCAAAAGGTCACCACATGGCCACAGGCCAGAAAGATCTGGGACCCATGAGGGTTCCCCTGTAAATTAATCTTTAACTATCATAACCAGCACTACACCATTAACTCGGAAGAGGAAGCTGAGTATTTAATGCTTGAGGTGAACAAAACATCACTTCAGAAGCCGGAGAGTTGGATGTCCTCCGATTTGAATCCAGTTCGAGAGATAAGAGAAGGAAACCCAGGGGCTGGCAGACCTTACCAGCAATGCCGAGGGCAGACCCAGAGTCCTCGAAACCCCCCTGAGGGAGCTGTCAATTTCTGGATGTCCTGTGCCGGCACTAATAACAGTGGAAGTGGAGCGTTTGACTGTCGGAGAACAGATGGGAAGGCCATACTTAAACAACATGGGGAGGACCATTATCAACCTCACTGGCTCCCCTTTACCAGGAGAAGAAGGAATGGGAATTGGCATAGATCGGGCACCCTGAACGGATTACGCCCCTTACTGTTGACATAATGTAATTGTTGGTTACGTTTTGGAAAGTTCAGATGTTGTTTTTTTTTTTTAACAACTTTCTTTATTGGCTTTTCATATGACAGCTCAAACAATCCAACCAGCATCCCCACCTCCCCCCCCATGGTACGCACATAGAGGTAGCATTAGAAAATCCAAGGTCAGCCCGGATTCCAAAGCCAATGGCCTGCCTGTAGCCCATCCAATCTGGTCTCCAAGCCGATGGTATCATAGCGTCCACATTGTCTCACCCATATATCCGGCTTCAGGGAGTATGCGGAGACCTCGCCTCAGGACCAGGCCGAGCAGGAGATCCCTGTGTAGTAGGGGACACTGAGTCCTCCCTCCCCGGGCGACCGAGAAGGTACAATGTATACGCATTCCACATCCGATTGTCACCCTGACAGGCCCCCCGCAGCACACCCCAGCGGGTCTCCATATCATTGCAATACAGTATGTCCCTTGACCATTGCGCAATTGTGGGACTCCGCTTTTTCCCCCACCCTATGGCCACACAGCGTTTTGCCAAAATTAAGAGGAGACCAATTAATTTCCTAGTCCCCTTGAGTATCTGCCTCGTATATCCCAGCAGTGCTAATACAGGATCTGGTGTGAGCCGCTGCCCCACAATGTCACCAATTACCTCAAACACCTGCTGCCAAAATTGCACCAGCTCCACACACTCCCAAGCCACATGGAGAAACCCAGCCATCGCCTGGCCGCATCTGAGACAGGCCCCTGACCTCTGAGGGAAATAATCCTTTATCTGAGCCGGAGAGTAATAACATTGATGCAGAAATTTGAAGTGGACCAGCTTAAAATTCGAGTTAACCGCCCCCCTCCTGGTCATCTCACAGCAGTACTCCCACACATCAGCAGGTATTTCCTGCCCTAAGGACCTCTCCCACAACCCCCTTGAGGAAAACCCAGCACCAGGCCTACCCCTCAGAGCTAATCTATACAGTTCGGAAAGTACCTGCCTCCCTTTGTCCCCCCCAACCACCCTATCGAGCATCCCGGCCACTGCAGGTGGTGCAGGAAAGGAAGGGAACAGTCGCTGCAACTTCACCCTCAACCTGTAGTATAGAAACACATCCAATACCGACAAGGCTCCCCTTTCCCTCAGTTGATCGATGGAGATGAACTTCCCACTAGGGAACAGCTCCCCCCAGGTAGTGATACCCAACTGTTTCATCGTAGCTACATAATGTGCCTCACTAGTCACGGGAATCCCAGGAATAAACAGTAGCGGGAGTCTCTGTGAATAGAGCAATCCCCCACTGGGAGTCGACTCCAAAGAAGACCAGGCCCAGCACGTAAGCCCCACCAAGTCTCGGGGAACCCGGGAGCGGCTCGGAGCCGTTAGAATAAACAACCTTAGCAGCGCTGGGGACGCGATTGACCTTTCTATCTCCACGTGTCTATGCTCCACTGCCATACCATATCAGTACCTAAGATAACTGGCCTGCGCCACCTTATAGTATACCTCGAAATCAGGCAGTGCCAGACCACCCTCCTGAACCGGTGCCGTGAGCCTCCCCCAGGAAATCCGAGCTTTTTTGCCCGCCCATATGAAGTGCGTTATCGATGAACGGAGGTCCTGAAAATATTTTTGAGATACCCTTATAGGCACATTTAAAAACACATACAAAAATTTGGGGAGGAGAGTCATTTTAACCACCGAGATCCTGCCGTATAGATTAAGTGGGAGCGACATTGAACCCAGTATCGCCCGTCTAGCCGAGTCCAGCACCTCCACATAATTTGTGGCATATACCTCGCGCTCACCCCTCGCCACAGTGGCCCCCAGATAATGAGTGCTTTGTAGATCCCACTGAAGTCCCCAACCATCCCGATATTGGGATACCCCATTCTTCAATGGGAAGATGACTGACTTACTGGCGTTTATGCGCAGCCCCGAAAGCTCACCGAAGCGTTGTAGATCCAACATAATCGGGTCCAGGTTAACTTCGGGATGGCGGATGAACAGGACCATATCATCCGCATATAACGACATTACCACCTTATGGGTATGCAGCTGGACCCACCGATGTAAATGAAACTCTCCCATTCTGCCCAGGGTTCTATCACCAAGGCAAATAACAGGGGGGACAACGGACAACCCTGGCGTGTCCCCCGTTCAAGCGATAGTACCCCAGTGGTCCGCCCATTTACCCTCACCCGAGCCACCGGGTCGGTATACAGAAGTGACACCAAGGAGATAAAGGACCTGCCCAGGCCCAACCTATGCAGGACGGTGAACAAAATCGGCCATTTAACAGAATCAAATGCCTTGGTGGCATTCAATAGGACCGCCACCACCGGATCCTCTGCCGGCAACGCCGACATCAGGCCAAACATCCTCCGCAGTCCGAAAGAGGTCGATCGGCCCGGAATAAATCCCACCTGATCAGCCCTCAACAAGGTGGGCATCAGCGGCATCAATCGCCTCGCTATGATTTTCGCCAAGATCTTATTATCAAGATTAATGAGCAAAATCGGGCGATACGATGAGCAATCTCCTTCCTGTTTCCCCGGCTTCAACAGTACGACCACCACAGCCTCCCGAAGTGAGTCCGGTAAGCGCCCCCTGGACACCGCCTCCTGATACATTAACAGTAAGTATGGAGCCAACTTTTCAGCATAGCCCTTATAAAATTCGGCTGTGAAGCCGTCGGGGCCCCGAGATTTCCCACCCGGCAAAGACTTAATAGCGTCCATCACCTCTTCCAATGTCACTGGCCCATTCAACCCCTCCCTCTGCTCCTCTGAGCACCAGTGCAACCCCACTTCATCGAGAAAAGCTTCTATATCCGCCTGCGCCACCGCCAACTGTGACGAGTATAGGTGGCCATAAAACTGCTCAAACTCCCGGACAATGCCCTCATCCTCATCATGATCGACTCCCTTCCCGTCGGTAATCACTGTCACCCTATTATCCCGACCACCCGGTTGAGTAATCCTCGCGAGCGACCGCCCTGGGGCCTGCCCCTCACCATATTTCCGAGGAGCCTTCTTGTCCCACATATACTTAACCTCCCGCTGTGCCAAGGTCTGAAACTCCTGCAGTTTCCGCTTAATGGTACCTTGTTGAACCTGAGTCGGGACGGGGGCCCCCTCCTGTAACACCGGTATTTCCTCCACCATATCAGCCAGATCTTTCAGCAGCTTCTTCAGAATCCCCAGCTCTTTGGCTATACATTCACCCCTGATCACGCACTTAAAACCTTCCCACAGGATACCAGCAGACGACACTGACCATTCATTGGCCTCAAAGTATGCATCAATAACCCTCGCTAGTTCCTGTCGAAAGACCCCGTCCATAAGCACCTCACTCTTAAACCTCCAGGTAGGTCTCAACCCATCGCGACCTTCCAAGCGGATCAATAGCAAAACGGGGGCGTGGTCCGAGAGGGTGCAGGCCAAAATACCTACCCCACGGACCGACCCATGGCCGCCCGAGACACCATGTAATAGTCCAACCGAGCCGCTGAGCCGTGCAGTGCAGAATAATGTGTAAACTGGTTCACCCCAGGGTGTCTCACCCTCCAAATGTCTTCAATGCCCCACACTGGAAACATGCCCCGGATTTGATCAGAGTTCCTACTACCCAATCGCACCGTATTGCCCACCCTACCAGGGAGGCGTCCAAGACTGAATTAAAATCTCCGGCCCATATGATTTCTCCTTCAGGAAGCGCCCCCAATTGCCTCTCAACCCAGTCAAGGGACTCTGTGGTATCCTGGTTAGGACCATAGTAACATATTACTGTATACAATCTCCCCTGGATGACCCCCTTTACCACCAAAACCCTACCCTCCTGATCTTTCACCACATTAATCAATCGGAACCCCACCGATCTATGTACCAAGATGCACACACCCCTGGAGTAAGAAGAATAATAAGAAAAATATCTATGACACCCCCAACTCTTACCAAACTTAGATTCAGAAGCCGTTGTCAGGTGGGTCTCCTGAAGGAAGGCCACTCCCACCCTGTGTCGCTCCAAGTATTGCAAAACTTTCCAGCATTTAGGCAGATTGTTAAGGCCCCTAACATTCCAGGTCATAAAGTGTAATGTCGCCATCTGCAGATGCTTGATCGCACACTCCTCTACCCTTAGTGAACCCCACAAGCCTCCAAGCCCCCAGTGCATACCATTGAGTTCCCCCCTATTCCCTCCCACCCCCATTCTACCGACAACCCCCCAACTCGCCGGTGCACACATCCCACCCCTCTAGCCCCGCCCCGCAACTTCCCGCAAAAGCCCCCACCCCATACTGGAGTCCCAACATTCCAGCAACCCTACCACCCTTAGCTTAAATGCAAACAGCTTTCGCTCAAGGGGCGACTACAAGCCCAACCCTCTGTCATACCAAAACAGGATAATTGTCTCTGCACACGGATCAGTCACCAACTACCCAAAATTACAGCAGCATCCACCAATTTCCTCCATATTTAAGTGGAATCAGGCATCATCCATCCGTGCTCTGGGCGGCCCAGGCAGCATATCAAGAAAAGAAGAGGCTTCTTCCGGAGTGTGGAAAAACAATGACTTCCCATCATGTACCACCCGCAGTTTGGCCGGGAACAGCATCGCATATTGCAGACCCTTGTCTCTCAGTCTCCTCTTAACTTCCAAGAAAGATTTTCTGGCAGCTTGCACCCTATCAGAGAAGTCCGGGAAGAATTTGATTACATCCCCTTTCTAAGACAAAGTACCTTTCTCTCTGGCTTTTCTGAGTGCCGTATCCCTATCCCTATAATTCAGCAATCGGGCAATCAATGGACGTGACGGAGCTCCTGGAATCGGTCTCCAGCCACTGGCGATCCTGTGCGCCCTCTCTACGATGCAGAGCGGGGAGAAGCCCTCAGACCCCAGCGTCTCTCGCAAAATTTCCTCCACCAATGCCATCATGTCATTCTGACCTGCCGACTCAGACAGGCCGACGATTCATATATTATTCCGGCGAGATCTCGAGTCAAGGTCATCCTGCTTCTCCCGAAGTTCCTTCAGGGCTTTCATGACCCCAGACATTTCACCGGAGACCACCGTTGCTACGCCCTCCACTCCTGACAGGCGCCCCTCCCCCTCGTCCAGCCTCTCCCCGTGTTTATCCAAGCGGACCTGCATGTGATCCACCTTACAGGTCAGAGTATCCAGTTTGCCATCCAAAGATTGTATCCCAGACTGCAGCTATAGGAGCATAGCCTTAATGTCTTGAAAGGCAGCCACAGGATCCTGCTCAGGCCCCGCCGCAAGCGGCGGCGCCACCTCACCCCCACCCGAGCTGCAACTCTTAGCCTGCGCCGTCATCTCAAAGTTCAATTTGGACTGCTGCTTACCCCCCTGACTTAGACATAGTTAGTGGTGGAGCCAGGTCCTCGAGATACTCTGCAGGGAATAATGACCAGGGCCAGCCGCGCTCCTGCCTCCCGTGTCCTCCCTCGCACCAGAGTCAACCAGGCTCAAGCCCAATATCTGCTGCCAGAACACACTGCTGCCAACTCAGGATTCAGATGTAACGAGTCCCGCAGAAGTCCAGTGCCGCCCAGGGAACCCGCCACCAGAAACCCCTAGAGCTCGTCTCCCAGGGGCAGTCGACCTCAATCTGCACACAGAACCTTGCACAGTGCCCGTACCACATTACATGGACCCTGTCATCAGTCTACACCGCGCTATGCCTGCCACCGTGACCAGTCCCTTATTCATCAAAGTCATCATAACACTTGTGCAGCTGGCACCTGGCCCGGCCCACGCAGCGAATGTCCTCCGTTGGTTCAGTGACTGCACAGCACTGCTCCGGGGTTAGGAGCCGGGAGCCACCAGTGCACGTCTCCCCGATGGCAGGCAGGACCAAACTGCCCATCCCAGACCTCAACACAATGTCCACTTCTCCCTATATAAGCCCGGCTACCTGGCACTCCAGCTTCGGGTCTGCCACTGAGTTCAGTCCCACAGCCTGCCGCATTTAAGGATCCCCGTTAGTGAGAGATCTGACCCCCCCACCACGTCAGCCCCCGCAGCGGCAGGTCAGGACAGACAAGAGCATAGCTGGGGGTGGACGTCCCAGGGCCGGCCGATGAGCGCTCCCGCGCCCACCTCAGGGCTCCTCTCTAAGCGCCAGGAGCACAGTCCTTCCCCGCGCCCCTAGGGAGCGCACGGAGCTCGCCACCAGGGATGGGGATCACCGCCGGCCCTCCTCTCGCCGCTACACGGCCGCGACGGCTGCCCAACACTCCAGCTGCCTCCAGTGAATGGCCGCCGCACCGGCCCGACTTCATAGGCGCCGAATCTCTCAGCGCTGCGGTCCACAGGAGGTGAAGTCCGGCCAGCCTGGACCGTGCTGACACACTCCACCTCCGCCCGCGCCCTCAGCACCACTCCAAGCAGAGGGGCACTCCAGCAGGCCTGCTCCTCCCCCACACCTCTCCGGAGCAAGATCTCGCCAGGCTCCACAGAGTCCATCCACCGCCTCCCAGTACCAGGTCCGCCCGGAAAGAGCCCCGCAGGAGCCCGATGTATTCCAATTGCAGATGCTGCCGCACAAACAAGGAGATCTTCACAGAGACAGCCGGATAGCAGATCGGATAGAAGATGTGCTGGAGAGCCTCACGGGCCTGCAGCCATCTTGGTCGGGCTCACTAGCCCCCCAGGTTGTATGTTGTTTTTTTATATGTGTTAACCTTATGAATCTATACTGGTACTGTAACATAATACCTGGAAAAGCGGGTTTATTGACGAGCAGGGTCGCTGTCCCACCCCAGCTTAGGGAAATGCCTACCTACTGCTTCACAAACGCACCTGAGCAGCCTTGGGATGGCGACTCCTGGCGTTAATTGCCTCACCCTGAATGTTCAGAGTCTAAACTCCCCATTGAAACGCAAGGCTCTCTTTTATGGAATGGCTACCCTTAACTCCTCCCTAATGTTCTTTCAGGAGACCCACCTCTTACCCGCAGATGAATTTCATCTCAATTACAAACTGTACCCCACAAGGTTCTGTGCCTCTAACAGCCTGAAAAAACACGGAGTCGCCATCCTGATACGCAAGGGCACCCCTTTGAAAATGTTGAAGGTCCTGCGGGACGGGGAGGGAGATATATCATGGTAGTGGCGATGCTATGGAGGCAAAATATTACTTTAATTTCGATGTATGCCCCCAACGCCCAGCAGGAGATGTTATTTGGCTCCTTGTCAAAGACGCTGAGGGAGTTTGCAGAGGGAGACCTCATCCTGGGCAGAGATTTTAATGCAGTAGTCAACCGCCTGGTCGACAAATCCCTTCCCCTAACAGCCAACGACAGGAAAAATGTTATAGCCCTCACTGCACTATTGTGCAAACACTCACTAATCGAGGTCTGGTGCTTTTTCAACCAGGAGGAGAGCGACTATACCTTTTTCTCCGTTGTCCATAAGGGGTTCTCCAGACTGAATATGTTCCTCCTCTCGGATTCCCTTATCCCACAGGTAACTAGTATTGAGATTCTTCCAAAGGCCCTATCAGACCATGCCCCGGTGGTGCTCACGATGAATCTCCCCTACCCAAGTCCCACGCACAAGCCCTCTTGGCACCTGAACCAATTCCTGCTGGAGGACCCCTTGGTTCACTCCTGTGTCTCCGAAGCTATTTTTTTTTTGTTGATATTTTGATATTTTGTTATAGTTTGTTACAAACATTTTAAAAATGAGAGAGAATAGCAAAAAGAAAAACAAAAAGAAAAGCAAAAAATACGCCATTACACATTTGAAATTTAGCTAGTCCTTGTCCTTTCATTTCCATTTATGTTTCCATTCCTTTCGTTTTCATCATTCTTTTCTTCTTTCGCATTTGCTCTATTTCATTTGTTATTACATTCATCTGCTGGAGCTATCTTTGCTCCATGAAGCTTCTCATTCAGTTGTTTGAGATATCGAGCCAACGATATTATTAGGCGTTGGCGATCGCTACTGTGCAATGTGAACCACCAATCCTCCTGACTATTAGTTGTTAATTAATCGAATTCGTCTCCCATGTAACTTGTTCTTAACTCTCTCAAACCCATACAGTCAAGTACCAGATGTTTCAATGTCTCGTCCACATTTTTTGCAAAATCTGCATTTTAAGTCATCACTTCCAACTTCATGTCTTAACCTTTGGATCTCTTTTGTTGGAAACAAATTCAGTCTAAATGTCATATAGAGTTTTCGTAGGCGCTTACATGGGAATATTTTGAGGTATTTGGCTGGAGCGTTTAATCCTTTGGCTTCCATTGGTGCGTTTTGTATGCATTTGTGTTCAGCTCGTTTTTCAATTGTCTCTATCCAGTCTTGCTGGAATAACTTTTTTTGGACAGCGTTGGGATTGGTCATTAGTGTATTTTCATCTGTATTTAGTTGCTTTAAGATGATTTTGCATATGAGTCTCCATCTCTGTATTAGATCATCTTTCTTATACTTTTGGCGGGCGGTCATTATTTCGGATTACGGTGGCCCATCTTCTTGGGTAGTCTTGCTGTACAATGCTAATGTGTTCCACGTAATTCTAGCATTCAGAGTTGATAGACTCATTTCATACAATATGCAAGCGGTCGGGAAACCCTGTGGTAATTCTAGTATTCGCCTCCAGAATATTCCTTCGCATCTGGCCCAAAGTTCACTCGAGCAGCCAAACATACTGTCTGCCTCATATACTAACACCGGTGTCGCTTTACTCTTGTAAAAGTTTAATACCGGTTTGTATGAGAATTTGCTGTATTTTATTTTTATTACTGCCCCTTGTGCTGTTAGCTGTTTACATTGGCTAGCGATCTTCTTAGCCATTGGATCGTCATTTATGATTGCATTGAAGTAGGTACCCAGGTATCTGCTACATTTGACTTTTTTCAATTCGTTTGTTCCAAGGGCCCCTCTGTATTTTTCATTTTTGTTTTGGGCTCCTTTTAGATCTTTCAGTATCAGGATCTCCGACTTAGCTACATTGATTTCAGGGCCAATCTCATCGATGTAAGTCTTTAAGGCATTCAAGTTCCTCTGTAGGCCTATAGGAATCATGTCAAGGATCACTATATCGTCTGCATATAAAACCCAGCCAATATGTGTTCCGTTTAATTTTGGTGGAAAAGATTTGACTCCATTTAATGCTTTGCCCACCTCTGCAATATAGAAATTGAACAAAGTTGCTCCCAACGGACAGCCCTGTTTCACACCTCTAGCTGTTTTTATTGGGCTGGAGAGATGTCAGGCTTGGTCCAATCGGAACTGAATTTCGGTGTCGGAATACAGTTCTTTTATCGCTTGGATTATGCCATGTGGGCATCCACGCAGTTTTAGTTTTGTCCATAGTAACTCACGATCCACACCATCAAAAGCGTGGGCCAAGTTGATAAACGCTAGATACACTTTTTGCCCATCTTTAATTGCTTCCATATTTAATAGGTTCAGAATGAGAAGGTTCAATCCACACCGACTCCCTTAACAAAGCCGGATTGTCTCACATCATATTTTTTGTCTGTTCTGATCCATTTATTTAGCTGTACTAATAGAATGGTTGCGAATATCTTGCCAATCACATCTAAGAGCGCAATGGGGCGATAATTAGCTGGATCTGTGTGACATCCTTTTTTAAAAATTGGCACGATTCTCTCCTTTTTCCATGAAGCTGGTATTTGTCGTTCCTTGATAATGTTTTTGAACAGAACGTCACAGAATTTCGATCCATACCTCTGGATTATTTTTCAGCATTTCATTAGATAGACCGTATGGGCCAGCGACTCTTGGAAGAGCTGCTTTTTTGTATCGTCGTCATTATATCTTCTCTTTCAATTTTAATGTCCCACAGCTTTCCCGAGGAGAATTCTGGGTTCTTCACTTGTTTTTGCTTTGCAAACAGTGTGTTGTAGTGCGTGGACCATTGAGTTTCGGAGACCATGTTTGTTAGGTTCACTTTCTGTGGGTTTTCTATTTCATTAATAAGCGACCAAAACCCCCTTGAGTTTCTTTGTGTGAGTGTCTTCAATACAGCTTCTGCATCTCAATGTTCAAGGATTATTTTGTGAGAGATATCCATTTCTTGTAGTTGGTTCTTAACTTCCTCTTTGCCTCGTTTCGGTCTCCAATGCTGCTCCACTCTAGCATTCTTAGATTTTTCTTGAGATCTTTTTTTCCCGACTACTTCAGGATCAAATTAGTGTTTCCGATATATCATTTTTTTTGACCCGGTAGACTGAACTTCGTATATTGCCATAAATATTGTATAGTCTATCAGGTCCTTCTCGGAACACAGGTTTGTTGGTCTTATTTCATCGGCTAAGTCTTCGATGTCGTTGTGGCTTAGCCGCAGTCAATTTCGACTAGGATCTAGACCTACGTTTTGTCTCCATTGATTTTTTCAGAGGTAAATCTCTTGGTTCCAGACTAAGATTACCAGATTGTGGTCGCTTTGTGGAGTCTTTTTCACCTTTAGTGTCACTATCTCATCGACCATAGGTTCTGACACAAAGAAATAGTCCAGAACGGACTTTTGAGATCCTCTTTCCCAGGTTTCCCGAGCGGGCATGTCTCCATTAATATTTCCGTTCATCAGGTTCATATTCCGGGCCTCCATTTCCTCTAGCCATGTTGATTTAAGGTTTGTCTTCTTATCAGTAAGAGTGGGTTTCTTCCCTTGGTGATGTTTCTTGTTGATTCATTTGATATTAAAGTCTCCACAGAGGACTATATTTGGATTGTTATTAGTTATCATAATGGAATCGATGAGATCCAAGACTTCTTCTATCAATTTCAGGCTAGCTACAGCCTGATGGTTCCAATATATATTGATCAGCTGTATGATTATTTTGTTCATTGTCTTATAGTTGACAGCCTCTAGAATCGCACTTTCCATATATGGGGAATGGTTACGCCAAGATTTGATACTGAATCCACTTTTCTGGTTCACTAAGATCCGTTGTCCCGACATCGGCCTTCCCTTATTTCGTTGTATAGAAGGATTTAGTACTACTTCAAATCCATCAATACATGGACATTTCAATAACCAGCTCTCTTGCAGGCATATAAGGTCAAGTGCTCTCAAGTCACTGGCCGCTGGACCCATTAAGTGGGTAAATCCTCTGGTGTTCCACGAGGCTATAGCAACCGGCTTAAGAGCTTCTTGACAATAGCTAGATCCAGTCTCATTTATCGATCGGGCTAACCACTTCCATTGATCAATTTCACGCCTTTTTGGCTCTGTCCCTCCGAGGAAGTACTGGCCGGTGTAGTAATTTGTACATTCTCCACTGTAATTTTTTTTTCATTTTCAAGTCGCATGGTAACTTGTATATGTCCTCCCCTTGATGTATTACTTCCATGTTGTGATCGGCCTGAATTTTCTTAATTGGTCCGTCTATTTTGTCGACAGCATATCGGCCATGAGTATTTAGCGGAGGCTGTAATGGCGCTTTCGGATGGTTCAATAGAGACTCAAAGGGAGATGTGGTCTTCAATAAGCTGTCGACTTCATAGACCTGAAAGCCCGCTTCAAGTTGCTGTTGTTCGCACATCATCACTAATTGAACTGTTTTTATAGAATCAATGTGTAGTATTACTCTTTCCTGTTTAATATCGTCCAAGATTTCAACTCTCTTCCGTTCCAGACTTTTGATGGCTGTTAGTGTGGGAATAAAATGGAATAGATGCATTACCAAACTTCGGTTTAGTGTAGATCCTCAATTTTTTTCTCTAGCTGTTCGACCAAAATTCGGTAGCTGTTATGTGATGAGAGCATATATGTTTTTTTTGCTTCTTTATGGACGTCCGATGTGCCTGGTTTGTCATGCCAACTCCTGGTTGACCGATGGGCTTGAGGATCATGTCTTTTTGAATTTTCTATCTGTAGTATTTGGTTAGTGAATTCAGTCAGACCTTGGCGTGAGATTCCCAATCTCAATGGGGATGTGTGATCATCTTTCTCACGACATTGGGACTCTCTCTTATTTAGGCTCAACTTTAGCCTCAATGGTATAGTAATCTTTTTTGAGGCTTCATATGCTCTCAACAGCCCGGCATCCACCGTTATTTTTTTTGGGGGGAGGGCGAGATTTCAACCCTCCTCATTCTCATCCTATTGACTTGCTGTGTCTCTGTGGCCTTGACTGCAGCAGAGACTTTTTTTGCTTCGTCTATGGCAACAGACTTCTTCACAGCAGGCTCTGAGCAAGGCACTCCCACATTATCATTGTTTATTCCTTTGTCACTTGTCTCCTCCACCTAGTAGCACTCCACAGCCTTATAACATATCTGTGGTCTAGTTTCCATTTAAAAGGTCCGCCCAATAGCAAATCTGTGAAGTAGCCGCAATCAGATAGTCTGCCTAATAGCATATCTGTGGTCTAGTTTCATTTGAAAGTCCACTCAATAGCATATCTGTGTTCTAGTTGCATTTGAAAGTCTGCCTAATAACATATCTGTGGAGTATTGGCATTCAAAAGTCTGCCTAATAACATATCTGTGGTCTAGTTTGCATTTCGAAAGTGCTCCCAATAGCATATCTGTGGAGCAGCCGCAATCAGATATCTGTGGCCTAGTTGCATTTGAAAGTCTGCCGATTAGCATATCTGTGGTCTAGTTTGCATTTAGAAAATCCACCCAATAGCATATCTGTGGAGTAGTAGCATTTAGAAAGTGTGCTGAATAGCATATCAGTGGCCTAGTTCCCTTTAGAAAGTCCCCCTAATAGCATATCTATGGTGTAGTTTGCATTTAGAAAGTCCGCCTAATAGCATATCTGTGGTATAGTTTGCATTTAGAAAGTCCACCTAATAGCATATCCATTGTGTAATTGCCTTTAGAAAGTCCACCTAATAACATATCTATGGTCTAGTTACATTTGAAAGTGTGCCGAATAGCATATCTCTGGTGTAATTACATTTAGAAAGTGTGCCCAATAGCATATCTGTGATGAAATAGCATTTAGAAAGAGTCCCTGATAGCATCTCTACGGTGTAATTGCAGTTGGAAAATGTGCCAAATAACCTATATGTGGTGAAATATCATTTAGAAAGTGTTCCTAAATAGCATATCTGTGGTATAATTGCATTTGAAACGTGCCCAATCGCACATCTGTGGTCTAGCTTTGCTTTTGATGTAATTGCATTTAGAAAGTGTGCCAAATAGCATATCTGTGGTGAAATAGCATCTAGAAAGGGTCCCACATAGCCTACTAGTTTTGCTTTTGGTGTAATTGCATTTAGAAAGTGTCATCTAGCATCTAGCATATCTGTAGTATAGTCGCACTTAGAAAGGGTGCTGAATAGCATATTTGTGGTCTAGCTGCATTTAGAAAGTCCGCCTAATAGCATATCTGTGGAGTAATTTCATTTAGAAAGTGTGCCTAATAGCATATCTGCGGTCTATTTGCACTTGAAAGTCCTCCTAAAAGCATATCTGTGGTATTGTCATGATGCCTACCTCTAAGGAGCCAGGCCGGGCCCAGCAACCCCAGAGGCAGACATCATTCACTCCAGGGAAGTCTCAGCGGGCCCAAGTCGGGGCACTTTGGACTCAGTCCTGGCGCCGTAGGCGCCAGGCTCATAGTGGACCCCAGTCCTGGCGCCTTAGGCGCTAGGCTCATAAAGGAGGATTTATGTGTAAGTGCTTGGGTGCACACTTACCTGATGCAGACCTTGCTGCTTCATCCAGGCCCTCTTGAGGCCTGGATGGGACTACTTTACCTGTGGGACTACTTTCCACCCGGGTGTGGTCGGGGAAGGATACATACCTGATCGGTGGAAGGATACATACCTGGAACTTCTTCCAAAGCTATTTAAACCCCACCCGAACAGCCACACGTGCTTCGCGTTGTTCTGCACCTAGCAGCTGGACGCTCACCGTGTCTGCTCCTGCATCCTGACTTCTGGCACGCCTGCCAGCACCCTGGATCACCTGCAAAGGGAGAAAGGAGGAGAATTGGAGAAGGAAAGACCTTACCTGCTAAATCTGCATCCCGGAATCATTTCACCGACGATCCTGAAAAGGAAGACATCATTTTAAAAGCATTTCACTACAATCGCTGCAGCGCTGCATTTTACTCACCTTTTCCAGGCGCCTCCATCTTCAGCGGGGATCATCCGGATTTCGCCACGTCCCGGCGCCTAGGGGAAAAAAGACAAGAACAAAGGTGAGAGGGAGAAAAGGAATAAGGAAAGCTCAATTTCCACTTCATTTCGGGACCTGCCGCTTCCGGACCCCGGCCCCTAAGGGGAAAAAAGGCTAAGACATTGAATGAGCGAATGCAAAGACATTACCTGAGCGCTCATCCCGAACTTACCTGTCATTTACTGAAGCTGCACGTTTCACTTCGGGTCGGCGCCATATCTCCGGCATACCGAACCCCGGCCCCTATGGGGAAAAAGACATAAGAATTAACGCTTGCTGCAATAAGACTACGAACATTATTAAGGCTTGAACTTTTGGACAGAACTTATACTGCGTCTTACCTGAACAGTCAAGCTTACCTGAACACCAATCCTCAATCCAGTGAAGTAACTGGGTTTCCACGCGCCCCTGCATCAGAAGCAGGATGGAGAGCTCTTCCTTCCAGATCCTAAGGTGAGGCTTCACAGGGGAATCGTGGAAGTGGTATCGTGGAGGGTTGAAAGGGAGTGGGAGGCTTGAGCACCATTCCGTCAGTGGGTAACACTCCCTGTTCATGCACAGGAGGATATTCCTGCGAGCCTGAGAAGCTAGAGTTGAGGGGCCCATCCTGTTCATCTTTGGAGTCCGGCGCCCCACCTTAAGGAAGCATCAGCACCCGAAGCCGCGCCTCTGTGGGAATCAGGTGAGCGTTACAGGTATTGTTACATTTGAAAGTCTGCCTAATAGCACACCTGTATCCTAATTTGCTAGAAGAAAGTCTACCTAATAGCGTATCTGTGCTGTAGTTGCAACTATATAGTCTGCCTAATAGCATATCTGTGGTCTAGCTTTGCTTTTGATGTAATTGCATTTAGAAAGTGTGCCGAATAGCATATCTGTGGTGAAATAGCATCTAGAAAGGGTCCCACATAGCCTACTAGTTTTGCTTTTGGTGTAATTGCATTTAGAAAGTGTCATCTAACATCTAGCATATCTGTAGTATAGTCGCACTTAGAAAGGGTGCTGAATAGCATATTTGTGGTCTAGCTGCATTTAGAAAGTCCGCCTAATAGCATATCTGTGGAGTAATTTCATTTAGAAAGTGTGCCTAATAGCATATCTGCGGTCTAGTTGCACTTGAAAGTCCACCTAAAAGCATATCTGTGGTATTGTTACATTTGAAAGTCTGCCTAATAGCATACCTGTATCCTAATTTGCTAGAAGAAAGTCTACCTAATAGCGTATCTGTGCTGTAGTTGCAACTATATAGTCTGCCTAATAGCATATTTGTGGTCTAGTTGCATTTAAAATGCCCACCTAACAGCATATCTGTGGTGTAATTACATTTGAAGGTCTGCCTAATAGCATATTCTGTGGTCTAGCTACATTTAAAAATCTGTCTAAAAGCATATCTGCAGCCTAGTTTGCATATGGAACAATAAAACGTAGAATACGTGAATAATATCACCCTGTTTAGTTGAACCATAAAACTTAGAATACGTGAATAAATATCACCATGTTTAGTTGAACGTAGAAACTGTGAATAATCTCACCCGGTGGTATAGTTGAACTTAGAAAGTGCGAATAATCGCTAGGTACAGCTGTAGTACTGTTAATCATAGAAAGTGTGAACAATTAACATCCAATGATATAGCTAAAGTGGGAAGGTGTGAATGAAATCATCCAATCCCATCAAACCATGAGTACACCCGATCCACCAAGGACTGCCGAAAATGACCCACGTGCGCCCCCCCTCCCGCCAGCCCTACCTCCCGTCCCCCCTTCCCAAATTATCCCACCCTCCTCCACATCCCCTACCCATCCCCTTTCCAAACACCAAGCCAGAGGGGCACGATGGCGAGCCAACCACCCTAAAACCACTGCTACTCCCATCCCCTTCACCCATCAGCCTACTATGATCATACCCGCTCCCCTCACTAGCCTCCCAGGCACACCCAGCCCAGCAACCATTCATCCCCCGCTTCCCTCATCAACTCCCACCATCATCCCCCTCCGACCACACTCCTTCCCCTCCTTAAAAACAGCACGCCTCGCCCTAACAAGAACAGTAGCCACGTCCCTTTCCCCCTCTCACCCCCCTACCCTCTCTCACACACCAATCACAAAAAAGACACTGAAGAGAAAACGCAGCTGGTATCCCTCAATCTCTCAGTACTCATCGCCTCTCCTGTCTCGACCCACCACCTCATCCTCCCTTTCACGATCATCACCACCCTCTCCCCTGCCTCACCCTGCCTGAAACCCCTCTCCCTCAAATTCTCACCGTCTACACTGAAACTCCTAACCACCCACACCCCACTTTCAAATACCCCGTGCCAAACCCAATCAACCCAGCACACCTGTCCATCCCCTCCCCCTCAAACCCACCACCTCTTCTGCTCGCCTACTCTTCCTTTCGACCACCAACCACCCCACCCCTCTCTCTCTCTCCAGTTTCCACCCTCTGCCCTCCCACCCCCCACCTCTGCCACTCCCACATCATCCTCCTCTACCGAAGTAAATTGCATCCTTTTTAATGCCCGATCTGTAGCAAAAAACAGACACAGCATCTTTGACCTCCTCATCTCTGACAAACCAGACCTGGTCTTCATCACAGAAACCTGGTTCTCTGACGACTTCGCCCCTATCGCCAATGAAGCCTTCCCCCCTGACTACTCCCTGATCCCACTGAACCGTCCCTCTAGGGGAGGAGGAATAGCAATCACCTTCAAGTCTCACTTCCATGCCTCAATCATCGACAACCAACCATCCATTCCTTCCTGCGAATCACTCCTCGTAAAACTATCCCTCCCCCCCTTCGTTCTCCCACAGCTTCCTAATCATCTACAGACCCCTTGGCTACGATAGACAATTCTCAATCAACCTCTGGGTCTCTATTGCCACCCTCCAAATAAACCATCCCAACCTCACCCTGCTAGGAGATTTTAAAATATGACTTAACATTCCCACCAACCCTAAGACCCACTCTCTGGTTGACGGCCTAGAAGCAATTAACCACCAACCCCACATAAACGGCCCAACTCACTATAAAGGACACACACTTGATGCCATCTTCAGCTCCCACAACTTGATACATCTAAACCCCCCCCCACACCTATCATCTGGTCCGATCACTTCATTGTTTCTTTCGCCATTCGCTCACCCAACCCGCTCCCCTTACAAAACCAGAACCTCAGAATCTACACAAATGCTGGAAGAAACTAAAAATCCTTCCTGACCGACCTAGCCGACGCACTCCTTCTGTCTCCTCCCCCTACCTGTCTACTCAATGAACAACTAACCTCTGACGCCTTTGACTCATGGCTCAACACTTCACTAATGCGGCTCACACCCTCTTGCAAACCATCAGCTCACCGTGGACTTTTTCCTAGGTGGTTCACACCTGAACTAAAGACCACTAAACAATTATATAAATCCCTAGAACGCAAATGGCGGAAAGACAAAACACCCATGAGCAGATCCACCTTGGCCCGGTACCTTCGCCAGTACAAGGCTGAAATACGGAAAGCAAAAAAAGCCCATTACAACTCCCGAATCCTAAACTCTAAAAATCCCAGCAAAGAACTTCATTAAATCATCACCGAGTTCACCAAACCAACATGTACCACCACCATTCCGACCCCCTCACAATCGCTGTGCGACTCACTCTCTCTCCACTTTTACACCATAGCTCTCGAAAGAACAAACGCTCTAACCAACAAACTAGCTCTCTTACACCCACCAGGCAATCCACCCACCATACCGGCCATCCCACCGCCTGCGACCAATACCCAATCAACGTTCGACTCCTTCAGTCCAATATCAACCGACCAATTTCTCAAAACTTCTCTCTGCCCGCAAACCATCCGGCTCTCCGCTGGACCCTTTTCCAGCCACAACCCTCAAAGAAATGTTCGCATCTACCTGCGCAGGAGAACACGCAAGAACCATCATTAACGACTACCTTTCCTCTGGAATTTTTCCCAAAGCATTCAAAACGGTGCATGTCATACCTCTTATAAAAAAACCTTCCCTCGACCCTCTCGAGCCCAAAAACTACCGCCCCATCTCAAACACCAAGTTCCTTGCGAAACTCATTGACCGAACCGCCTACTCCCAACTAAATGCCTTTGTTGAAGCCAACAATCTCCTAGAGCCCGCTCAATCAGGTTTCAGAGCGCGACACGGAACCGAGACGACCCTAACCTCAATCTGGGATGACCTTAAAAACACTGCCCATTCAGCGGGATGTGCTGCATTAATCCTTCTCGACCTATCCGCCGCCTTTGACACAATTAACTACTCAATCCTCCTTGACCACCTCCACTCCCTAGGAATCCGTGGAAAGGCGCTCAAATGGATAGCATCCTTCCTCAATAACAGGGACCAAATAACCCTACTCTCCGCCTATTCTTCGCACGCCCGACCAGTCAACACTGGAGTTCCACAAGGAGCATGCCTATCAGTCCTCCTGTTTAACCTCTGCATGGCCACCCTCCCACGAATAATTCGTTCGCACATATCCTGTGCTACAACTACGCTGATGACACCCAACTAATTCTAAAACTCCTGAACTCCAAACCCAACTGCCAACCCAACCTCGCTTCCTGCCACCTCGACATAGATCACTGTATGACCACAAACCACCTCTTGCTAAACCCCTCCAAAACTGAAATCATGGTATGTGGCAAAAACCGAACTTCTTCCACACCTGCTACTCTGGCCATCTGCCATGGGCAACTCGCCGACACCCTCCAATTCAGTAAAAAACCTTGGATGCATCCTAGACTCAGACCTAACCCTCTTGTGCCAAGTCAACAATGTCTCAAAGTCCTGCCGCTATCACCTTAAAACTCTTAGGCGCATTTTTCCATACCTCTCTTTTCCCAACAGACTCTCTGCGGTCCAATCAATTGTTATGTCAAGACTGGACTATGCTAACCCCCTCTACCTCGGAGTCCATGCGTACCAACTGACTAAACTACAAAGAGCACAAAACACTGCAGCCAAACTGCTACTAGCGCTTGGCCCAAGAGACCACATCTCCCCAGCCCTCAAAACTCTGAACTGGCTTCTGGTTGCCTGAGGGTGACCTTCAAAACCTTATGCATCTCTCACTGAGCAATGCATAAAACCGGACCTCAATATCTTCAAGACAAACTAAAACCCTATCACCCTGCACATACTCTAAGATCAAGCTCTGCCGGCCTCCTAGTCATACCAAAAACAAACTCAGTCAGGTTAGGTGGATCATCATTCTATGCCATGGCCCCCAATTGTATGGAACGCACTCCCACCCCACATCCCGACTCACCGAGGACCTCATGTCCTTCCGCAAATTACTGAAAACATGGCTCTTCCCCTAAAAATCGACTCTTAACAAACTGGATAACAGCAATTCAATGACATTAGCCCAAACTGCTAGATCATAAATAACAATCCAGCATCATGATCCGAGCGAGAAATCGAAAACTAATAACCGCTAATATAAATTAAAACGGACAAACAGAATAGAACGAGTAATGTGGATGAAAGCAATGAAGTGGATGAAAAGAATACATTGTATTAAAGCAGTAAAGTGGTTGAAATTAATGAAATGGATTAAATAAATGTTATGGACGAGAGGAATAAAGCGGACGAAAGGATGGAAAAGGGGAATACATGATACAGATGAGTGCACAGAGTGCACGGAATAGAGTGCATGGAACGGATAGATGGCATGGAATGTAAGAGTGCATGGAATAAATGGATCAAATGGAATAGACAAATCGAGTGCATGAGATGGATGTAGTGCATGGGACGGATGGAGTACAAGGGACGGATCGAGTGCATGCGACGAATGACGTGGGCTGAACGGATAATGTAGGATGAAGTCGTGGAGCGAATGAAAGCGTAGAGCGGATGAGAGCATGGAGCGGATGCAGGGTGTGGAGCGGATGCAAGGTGTGGAGCGGATGTAGGGTGTGGAGTGGATGCAGGGCGTGGAGCGGATGCAGGGCATGGAGCGGATGCAGGGCATGGAGCGGATGCAGGCCATGGAGCGGATGTAGCCGATTAAACAGTGGAAGTAGGTGGAACGGAAGAAGTATGTGGATGGCACGGGTGAAGTATGTAGATGGAACGGCTGAAGTATGTGGATGGAACGGAAGAAGTATGTGGGCAGAACGGGTGAAATGGGTGGATGGAATGGGTGAAGTATGTGGATGGAACGGGTGAAGTTTGTGGATGGAACAGCTGAAGTATGTGGATGGAACGGATGAAGTATGTGGATGGAACGGGTGAAGTGAGTGGAGCGGACAAAGTGGGTAGGACGGGTGAAGTGGGTGAAACAGATGATGCTTGTAGAACCGATAAGGTGGGCAGAACGGGTGAAGTGGGTGAATCAGATGATGCTTGTAGAACCGAAAAGGTGGGCAGAACGGGTGAAGTGGGTGAATCAGATGATGCTTGTAGAACCGATAAGGTGGGCAGAACGGGTGAAGTGGGTGAATCAGATGATGCTTGTAGAACCGATAAGGTGGGTAGAACGGGTGAAGTCGGGGAAAACGATGACGCTTGTAGAACAGATTAGGTGGGTTAAAAGGGTGAAGTGGGTGAAACAGATGATGCTTGTAGAACAGATAAGGTGGGTAGAACGGAGGAAATGGGTGGATCAGATGATGCTTGTAGAACCGATAAGGTGGGTAGAACGGATGAAATGGGTGGATCAGATGATGCTTGTAGAACGGATAAGGTGGGTAGAACGGATGAAACGGGTGGACTGGATGATGAAGGGGTAACATGCATAAATCGGACGAAGTGCATGGATCAGAAGGAATACATAGAACTGATTGAACAGATAGAGTGCATAGAACTGAACGAGTACATGGAACAGATGGAATGTACAGAACAGATAGAGGGCAGAGAATGGTCACTGTACAAAAATGGTTTGAGTGCATGGAATGGTTTGAGTGCATGGAATGGTTTGAGTGCATGGAACAGTTGGAGTGCATGGGACGGTTGGAGTACGCTCGATCACAAGCACCTAATGTAAACCACCATATCACTTCTCCGCGCTTACTCTCTTCTATACGCCACCACTCAACTAGAACACACCGATACTATGACACATTCGGTATAGCTGTTCTCATACCATCACCTGCCTCATAATCCCCATCATCCTAATTAAACACAGCTGGCTACACACCCACCAGCCTAGGCGTTCTCCTCAGGCCTAACGCAGCCAGAATCGGTCTGGATAACAACCTGCCAGAACGAACACATACTCTTCATCTCCCAACCACCACACCTACCGCTAAGAAGCAGCTATCATATGAATGCCACACCTGCTGCACACATATCCGGTGCTCACACGCACCTTATGACTCTCTCTCTCTCTCTACTGACTTGAACTACGGTTCCCGAGGGTGTTCAACCTACCAGCTCCTTGAGATCATACCAATGGTACATAAGGCGCTATATAAATGCAAAATAACATAACATAACATAACATGACCTCCTTTTTTCGTCCTATTTCACAGCAGCAGCAAGGAGACGCTGTATCACTCTTGAGCTCCTCATTGAGCTAATGGTGGGAGCCTTGGTCAGCACTGTGATCATCCATGTTTGTTTTGTTATCGCATTCTTTATTCAGAATTGCTAGGGCTTCGCGAGCTACTTTTGCCAGTAGATTTTTGTCTTCTCTATTGTTATTGTTTTTCAATGAATCTTTCAGGACTGACATCGCAAGATCATTCTTACTCCATGTCACTGAGTTTTGTCCTGCCATTTCAATCAAGTTCTTCTCCAAGTTCGTAATTTTAGTATTTAAAGCTGCAATCAGGATTGTTTGGTCCCTTAAACTATCGTTCAGTTGTTCGAATAATTTGCTCAAAGGACTAACGGCAATTGAGGTTGCTGACATCAGGTTAGGTCGCAGTTCAATAATCACCTTCGCAATTATCCCATTGATATGTGGGTTACGATAAATCGTACTCCCAGTTCGTTCCTTAGAAATCCTTTGACTTGGCTTTCTCACGGATTCTCTTGTTGTTTCAGAATCTGATGAGGTGCAAGAGGAGGAGGACGAGCAATCTCTTGGGGCATGATTAGTTCTTTGGAAATCATTTGTTAGTGCATCTTCAGGTTCTGGCATTTTGGTGCACACTTCTGATGTCCTTTTAAGTCGTTTCTGTGAATAGTGAAACACACTATCTGAGCTTCTTTCTACTCTACACAATTTTTGATTGCACAGGGGTCATCCAGCTGGCGGACTTATTAGCTTCGAATTCATACGTGCCATCACTTTCAATTGTGTTTGCTACATTTGGCTGGGGCATTACTATTGCATCAGGGGGCCTTGACATTTCGATTTCTTTTGGTGTCACTTTTGTCTTTGCTGTTATGGCGGTAATCTTTGCATTTAATTTCACTAGATCCCGTATCAGCGGATCCGCTACCGCGATTGAATTGCGGCGTTGATTACTTGGAGGAATATCATCATTCTCGTTGTCATCTTCTATATTTATGTCATGGAAATCGCCTCGATCTTCCCACAGATCTTCTGTGATTGAATTTGGCTGGTCATCATCGTTTACCACGAGCTCACATTGGGTCTTTGGGTTACAGCTAGCAAGGATTGTGCCTGCCCCTCCCTTGAGGGCAGCACTCACTTTATAGTTTTGCAGCCGCCTGAGCACTTCCTTCGACCCCATGTGTACTTCAGAAATTATCTGCAGGCCAGTACTGCTCTCTGTATGGGGCAGCTTCAGAGTTTGTTTTTTGAGGTCTTGCAGTATCATTCTTTTGAAGACTTACTTTAGCACACTGTTCTATAATTTTAAAGGGTTGAATACCTAAAAATCGAGTCGTTAAGGGTGTTGATGGTGTCAATGGAGTGGCCTCGGCTACTTCCTCACTTCCGTTCAATGGAACAATGGTGCTCTTAGCACTAGGATCGCCCGAGCTATGAATAAAATCGGAGTCCTTCGTTCGAATCGCTTCGCAAGTCGAATTTTCAAATAATGTAGCGGGACTCATTGAGCTCATGGAACTAGTAGGGCTACGTAGGTCATCACATCTCTCGGTGCATCGCAGCGAGCCAGCTGGCTCGGACCATCTGTCCATGCCTTTCTCAGGGCCAGCACTTGCATAGTTTAACTTTGCCACACCCTTACTTTCTTCCGAGTTCCATACAATTACTTTACTCGACTCGCCACCCGCGGCTGCATCGACCACGACAGGCAACGTTGGGCATCGGCAAGGCTGAAAAAGGTAAGGTACGGGGGGCGCACCTCTTTCATTAAGTGGGTGGGTGAGTATACAAGTGTGGGTATGGTTTGCCGGTGTTGCTGGCATTACGGGTATCAATAATGTCAATGATGTTAAAGGGTTGGGTGCTTCAGCGGCTGACATAGTATCCGACATAGTAACACTGTTAGCTGAGCTCACTGTCCCGCCCCCCACAGCCTCAGCGAGCACACTTACTTCTGCGGTCTTTAGTCTTTTCGGAACCCTCGTCGAGTCGGGAGCTGCGACAGTCCTTGTATGTGTTTTTACGAATGGAGTCAGCATTTCATTGCAACTTCGCTTGAGTTGCGCCCGGGTTAGGGGAATACCCCTTCTTCTGTCCATTGCGCCCATGTCCCCTCGAACACGTGAGACACTCCTGCCATACTCGACGACGCTCCGCATGGGGCAGGGTGTTTTGTGTTCTTGGCCCCTCCTCACAGCAAAAAAAGTGGTAAACAGACTATTTTCCAGCAGCCCCTTCACACGTGAAACACTCCTGCCACACTCAGAAGCTATAAAGCTCTACTTTAGGGAGACATGGTGTGGGACGGTGGCAAGGAAGTTATCCAGGGCCAGATTACAGACAAAGCCATGGCACAAGGGAAAGCCAGGAAACAGTTACAGGCCCAGCTGGAGGAGGAGCTTTGACAAAAAGAGGCAACTCATAGGGAGATGGGGTCACAATGTTCTCTTAGAGATTTAGGAATAGCACGGAAGGGCACGGAAGGGTTTAGATGCACAACACAAGGGGCATGCTGCACACTCCCTACTGCTTACAAAGCAGTACTTATAAACGAGAGGGAATAGGCCCAACAGGCTGTTAGTAGAAAAACTGAAAAGGCTGGCCTGGTGTAACTACATAGAAGCTCTAGGGGATGATAATGGGAAGCGCGAGACCTTGGAAGGGGGTAAACTCCCAATTATGGAGGACTTCTACCATACATGCACTCACACACACTTACAGGGAGGACGCGGGACGCGATGTTGCCTGGTCCGCGTCCCGGCGGGAACTGCCGCACGGGCGCACTTTATTGCAACAGCGCATGCGCGGGCCACACCGAGGCTCGCGCATGCGCGCTATCCGTAACTCGGGACATCTCATCCCTTTTCAACTTTAACAAAAATGGAACACAAACTTCCGGGGTGCGTGAACCCCAATACAATAGGTGGCCTTAAACACGGCCCTTAGCAGTTACACTTACGTCCCACCAGGTCTTCTCGGCTCAGTCCCCCGAGTCCAGTACATAGTCCTTGAGATAGCCTGGCAACCTCCGCTCTCGGCGGACTGGATATCTTGGCGGGGTCCCAGGCCGCGCGGGACATCCGGGTTCGGCTCCGGTGGGGGCTTGGTGCCCGTTCTCCCCTTGATCCGCGGTTGGTTCCTCCGTTCTTGTGGCTTCCTCCGGAGCTTCGTTCTCGACTGGTGTTTCTATTCTCTTGAAGAACGACCGGTTGCGTGTGACAGTCCCTCGATCGCAGGCCGCCGTTACCATCGTGCCCTTCACGTGTGTTACCTTCCACGGGCGTGGCTCAAATGGGAGGGACAGTTTTCCTTCAGGGTGTCGATTCCTGACCAACACCGTGTCCCCTACTCGCATTTCTTTTTCCTGCAACCCTCGTCGTTCACTTTCCTTTTCGTTGCGTCTGATTCGCTCCTCCCGAATCTTCTCATTGTCAATAATTCCGGGTGGTCGGCCTTCTTCCTCCGGTAGCAGTCCTCTTGGGCATCGTCCGAACAGGGCTTCCGCGGGAGCCACTCCCGTGGACTGGTGAGGCGTCGTGCGGTATTCCCTTAGAAATTCCACGAGTTTTCTCTCCAAGTCTGCCCCGCTGCTGGCTGATATTCTCAGGACCTTATTCAGGGTCCTCATCATCCTTTCGGCTTCCCCATTGGCCCGTGGCCAGAGTGGGGACACCCTGCGATGCTGAATTCCTCTTTCCCTAAGGTAGGTGGCGAATTGGTTGCCAGTGAACGGCGGCCCGTTGTCCGAGCATAGAAGGTCTGGGAACCCGTGTGTGGCAAACATCTTGTCCAGTGCCTTCGTCGAGAATTCAGTCGCCGTTGATTCAACCACCTCTACCTCGGGGTATCGTGACCATTGGTCTACTGCTACCAGGAAGTACGTTCCCCGTCCTGTTGATCCGAAGTCTACGTGTATTGTCCCCCATGGTTTCTGGCTGCGCTCCATGGATCGGATCGGCGGAGCTCGGTCGCCTGGGGTCGCTGCCTGACACTCTATACATCTTTTTACAAAGTTCTCTACCCTTTTCTCCAGATCCGGGAACCATACTTTGGCCCTTAACCGTGCCTTTGTTTTGACCACTCCCTGGTGACCAACGTGCGCTAGTTCTAGCATCCGGGACCTCAGCGTCCGTGGCACGACGATTTGGCGTCCTCTCAGTATGAGCCCGTCGTCCGAAATGGAAAGCTCCTCTCTCACCTTCCAGAGCGCTTGGAGGTCTCTCTGGGCCTCCTCTTGTCGGCGCGAGTTGTCACGCAGCACCTCTCTCCAGTCGCCGCTTCTGATTGCAGTTCGGACAATGCCGAAGACCTCGTCGTTGGAAGATTCCGTCGATATGACTGCTCTTGATATCGCCGTCGGAAGAGACCCTTCCACCACTTGACACAGTAGTCCGTGACAGTCACTCGCGCCAATGTCTGTATCCGGATCCTCTTTGTTGGGATGGCGTGACAAATAGTCTGCCGGATTGTTGGTGCCTGGCCTGTATATCAGTCGTACCCCATACTCCATCAGAGCCAACATCCACCTTTCGATTCTGGGTGGTGGTTTCGATGACACACCTGCTAGTATTGGTAATAGAGGCTTGTGGTCTGTCACCACCACCACAGGTTTGCCTAGGATGTATAGGCGAAAGTGGCGGCAGCCCCACAGGATGGCCAGTGCTTCCCTTTCAATCTGTGAGTATTTCATTTCTGTGGTGGAGAGGGCTTTGCTTGCGTATGCGATTGGACGCATGTCCCCGCGTTCGTCAGGTTGCAGTTATACGGCCCCAACCCCTACCGGGCTTGCATCTACCACCACTTCGGACTCCACTCCAGGGTTGAAATACGCCATGGTGTCACCATCGGACAGGGCGTTCTTCAGGGTCTGGAATGCCTCTTGCTCCTCGGCACCCCATTTCCATGCTGTGTCGTTCCTCGTCAGCGCCCGGAGCGGCTCCGCTGTCGACGCTAGCCCTTTGATGAACCGCCCACAGTATGTTACCATCCCCAGGAAGCTTCTCACCTCGGTGGGGGACTGTGGGGCGGTAGCATTCTTGATGTCCTTTATTTTGGCCGGGTCCGGTGACACGCCGGCTGCGTGAAAAATGAAACCAAAAAAACCTATGCGGTCTTTGAAGAACTCACATTTTTGTCGATGTAGTGTGAGGCCTAGATTTTTCAGCCTTTGGAGGGTGCTTTCCAGCCTCTTCAAGTGCTCCGTTTCCGAAGCTGCGAATACCAGGATGTCGTCACTCATGTTCAATACGCCTTTGAGGCCTGCTAGGGCTCCTTGGATGGTGTTTTGAAACACTTCGGCGGCTGACGAGACCCCGAAGCTTAGGCGTTTGAATTGATAAAGGCCGTCGTGCGTTGTGAACGTTGTTATGTACCTCGAGTCAGGGTGGAGCTCAAGCTGATGGTACCCTGCTCTTAGGTCTAGTTTAGAAAAGACCTTAGCCCCTTGTAGTTCTCCAATGATGTCGTCGAGGGTCGGTGTTATGTGTCTTTCCCTCTTAATCGCCGCATTGGGCAGTCGCATATCGACACATATTCTAACCGCACCGGGTTGTTTTGGTTTGGGCGTCACCACGATCGGAGAGACCCACGGCGTCGGCCCCTCTACTCTCTCGATGATGTCCATGCTGACAAGGGATCGGAGTTCTTCCTCCACCTTTTCCCTAAGGTGGAAAGGTATCCGCCTGTGTTTGAGGGCCGTGGGCCTGATTGATTCATCAATGTGGAGGCGCACCGGGGGCGCTTTCAATTTCCCAATCCCCTCGAAGATGCCCGAGAATTTGCTTAGCAGTGCCTCAATGTCTATCTGATATACTTCGTATGCGAAATGGACGAGGTTTAGGGCCTCGGATGCGGCACAACTGAGTAGGGAGTGCGGGCTAACGTCTGTGACGAAGAATCTGGCCTTGATTGTGACTTTCCCCCTTGACACGGGTGCTACAAATACTCCCTTGAGGGGCAACGGAGTGTCTCCCCCGAAAGTGAAGATTTTTGCCATGGATTTGTCTAGTGTTGGGGGGCCTGGGAGTCATGGTAGTGCTCCTCTGCGAGAACACACACCGATGCACCTGTGTCGATGAGGATTTGTGTAGGCACCCCCAGTATACTCACTTCGCACTTGGGTTGTCTTTTCCTTTTGCTTTCCGAAGCAATGTTAGAGATGAAGAAAACTTTGTCTTCCTCTTCCTCGTCTTCTTCTTCTTCCTCTGCGAGCTGCAGCTTTTGGATTTCTCGTTCGAGCGCCGCAATGCTCCACTGTCTTCTGAAACCGCTGCCCCGTGCTCTCGCGGGTCCTCTCTGCACAGGCACCAGAGCAGGGGCGCGGCACATACGGGCATAGTGTCCTTGTTCATTGCACCGTCCGCAGGACCTACCCTTGGCTGGGCACTCCTCCGTGTGTGGCAGGTCATATCCACAGTAGTTGCAGGATGGTCCAGAGGTGGCAGGGGAGTTGTTCTCAGATGACTTTGGGGTCCATTTGTCTCTCGGTCTGGACCGTTTGCTTATGGCATATGCTCCATCCCGTGTGCCAGGGTGGACCGCTGCGTCCATGTTCGCACCTCTGGATTCAGCCAGCTCATATGTCCGGCCACTGTCCTGTATTTGTTGTAGTGACCATCCTGGCTCCCTCAGTATTTGCCGTCTCAGTTTACCTGAGCTGCACCCCTGGATGACCTGGTGCCGTATCATCGACTCCTCGTTATCCCAGCGACACGTGCTGGCCATTAGTGTCAGCCTAGCACAGAACTGATCAAGGGATTCCTCCTCCCGCTGTTTCTCCTTGGAAAAAAGGAATCTTTCATAGTCTACATTTGACTGGGGTATGAAGTGGTTTTCCAATGCAGTCTTTACCGTGGTGTACGTGACTACCTGCAGGTTGAGTGATTCGTATATGCGCATCACGTCTAGCCCAGCCGAATACAGGAGCGTCGCTCTTTTCGCATCATCATCAGTGGTCCCTGTGGCTGTAAAGTACATTTCTAGTTTTTTCACCCATAGTAGCCACCTGGGGCCTAGCTTGGACGGGGGGCCAGATATAAAGTTCCTGCATGGGCAGTAGCGACCCCTGTTGAGTCCTTACCACCCTTGTCGCAGCTTCTGTTTCACCCTCACTTCCCGCCATCTTCACAGGTCGCACAGGCACCTCTCGGTGATTTAGAGGCCGCAAACCTGACTGGGGTGGGGTTCCACGTACCTCCGACTGCGATTTACCAGGTCATCTTCACTTCTTGGTTTCAGCCCAACCACCTTGCTCTGTCTGTGTTGTTGTGATCGTCCCTAGGTTGTTAGGGACAGTCAGGGTTCCAAAAATTGATCGTATCCTCTTGACGTGGCAGCGCACAAGCACCTTCTCAGGCCGCTACTGCTACGACGCGTGGAGTGTTTCCGCTGGGTCCGCTCCGTGCCACCGCGTAACAACGCAGATTTTTTTTTTTTTTTCTCTGCGCCCACGTATTGGGCACACGTTGCGGCGGTGGTCCCGCCTCGTCACCAGTTGTTATGTGTGCCGAAGGGCCTCACCCATACATGCACTCACACACACTTACAGGGAGGACGCGGGACGCGATGTTGCCTGGTCCGCGTCCCGGCGGGAACTGCCGCACGGGCGCACTTTATTGCAACAGCGCATGCGCGGGCCACAACGAGGCTCGCGCATGCGCGCTATCCGTAACTCGGGACATCACAAATAATGTCAATGATGTTAAAGGGTTGGGTGCTTCAGCGGCTGACATAGTATCCGACATAGTAACACTGTTAGCTGAGCTCACTTTCCCGCCCCCCACAGCCTCAGCGAGCACACTTACTTCTGCGGTCTTTAGTCTTTTCGGAACCCTCGTCGAGTCGGGAGCTGCGACAGTCCTTGTATGTGTTTTTACGAATGGAGTCAGCATTTCATTGCAACTTCGCTTGAGTTGCGCCCGGGTTAGGGGAATACCCCTTCTTCTGTCCATTGCGCCCATGTCCCCTCGAACACGTGAGACACTCCTGCCATACTCGACGACGCTCCGCATGGGGCAGGGTGTTTTGTGTTCTTGGCCCCTCCTCACAGCAAAAAAAGTGGTAAACAGACTATTTTCCAGCAGCCCCTTCACACGTGAAACACTCCTGCCACACTCAGAAGCTATAAAGCTCTACTTTAGGGAGACATGGTGTGGGACGGTGGCAAGGAAGTTATCCAGGGCCAGATTACAGACAAAGCCACGGCACAAGGGAAAGCCAGGAAACAGTTACAGGCCCAGCTGGAGGAGGAGCTTTGACAAAAAGAGGCAACTCATAGGGAGATGGGGTCACAATGTTCTCTTAGAGATTTAGGAATAGCACGGAAGGGTTTAGATGCACAACACAAGGGGCATGCTGCACACTCCCTACTGCTTACAAAGCAGTACTTATAAACGAGAGGGAATAGGCCCAACAGGCTGTTAGTAGAAAAACTGAAAAGGCTGGCCTGGTGTAACTACATAGAAGCTCTAGGGGATGATAATGGGAAGCGTGAGACCTTGGAAGGGGGTAAACTCCCAATTATGGAGGACTTCTACCAGGTGAACTCAGCACCCCATCATGGCGACACGCAAAATATTCAACATTTCTTACTCAATACCCATCTCCCCAGCTCACCCAGTCACAGCAGCATCCTCTGGAGAAACCCATCTCTGATCAAGAAGTCTTGCTTGCAATTCAGTCCCTCCCCCTGGGCAAGGCCCCTGGCCCTGATGGCTTCACAGACAAATTCTATGACATTTTCAGCTCGGAGTTGACTTCCCACTTGACTAAACTGTTTAATTTCTTTCTGTCCTCCGGGACAGTGATGCAGTCTATGGCAGAATTCATAAACCATAAAGCTATATTATGCAACAAGTCATCGAATTGATCCATTCAAAACAATAAAGTCCACACATTGAAATCAATATGATGTTTTTTCTTTTCTTTATATAGTTGTCCGGTACTGCAACAATAGTATAGCCGACACGTGTTTCGACCAATGCGGTCGTCCTCAAGGCCTTATCCTTTATTTAAACTTGAAAATCTCATGTTCTGCTTTATATTCCAATCCTGAAAAAACCAGTCCGACTGATGGGCTAGGATGCCGGTCTAGGGATTGACCCTCATATAAACAGGGCACTGGGATAGAACCCAAAATATACTTGTGACTGAATTAGAAGCAACGTTTTTTCAGGATTGGAATAGAAAAGAAAAAACATCATATTGATTTCAATGTGTGGACTTTATTGTTTTGAATGGATCAATTTGATGACTTGTTGCCTAATATAGCTTTATGGTTGATGAATACTAGTTTCAAGCGCGGTGACAGTCTCACAACAATCTAATAATTTTTGTCATTATAAGAAGAATCTTTTGTGGAGGATTCTCAGATTGTGAGACTCCCGCAGCTAGATGATATATAACTGACAACTACAATAATGAAATAGGCCGGGTGAATAGCGCACAGGATCTAGTATCAATCCACTGCAATTTAACAGGTCAGTCTATGGCAGAGTCTGCTATTATGTTGATCTTGAAGCCGGGTAGGGACCTCTTGGAATGTGCATCTTACCTTCCAATTGCCCTGCTCAACACAGATGTGAACCTCTTTAGTAAAATAATAGCATGGAAGGCTTTAGAGGCACAACACATGGGGTGCACTGCACACTCCCTACTGCTTACAAAGCAGTACTTCTAAACGAGAGGGAATAAGGCCAACAGGTTATTAGTGGCAAAACTGAAAAAGCTGGCCAGGCGTAACTACATAGAAGCTCTACGGGATAATAATGGGAAGCGCGAGACCTCGGAAGGGGCTAAACTCCCAATTATGGAGGACTTCTACCAGGTGAACTCGGCCCCCCATCATGAGGACCTACAAGCTATTCAAGATTTCTTACTCAATACCTATCTCCTCCAGCTCACCCAGTCACAGCCGGATACTTTGGAGGAACCCATTTCCGATCAAGAGGTCTTGCTCGCAATTCAGTCCCTACCCCTGGGCAAGGCCCCTGGCCCTGATGGCTTCACAAACAAATTCTATAACATTTTCAGCTCGGGGTTGACTCCCCACTTTACTAAACTGTTTAATTCCTTTCTGTCCTCCGGGACAGTGACGGAGTCTATGGCAGAGTCCGCTACTATGTTGATCTTGAAGCCGGGTAGGGACCCCTTGGAATGTACATCTTACCGTCCAATTGCCCTGCTCAACACAGATGCGAAGCTCTTTAGTAAAATAATAGTGCAACAGCTTGGGGACATCCTCCCCACACGAATTAATAACAATCAGATAGGTTTTATTGAAAACCGCTCGGCCCATGACAATATTCACCGCATCATTGATCTTATAGCCCTGGCCCCTCAAATCCCGGGAAAACTGTAATTACTATTCCTTGACACCCATAGAGCTTTTGATAGCATGTCTTGGGACTACCTGAAACTGGTCGCTCGGGAGTTTGGCTTTGGCCCGTGTTTTATCAAGCTAATACTTTCAAATGTTCAGATCCTGAACAACCGTGTCAGGGTTAACTCTCATTGGTCCCCCCAACACCCCTGGGCAAAGGGACTAGACAGGGGTTCCCCCTGTCCCCCTGGTCTTCGCTTTGGCAATGGAGCCCCTAGCCCAGAGAGCCCGCCTCCATCCTGATATTCAGGGCTTCGAATATGGGGGAAAATGCCATAAAGTGGCATTGTATGCAGATGACATGCTCTGTTTTCTAAGTAATGCACTTACCTCTCTCCTGGCCCTAATGGAGACGCTAACCCAATTCACGGCAGTCTCAGGGTTTGCGATAAACTTAGGGAAATCCATAGGCATGGTCCTGACTGAAACTTCATCAGGCCTGGCCACCCTTCAGGAAAGATCCCCCTTTCGATGGTTGAATGCAAACCTCTACTATCTGGGAGTACACTTAACCCCAAGAATAGTGTCTAAACCTTGAGTCACTCCCGTCCCCTGCACACCATATAAACTGAAAAGACAGTCAATGGCTTTAATACAAACATTTTGTTAATACTAAATGTTCTTATGTTGCACAAAAACACTCAGTGAATGTAACACTCGTGAGTTCAAACAAACAAAATTCACAATTTCTCAAAACGATTTCTTCCCTACAACAAACTAAGGAAATCTTGATTGTACAGTTTTTTGAAGCTCAACACGTTTCGGGGTATACACCCCTTCTTCAGGAGCAAAGGAATCTGAAAGAATACATATAAAGAGACCATTCAAGGATATGATATTAAATAAAATTATCACATGTACATCAGTCTGAGTCCGAGGTACACACGCCCCACTATTTCCAAAATTCTCCTTCCCTCTTGGCCAATAAGCAAGATATATAATATTCATACAGACATGTATATAGGCGGATAAATATATCTGGACATGTTGACTATTGTGAATACTCATGTATCCAAAGCTTAGACTCAAAACAGAATTCTTTGGTGGGAAAACAACCACAAAAGACCCCATCGTGGTCCAAACTAATTGAATAGTATGTTGTCGTCATTATCCATAAAGCCTCTTAACCAAGGGATTATATACCATAGCATGAATCATACCTGTATCCTACTCAGACAGAGACGGAACTGTCTGCTAATATATTCAACTAGTGACGCTGCGATACGAAATCGCTCATCAAATGCACTTCCAAACAGTTCTTCGAATGTACTGCACAGTACTAATTGTTAGTCTCTATGGCTCGGAGACTCCTGCATATAAACACTACAATTTGGTTTATTTAGATTGGAATATATAACTCAAGACGCGTATTAAACTGTGAGTAAAACTCACTCACCTATTCAAATGAGTGCGCAATCATGATTAATATGGGGATTCCAAGGCAGGTAGAGAAAGTTCTCAAGGTGCGGTAGGTAATCGACCCCACTGAAAGATGCATTCAGAAGCCAGGTCACAATGTCTTGCATCTACAATTCGATAAAATTGCATATTCAATGCCCTCTTCGTCTATGCGGATACTCTTTACAAAGTCTTACTACATATAACTAAAATGTCCTTATTTTCATTGCAGTAAATACACTTCCAGTATGAGCTCCTTTTAACATTTAGTTACCCAACGCTATGGCAAAGTTGCGAGGTGTCGCTTCACTCAATGTTCTTGCTACATTCATCTGCAACAAAGTAGCGTATTACGTGGGAAGTCACGTGTGGGTCTATATATGCAATATTACAATGTCACGTACCGTGGAACACTAGCGCGTTGCTGTCTTTCTTCGAGAACCCTATGCGAGTGCTCGGTTGTCATAGTTACGATCTAGCAATGCCTTTAGGTGCCGATTAGTTTCCACCACGCATTCTATTATCTCAGCTAGTGCTTTGTCAAACTGATTAAAAGCCACTTCTGCTATTCTTGGTACCGTCGCTACTGCTGCACATCCCCATTAGGGGCTAGTTACAATACAAGACTTGTCGAAGGACACAAGTCCTTTAGACTCAAGACGCATCACAAGATACATGGGTATATCAAATTAGAGGTATTTGCAGAGTCAATAGACCTAACTTCACTCATGAATTGAACTGAACGCAGTGGTAAAAAGCATTATATAACTAATGCGTTGCACAGCTCATGCAGTGCTGGTGTTATCTTCAAAGGTAGATAAATAAGTGAACATACTATATGAAATACAGAATGCATTCCCTGTTAGGTGACATCTTTGGTCCATAGTAAGTCTACACTTATTGCCTAGACATACTCCATATTGAAAATGGTTGAAAGGTTCATATGTTGCCAAGCACCAAAAGATGGAGACGCCTCATCCTTGTCTAAGATGGAGAAGCCTCATCCTTGTCTAAGAGTCGTGTAATATTAGGTATCTAGTATTCCATCTTAAATTAAACAATTTAATGAAAAGTCCTCATTCAAACCTTTTGAGTGTACTGTGTCCAATAGGTCAATCCAGTACATCTCTCTCTGTGTGAGATGTGTGTTGTAATCACCACCTCTAGGTGGCCGTCTCACTACTTCCAAGATGTTAAATTGTATTTGGGCAATCAAGTGTCTAAAAGCTCTAAAATGTCTAGCTACTGGAGATTTGATATTGTTACAACAGATGTTTGATTTGTGTTCGGTCCAACATTCACAGGCAGACCGCGATGTTTGTCCTATGTATAAAAGCCCACAGGGGCATTTTCTACTAAAAATCACTCCTGTCGTTCTACAGGTGGCAAAGTCTTTAAGTTGTATTTTCTTGCCTGTTTGAGGATGCATAATATAGTCGCCTTTCACCACATTATTGCAGTGGCTACATGATAAACAGGGTATTGTACCCTTTCTTTTAGATGTGAATGCTGGTTGATTCTGCTTAGGTATCCTTTCAGCTTTCACTATTCTATCACAAAGGTTCAAACCACGTTTGTACACCATCATAGGTGGTTTTGGGAATAGCTTCAAGAGAATGGGATCATGGTGAAGGATTGCCCAATTCTTGTGAATGATTTTCTTAATATGATAAATCTGTCTAGAGTACTTGGAAATATGTAGGAGAGCTCCTCCCTCCTTCTTAGGTTTAGGAATGAGTAGTTGTTCTTTGGGGACTTCAGCGGCTGTTTCATGAGCCTCATGTAGCACTCTTTCTGGGTAACTTCTGTTGGTAAATCTATCTGTTAGTGCTGTGCACTCTGTTGAAAAGTCCTCTGGATCTGAAATAATTCTCTTTAAAAGTTAAATTTGGCCGTATCTTAAGCTTTCCATCATTGCTTTTGGGTGGAAACTAGCAAAATGGAGTAGGATTGTTCACATCCGTCGGTTTGTGATATATCGTTGTAGTGATACTGGCATTCACAAAAGTCAACTGTACATCCAAAAGTGCAGGGTAGGTTCACCAATGTCTAGAGTACATTTAATACGTGGGTGTACATTATTCAAATACCTGTAGAAATCATTTAGTTTGTCTTTCGAACCACACCAAATGCCAAAGATATCATCTATATATCTCTTCCAAACTATTATTTCCGAACACCACTCTGTTTTGTCGAGTACATGCATTTTTTCAAAAGCATACATAAAGATGTTTGCATATGCAGGTGCCATCGCAGACCCCATGCAGGTTCCGGAGACCTGGGCATAGAATCTGCGTTGGTATCTGAAAAAACTATTGTCCCCAATAATAGTTATGAATTGAATGATGAGTAGGCGTACTGAGAAATTTTGTAATATGTATATGTATATTGTATACCTATTGTGTATGGCTTGTTTTAAAACTAAGAAATCTTTTGTAAAAGTTACTATGTAACTATAAACAAATTAAAAAATTTTTAAAAAATGATGAGTAGGCGTTCACATTCCGTGATTGTAGAAGAATCCATTGGACAGCGTTGATCCCCTCGTTATGTGGAGTTGAAGTATATAGACTACATACGTCCATGGAGAACAATATACAATCCTATGATAAGCATGTAATGTCATTTACACAAGATAAGAAATCAGTTGCGTCTCTTAAATATGTTGGGATCTCCTGTACCAACGGTTGCAAAAGCTTATCAACATATGTTGCCAATGGGTCCAGAATGCTATCTGTACAGGCCACAATTGGCCTAAGTGGAGGTTTTTGTGTATCCTTATGGATTTTGGGCAATCCATAAAATGCAGGGATGATAGGAAATTTAGTTAACAAGAATGCTTTGGTTTTTTCAGTAATCCAATCGTTGTCATAAGCCTTTACTGCACAAGTTTCAATGACTATTCTGATATTCGGTGTAGGATCCTGTGTTCCTTCCCTGGACCCTAAGTTGTTACCCACCTCATTCTAATTGTTAGCTAATTTAGTTACACTTAGGTGGGCGCATATAGATATTGGACTTATTTAATACACTTAACACCCACATACTCCAGGCTGCTGAAGGTGTACATTTCAGGCCTCTGGAAGGAAGCCAAGGAATGGCATTAAAGATGGGAATCTCAGGAAATGTCATGGTCAGGACGTATCTGCAACGTTAAAATGACCCTCCTTCCAAAGTTGCTATACCTCTTTCACGCCTTGCCAGTGAATATCCCTGAACGGGAACTTCTCGCCCTACAGAAGGCCCTGGGACAATTCATTTGGCAGCGCAAAAAACCCTGAATCCCCTGTAAACTCCGCACAAGAGGGAAGATGCTAGGCGGCCTAGGTCTACCCTCAATCCCACGGTACTACCGAGCGGCTTAAGTAGCCGTAATGCTGGGATGGATAGAAGCAACTCAAGCCCCCAAATGGTGGAATTTCGAGCAATTCGCTTCTCCCTTCCTCCTAGGTTACCTGCCATTTCTCCCTAAGGAATTGCGCTGACAGCAGGGCACCATCCTCTCCACTACTCTGGTGACTCTCCAGAGCTGGGATAAAGCTTGTGCTCAGAAAGGATTTAAATCAGGATTGTGCCCCCTCTCACCTATTACCCAAAATCTGGCTTTCACACCAGGCCTACAGGCTAGAACCTTCCAACACTGGACATCGGGGAACCCCTGAGATTATGGGACCTTTACGGTGATCGGGGGTCTCTGACCTTCATAGAATGTAAGGAGAAATTTAAACTGCCCGAATCGGAGCAGTTTTGCTATGTACAATTGCGTCACTGGTTGACCAACCCAGCCATACGTGAAGCAGTATCTAGGCCCCGACAGCGATAGAGCTTAAAATTCGCAAAGGACTCACAGATTAGCCGAATGCTATAGGCTTCTAGAACGTGCCACGCCGGAGAAGCACCCCTGCATGGTGGCATGGGAAGGGAACTGGGTCTAGAGATTCCGGGGGAATCCTGGCAGAGGATATGGGCCAGAGCCCAAAAAAGCTCTTGATACACCGCCGTGAAGGAAGGAGCGCTTAAACTGTGTTTCTGTTGGTACTTGTCCCCACAACGTTTGCATGCCATGGATCCCACCTACCCTTACAGATGCTGGCACAGTTGTGGGGAGCGGGGTGACCTTGCCCACATGTGGTGGCACTGTTCCGTGATACAGTCATTCTGGTTAGAGGTTCGCTCCCAAATTAAAAAGATCATGATGATGGGACGTTCCCTATTTCAGATGCCAGAGCCCAACTGACCTCCCAACTACTCATGGCAGCCCAAATCACCCGCGCACGCTTTTGGAAGGCAGTAGATGGGCCACATATCTCCTATAGGTGGGTGAGAGTGTGGGAATTGATGGGGATGGAGAAACTCACAGCGTTGGCGGAGGGGAGGTTGCCCAGGTTCTCACGCATATGGGGGCGGTTTCTGGACTATGTGCCAGACAAAGAGCAGATGTTCTTTTGGCCGTTGCTCTTGAAACACCTCAAATAGCCATGCCCTAACAATGGCAAACTCAATGGTTGAGATTCTCACGTTACTCTGGATAAAGACTGCACTGTTGGCAGTGTGTTACTTCCCTTCTCCGTTTTGTACCTCTTTTTGTTTTTTTTTGTTTCTCCTCTTCTCCTCTCTTCTCTTTTGTTGATTGTAAGGCTGCGTTAAGCTTAACAGTTATACATTCACAAAACTGGATTGTATTTGTGTTGGTTACTATATTATCTCATCTCTGTACCATGTTCATCGGAATTCCAATAAAAATATATGTTTAAAAAAAAAAGAAAACATGGGATTTACATAGGTGGCATGAGCTTTAAACCAAAGAAGAGTACCAATAAATATGCAAAATGACATTATTAATCGTCACTGGAGGCAGTGGTGGGGTCAGGTAGGGAGGATGTGTGAGAGGGTAGAGAACGCTCACTCTTTAGCAATAAAGCGAAGATTAAGCATAGCTTTGAAGAGATCCACAGTTGGGCTGGCTTTGATTGTTATGGGCACTGGGTTCCAGTGGGGCGGGGCGAGTAGGGAGACAGAGCGGGAGCAAGAGGGGGCGCAGGGAGGCTATGGGACAGTGAGGTTGATTGCAGAGGAGGATCGGGGGAACGAGAAGGTGGTACTGTTTGAAACAGCTAATCACAAAATTGCACCAGCTTGAGCACCAAGCTACATTAATATAAACTGTATTCATTTATTTTAAAGCTACAATTTAACTATATACACTGCAATCATGAGTTATCTGTTGGCTGAACGCACAACAGAAATATAAGATAGTTTATTTTAGCACAAATTAAAGAATGAAGAACATGTGCAAACAGTGAGGAACGCACTGTAGCTTTGAAGCGCCGTAGCTAGCTAGCTACTTCCTTTTTTATCTCCTCAATCTGTAGAATGAGAATATACTTTTCTGTGCATAAGGGCATCCTGTTAGGCTTCTGTGCGGAAAAGCAGATCAGTGTTCAGAAGACAACCTTCATCAAAAGAGGAAGAAGCAAATCTCAAAGTTCAAATTCAGTGCATTAACAAAAGTGGAACATAAAAAATCTCAGTCTTGGTCAAAGGTAGCAATATTGTTCCAAAATCTTTAGGCAAAATTTAAAAACTCAATGTTGCGTCACACCAGACTACATTTTGCAAAAGCCATGAAATGGACTTGAGGTTTTGCAGGACCTGCCCACAACTGCATCAGGGGGCTGGAGAAGAGACTGTGTTTAAGATGTTAAAGGGCCTTGTGGCAGTGTTGAAATCTTAGTGAGTAAAATGGCAATGTTAGAGCTGTACAGAATTTGACTGGCATGTTTTCAGTAAATAATATTAATATTAATATGGTAGACTTGCAAACATCGCTACGATGTTTGCACTATTTATTCTGATGAGATTTCTTTGTGAATTACACAATTTTGATTTGACTTTTGCCATCATGACTAACATGGGTCCTTATGTAGTCAGACGTATATGTTAATAAACTGCTTGCTTAATTCACTCTGTCATTTTATTGTAAAATCATCAATCCAACAAATCATCGAATCAACCTCCCACAGCATTATCCCACGCTGCACCCGAGCACACACACTGCCCTCTGGACCACATTCTCTCCTCTCTCTCTCTCCCAGTTCTCCTAAAAAGACTTGTCTCCCTCAAAGCTATCTCCTACGCTGACAATATCATTCTGACCTCCATCATTAAACAATTGATGGACCCAGTGCTCAAAGCACTCTCCAGCATCATTATTGCCTCCCTCACTGAAGGGTCACTACCGGAAATCCTCAAGGCTACTCTTGTACAACCTCCTTTGGAACGAACCACCCTATACCCATTACTTGCCCATTAAAAACCTCCTGTTTTTCAACACAATCTTAATCCTACACAACTAGTCACCAGAAGCAAACAACTACACTCCTAAACAACTATCCATACTGCCCCAAGTGTAGCATGGGGACAACCACAAGACCTCCAAATCATGTATAAGGAGACCCATGCCTCCTTATCCTCCTTGATCTCTCGGCTGCATTTGACACACTGTCGACTAGGGGATTATCTGGCACTCCCCTGAGTTGGTTTACCTTCTACTTCTTGGGAAGACACTATGCCCTCCAGATGAACACATTGCACTCTAATTGACACCCAGTCTCCTGCTGAGTCCCCCAAGCCTCCATCCTCTCACATATCCTTTTTAACCTTTACATGGAGCTTTCGTGTACACTCCTCAAAGACCCCAATATGGCTATCCAGCAATACACAGACAATACACAGTTGTACATGATATGATAGATTATTTATAACGCACTTAATACCCAGAGGTTTCTAAGCGCGGACACAGGGCTCGAACCTGTGTTGCTCCGTGTCGTCTTGCTTCCAAGGCGAGCACGTTACCGCTGAGCTATCCTCCCAAGAGTAAAATGCCCACAGGACATCAATTGTCTCCACAATTACCTAGCCATGATCCAATACTGGATGCTGACTGCCTACCTCAAACATAACCCCTCCAAGACAAATTCATCCTCATCAGTCCCCTCGCTAAACAATGATTTAATCCACAACTCTCTGATTCAGCATCATCCTTAGTCTTCCCAATTGACAGCCGCCTGTCCATCAAGAAACATATAGCCAAGAAGGCCCTAAAAACCTGGCTCTAAATCTCCAGACTTTGCAAAACCAATCCCTCCAGCCCACCACAGTACTTCGGTACTGTAGTGCAGGCCCTCGTGGTCTCGAACATTGATGGATGATGTCAAGCCCACTGACAGTAATAACGCAACTTCACCATGACCACAGAAGCCGAATAGAAGTCAACCCTACACCATTTGGCGGCCAGCGGGGGGAAGAGGGTTAGGGAAAAGTTGTGGATAGGGAGGGGGGATTAGGAACGCTGGAAAGAGGTTCAGGAAACGTGAATAGATAGGTAGGGGAAGTAAGGAAAACACATACATATATAAATCCTAGTAACCTGTGTTAGTATTGCTGACATAACCTGACATGGATACCCATCCTACTCCCTCTCTCTGTATCTCCTGACAACTCTTGCCCACCTGTGAATCCAGAAACCCCTCCTTAATCAAGGGCCGCCACTCTCATGCTTTCCCTCTACTGTTCTCCAGTTTTGACACACCTATTCCTACATAGCATGACAAGAAGCAGATGATTGCAATGACAGTGTACAAGCAACAGATGAGCACATAAACTGGTCTCATAGAGGCTCAGAAGCAAGCAGCACAAAAGTGTATGTCAGACTACAACATAGAAGCATGTTCATGAGTTTAGCGGCAACAAAGACTTTCCTTGACCTTCTCTCCATGAATTACACCTTGATACTACGTGAGGAATTAAGTATTCATATTTCCGATAGCTCAATAAAGTTACTCTTATGCTCCGGTGTCATCAGTTTGCCTTAACGTACCCCCCACATGTTACATGTTCTCTCGCATAGTGTGCAAATACAGTGTGGTACTTATCTCTGGCCTGGGGAACCGTCCTCGGTGTCCCCAGGATGTTGATGAAGGAGCGCTGCACAAACTGATATTCCACTTTCAAATTCACTATTGAAAAATAGTGAAGTAGGGACTAAATCTTTTCTCTCTAGAAATACCCAGAAAGCCACATATGAGGCCTTCGAGTCTATTGTTATTTCTCAGTTAAGTTCTCTTGAAGAAAATATCTTGCTAGAGTCTCTCACTAACCAGTTTTGTACTATTACCAACAAAGCCTTCAAAACTTTTGCACCACTACGTCTAAGGTTAAAAAAGGAAACAAAGTTAAAGCAGTGGTTTTCTACTGATGTCTTAGCCGCCAGGAAGGTCAAGAGGATGGCTGATCAGAGTTGGAGGAAAAATCTGTCACACTCCACTCTTGAAGTTTATAAAGCGGCTGATAGATGTTATAAGACAACTGTCTTTAAGGCGAAGGATATCGAATTAGATGAACGGATTAGAGGAGCCAAGTCAAACTCGAGAGAGCTATTTATGATTTTACAGGAGTTAAAGAGTACTGCAAAGGATTTGCAAGGTGTCATTGATAATCTTTGGTGTCAAAAAGTGCATGAGTGTTTTACACAGAAAATCAATCAGCACGTATTGCAGATTGCATCAATGACATATCGGAATCTGAAGTTGTAACCACTGCTCCTAGGGTAGAACCAAATCCGGGTGATTCTTAATTTACTTTTAAACAGGTTTCAGATAGTGAGGTCCTAGACATAGTACATACAATGAAACCTACGTCATGCAAGGGAGATATTTTTCCGGGAGTATTGTCTAAAGAGTTTTTACCTTCTTTTGTTCTTTGGGTTACGGCCTTTATAAACCGTTCTTTTCAGAAAGGTCTGTTCCAGAGTGTCTTAAGGAAGCATGGATATCCCCTTTGCTAGAACAGGACAACCTAGATCGCAAGGACCCTGCCAGCTGCAGACCAATAACAAATGTTCCTTACCTTCTGGAGGTTATTGGCAAAGTGGCATGTAACCAGTATCAGAGTTTCATTGAGCAACAGGGAATCGTGGCCATAGGACACTCAGGCTTTCCAGCAGAGCATGGTACAGAGACTGCACTACTTGACCTGAAATCTAATATAACCCAAATTATTGATAAGGGTGGGGTTGCACTGTTGCTGCTACTCGACCTGTCCGCTGCATTTGTCTTGGTGAACCACGAGTTGTGTCGGACAGGTTGATGATATCGGACAATGCATAAAGCTTGCTTCAAACTGGTTCCAATCCTTTCTTGGACCAAGGTTGGCAAGAGTGGCCACTGAGGATTTCCAATCACAACAGGTTCCACTAAATTCGGGTGTTCCGAAGGGCTTATGTTTGTCACCTTTGTTGTACAATGGGCATTCTAGACAGCTGTGCGATCTCTTCGGCGGCCTGGGTGTCAAGTTTGCAAATTATGCAGACGACACCAAGATCGTCCTGGAGTTGTCAGGATCATACTCAGAAGATCTAGCAAGGGCAAGGGAGATCTTTGGGGCCATCAAAATATGGATGGCCAGAAACGCACTTGCTCTAAATGATACAAAAAATGACATTCTGATATTGGGCACTGATGCTAAATTGAAAAAAAATTGATCACCAATATAATGCATTTATTATTGAAGGAAACATGATTCAGGTCCCAGAACATGTAAAAACCTTGGGGGAGAGAGGGGTTATTTTGACCCCCAGCTAACCTTCAAAAAACATGTTGCATATTTAAGCTCTTCTTGTGCTTACACGACACACTTACTCGGGCAGATTCAACCTTATCTGTCAGAAAAGAACAGGGAGCTAATCGCAGCTGCAACGGATAACACAAAACTATACTATTGTAATAGTCTTTTGGTTGGAACTTCCCAGACCCACATTACAAAGCTCCAAGTGATTCAGAATGGTGCAGTCCGGGCAGTTTGTGGCATAGACAGGAGGGTACATATTTCTGATGTCCGTCTGAAACTCCACTGGCTCCCCAATCAACAGAGTATTCACTTCAAAGCCTCCAGTGTGGTATTTAAATGTTTGTATGATAATGCCCCCCTGTATCTTAGTTCACGAATCAAGAGAGCACCAATTGGGTGCTCTCTGCGTTCAAATTAGAATGACCTCCTGTCCCAGCCATGTTATTTCCTGAAGAGGTTTGGAGGAATCAGCTTTGATTCATGGGCTCCAACCATGTGGAATATCTTACCATTGTCATTTAGACTGATTCCCTCAATTGCTCAGTTCAAGAAAGGTCTAAAAGTTATAGAGTCTTTATAACAAACATTTTATATCGAATGAATATATAACTAAAATTATAAAATGAAAAACATAACAAAAATGCATGTGGGGCGGGGTAAAGGTTTAAATCTTGTGGGGAAATGGTTGGGGTGGGTTTTTAGGGGTGGGAAATGGGGGTTTTGGGGACCCCGCCAAAAAAACTAAAAAAATAATTAGTTATGTTTTGTCGTAATATAGTTTTCGTTATATGTGCATTCATTGTAAAATGCTTCATTATAAAGAAATGTTACCAGTTTAAAAACATATTTGTTTGACAGAGAATAAGTGTGAGAACCTCGGATACTAGCTCTGTGTCCCTATATTACTCTTAGCGGAGTGGAACGCGGAGCACGCGAAGTTCGCTAAGTTTTGCAGTCCTGCAGCAGAGTCTGCCTTTCAGCTCGTCTATTGTGGGAGGACCCACAAAAGCCCAGCAGTATTCCGCGGAGCACGCGAAGTTCGCTAAGTTTGGCAGTCCTGCAGTCCTTGCAGGCAAATGCAGGGAGCAGGAGCCCCTGTCCCCGACTCTCGGGGGAGTGACTCGCATCAACATCTTGATCCGGAACCATTGGAACCGTTGGAACCACCAAGAATTCTCCGGAGCAACTCTAAGCTACTGCCTCAAGGCGACCGGAGATCGCCGGTGAAAAGAGGTAAGAACCTCGTGCCCTCCACCTCAGACGTTAAACCTGTTGAAGCCACTACACCTGCTATGCAATCCCGCCATAAGGGAGCGGAATGGAGGAGAGCAGACAAACTCACCAGTATGGACACGGCAAAGGATATCGCCGAGATGGAATCGGCTCCCTCTCAGGCGACCGCCACCCCCCGTGCAACCTCATAGACGCCGCGGAGCCAGCACAGGACCGGAGTGCCGCTTGTGCGAGAGGTTTGCCAGCTCAGCCTGCCGGAGGGTGGACTGGCTGGGATCTTGCCCTGGTCCTGTGCACTAACAAGCGCGGGGGGCGTACTGAGACATACAATGATTTGGCGTCTAGAGAAAGTCTCCACCCGGGAAAACCGGGAAACATCTCCATAGACGTGTCTTCCCCCTCGTTTCTTTCATCGATCAAGGAAGGGGCAAAGGCAATGAGCATTGCCTCGGGGGCAAATAGGAACTCGACTGAACTCTGCCGGACCTCAAGTTGTTATACAAAGATAACATCTGAAGGCTCTGTAGATCATAGGCCCGGGGAGAACAATGTAGTGGATACAGTGGCAACAGAAAAGCCAGTGACTTTAACCAGGGCATTAATCCACACAAATATGGATATATATGCAGCGGCAGACCGGAACGCAGCCTTGAATGGCCATATGGGGGTAGTAAGCCCTAGTCAATCAATGACGGAACAATCAAATTATGCGCCGACAAGGACATTAGAGGAAAGTTCGAGCATGGAGACTAGTGCTGTGCTCACAGAATCCACGAATAAGGAAATGAACCACGACCTGGGGGACTGGGTGGACCTATGCCCCTCTGTACGTGAAACCTCCAAAGGTCCAAAAAAGAACATTAAGCCAAGTGGTACAAAACGTCAATACACTAAGAATCAAAGGGGAAAGACAATAATCCCAAATGGGCCTGAAATTCAAAACCGCCAAGATGATGGAACATTGAGGCACAATCAGAAAAACACAGGTACCAAAGAAATAAACAAATCCAATCGTGTGGCAGCTAAAAAACCTGAATCAGGTACTCGCAGGCTCCCGAAACCTCTATTCTCAAATGCCCTGTTTTTCAAGACACAACAGAAAAAACGAAAACTAAAGTCAGATGAGGAGATCTCTGATGCCGAAATTTTGGAAGTGATTGAGGCTTCGTTTCCAGCAATAAGAGCCAGGAAAACGGAAACAGACATTGAAATCACAACAAGACACGGCGAAAAGGGACCAAGAGCAGTTGACAAGCTGGCGATCAGCCCGAGGAACAATGAACCCAATGAAGCGAATTTAAGTGAAATATGCCAGCTAAACCCTCCAACCCCTAAAGAAAAGGATACCCAGATCCAAAAACAGATTGAACAAAAAGCATTACCTTCTGAACCTAAAAACCTCAACAAAGACTCAAGGGAAATAAACAGCATAACGTGTACTCCAAGGGAAACGGATGACTTATCGAAGATGTCCCCTAAAACTAATGAAACTCAGTATCAAGCGCAGCCAGGACTAGAGGAGGTCCTGCCTCGACCGAAACCTGATACTAGGAAAAACACCATCATTATAGGGACACCGACCCAAAGTGCTGACTTTTCGCCTAGGATTGAAATAACATCTGAAACCCGGCACCAAGAACAGATAGAACAAGAAGAGATCTTTTTTCAACTTAAACTCACAGAGTCATATGATAAACAACACCTACCACCACGCGAGACCCCAAGAAAGGAACAAGTGGAGCAACAAGAGTCCCATGTAACTTTAGGACACAATTTGAGATCTGAAATCAGGCAGGAAACAAAGCAAATATGGAGACACAGAGATTCCAAGAACGTGTTCCAGGTTCAAGGGCTCAAATGAGCGACCAATCATGGACAAAAATCCATCTCCAACATACAGAAAGAGGAGAAAAACTGACAAAGCCAGCTAAGGACGGAACAACACTAAAGTCTCTCTAGAACATTTCTTGACCCCTCTGAAACATCTGCAGCCACAGTTGGGAGCTCGACCCTCGAAACCTCAACACAACAAGTCGATAGCTGCCCCAGCAGGGACTGTCAGAACACTCCGGCTAAATACAGAAGACATAGTGAAATTGTGGCCGACTCTCAAAGACCATCACCAAATAAAAAACCGGACATGACTACAATCATGGCGGCACTTACGATTGCCCTTGCACCATTTTGCAAATTATATGAAACAATCGGTGACTCGACAAAAGATAATACAACAATACTATGCAAGATTCAATCTAAGCTCGACTTCTTAGAGGGGTACATCACAGCCGTAGAGGCGAAAAGCAGCAAACAGGTGATGATGTGGGAGGAGAAATGGGCCAGTTTGGAGACTGAAAGAAAAGAAGCTGCACTCGAAAAAAGATTGTTCAAAAGTGCATGGACAGAGCATGGCAGACAATTGCGAAGAAGGAAATAGGAGAGATGGAACTCATTTACAGTAAACAAAAACTGAAAAACCCAAGTGATTCTCCTTTACCGCAAATCCAGAACATCAGCCTGGGTACAAAAACATCACTATCAGCGACAAATCAAAAGAGAAAAGTGGCTCTACGACTGGCAAGCGAAACCACTATAGGTCAAACAAACAAAAACAAAACAGAGACTTCAGAATCAAAAAAGGAAGAAGAAATAATCAATCTAACACAAAGCCCTACCACGCCAAACCACATAATCGGAAAAAAAGTCAGCAACTGACAGAAAAGTCGCCCAGAACGGTGGCTGAATTTATGAGTGCGAGCCCACTGATGGATTTATCAGTGCACCACGAAACAGATGTATGAAGAGAAAAGCCCATGGGTCCAGAGGGATCCACAGAGGAACATAACTCAGTCCTTGAGAGTAGGAGGGAAACAAATGACGACAAGGCGACAAGCAAAACAGTACCAACACTTTTAGAGGACAAAGACATGTCGCGAAACAAGACTGAACCTAGTCGCAGATCAACTCCATTGAAGCGAAGACCACAGCGGCACTACGAGGAAAAAACAAGTAGAAGAGATGAGCGGGAGAACAGAGAAAATCCATATAAATTACAGACAGAGAAAACCAAGAACCCGCTCAGCCGCCATAAGGATGCAAGAGTGTTCAAACTAAAGCAAACGTCGTGCAAAAGCAAATACATCGTGCTGAACAGGAAAACGGTATTACATATACTAAGTAAAATACACTGTCTGCAGCATCGGAAGACAGAAGATTTCATACTAATAGAACCCTACCATCGAGACCAAAAGGCAAAGACCTATCTACACATCAAAGGACAGGCATTAAAAGGCGTTCCGGATGAAGCATATAAGGACTTAAAACAAGCAGGATTTACCCTGATGGAACTATGCTTACCTAAGACAGATCTGAAGGCGCAGCCCACAAAGGAAAGTGGTGAACATAAATGACACTACATATCCAAAACAAAAGATCTATACAATAGGAAAAGACAAGTTCCTAGCTACCATACGGAACACGAAAGCCACCGGCACTATGAGTGGGAAAAACGTGAAGCAAGGAACGAGAGACATAGATGGACAGAGCCTGAACGTAGAGAAGAACGATAGGAAGAGCGCTCGGGGAACGGGATCAGTCCTGTGATAGAAGGGAACGATATAGAGTTGAAACCCCCACTCAGCCACAGACGACCCGGACCAATAGAGAAACATCAGAAAAGGAGTGTAGAAAATAAAAAGATTGGGAAATGAAGAACACAGATAGTCGAGAAGCTAGAACATCAAAGGGCCCATGGAATTGGCTAAAAGCAATGTTAAATCCACACAGCGATAAATAGCAATCACCAAGAGGTGGGATCAGAAATCTACCCCCTCCGACCATCCACCAAGCAACAGCCCAACAAAAACTTCTCTCTATGGCCTCGTGGAACACGAGAGGCCACCGGCATCTGACGAACCCCGAAAATCAAGATCTGGGGGCTTTTGACATCTTATGTCTCCAGGAGCACCGGCTAACAGAAAAACCATCCTTTGAGGGATTCGAGATAGCCTTCTCCCCAGCATCGAAAGGCCTGTTTGGCCGGCCGTCCTCAGGGCTCCTGATAGCAATAAAGTTGGGCTCAGGAATTTCTAGTATAAAAACTACAACGGAGTCATATGGCATACTGGCAGTCTTAACGACATGGACCCAGGAAGAGTCCAGGGAAAAGGGAAGTGAAAAAGCGAAAATAGCCCTTATAACAACATACTGGAACCCAGAAAAAACAACTACAGCAGATTTCTGTAACCAAGTAGCAAAAACAATCAACGATATTATCGTGGAAGACCCCCTAGCACACATAATAATCTCTGGAGACCTAAATGCAAAATGTAGTAGTGAAAAGGAGTGCTGAAGAGGACCAAATCCCCAGGGGAAGACAGAGGAACATCCTGGATGAGGCTTATGAAATCGAGAAACCTCCACAACGTGGCAGCATTGAAATCTTGGAATGTCAAGATGCCCACATGGAAAAGGGGAGCATCCAGTGCCAATATTGATTATTTCTTCATCTCCTGTAGTCTATTGGCTTGTATAGAAGACTATTCGGTGACCAAAACGCAAGAAAGCGATCACAATCTTTTGGCTATACAATGGAAATCGCTATGACCTGCGACTAACTACTATAGTAACTCGATTGAGTCGAATAATCAAGAAAACCCGCATTCGTCTCACTGCTGCGAACATAGAATGTATCACCAAAAAGTATAAAACAGGCGTTCAGTCGCGAGGAGATAAGATACAAAGCCCGGATTACTTACCTTTCTTATTACAGTACAGGACGAATACGCAGGGAAAAAATCTAAAGGCACTACAAAATACTCACACATAGAACAGAGTGGTCGTACAAAGAAAGAGAACGTTGAGAAAATTGAAGAGACAAATCAAAATGGATAACTCGCCAATGGCATGGAATAAATGGAAACAGGAAAACTCAAAATATAAATCTTGGGTGCAAGGCCGTAGACACGAAATGTACCAAAAAGACGCAGAGGAAACGCTTCGATCACTAAGTACAAAAAAAACGGGCAATTTTTGGACGCTTATCAAAAAATCTGATAAGAAGGTGGAAAACCAAATCGCAAATGCAGTGAGCGAAAGTGCGTGGGTTACATTTTTTGAAAATCTGTTTAGGGCACCACCACATCAAATATCGACGGCCGAAAGACCAGCTGTAACCACATGGATCGATATATCGTCAATGGATGACATAAAGAGCCTCATACTCAAATTAATAAAATCAAGCCCCGATGGCCTAAGCAATATTGACTTAAAACAGAACCCTGAGAAATGGGCCGCCTTCGTTAGTATCATCTTTGACCAGTGCAGACAGACAAGAGCCCTCCCAACGTCTTGGGTAAAAGCAGTGGTGTTCCGATCTTTAAACAAGGGAACAGAGAAGATCCGAGCAACTATAGACCCATCGCCTTACTCGATATAAAAGGTAAAATCTTTGCGTCCCTTCTTCTGACACACTTTCGAAATTGGGCCAGATTATCCCCGGCCAATGACCCTTTTCAAATGGGATTTCTAAAGAAAGGGAGCACATCAGTGAACATCTTAGTTCTCAATCTGATAAAAGCCAACGTCAAGCAAGGGGCACCTACTGTGTTCCTGGCTTTCGTGGATCTGTCCCAGGCCTTTGACAGAGTTGACAGGCGGATTCTGTGGAACAAATTGAAAAAATGGAATTGCCCAAGGGAACTGCTGGACCCTGTGATGGCCTTACATACAAACACCAAGCTAAGAGTTTGTTTAAACAACCAAGGCCTTCTGTCTAGAGAGATACCGGCGGAGCGAGGAGTGAATCAAGGCTGCCCGCTGGCCCCGGCGCTGTTTATTGCTTTTTTGGAGCATTCCCACCCAAGTTGGGAAAGGTAAATATACTGCGCATACTGTACGCAGACGACTTGATACTATTAGACCAAACCCAAATCGGCCTGCAATGCCAACTTACCAACTTGACGCAATACATGGACGTGAATAACCCAAAATAAACAAATCAAAAACGAAAATAGTGATCCTTGGAAAAAGTGCCAAGAAGACTCAGGCTGGCTACAATTGGGCTTTGGATAAAGTCGAAATTGAAGTGGTCCCAAGCTTTAAATATCTAGAGGTCCATATCGATCACTCGGCGAAGGAAGCAACAATGCAAAGTGCTTTATGGGGAAAAAATGCCCAAATGAAAATCGTTGACAGAAAATATGGCAAATTCTCGCTAGTTCCAGCGATAGAATTCTACAAAGGGAAGGATGTGCCAACCCTAACCTATGGCATGAGAGCAACCCTGAGCATGCCAAATGACATCTGGCAGAAACTAGAGAGCCGCATTTGGAAAACGGTCTTAGGACTTCCCAACGCAATCTCAATGGACCTTATTAGAAGACAGCTGGGTCTACTCTCTCTGGAAGCGACGATGGCGTAAAATGCAATGCAACTGTTTAGGAATACTCTCATACCGGGCAGCCCGCCTATTTATAAGATCATAGCCGCTGAAATAACAAACCGTCATCTAGTCATCTTAAATAAATGGATGGACAAACTCAGAGAAAAGCTTATCGAGATTGCGTGCACTGAAGAGGATCTAAAAACAAATCCAGTAAGAGTAGAATCTAAACTCGAGGCCCAAGATTGGATAGAGACTCTGGAAAAAGCCCAAGCTAATAAACTGACCAAAGATCTTCCACCAAATTTCAACAGGTTGATGGAACCTATGTCATATTGTATCAAATTCCCAAATAAACATCTAAGGAAACTTATGAGAGCACGTTTCAACCTCCTCCTGACACGTTAAATCCATGCAAACAAATGATAAAGCCTGTCGTCTTTGCACCCAACAAACCAAACCAGATACAATAAAACATCTTCTGCTACAATGCCCAGAGTTAGGAAATTCAAGAGCCACATATCTGACCAGCCTGCGTACAGATCATTCGGGATTGTTAGAAGAAGCAGGCACAACATGGTGGAATAGGTTGATGTCAGGGGAGAAAACGAAATGGACCATAGCGACTGTTAAAATTCTGGAAAGCGCTTTTGAACTGATCGCCTTATGAACTTCTACAGCGATCAACTGTCAGGACCCTTGCGTAGGCTGAAACTTTTAACTGGGAACAGCTGGCTGTTTGTGGTCTTCGATCCCCAGTCCCTGTTTGGTGTTTTGCTTTTGCATCCGTTTCTGTTTTGTGCTGTGCACTTATTGTCTCTATATTCCGTCCCTTCGGTTTATCTGGTGTCCTTATTACACGTATATCCGTCCTCCATTTTACTCCCTCGCCTTCTCCTGTACTGTTTGATTGTTTTGTTTTCTCGTATTACGTGGCTCTTTTAAGATGATTAGCAACAGCTTTGTAAAAATTGCAAAAGCAATTATACACAAAGTAAGTAAATAATAAAAAAAAAAAATTACTCTTTTCTGTTGTATGCTTTGTGAGCACCCTGAGGCCTATGGGTGTGCTGGCGCTATATAAAAAATCCATAGAATAGAACTGGACCCACCAGCCCGTGGTCGCTGCTGTGAGGTGCTAGAATGTCATGCGCCGGTCTCTACGAGCGCATGAAACTGGACGGTAACGGAGCAAAAGCTCCACAAGCACACTGTCACCTCCCACACACTCCTGCTGCTCTTGCTCATTCTCAGCGTCCACACCTGATTCTGCCCTCTGCCCGTGCCTGCACAGTTGCGAATCACCAGCGAGCAGCACAGCCGAGGCAGGCTTAAGAGGCCATCTCGGCAGCCTCCTCCCACGTATCATGTCATGTACCTGCCGCCCAGCCTGATGGGAACTGTAGTTTCCCTGGAAATAATGGACTCTTGATGTGCGATACCGCCAGAACCTGTTGGCCCTGGACTCCAGACTCCTGCCACAGCACACCAGTCCAACACTCCACTTCCCAGTCCTTACAGGTAAAATGCACTCCCAATGGGGTTCCCAGCCACTCACATGGCTCCCCTAAAAGCAGTCCACAATGCAGCAGCACATTTAATACAGGCACACAGAAATGTGTCTGAATCCCCTGTCCTATGCGAACTACATTTCGCTTCCAGTCCAGGCCAGGATACTGTTCAAGACTGCATGTATTATCTACAAAGCAGTCACGAGTAGCACACCAGAGTGCCTGGCGGCTAAACTCCACATATCTGGTGAAACACTCTCCTTGCACAGCAATTGACCAACAAGATGATGTACAACTCGTCCCTAAGGAGAGGACCCACAAACAATCATTCTCTTGTCACGTATCCACCCTCTAGAACTCAATCCTGCTATTGGCTCAGAATGCTCTGACATTTCTCAATTATGCAAATCTCTCAAAACCTGTTTTTTTCAACAACACCTGACCAAGGACTACTCCCACTGGATAAACAGACCACTGCACAGACCACAACTCACAGTACTATACTTCTGTTAAAAGATGCCAGCCCAAACGCTGGCTGCCTGCACCCTGCACGAAGCGCCGCTGCTCTCGAGCTAGGTATGTGCTTTAAACAATAAAATATATTTAAAAATCTGTAAATTGAGCCAGGGACTCCATATTATATTTTAGTTCCTGTATTCATGCCAAGTAACATGGGGTGCCAAGAAGCAGGCCACAGTGAAAATCACATTCACAGTTACCCTGCTAGAACTCAGGAAAGACAAAGACATGGGCAATGCATGGCTAAATCACAGTAATTTAAGTCGCTGGTTACACAAGCTGAATGATGTAGAGGCTGTCTCTAAAAAGGCAAATGTGTAAACTCATGGGGGCACTGGTGAGTGTGTGGAGTTTTGTGGAATGCCTGCCACAGGGCACGATTCCCTCTCATGCAGGCTCCAAGCGGTTGAACTGGCACAACGCTTTATATCACTGCTGACATCCAGCCCTGCAGGGATGTGCGCCGTTGGGCCTCCACTGCACACAGGACTGGGATTGCAAACTCTGGCTTAGCACAAGGTGCTCCACACTAGAGCTAGAGAAGGACACCCAAGGTCCCCAATGTGAATGTTTCATATCATAGCTGTGCTCACCATCATAAAGCTAGCCAAAAGCTGGCGAATGTGACAGAGTTCACTTTCTGGCTCTGAGCATTATGGATTAATTAATTCATCTTTTATAATGCGCTTAAAACCAAAGACCATCTCTAAGAGCGGGACTGCGATTCAAACCTGTGCTGCTCTGCATTGTCTTGCTTCCAAGACAATTGCCTCTGATCTATCCTCCCGGCCCTATACACACTGGGGCTAGGTACTGCCATCTGATATGTGATGCAGGGCCCAGAGCCATCGTGGGGAGGATTGCCAGCTCTTCCCCATTCTCTACTAAGAGCAAGGAACTTGTCAAATGAGGTAAACTATGAGCAGTGCCCCCTGAAGGAAACCGGATCAGACTCCGAAGCAGCAATAAGCATAAAAACAGGTCCCTTAAAGATGGGAGCTCCCAAGTGCATATGAAACCAGCTGAGGTTTGTGAGCACCATGCCCAAACAAACCTTTTTTACAGTTGTTGAAACCCTTGAACATTAAAACCCCACCGACTCAGACAATGCTGTTTAGGTCCAAGAGGGCCGAAACAAACCTTTTTGCAGGTGTTGAAACCCTTGATTATTAAAACCCCACTGACTCAGACAATGCTGTTTATTTTGTATTTTGTATTTTATTTATATTTTATATAGCGCCTTAAACCAAAGCGATGTACATTTTAAAACCAAAGTGCGGTACAAAAGAATGATGGGTAATAAACATCAATCCTGGTAGCAGACAATCAGGGATATTGGAGAAGGTGGGTTTTCAAGGAGAGACAAAAAAGAGAGTAAACAGTAATGAAATTATGAGATAGTGGCAGAGCATTTCCGTGAAGGGGAGCAAGAAAATGGAAAGATCGGAAACGGGACTGGGCACATGGAGGGCAGGGAACGTTGAGTCTAAAGAGGGAAGAGGAATGAAGAGAGCTAAATGGGTTATAGAAAGGTACAAGTGCAGCAAGGTAATCAGGGGCAAGCCCATAGAGGGATTTAAAAACAAAGCAAAGAAAATGAAATCTGAGTTGGGAGTGAAAAGGTAACCAACCAGGCGAAGCAGGTGAAGAAGAGATAGAGTCTCGATAAGATAGAAGACAAAGTAGATGTATAGAAGAATTATAGATTGATTCTAGAGGGGCAAGGTGAGAGCTCGGGAGACCAAAAAGAGTGGTGGACCAGAAAAAAAAAAGCAGAGAAAAGATAAGGGAGGAAATAAGAAGTTTAGAAGCATGGAAAGTGAGGAAGGGGCGGACCTTACGAATATTATGAAGATAGAATTGACAGGAACTTGAGGTAAGAGAGATATGGTGGGCAAAAGAGAGATTGGAATCAAAGTAAAGGCCAAGATTACGAGCTGTGGGAAAAATAGAAAGATTGGAGGGAGGAAAAGATATCAACGGGGTGGAGGATGAGGAGGAAGAGTGTTAGCCGGGAAGAATAAGACCTCTGTCTTCCCTGCATTAAGAGTGAGAAAGTGAGAAGCCATCCAGGATTTGATAGCCGAGAGACAAGCTGTGAGGGTCTGGTGTATTTCTGAAGTGAAGGAAGAGAAGGATAGAAAAAGTAGAAGTGATGAGAGAGACCAAAGGAAGAAATTATAGCAGCAAGTTGTGAAGTATAGAGTGAAAAAAGGAAAGGACCCAAGACTGAGCCTTGGGGTACTCCATGCTCCGTAGATAATGGTCTGATACGTAAACAGGTAGAGCTAGTACTGAAGAAGCAGTAAAAGTAGAAAGGAAGATTAGGTCTAGTGAGAACCAGGATGTGAGTAGGGGGGGTCGGAAGAGGTGAAAGAAAGTGGGAGTCAAGATTGGAGAGAAAAGGAGTGGCTGAATGTATAGAAGAGAGATGAAGATTGAAGTCCCCTAGTAGTACAAGTGGAGTAGGACTAGACGGAATATGGGACAGAAGGTGATCAATATCGTTGCAGAAGGAGCCGAGTGGCCCTGGAGGACGATAAACAATAATGAATGAAATAGCATGAGGAGTGGTAAAGATTTTATAGATGAATTCAAAAGAAGAGTAGACTGGTGCAGCAACAGGCACTGGAATAGAGGAATAACAAGAGTGATAAAGTATGCCATTGCCCCCTCTGCGACTACTGGCTCGGGGGACATGAGCAAAAGAAGACAGGGAAGAAGTTAAAGAGGCAGCAACAGTAGTGTTATGGGGTAAAATCCAGGTTTCAAAGATGCATAAGAAATGTAGATGTCATCTTAGAAAGAAGTCCAGAACTGCAGTTGTTTTATTGCATAATGACCTGGCATTCCAGAGACTCAGGTCAATAGCAGCAGAAGTATTAGTGGTCAATGGATAGATGAGGTTAGAGTTAACACAGGTGTTTGCAAACCTGGCCGTCTGATTGAAGGCTTTCAGGAGATAGAAAATTGGATATTGTTACTGTCATGAATATGGAAACCAGTACCTTGATGGAAATCTTGAAGCTGGGAGATGGTTTGCCCGGAAGCACTGGGGAAGGAGCGAAGTTGCAAGATGACATGGCTACTGGGCCATGGGCCACGCTCCTGCCGCGGACAACTGCAGACAGCAAGGACTGACTTGTCCCGACTTTGCCACGGCTTCGCTTAAGGGCAGATCTTGGAGCCGGCGAGCGGGACTAGGTTGGGGCTGGGGGCATGGCTTCAAGTGTTGCCTGGTGTCACTAGGCAATGTTGACAACACAGATGATCTCACGGGCCTCCGAGCACCAGAGGAGCAGGCAAGCAGAGCAGATGAAAATGTTTAGGTCCAAGAGGGACAGGCCCCACAGGGATTAAAGGAGACGCTAGAGAATTCCTCTGATTACATGAACAATCTGAAAACCCAAGATGCTGGACAACCTACAAGAAGGCTCAGTCTACTGAAAGGAAAGCGGTGGAATTAGAGGCATGAATTCCAGGTAAGGGCAGCACAGCCCAGTAACACAGTCAGGGTCCCAAATAGAGACACCTGAAACCCGTAGCCTAGATACCAGCACTGCAAGTGGGTTTAAAAGAGCATAAAAGGCAAGAAGGAAGACAGGATAATGTGGGAGGTTTAACAAAGCAGGAACAGTGAGAAAAGTGAGAAAGATTGTTTTGGAAGTGGCTGGAGGAGAGGAAAGGAAAGAAGTGGCTCAGAGTGAAGAGGAAAGGGAGGGGTTGTACGTTAGATTGTTAAAGTTGAGAACCATTTTACAAGGGAGAGAGAAACCTAGGAAATTGAGGTGACTGTAGAAGGTGTAGAACAGCAGCGTAAGGAAGAGGTGACAGAAGAGAAGTATATCAAGAGCAAGACTAATTGGTATGAGCACAGGAGGACGTGGCAATAGAGCAGTAGGAGGTTTAAAAGTACAGGAGGAGGAGAGAGAGTAGAAACACCCTGTGAGGAGGCCAGTAAGGAGTGGAGATGAAGTGGAGAACGAAATAAAGGGAAGAAGCAGTATTCAAGTCTTTGGTACAAGAAGACAAGAAAGAGTAGAACCTGGATAGGCAGAGAAAAAGAGAGAAGGCACCCCAGATATGCTGTAAAGTTTGCAGACTAGTGAGGGCACGAGGGGTATGAGCGTATAGTGCAGCAATGAGGAGGTGACAGGAGAGCAGAGTGAGGAAGGTGTGAATACTGAAGGCACATAGAGAGAGGGGATGGAACACCAACAAAGGATAATGTAACGAAGGTTCAAAGAGGAAAAGCAAGCGGGAAACTACCGGATAGCCATCCATCCCCTGAGCTAGGGTTAAACGTCCATCCATCTGAGACCCCAGCCAACCTGCCAAAGACTAGGCAGACACCTTGGTGACTATAGTTGGTGACCCTAACCCTCTTTCAATGGTCACCCATCATTGGATGGTGGCACCCTATATAACATGAGAAAAAGTGAAGGATAATTACCAGACTTGTAGAAAGAAGTGATTAGGTCATCTAAACACCTCAGGCTGTGAGTGACAATTACCCGGCGTAGGTTGCAGAGAAGGGGGACCTGGAGTTTGTGCCTGTTGGATCCAGAAACAGACTTTGTTTATTTTTGTCAACCCACTGGAAAGCCAATCTTTTATTTCAGTGTAGTTTGTGTTATGCCCTTTAAAATGGGTTACATTTCCAGATAAAATTCCTTTAAACTTCGACTTCGCTCCAAGTGCCTCATTGACCTCCACTTGGCTTTGCGACATTTGGTGTCAGAAGAGGGATCAATCAACTTAGACCTTATGGTTATTCTTTGCTGAAAAGACCTAAAGCCAACAGGCAGTAAACTGGGGACTACATTAGGGAGACAAAGTCTACCCTTCCAGGAAGAGGTAAATCCTGGTTTCAGGGGCTACTTCAGTCTCCAGTATCCCAGCCATCAGCAGTCCACAAAGACGACGGCTCCATGAAGCATCACAACTCAACATACTTCCCAAGAGGAAGACAGATGCTAGCAGTGAGTACAGGACACCAAGGGGGCATGAACGCACAACAAAGTCTGCCCAGAAACTTGTAGGCCCATGGAGCTCGGGTTCTCGCTGCAGGGAGAAGAGAGCCAGAGATGTGCAATCCTATATTCAAAAGAAACTAGCTCTACAGGGACCCAGTAGGGAGAGCAGCAGTGGAGAGCTCCTGTCTGCCCCAGACCTGAATTAGGTCTCGACACCAGTGTGGACCTTCAAACTGCAAGCTCAGAAAAGTGAATCCCAAGGGTACTCTTAATTTCTGCCCCAGCAGGGCAGACCAAAACCAATGAACTGAATTTTGGAGGGTCTACTGTGAAATCAGATGGTGAAGAGTGTCCACATAATCTATCAAACGGCAGTGTGGCCAAGGGTTTTCCCCAGTCTCTGGAAGGCTTATAACCCAAGCAGTAGCTTGGGTTATAAGCAATTGAAACAATGAATCCGAAGGCCAGTGATTAAGGTCTGCCCTACCTGCAAAATATTCTGGACAAATTAGCTATGTCACAACTGGCCATCCTTAATTAGTTAAAGACTATGGTTGCCTAGCCCACCCAAGACCTAGCACCACCTCTAGCACTGCTACAGAGGTTAATGACACGTGAGGGTCCAAGGGCATTCTTCAGCAACTTTGAGCAGATAGCAGTGATCAAAAGGGAAAAGGGGAGTTGGACCACTTCTAACAGACGGGAAAACACTTTACAAGACTTAATGGGACTGTGCACTAGAGAGGCTGTGGTTCAAAAAAGAATATCATTGACAGCAACTACAAGAGATTTGGCTAGTTCACCAAGAAACATCATCGAATGAATTACTGGATCCGCTGCATCCTTCATTTTGATGAATGCTGTTGTGTGGGAGATTAATTATCCTGTAATGACTGCTTTGAATGTATTTCATACCGTATTTAGGCTTACTGCAGGGATAGCATTTATAATGTAGTAGGCCTGGATAATGGATGCTATTTCTTGTCGGCGGGCAAGATCTCTCAATGGCAAGTCCTTCTTCTGTCATGGAGGTTTTGGGAGTGTGCTACCCAGATGATATGTAGGGTGGCACTAAATGACGAGTGGTCAGATAAAACACTAGGCTCTATTACTACAGTAAACAAAAAAAATAACCAATGTAGGGAAGATGGGAATCAAGTCAAAGTGGGAATATCCCTTACGGAAATGTGAGAAGAATGTAGACAAGCACCCTCCAAACATCTAACAGATTCAGCTCAATCATAAGCTTCAGTAGAGCCATCGCATCTGTAAAAGTGGCAGGAGTATGAGTTAAGGGTTTCTTGTTCGAAGGATCTAATATTGTATTAAAGTGCCCACCTACAATCATAAAGCCTTTTGCCAAAGTGGCAATTTTAGGAACAAGATCCTTTAACAAGTTATCTTCCTTCTTGTTCGGGGCATAGGCTAGTAGGATAGTTGTCTGATGTCCGAATACTAGGCCTTTGACTGTAAGGAAGTGACCAAATGATTTTCCAAGAAGAGATTGTTAGTTAAAGGTGAACTCTTTTGCCAGTAACAGTGCTACTCCCCTCTTCTTCTCGCCCCCAGAGGCATAAACTGTGTTGGGAAATGGTTAGACTCAAGGTCGTGTTTGTCATGGGAGAGCGGACAGGTCTCCTACAGGATTATTAATTGGGCAGAAAGATATTCTAAATGGGAGAGGATACCCCAGCGTATCATGGGATGACAACTATAACGCTGATAGCTTGGTGACCATGAGGCCCCCATCCACCCGTCCTGCAGCTGTCTCCCCAAGCCTATGTTATCATGATTCAACTTTTGTACCAAACAGAAAGATTATAAACTGCAAATAACTCATTATTATGTTATCTCAGCTATCCATTATAAGTGAGCATAAGGTGAGCTTGTTACGGTTATTCCAAAACATTGCTCTGAGGGGTGTTTCTGCCAAGTACAGAGCCCCCAGGAAAATGTGTCTGAAGCATCTACGATGAATTAAAGTCAGTTTCTAGATTCATGCCATGCATTGCCGGTCACTTTTTTAGAGGGGTTCTACCTGAGATAAAACCAAGAAAGACTCCAACTGCAGAGTAAAAGCCAATTGTTACCAGTTTAACTACAGGTATCAGATAGTCGAGGTGAGGGAATTGTTTCTGGCCAAGCGATCACATGTTCTGTGGGGGATTAGCCTCTGAGCAGGAGAATCCTCTGCGTTGATCCCTTTTTCCTGTGCAAGCCCAATCTTGTGGGGTTCTACAGGGTCTGAGTTGCCACGGCTTTGTTTTCAGAAGGTTTTTTGTAGTCTTCTGCTCGTCACGGCATTAAGGACTCTGCTTCATGAGGCATAGATATGGACCATTCTTATTCGACATACGAAAACCGATGGGAGTAAGGAAAACCTCCAGTGACATTTTATTCTTTCTCCTCTTAGCCACAAAACTACATCTCATAAAGTCCTATATCTGGACATGGTTGTGGGAGGTAGTTCTCAGTGCAATGCAATGTTGGCAGGCATGAAACAAAGATTCCCAGTGATCCGGAGGCTTTCAGGATCTTCTTATTTCATTGAAAATAGTGAATTCTGGTGAACATGTCAGGTATTAGCCCTTTGCCTATCTAGAAAGTACAGCATACAGAATGCATGCAGCCTAATACTTTGTGATCACCTTCCCGGATCTTGATGTACTAGATGGAAACTTATGAACAGATAACTTTTACACTGTGTGACCATAAAGCCCTGGGTTACCAAAATGGAGACCACGACACAAAGTATGGTAAGCAACTCAGGAAAAATGCAAAAGAATAAACAACAAATTAATTGAAAAAATAGACAAAATTTGCCAGATCATCGAATCAAACTCCCCGAGCATGAGATCTCATGCACTCCAGGGCGCATAATGCTTCTCTGAATTGAATTCTCTCCTCTCTCTCTCCCCAAGGCCTCCTAAAGGCAATCACCTCTCTCGAACCAACTTCCTTACTCTGATGATATCATCACGGCCTCCATCATTAAACAATTGATGGGCCAGATGCTCAATGCACTACTCAGCAAAATTAATACCTCCCCCACATAAGGGTCCTTCCCAGACACCCTCAAGGCTGGTCCCATACAACCTCTTTTGTAAACAAAACAACCTTAGACCCAGGCAAACTGGCCTACTAGCAGCCCATTACAAACCTCCTGTTTATTGGCAAAATCTTGGAAAAAGTAGTGGCTTTGCAACTACTCGCCAGAATCAATCAACTATGCCTCCCAAACAACTATCAGTCTGGGTTCAGTCCCAAGTGTCACATTGAGACAGTCACCATTCAGGTGGTGGGTGACACCCTCCAAATCATGCATAAGGGTGATGCATGCCTCCTTGTCCTCCTGACTTCTCAGCTGCATTTAACACAAACAGCCACTCCATCCTCCTCTCTCTCCTCGCCAAACAGATGGGATTCTCCAGGACTATCCTGAATTGGTTCACCTCCTACCTCTCGGGCAGACACCAGACCATCCAGATAACCATGTTGCATTCTAACCGACTCCCAGTCTACTGCAGGGTCTCCCAAGGCTCCATCCTCTCAGCAATCGTTTTTAACCTTTACATGGAGCCTATGGGTACACTCCTTAAAGACCCTAATACAGCCATCCACTAATACACGGATGATACTCAGTTGCACATGAGAATAAAAAGCCAATAGGACATCAGTCATCTCTGCGATTACCTAGCCAATATCCAGTCCTCGATATCCGCTGCCTACTTCAAACATCGGTCCCCCCACTTAACAACAACTTGTCCAACAATGGCTCAATGATATGTGCCTAGAAGGATTTAGTCTGCAACTCTATTCAGCAAAATCTTTAGGCTTCACCATTGGGAGCAGCCTGTGCTTCCAGAAACACAAACCAAGATGGCCCAAACAGTCTGGCTCCAAATCTCTTAGCAATATCAAACACTTAATCCTGCTGCAGCATTCGGACCATAGTATAGGCCCTTGTGGTCTTGCACATCGATGGGGGAAATGCCCTCCTGACAGGGCCCCCAGCCATTCACTTGTCTCCCCTAAAGGCTGTCTACCACGATGCAGCACGTCTTATTATGGGTGCGAAGAGCTTTTACTGAATAACCTCTGTTTTATGCAAACTACATTCGCTTTCTCTCCAGGCCAGCATACTGTGCAAGACTGCATGTATCATCTACAAGCAGTCACTAGTAGCACAACAACATACTTGGCAGCTAAGCTCCACACGTGGTGGCACATGCTCCTTGTGCAACAAATCGACCAACCGACTCGAATCACAACTAGTCTGCAAAGAAAGGACCCGCAAACAATCCTCTTGTCACACACCCACTCTGGAACTCAATCTCAGTATCAACTCAGCGCTTCAAACAATGAAATCAAATATATTCAGATGATAGAATAAAGCAGGTACAAATCAACCAGTCTGGTAATCGACTGACATGGAGCCAAAATAATCTTGAAAGCATTAATTATAAAGTCCAGAAATTGGGACAAATTATGCTAAGTGATCAAGGGTAATGGTACAATAATCTATGATTATACCAGTCCCGTTGATAATTGCTCTACTGGGCGAGTGTAGGAAATCCAAAACTAAGTTTCACAAAAACAAATTAAAATACATAAACGTGAGTTGGACCCTACTTTAATAAACGCCAAATGGCTCCAATGGAAAGATTTGCATTACATGGCAAAACCAGTAGTACCACCCTAGACCAATTAATTAGTAAAACAAAACTAAGGAAGAAGAACTATGGGATATTGGGTAAAACATCGCAAAAGGCAGTTACGATTACAAGACTGGCAAGAAATTATAGAAATAAACGCAATAATACTAGATTATTTGGGAGAAGAGTACATATGTATAGTAAGAAGAGCAATCTGGATGTAGAGTATTCCAAACATAGCAGGGAACAAAATATGTCCACCACAATTAGGCCTAAATCTTTGACTCACGTCAATGCTACACAATTTAGGAAGTGGCAATATTATGGGAATGTAACACATATAACTATGTTAAATCTAAGACAATCTTCTGCTTCTGGACCAAATGGCCTCTGCAATGCTTTGTTAAAAATGAGTATTAGTATTTGGGGTCTGATATTGGATCTGCTTTTGACCACCATTAGTTCTACGGGAAAAATAGCAGACAAATGGAAAAAGCATCATTATTATAGCTTATAAAAGTCGTGAAAGAATTAAACCTTCTAGCTACAGGACTTTGGCAATGTTGGACGCTGCAACAGAAGTATTTGCTCATATCTTACTAAATGAGCTAAACAACTGGATGGACCACAACCACGTATTAACAGCAAAACAAACAGGCTTTAAAAAAGGTTCGGGGCCAACTAGTCAATAAAATGTACAGCAGTCCCAAAAATCGATTGGAAAAATCAATCCATGGAAGCAATAATGGAGTGCACGAGCTGCAAGGAAAACAGATTTAATACATAAAAATTACAATCGGCAGGGTCAGTCAGCTCCTTAGAACTGAAAACTGAAAATTCTCTCAATCCACCCACATTGAGTTACAATATTCAAGGACAAAAAACACAAAATTAGAAAACATTACTAATAGCAGGTATATGTTTATCCCACATTCCATATTGACTCCTACCTATGATGAAATCTAAACACAATATGCGTTAGTAGCCCCCATTGGTTAGTACATCACCCCTGACCATCCTAAGTGCAGCCCCCTATGTATTACCTAATTGTGCAGTCAGCAGAAAATGCTTCATCCTGATTGACTAAAATTATACATGTAACATTTACTAAAATGGCATTTCCAAATTGGTCAAGACAGGTTCATGTAACATCTGGTGTGCAGTATGTGAGAAACCTAAGGGTGTTCTCTCTCCTATTCTCCATGGATCCTCTGCACAGGTGTCCAGGGAAAAGCCATCGCTCTTGGATCCCGACCCTGTGGACGGACAACCGAGAGAGGATCAACTGGATGGAGGGTCTGTGGGGACTTGGAGTGTCATACCCTGGGAGAGACATGGTATCCCCCTTTTCCTACTAATGACCAACCCAACCCTTCCCCCGTCTTCATGGGGTATTATAAACCAACTTGCGTGACTTCCTCATGTAAAACTACAAAAAGTACTGAAACGAGGAAGAGGCAACCGGGAGTAATGAGGACTAGTTGCTTTTACCACTCTGCTACTGGGATGAGGAAGAGGATTGCTGAGAGCAGTAGAGGTCAGGCATGTCCCCTTAGTGACGGTCAGGCAGAGTTCATTGTAAACTCACACCTGCAGCCTGGTAAGCGGCTGCAGATATATTAAAATCCCCATCAAATGAGAGCGAGAGAGGAAGCAGTGACCGGAGCAGTGGCGGTAAAAATGCAGCAGCAGTAGAGAGGCCAAGAGACACAGCAGAGATTTATCTTTGGGGAGCACACCAATGGTTCAGTAAAGAGCGGCACGGGAGCTGGGGCACTGTGGAAACCAAAGAGACTTGAAAGGGAAGCCATGTCGGAAGGCTGCCTCTTTTTCTATTGCTCGAAGTCCCTGTTCTCCTGGGGCCAGAAGCCGACCCAGGAGTGCCTAAGGGGCAGGTGGTGGAGCCCAGAAGCAACGATCAGAAGGCCGGGAGAGCTGCGTTGCAGCAACTCGCATCAAAGCAACCAGTGAGTTTTTAAGCAAACAGAAACCCGGTATGTGAGTGATTTTTCTTACGCACAAGGTTATTTTGTATCAGAGTGGTCGTATGGATCGTAAGACACATTGTCCAACGTCTCCGATTCAAATCCTTGCAAACCAGCAACTAATAAGACGTGTTAATCCTTGAACGAGAGAGGATACTTTTTTACGGAGTGGTTGCATGTATATGAAAGCATGTTGTCGAAAGTCTCTGAGTGCTGGGAATATTTAAAGGTGAACTACAACGGCATATTACAACAAAGTGAATTGAAAATAACAGAGTGATTTAAACAAAAACCTTTAAACGTTATTGAATGCCAAACCTAAAAAAAAGCTTAACAAATATATTTTCACATTTTGAATACTGCACTGAAAGCAGATTACCGATGAAGATTCTAAAGAAATGACGCTATACGATTTAAATAAATATACTGTATGCCAAATCCAAAAGTGAATGAAATTTAATCTGCAAGCAACGTTCATCTACATTGAAACTACAGATCAATTAAGTGTTAAATCAAAGAAACCAATGCATATTGAACTCTACGATGAATAGAACTTTAACAAAACCTGCCAATCCACTATGCATTATAATTGAAAGTAAATGGAACTTTGGAGGCGAACTTTAAAAAGTGAATTAAAACGAACTGCTATTTTCAACCAAGACAATTCTTTTGTACAAAGACCAGCCATATCCACACAGTGCGAACGTGGCATAGAACATTTGGAAATATCATAAAATCAATACATCATTGAAAGTATGTCTTGGGGAAGGGAACCCTGAGGGTTTGAACCAGCTATTGACTTGAGGAAGGAACCTCAGGATATTTTGTGTTTTTGAACTTTGTTTTGAAATGTGGGGAAAGGTACCCTGAGTCCTGAAAGCTCCTATATTATTTTGGAATTTAAGGCAATCATGATACTTTTGTTAGAACTGCTTGAAAGAAAGCTGCGAGCTGGACAAAGCTCTGAACTTCATGCTGAGCACTTTTTTATTGTTGATATCCCTACATGTTGTATGGGATTAGTTGTGAGGGCAAGTATAGGTTTTGCGCACAGACAGATTATTAAGTTGAATTTACAGACTTTGACTTTCCTTAGTTTTGGTTTGGTAGGGAAATCCCACCATAGCCTAAGACAAGAAAGGCGTTTCTCCATACTGACATTTAAGTTAATAAAAGTTATTACTTTGAACTTTGAATCTGTTGTCTGTGTCTTACTCCAAGATGCCTTCACAGATGGTGTCAGAGTGGGATGCACCTCAATTTATACAACTTGGGGAACCCTAATACATTTGAAAAGTTGGTTGCCAGAGCATCAGACCCCTCAGTAGCCACTAAGGGCTCTCTCAGGTTGGATATCTGTAGTAAAGGGATAAAATAATTCCCCCAGGAGAAAAGAGCTTGATACCTACTGATTTTGTATTGATCGTACCCCCTGATACATATATTAGACTGGCTCCCAAGTCAGGATTAGCATGGAGATTTGGAATTGATTTGTTAACAGGGGAAATGGACCCAGACCTCCAAGGTGCAGTTAAGGTCTTACTACACAATCATGGAAAAGATCCCTTCCAGATCCACCAAGGGGATAAATTGTTCAGCGAGTGCTTGAAAAAGTTGTGTTTCCTAAGCTTAAAGAAAAATCCAGGGACGGAAACACAGATAGGGGGCCTCAGGGATTTCGGGAGACTGATGAAATATCTGACAACTGTCCCAGAAATGAGATTAGAAGGCCTGTAGGGGAAAAGCTTGAGACACTCCCTGATTTAGCTTTCACCAGAGAAATTATCCCTTACTGGCTAAGGCATTCTTATAGGTAGTTGCAGAACCGGAAGGTCATAAAAAAGGGGCACCTTTCTTTTATTTTAAATCTGGGCTCCTTTACAGAGGTGATATCACTTTGGATGGTCTAGTGAAAATGCAGTTGGTAGAGCCATAAGCAGGTGGTATTAGAAATAGCCCATAACCATTTGATGGGAGTCATCTATGGCATTTTAATGTCAAGCACAAATAGCTAATAAGTTCTATTGGTTTGTAATGTACGCTGATATTAAAACCTTTATTCAGGCATGCTCATCTTGCCAGAAATCTAGAACTCATATGCCACCACCAGCTCCCTTGAATCTATTACCAATCAATGAAGTTTAATTTTCCAGGATTGGTATGGATTTTGTGGGACCGCTGGAGACTTCCCAGTTGGGAAATACATATATCTTAGACATTACAGACTATGCCACCCGTTATTCAGAAGCCTTCCCCTTAAGAGCCAACATGACTCAACATATTTTAAAACATTTACTTCCCTTCTTCTCTAAAGTGGGATTTCCGAAGGAGATCCTAGCAGATCAGGGCTCCATTTATATGAGTAAGCTTATGGGGGAATTTAAAGAGCTATTATACATTGCTACCCTTAGAACATCAAGGTATCATCCCCAAACAGATGGTCTCATAGAAAAATTCAATAAAACTCTTAAGACCTTACTTCGAAAAGTTAGTAGAACAAGATGGGAAAAACTGAGATCAGATGAGACCTTGGGCCTTGTTTACAGCTCGGAAAACCCCTCAGCCCTCCACAGGATTTTCCCTGTTTGAGCTCCTTTATGGACACAAACCAAGAGATGTCCTGGATATGTTGAGGGAAACTTGGGAGGAGAGAGAGGCAGCTCCTATTCCACTCTCCCAGACTGCAGGTAGTGTCATGATGCCTACCCCCGGAGCACCAGGCCAGGCCCAGCACCCCCGGGAGCAGGCATCATGCCCCCGGGTAAAAGCCCAGTGGCCCCTTATAGGGGCTCTTTGGACTCTGTCCTGGCGCCTTTGGCGCCAGGCTCATGTTGGACATCAGTCCTGGCGCCATTGGCGCCAGGCTCATAAAGGAAGGTGTTTTGTGCACTTACCTGATGCAGACCATGCTGCAAGATTCAGGCCTCCCTGAGACCTGAAAGGGACTATTTTTTCATTGGGACTATTTTGCCTCTCGGGGGTGGCCAGGGAAGGATACTTACCTGGAACTACTTTGGGGGCTATTTAAGCCGCGCCCAGACAGTTGCTCACGCTTCGCGTTGTTCTGCATCCAAGCAGCTGAATGCTCACCGTGTCTGCTCCTGCATCTGGTCTCCAGCCACGCCCGCCTCGATCCTGGAACACCTGTAAGGAAAGAAGAGAAGAGAAAGGTGAAAACCAAGAATTTTATCAAACTTCTTACCTGCATCCGGAACCTTCACGTCAGCGTTCCTGAGAAAAGACTTTCATTTAAAAGCACCGCGTTGCTAGCTGCAGCGCCGCGCTTCACTCACCTGTCCTCGGGAGTTCTTCTGGCTCCACCGCGACTGTCTGCACCGGTCGCCACATCTCTGCGCCTAGGGGAGAGAAGAAGAGACAAAAGGTGAGCAGAAGGAACATATGAGGAAAGCCTAATTATCCGCCATAACACTTACCGGCCTTCTGTTGGTGGACCATTCCTCATTTCGGGTCGGCGCTGCTTCGTTGGCAGGTACCGCACCCCGGCCCCTATGGGGAAAGGACAAAAGACATTACTGGAGGAATATAAAGACATTAAGAGGGATCGCCCCCATCGCTAACTCACCTGAGTTTACCATCGGCAATTCAATCTCTCAACGCATCGCCTTCATTCTGCACCTGAAATAAAGGACAGATCACAGGTTAGGAAGGCAACAGAAAAGGAGGCTCAACACTTGAACTTTTGTAATCTTCATACTTACGGCGTTCCGCTCGGAAAAGTCAAGAGGATTTTGCCAGCGCCATTCTGAAAACCAGTGAAGTAACTGGACAAACACGCGCCCCTGCACCAGAAGCAGGATGGATAGTTCATCCTTTCAAACCATAAGGTGAGCTTCAACCGGGGATTTCGGAGGAGGTTAGAGAAGAACGAAGGGCGGGGAGGGGGGAAGCAAGCACACTATTCTGCTGACTGGTAATCCCCTTTCTCATCCGCAGAAGGACATTCCTATGGGCCAGACAAGCACGATTTGAGGGTCCTGTTCAGTCGGTGTTCCGAGTTCTGCGCATCACGCTCGAAGAGGCCACAGCAACCCAGACTAGACCAGCGCCTCCGTGGGAGTCAGGTGAGCGTTACAGAACGCGAAGCCTTCCTACAAATTCCCACCCAGGCGCTATGGAAACTTCTGAGACTGATCAGTTGGCCCAACTACTGGGGGAATTACGGGCCAAAGTACACGCCGCTCGTCAAGAGACTAATGCTCTCAGGAGGGAAGTGATTGTATCAAAGGAAAGAACTGATGACCTGGCTAGACAGTTTTTGCAAGGTCAAGCTGGACACACTCCTCTACCCGGTTCCGGGGGGAACCCCGCTCCTGTGGTTCCCAGTAACCCTGTGCAGATTAATCTACCTGGAAACATGCCGCTGGCCCCACCCGAACGCTTTGCTGGGGACCCCAAACGATTCGCCGTATTCATGAATCAGTGTCGTTTGCACTTCCTATGCAGACCTGGGGCCTTCCCTAATGACCAGACCAAGGTAGCCTTTGTATTGTCACATCTCAGCGGCTGTGCTGCCGATTGGTCAGATCCACTGGTTACTCAAGATGACCCGATTCTCCGTGATTTTCAAGGATTTCAAGCAAGCATGGAAAGGTTATTTGCTCGACACTCTCAGGGGCAGGCTCTGGATGACGAACTTCTATCCCTGCGACAGGGCAATCAGGACGTCCTAGCCTACATTGCAACCTTTAATAGACTAATTGTGGAAACTGGGTGGCCAGAGGATAAAAGAATCACGTTATTTTATCGAGGTCTACGCTGAGAACCTAAAGATGTCCTGGCCCAAGTTGTAAATCCGCCCCAAGAATGCACAGAATATATAGACTTAGTGGTCCAATTGGATCACAGACTTCAAAACAGAAAAGCAGATCGGTCCAAGTTTGAGACCCGGGTGTTGGTCAAGACCCACGCTAACCCCAAGGGTGCTGATGTCTCTGAGCCTATGCAAATCAGAGGGGTTAAAGGACTCAAAAGAACGTGAAAGAAGACGGCAGATGCAATTATGTCTTTATTGTTGGTCCTCTGGACACTTTCTACGAGATTGCCCGGCAAAACCGCTCAAGAAGGTGGTAGGAGCCGCTGATAAAAACCATGAAGACTCTGTTTCGGGAAACGACCACGCCCGACAAGCGTAGGGGTCCGCTTGCCGAGCTTGAAAACTAACTCTCAGACCTCGCATTTCATTGTGCCAATGGTACTCGTAGACCCGGAACAGCCTAAGCGATTGCATGCAATAAAGGCATACATCGATAGTGGGACTATAGGAAACTATGTGGATCGTGAATTGGTCTCTAGGATTAACCTCCCTCTGCGTCCTAAAACCAGCAAAGATGTCATCACCACAGTCGATGGAACCGAAATTGCCTCTGGATCGATAACACATTCCACTGCTGAGGTGACACTTATAGGTCCGGACGGCCATCGGGAGGCAGTTGTGTTTGATGTAATAAAGGCTCCACAGTTTCAGGTTATTCTCGGAATCCCTTGGTTAGAGACACATAATCCTTGAATTGATTGGTGAGCGGAGAGAATGACCTTCCCGGATTGTGCACAAACCTGCTACCCAGAAAATCTGAAGATTAGTCTAGCGTCTGTAACCTCTGTCTCCATGCAATTACCTCCGGAATACCAAGACTTTCAGGACGTCTTCCAAAAGGAACAGGCCAACACGTTACCTCCCCACAGATCGTACGATTGCCAAATTGATCTGGTGCCCGGTGCACAACCCCCTTGTAGCAGGATTTATGCCCTTACTGAACCTGAGAATCTGCATTTGAGACAATATTTAGATCAATACCTAGCCAATGGTTTCATTCGCTCGTCAATGTCTCCGGCATCCTCGGCTTTGTTCTTCATGCCCAAAAAAGAAGGCGACCTTAGAACTTGTATCGACTACCGCACATTGAACCAGATAACTGTTAAAAACTGTTACCCTCTGCCTCTGATCCCTGAACTCCTTGACCAGGTGAAGGACGCTTGCGTATACACCAAGTTAGATCTCCGAGGGGCTTATCATCTGGTGCGAGTAAAAGAAGGCGACGAATGGAAAACGGCCTTCCGTACAAAATATGGATTATTCGAATACCAGGTGATGCCTTTCGGGTTGTGCAACGCGCCTGCTGCCTTCCAATTCTTCATGAACGATGTCCTTTGGGAACTCATTGATGTTTGTGTTGTCGTATATATCGATGACATTCTTGTGTACTCCTCTTCGGAATCTGATCACAGAAAGCATGTCAGGGCCGTCCTTGAGAAATTGCGCCAGCACAAACTGTTTGCAAAGCTGGAAAAGTGCGTTTTCCATACCACCGAGGTTGAGTTTCTTGGATTCATCCTGACACCTAAAGGGGTCCGAATGGACTCACGAAAAGTGGATGCCATCCTCAAATGGCCATCACCTAGTTCGGTGAAAGGTGTCCAAAGCATGCTTGGTTTTGCCAATTTTTATCGCAGATTTATCCCGGAATTTTCACGTGTGGTACAACCCATTGTCATGATCACTGCTTCCAAGGAGCCAGGACCAGCCCAACGTCCTTGGAAGCAGGCCCCTAACCCTAATCCTAGGCACCAGCCGGTCCCCACTGGGACCTTTTGGACCTTGTCCTGGCGCCGGTGGCACCAGGCTCATCAAAACCATCGGTCCCGGCACTGGAAGCGCCGGGCTCATAATATGTGTGAAGATGCTTGGGTGGACTTACCTGCAGCAGACCATGCTGCTTACTTACCAGCCACTTAGAAGTCCTCTGTGAACAGGAACTACTTTCTTACCTGGGTGGGGCAAGATCCACTCCCTGGATACAGCACTGGAACTCTTCTGGAACTGGAACTCTTTTCTTACCTAGGCGGGGCCGTGGAGGAAGACGCCTCATCACTCCAAGGCTATTTAAACCACACCCGATAGATGAAACGTGCTTCGCATTATTCTGCATCTGCAGCAGAACGCTCACCGAGTCTGTTCCAGCCTTTCTTCTTTCGATCCTGAACCTGCAAGAATTATACTTACCATTCCTGTATCCAGTCAACAGCAGCACCTGCAAAGACAAGAAACAACAGGTTAGCAAGGCAAGCTTTACTCGCAGTGCTTACTCACCTGATCCATCGGCTGTGGCCTTTTCTTCATGCTGCACCTCCGCCTGTGAAGACAAAAGCATTGTTATTACTTACCGGCACTCCGCGAATTCCGGATTTCTTCACGCTGCATCGCCGCCTGTGAAGACAAAAGCATTGTTATTACTTACGGGCATTCCGCGGACTCCGGCGCTGCAAACTCCGGTGCTGCAACCCAACTTCTGAAAGACAAAAAGAAGAGACATTAGACAGGTATTTACTTACGCCCATCGCGCTCGTCGCAATAGAACGCCTGCAAAAACTCCGGCCTCTCTTCAGCACGAATTAAGCTGCAAGGGAAAAAGACAGTTAGAGCGCTTGCATTTACTTACGCATTTCCAGGTGCTCACTCCATCTTCCATCTCAAGAATCCTGCAAGACAAAAGGGAAAAGCATTATACAGAGTCCTGTTCAATATTAACGTGCCACGCACCTAAAGACTATAAAGACTAAAAAGGTGTCTGGAAACTCACCGCTCGTGCAGTTAACGACGGTAACGATCCTCTGAGTTCAAGAGGCGTATGTTTCACCAGTGAAGGAACTGGCAACGGCACCCTGCACCAGACGCAGATGGAGAGTCCAGCATTCACCTATCTAAGGTGAGCACGTTGACCTGGGGGCCTCTACGGAGAGAGAGAGAGAGGGACATTGAACAACCCAGACCATTAACCCCCATATTCTTTCACCTGCAGAAACCTCACCCTACGAGTTCGACACACAGTGCGAAGAGGTTCGACCCCAGAAGCCAATCGAGTCCTGCACATCACTTTTCGAGTCACAGACACCTTCCTGCCAAGACCAGCGCCTCCGTGGGAATCAGGTGAGCGTTACAGAATGCGAAGCCAACCGCAAAACTCCTACCCAGGCGCAATGGAAACCTCAGACACTGATCAATTAGCCCAGTTGCTCGGGGAATTAAGAGCAGAAGTACATGCAGCTTGTCAGGAAACAAACTCTCTAAGAAGAGAACTGATAATTTCCAAGGAGCGAACAGAGGACCTCGCTAGGCAATTGCTACAAGCGCAGGCAGGACAGACACCTCTGCCCGCTCCAGGAGGAAGTTATCCTTCTGCATCATCTTTAAATCCAGTGCAAATCAATCTACCTGGTAATGTGCCCTTGGCTCCGCCCGAACGCTTTTCTGGTGACCCAAAGAAATTTGCAGTGTTCATCAACCAGTGCCGCCTACACTTCTTATGTCGACCAGCTGCATTCCCAACAGACCAGACCAAGGTGGCTTTCGTGCTTTCTTATCTCAGTGGCAGCGCCGCAGATTGGTCGATCCCTTTAGTCACCCAGGATGATCCGGTTTTACATGATTTCCAGGCCTTCCAGTCCAGCATGGAGAAACTGTTCGCAAGACATGCACAAGGGCAGGACTGTAATGCTCACCTGATTCCCGCAGAGGCGCCGGTCTTGACTGGGTGAATGCCGTATCTTCAAAGGTGATGTGTAACACACGGTTGGCTCTTTGGGCTGGACCTCTGTGCATTGCATGTCTGACTCGAGGAGTAAGATGTCTGCAGATAGAAAATATGGGATTAATGAACTGGGGTTATTGGGTGCCTCTCTCCTCTTCCCTTTCTCTTCTCCTGTAGAACCCCAAAGGTTAACGCCCTCACCTTAGGTAAGTGAACGCCAAGCTCTCCATCTGCCTCGGGGCAGGGTGCCGTAACCAGTTTCTTCACTGGATAAGGGTGCAGGCCTCTTGACCTCAGAGGACTGCTGTCCATCGTTAACTGCACGAACGGTAAGTTCTGGGCACTTCAAATGTCTTAAAAGTCTTTTGTAATGATATTTCTTGTTTTGCAGGGTTCCGGCGATGGCGGATGGCGGGCTGATGAGAGTTGAGGATCGAACCCGCATGAGGAATAGAAGCGCCTGGAAGCACGTAAGTAAGCGCTTGTAGCCTGCTTCACGATGCGCACTAACTGTCCCTTTTATCTTGCAGGTACAAGTTCGGAGCTTTAGAGAAGCTGGAGGGTGCTGGAATACCCACTGGATTCGGCGTGGGAAGGAGTAATGGCACGTGAGTAATAAAGTTGCCCAATGTCTTTAAACGCACCTTCTTTTGTCTTTCAGATGCGGGATGCAGCGCCGAAGGCCTCCGGAGCGTGCGAAGAGCTGGTAAGCTTTTGTCTTTCAGATGCCGGAATGCATTGCGAAGACCTCCGGAGCATGCGAAGAGTAGGTAATCCTTTGTCTTTCAGATGCCGGAATGCAGCGCGAGGCGTTGGTGACAGCCGATGGACCAGGTAAGAGATGCGCTGCCACTGAAGACCGTAGTGCTAACCTGTTCTTTCTTTGTCTTTACAGGTGCTGCTGAAGACTGGATTCCAGGATGGTAAGCCTTTGTTCCCTTAGGCCCAGGATCAGAAGCAGAAGACACGATGAGCGTTCTGCTGCAGAGAATGCAGAATAACGCAAAGCAAGATTCATCCATCGGGTGTGGTTTAAATAGCCTCCTGTAGTGCTTAGGTGTCTCCTTCCACAGCCACGCCTAGGTTAGAAAAGAGTTCCTGCTTTCCAGAAGAGTTCCAGTGTTCTGAACCTAGGGAGTGGCTCCTGCCCCACCCAACAGGAAAAGTAGTCCCAAACAGAAGAGGATCAGGGGTTCAACTGGCAGGTAAGTAAGCAGCATGGTCTGCTGCAGGTAAGTCCACCCAAGCATTATGAGCCCGGCCCTTCCAGCGCTGGGACTGGGCATCTTTATGAGCCTGGTGCCACTGGCGCCAGGACAGGGTCCAAAAGGTCCCAATTGGGACTGGCTGGCACTCGGAACCGGGGTTATGGGTCTGCTTCCAAGGGAGTCGGGCAAGTCCTGATCTTTTGGAAGCAGAGATCATGACAGCACCCCCCCTCAAGGCCCCTCCCAAACCGGGCTTCTCCGGGGGTTTGGGCTTGTTAGGAAATGTTCGATGAAATCTTTTGATTAGACGAGGCACGTGGACATATTCTGCAGGTTCCCAGGATCTTTCTTGGGGACCGTAGCCTTTCCACTCAATCAGGTAAAATAGTTTAGATTTGGAGATCTTGGAATCCAGGATGCTTTTGACTTCAAACTCGAGTTCTCCATCAACTAGAATAGGTTTTGGAGATGTAGTTAGTCTGGTTTGAGGTTGCACCGGTTTTAATAGAGAGACGTGGAAGACCGGATGTATCTTCATGTGAGGGGGCAAGTCCAACTTGACCGCTACTGGATTTACTATGGTAGTGATGGAATAGGGACCAAGGTATCTTGGGTTGAATGTGCGTGGTCCTTTTAGAGGTAGATATTTGGTGGATAACCAGACTTGATCTCCTACTTGATATTGGGGGGCTTCCTTCCGATGTTGGTCTGCTCCTTTCTTGTATTGTTCTTTAGCCCTTTAAAGGTGAGAAACGGCTTCCTTAAAGGCTTGGGTGATTGTAGAATGCAGGTGGTCTACTGCTGGTGTTCCAAGATCTTGGAGTGGATCCAACTCCGAGGTTCGAGGGTGACTACCGTATAAAAGAAAAAACGGGGTCTTCCCAGTTCCCGAGTGGACAGAGTTATTGTAGGCATATTCGGCTACCCAAAGGATATCTTTCCAAGTTTTTTCAGTTTGTTGTAGCATGTAGCGCAAATACTGTTCCAGAGTTTGATTGGTCCTCTCGGTTTGTCCGTCGGTTTGAGGGTGGCGGCTGGTCGAAAGTCTCACATCAATTTGAGCCGACCGACAGCAACTTCGCCAAAAATGAGAAATAAATTGACTACCTCGATCCGAAATTAGAACTGAAGGAAAACCGTGCAGTCGGACGATGTTTTCGAGAAATTCTCGGGCCAGAGTTGCTGCTGTTGGTAAGCCTTTGAGTGGAATGAAATGCGCCATCTTGGAGAATAGGTCCACGATTACTAGGATCGTATTGTATCCGGAGCATGGAGGTAGATCGGTGATGAAGTCCATAGAAAGCGTATGCCAAGGGCGAGGCGGGATGTCAATAGGGCGTAAGAGGCCGGCTGGTTTTTCCTTTTGACTCTTGTTTTGGGCGCATACTCCACAGGACATTATAAAGTCTCTGATATCTTTTTTCCAAGACGGCCACCAGAAGTAGCGCTTGATCTTTTCCGAGGTCTTGGTCATACCGGGATGTCCTTCCATTAAAGAATCGTGATAACAAGAGATTACCTTTTTCTGTAAATCTGTGCTGGGCAGGTATAACCGTTCTTGTAAATATAATAGGTTGTCCTTCACCGTAAAGTCCTTTCCCTGCAGATGCCAATTCTGTATGTCTGCTGGAGTTACCAGTAGCCTGGCTTTATCCTTAACTTCCTCTATGGATTGTGTGGCGATTACACCTAGAATTCTTTGTTCGGGAATGATAGGTACAGGTTTAGGATTGATCAAATGTTCTTCCACTCCCATCCGAGAAAGGGCATCAGCTTTACCGTTTTTTGTACCAGGTCGATAGGTAATTATGAAGTCAAACTTGGCAAAGAATAGTGCCCAACGGAGTTGCCTACAGGATTGAGCTTTTGCAGTTTTCAAATATTGCAGGTTTCGGTATCTGTAATCACAGTAACGGTGTGTCGGGCCCCCAGAAGATAATGCCGCCAAGCCTTAAAGGCGGACTTGATAGCTAGAAGTTCCTTATCAGTAATAGTGTAATTGATTTCAGGAGGCGAGAATTAGCGGGACCAAAATGCCACGGGATGCAACTGATTGGTTACTGGGTCCTTTTGTGATAGAACTGCCCCCATGGCAAGGCTCGAAGCATCAGTTTCAACGATGTAGGGGAGTTCTGGGCGAGGATGTTTTAAGATCGGTGCAGAGATAAATCTACTCTTCAAATTCTGGAAAGCTTGTTCCGCCTCGGTAGACCATTCAAAACGTTTGTTTTTCTTGAACAAAGCGGTGATGGGCTGGACTATTCGAGAGAATTCAGGGATAAACCTGCGGTAAAAGTTAGCGAAGCCTAACATGCTTTGAACACCTTTTACGGAGGATGGCGATGGCCATTTGAGAATTGCATCGACCTTCTTTGAATCCATGCGCACTCCGCTAGGTGATAATATGAATCCCAAGAATTCAACTTCAGTCACGTTGAAAACACATTTTTCCAACTTAGCGAAAAGTTTGTGTTGACGCAATCTCTCGAGGACCATTTTCACGTGTTTCCGATGTTCAGTTTCCGATGAAGAATAAACGAGGATGTTGTCAATGTAAACAACAACACACACATCTATGAGCTCTCTGAGGACATTGTTCATAAAATATTGAAAGGCGGCCGGGGCATTGCAAAGTCCGAAGGGCATGACCTGATATTCAAATAGCCCATACTTGGTGCGGAAGGCCGTCTTCCATTCATCGCCCTCTTTTACTCGTACCAAGTGGTAGGCTCCTCTAAGATCCAGCTTTGTATATATGCATGCTTTTCTGACTTGGTCCAGGAGTTCAGGGATCAAAGGTAACGGATATCTATTCTTAACGGTGATCTGGTTCAGGGCGCGATAATCTATACAAGTTCTAAGGTCCCATTGTTTTTTTGGAACGAAGAACAAAGCTGAGGAAGCAGGGGACTTGGAAGGACAAATAAACCCATTCGCTAGGTATTGATCCAGGTATTGTCGGAGGTGAAGATTCTCAGGCTCGGTGAGGGCATAAATTCTACTACAAGGAGGAGTAGATCCAGGTATCAGGTCTATCTGGCAGTCATAAGACCTATGAGGAGGTAGAGAGTTAGCCTGATCCTTCCGGAAAACATCTTGGAATTCTAGGTATTCAGGAGGTAACTGGGGAGCCTCCGAGGAAATTGCTGCCAGTGCAACACCAGGTCGAGGGTGACAAGTAGAGACACATTCTGGAAACTGAACCGTTCTTGCTCGCCAATCGATCTGAGGATTGTGCTTCTCTAACCAAGGAATTCCTAGAATAATCTGGAACTGAGGGGCCTTGATCACATCGAACACGATCTTCTCATGGTGTCCATCTTGACTTACTAGCGTCACTTCTTGGGTGGTATGCGTTACTGGTCCGGAGGCTATCTCCGTACCATCCACCGTAGTAATGACGTCCTTTACAGCCTTTGGACAAAGAGTCAGATTCATCCTCAAAACCGTTTCATGAGCCACATAATTGCCGATGGCACCGCTGTCGACGTAAGCTTCAATCGCATGTAATCGATCCGGATGTTCAGGGCTAATGAGGACCATAGGTATCACGAAATGCGAGGTCACGGAACTGGTTTTAATGCTCGGCAAGAGGACCTCTATTCTTGTCGGGCGAGGTTGTTTCCCTGTTCAGAGTTTGTGACCCTGGTAACTGCAGCTCCTACTGCCTTCTTGGCTGGTTTCACCGGACAGTCTCGAAGAAAGTGCCCCGGGTTTCCGCAATAGAGGCATAATTGCAGCTGTTTTCTCCTTTCCCGCTCCTTTTGTGTTAGTGGTCCTTTCAGGCCCCCTATTTGCATGGGTTCCCCGGAGTCTACTCCTTTGGTAGGAGTTGGTGGTTTGGAAAATACTCGAGCATCAAACTTGGAACGATCGGCCTTCCTGTTCTGCAGCCTGTGGTCAATTTGAACGACTAAGTCAATATAGTCCGAACAGTCTTGCGGGGGATTCACTACTTGGGCTAACACATCTTTGAGCTCTCAACGTAGACCTCTATAAAACAGCGTAATCCTTTTGTCCTCAGGCCATCGAGTTTCCACTATCAGTCTGTTGAAAGACGCAATATAAGCCAAAAGGTCTTGATTACCCTGTCGCAATGAAAGGAGCTCATTGTCCAAGGCCTGCCCCTGTGAATGTCTTGCAAACAGTTTTTCCATACTGAGCTGAAAAGCTTGAAAATCATGGAGAACCGGATCATCTTGATTAACTAGAGGGATCGACCAGTCTGCCGCATTGCCACTAAGGTACGAAAGCACGAAAACTACCTTAGCTTGATCAGTTGGAAAGGCTGCTGGCCGGCATAAGAAGTGCAACCGGCATTGATTAATAAATACTGCAAACCTCTTTGGGTCACCAGAAAATCGTTCGGGCGGAGCCAGAGGTACATTCCCAGGTAGGTTGATCTGCACTGGGTTCGTAGAGGATGTTGAAGGAAGATTTGCCCCCAGATGCGGGTAACAGAGTTTGTCCGGCTTGTGACTGTAGCAATTGTCTAGCGAGATCGTCCGTTCGCTCCTTGGAAATAATCAGTTCCCTTCTTAGAGCATTCGTTTCCTGACGGGCTGCATGCACTTCTGCTCTTAGTTCCCCAAGTAACTGGGCTAGCTGGTCGGTATCCGAGGTTTCCATAGCGCCTGGGTGGGAGTTTTGCGGTAGGCTTTGCGTTCTGTAACGCTCACCTGATTCCCGTAGAGGCGCCGGTCTTGACTGGGTGACTGCCGTATCTTCAAAGGTGATGTGTAACACACGGTTGGCTTTTTGGGCTGGACCTCTGTGCACTGTATGTCTGACTCGAAGAGTAAGATGTCTGCAGATAGAAAATATGGGATTAATGAACTGGGGTTATTGGGTGCCTCTCTCCTCTTCCCTTTCTCTTCTCCTGTAGAACCCCAAAGGTTAACGCCCTCACCTTAGGTAAGTGAACGCCGAGCTCTCCATCTGCCTCGGGGCAGGGTGCCGTAACCAGTTTCTTCACTGGATAAGGGTGCAGGCCTCTTGATCTCAGAGGACTGCTGTCCGTCGTTAACTGCACGAACGGTAAGTTCTGGGCACTTCAAATGTCTTAAAAGTCTTTTGTAATGATATCTCTTGTTTTGCAGGGTTCCGGCGATGGCGGATGGCGGGCTGATGAGAGTTGAGGATCGAACCCACGTGAGGAATAGAAGCGCCTGGAAGCACGTAAGTAAGCGCTTGTAGCCTGCTTCACGATGCGCACTAACTGCCCCTTTTATCTTGCAGGTACAAGTTCGGAGCTTTAGAGAAGCTGAAGGGTGCTGGAATACCCACTGGATTCGGCGTGGGAAGGAGTAATGGCACGTGAGTAATAAAGTTGCCCAATGTCTTTAAACGCACCTTCTTTTGTCTTTCAGATGCGGGATGCAGCGCCGAAGGCCTCCGGAGCGTGCGAAGAGCTGGTAAGCTTTTGTCTTTCAGATGCCGGAATGCAGTGCGAAGACCTCCGGAGCATGCGAAGAGTAGGTAAGCCTTTGTCTTTCAGATGCCGGAATGCAGCGCGAGGCGTTGGTGACAGCCGATGGACCAGGTAAGAGATGCGCTGCCACTGAAGACAGTAGTGCTAACCTGTTCTTTCTTTGTCTTTACAGGTGCTGCTGAAGACTGGATTCCAGGATGGTAAGCCTTTGTTCCCTTAGGCCCAGGATCAGAAGCAGAAGACACGATGAGCGTTCTGCTGCAGAGAATGCAGAATAACGCAAAGCAAGATTCATCCATCGGGTGTGGTTTAAATAGCCTCCTGTAGTGCTTAGGTGTCTCCTTCCACAGCCACGCCTAGGTTAGAAAAGAGTTCCTGCTTTCCAGAAGAGTTCCAGTGTTCTGAACCTAGGGAGTGGCTCCTGCCCCACCCAACAGGAAAAGTAGTCCCAAACAGAAGAGGATCAGGGGTTCAACTGGCAGGTAAGTAAGCAGCATGGTCTGCTGCAGGTAAGTCCACCCAAGCATTATGAGCCCGGCGCTTCCAGCGCTGGGACTGGGCATCTTTATGAGCCTGGTGCCACTGGTGCCAGGACAGGGTCCAAAAGGTCCCAATTGGGACTGGCTGGCACTCGGAACCGGGGTTATGGGTCTGCTTCCAAGGGAGTCGGGCAAGTCCTGATCTTTTGGAAGCAGAGATCATGACAAGGCCTTGGACAATGAACTTCTTTCATTACGACAGGGTAATCAAGACCTCTTGACTTATATAGCCTCATTCAACAGACTTATAGTGGAAATGGCCCGAGGATAAGAGAATAACGCTTTTCTACAGAGGCCTGCGTGGAGAGCTGAAGGATGTGTTAGCTCAAGTTGTGAACCCTCCACAAGAATGCTCAGACTATATTGACTTAGTTGTCCAATTGGACCACAGATTACAGAACAGGAAGGCTGATTGTTCTAAATTTGATACCCGAGTGTTTTCTAAACCACAGACCTCTACTAAGGGAGCTGACACTGTGGAACCCATGCAAATAGGGGGCATGAAAGGTCCTTTAACCCAAAAGGAGCGGGAAAGAAGAAGACCGCTGCAATTATGCCTCTATTGCGGGAACTCAGGGCACTTTCTTCGAGACTGTCCAGTGAAACCAGCTAAGAAGGCTGTAGGAGCCGCAGATACCTGTACCACAAGTTCTGAGCAGGGAAACGACCTAGCCCGGCAAGTGTAGAGGTCATCTTGCCGAGCGTTAAGATCTGTCCCGTGACCTCGCATTTCATGGTGCCCATGGTCCTCATTAGTCCTAAACGTCCGGATCGTTTGCATGCAATTGAAGTGTAACGCTCACCTGATTCTCGCAGAGGCGCCGGTCTTGACTGGGCGACTACCGTATCTTCAAAGGTGATGTGCAGCACCCGGTTGGCTCTTTGGGCTGGACCTCTGTGCCCTGTATGCCTGACGTGCAGAGTAAGATGTCTGCAGATAGAAAATACGGGGTTAATGAACTGGGGTTATTGGGGTGTCCCTATCTCTTTCCTCTTCTCCTCTCCTGTAGACCCCCGCAGGTTAACGCTCTCACCTTAGGTAAGTGAATGCCGAGCTCTCCATCTGCCTCGGGGCAGGGTGCTGTAACCAGTTTCTTCACTGGATAGGTAGCGCAGGCCTCTTGACTTCAGAGGACTGCTGTCCGTCGTTTACTGCACGAACGGTAAGTTTCGAGTAACTCAAATGTCTTTAATAATGATGTCTCTTGTTTTGCAGGGTTCCGGCGATGGCGGATGACGGGCTGAAGTGAGTTGAAGATGGAGCCCGTGTGATGAATAGAAGCGCCTGGAAGCACGTAAGTAAGCGCTTGTTGCCAGCTTCACGATGCGCTCTAACTGTCTTTTTATTTTGCAGGTACAAGTTCGGAGCGGCTGCAGGGTGCCGGGATATCCACTGGGTTAGATGTGGAAAGGAGTAATGGCACGTGAGTATTAAAGTTCCCCAATGTCTTTAAACGCACCTTGTTTTGTCTTTCAGATGCGGGATGCAGCGCCGACGGCCTCCGGAGCGTGCGAAGAGTTGGTAAGCTTTTGTCTTTCAGATGCCGGAATGCAGTGTGAAGACCTCCGGAGCGCACGAAGAGTAGGTAAGCCTTTGCCTTTCAGATGCCGGAATGCTAACCTGTTCTTTCTTGTCTTTATAGGTGTTGCTGAAGACTGGATTCAGGATAGTAAGCCTTTTTCCTTAGGCCCAGGACCGGATGCAGAAGACACAATGAGCGTTCTGCTGCAGAGGGTGCAGAATAACGCAAAGCAAGATTCATCCACCGGGTGTGGTTTAAATAGCCTCCTGTAGTGCTTAGGTGTCTCCTTCCACAGCCACGCCTAAGTAAGAAAAGAGTTCCTGGTAAGAAAAGAGTTCCTGCCTTCCAGAAGAGTTCCAGTGTTCTGAATCTAGGGAGTGGCTCCAGCCCCACCCAACAGGAAAAGTAGTTCCAAACAGAAGAGGATCAGAGGCTCAACTGGCAGGCAAGTAAGCAGCATGGTCTGCTGCATGTAAGTCCACCCAAGCATTATGAGCCCGGCGCTTCCAGCGCTGGGACTGGGCATATTTATGAGCCTGGTGCCACTGGCGCCAGGACTGGGTCCAAAAGGTCCCAATTGGGACTGGTTGGCACTCGGAACCTGGGTTATGGATCTGCTTCCAAGGGAGTTGGGAAAACCCTGACCTTTTGGAAGCAGAGATCATGACAGTACCCCACCTCAAGGCCCCTCGCAAACCGGGCTTCTCCGGGGGTTTTGGCTTGTCAGGAAATATTCGGTGAAATCTTTTGATTAGGCGAGGAGCGTGGACATATTCAGCAGGTTCCCAGGATCTCTCTTGGGGGCCGTAGCCTTTCCAGTCAATTAGGTAGAATAGTTTAGATTTGGAGATCTTGGAGTCCAGAATGCTTTTGACTTCAAACTCGAGTTCTCCATCAACTAGGATAGGTTTTGGAGATTTGGTTAGTCGGGTTTGAGGTTGCATGGGTTTTAATAGAGAGACGTGGAAGACCGGATGTATCTTCATGTGCGGGGGCAAGTCCAACTTGACCGCTACTGGGTTTACTATGGTAGTGATGGAATAGGGACCAAGGTATCTTGGGTTGAATGTGCGTGGCCCTTTTAGAGATAGATATTTGGTGGATAACCAGACTTGATCCCCTACTTGATAGTGAGGGGCTTCCTTCCGATGTTGATCTGCTCCTTTCTTGTATTGTTCTTTAGCCCTTTGAAGGTGAGAAACAGCTTCCTTAAAGGCTTGGGTGATTGTAGAATGCAGGTAGTCTACTGCTGGTGTTTCAAGATCTTGGAGGGGATCCAACTCCGAGGTTCGAGGGTGACTGCCGTACAAAAGAAAAAACGGGGTTTTCCCAGTTCCCGAATGGACAGAGTTATTGTAGGCATACTCGGCTATCCAAAGGATATCTTTCCAAGTTTTTTCAGTTTGTTGCAGCATGCAGCGTAAATACTGTTCCAGAGTTTGATTGGTCCTCTCGGTTTGTCCGTCGGTCTGAGGGTGGTGACTGGTCGATAGTCTCACATCAATTTGAGCCGACCGACAGCAACTTCGCCAAAAATGAGAAATAAATTGACTACCTCGATCTGAAATTAGAACCGAAGGAAAACCGTGCAGTCGGACGATGTTTTCGAGAAATTCTCGGGCCAGAGTTTCTGCTGTTGGCAAGCCTTTGAGCGGAATGAAATGCGCCATCTTGGAGAATAAGTCCACGATTACTAGAATCGTCTTGTATCCGGAGCATGGAGGTAGATCGGTGATGAAGTCCATAGAAAGCGTATGCCAAGGGCGAGGTGGGATGTCAATAGGGCGTAAGAGGCCTGCTGGTCTTTCCTTTTGATTCTTGTTTTGGGCGCATACTCCACAGGACATTATAAAGTCTCTGATATCTTTTTTCCAAGACGGCCACCAGAAGTAGCGCTTGATCTTTTCTGAGGTCTTGGCTATACCGGGATGACCTTCCATTAAAGAGTCGTGATAACAAGAGATTACTTTTTTCTGTAAATCTGTGCTGGGTAGGTATAATCGTTCTTGGAAATACAATAAGTTGTCCTTTACTGCAAAGTCCTTTCCCTGCAGATGCCAATTCTGTCTGTCTGCTGGAGTTACAAGTTGCCTGGCTTTATCCTTAACTTCCTCTATGGATTCTGTGGCGATTACACCCAGAATTCTTTGTTCGGGAATGATTGGTACAGGTTTAGGGTTGATCAAGTGTTCTTCCACTCCCATCCGAGAAAGGGCATCGGCTTTACCGTTCTTTGTACCAGGTCGATAGGTAATTATGAAGTCAAACTCGGCAAAGAATAATGCCCAACGGAGTTGTCTAGAGGATTGGGCTTTTGCGGTTTTCAAATATTGCAGGTTTCAGTGATCCGTAATCACAGTAACGGTGTGTCGGACCCCCAGCAGATAATGCCACCAAGCCTTAAAGGCAGACTTGATAGCCAGAAGTTCCTTGTCAGTAATCGTGTAATTGACTTCAGGAGGCGAGAATTTGCGGGACCAAAATGCCACGGGATGCAACTGATTGGTTACCGGGTCCTTTTGTGATAGAACTGCCCCCATGGCAAGGCTTGAAGCATCGCTTTCCACGATGTAGGGGAGTTCGGGGCGAGGGTGTTTTAAGATTGGTGCAGAGATAAATTTAGTCTTCAAATCCTGGAAAGCTTGTTCCGCCTCGGTAGACCATTCAAAACGTTTGTTTTTCTTTAACAAGGCAGTGATGGGCTGGACTATTCGAGAGAACTCGGGGATAAACCTGCGGTAAAAGTTAGCGAAGCCTAACATGCTTTGCACACCTTTTACGGAGGATGGTGATGGCCATTTGAGAACTGCATTGACCTTCTTTGAATCCATACGCACTCCGCCAGGTGATAATATGAATCCCAAGAATTCAATTTCAGTCACGTTGAAAACACATTTTTCCAACTTAGCGAAAAGTTTGTGTTGACGCAATCTTTTGAGGACCATTTTCACGTGTTTCCGATGTTCAGATTCCGATGAAGAATAAACGAGAATGTCGTCGATGTAAACAACAACACACACATCTATGAGCTTTCTGAGGACATCATTCATAAAATATTGAAAGGCGGCCGGGGCATTGCAAAGTCCGAAGGGCATGACCTGATATTCAAATAGCCCATACTTGGTGCGGAAGGCCGTCTTCCATTCATCGCCCTCTTTTACTCGTACCAAGTGGTAAGCTCCTCTAAGATCCAGCTTTGTATATATGCATGCTTTTCTGACTTGGTCCAGGAGTTCAGGGATCAAAGGTAACGGATATCTATTCTTAACGGTGATCTGGTTCAGGGAGCGATAATCGATACAAGTTCTAAGGTCTCCTTCCTTTTTTGGAACGAAGAACAAAGCTGAAGAGGCAGGGGATTTGGAAGGACGAATAAACCCATTTGCCAGGTATTGATCCAGGTATTGTCGAAGGTGAAGGTTCTCAGGCTCGGTGAGGGCATAAATTCTACTACAAGGAGGAGTAGATCCAGGTATCAGGTCTATCTGGCAGTCATAAGACCTATGAGGAGGTAGAGAGTTAGCCTGCTCCTTCCGGAAAACATCTTGGTATTCTAGGTATTCGGGAGGTAACTGGGGAGTCTCTGAAGAAATTGCTGCCAGTGCAACACCAGGTGGAGGGTGACAAGTAGAGACACATTCTGGAAACTGGACCGTTCTTGCTCGCCAATCGATCAGAGGATTGTGTTTCTCTAACCAAGGTATTCCTAGAATAATCTGGAACTGAGGGGCCTTGATCACATCGAACACGATCTTCTCATGGTGTCCATCTTGACTTACTAGCGTCACCTCTTGAGTGGTATGCGTTACTGGCCCGGAGGCTATCTCCGTACCATCCACCGTAGTAATGACATCCTTTACAGCCTTGGGACAAAGAGTTAGATTCATCCTCAAAACCATTTCATGATCCACATAATTGCCGATGGCACCGCTGTCGACGTAAGCTTCAATTGCATGTAGTCGATCTGGATTATCAGGGCTAATGAGGACCATAGGTATCACGAAATGCGAGGTCACGGAACTGGTTTTCACGCTCGGCAAGAGGACCTCTATTCTTGTCGGGCGAGGTCGTTTCCCTGCTCAGAGTTTGTAACTGTGGTAACTGCAGCTCCTACTGCCTTCTTGGCAGGTTTCACCGGACAGTCTCGAAGAAAGTGCCCTGAGTTTCCGCAATATAGGCATAATTGCAACTGTTTTCTCCTTTCCCGCTCCCTTTGTGTTAGAGGACCTTTCAGACCCCCTATTTGCATGGGTTCCCCGGAGTCTACTCCTTTGGAAGGAGTTGGCGGTTTGGAAAATACTCGAGCATCAAACTTGGAACGATCGGCCTTCCTGTTCTGCAGTCTGTGATCTATTTGAACGACCAAGTCTATATAATCCGAACAGTCTTGTGGGGGATTCACTACTTGGGCTAAAACGTCTTTGAGCTCTCCACGTAGACCTCTATAAAACAGCGTAATCCTTTTGTCCTCAGGCCATTGAGTTTCCACTATTATTCTATTGAAAGATGCAATATAAGCCAAAAGGTCTTGATTACCCTGTCGCAACGAAAGAAGCTCATTGTCCAAGGCCTGCCCCTGTGCATGTCTTGCGAACAGTTTTTCCATACTAAGCTGAAAGGCTTGAAAGTCATGGAGAACCGGATCATCTTGATTAACTAGAGGGATCGACCAGTCTGCCGCATTACCACTAAGGTACGAAAGCACGAAAGCTACTTTTGCTTGATCAGTTGGAAAGGCTGCTGGCCGGCATAAGAAGTGCAACCGGCACTGATTGATAAATACCGCAAACCTCTTTGGGTCACCAGAAAATCGTTCGGGCGGAGCCAGAGGTACATTCCCAGGTAGGTTGATCTGCACTGGATTCATAGAGGATGTTGAAGGAAGATTTGCCCCTGATGCGGGTAGCGGGGTCTGTCCGGCTTGTGACTGTAGCAATTGTCTAGCAAGATCATCTGTTCTCTCCTTGGAAATAATTAGTTCCCTTCTTAGAGCGTTCGTTTCCTGACGAGCTGCATGCACTACTGCCCTTAGTTCCCCAAGTAACCGGGCTAGGTGGTCAGTATCCGAGGTTTCCATAGCGCCTGGGCGAGAGTTTTGCGGTAGGCTTCGCGTTCTGTAACGCTCACCTGATTCTCGCAGAGGCGCCGGTCTTGACTGGGCGACTACCGTATCTTCAAAGGTGATGTGCAGCACCCGGTTGGCTCTTTGGGCTGGACCTCTGTGCCCTGTATGCCTGACGTGCAGAGTAAGATGTCTGCAGATAGAAAATACGGGGTTAATGAACTGGGGTTATTGGGGTGTCCCTATCTCTTTCCTCTTCTCCTCTCCTGTAGACCCCCGCAGGTTAACGCTCTCACCTTAGGTAAGTGAATGCCGAGCTCTCCATCTGCCTCGGGGCAGGGTGCTGTAACCAGTTTCTTCACTGGATAGGTAGCGCAGGCCTCTTGACTTCAGAGGACTGCTGTCCGTCGTTTACTGCACGAACGGTAAGTTTCGAGTAACTCAAATGTCTTTAATAATGATGTCTCTTGTTTTGCAGGGTTCCGGCGATGGCGGATGACGGGCTGAAGTGAATTGAAGATGGAGCCCGTGTGATGAATAGAAGCGCCTGGAAGCACGTAAGTAAGCGCTTGTTGCCAGCTTCACGATGCGCTCTAACTGTCTTTTTATTTTGCAGGTACAAGTTCGGAGCGGCTGCAGGGTGCCGGGATACCCACTGGGTTAGATGTGGAAAGGAGTAATGGCACGTGAGTATTAAAGTTCCCCAATGTCTTTAAACGCACCTTGTTTTGTCTTTCAGATGCGGGATGCAGCGCCGACGGCCTCCGGAGCGTGCGAAGAGTTGGTAAGCTTTTGTCTTTCAGATGCCGGAATGCAGTGTGAAGACCTCCGGAGCGCACGAAGAGTAGGTAAGCCTTTGCCTTTCAGATGCCGGAATGCTAACCTGTTCTTTCTTGTCTTTATAGGTGTTGCTGAAGACTGGATTCAGGATAGTAAGCCTTTTTCCTTAGGCCCAGGACCGGATGCAGAAGACACGATGAGCGTTCTGCTGCAGAGGGTGCAGAATAACGCAAAGCAAGATTCATCCACGGGGTGTGGTTTAAATAGCCTCCTGTAGTGCTTAGGTGTCTCCTTCCACAGCCACGCCTAAGTAAGAAAAGAGTTCCTGGTAAGAAAAGAGTTCCTGCCTTCCAGAAGAGTTCCAGTGTTCTGAATCTAGGGAGTGGCTCCAGCCCCACCCAACAGGAAAAGTAGTTCCAAACAGAAGAGGATCAGAGGCTCAACTGGCAGGCAAGTAAGCAGCATGGTCTGCTGCAGGTAAGTCCACCCAAGCATTATGAGCCCGGCGCTTCCAGCGCTGGGACTGGGCATATTTATGAGCCTGGTGCCACTGGCGCCAGGACTGGGTCCAAAAGGTCCCAATTGGGACTGGTTGGCACTCGGAACCTGGGTTATGGATCTGCTTCCAAGGGAGTTGGGAAAACCCTGACCTTTTGGAAGCAGAGATCATGACATGAAGCTTACATCGACAGCGGAGCAATCGGTAATTATGTGGACCGTGAAATGGTATCAAAGATGAATCTACCCCTTGTCCCTAAGGCAGTAAAAGACGTCATTACTACAGTGGATGGCACGGAGATAGCCTCCGAACCAGTAACGCACGCCACCCAAGAAGTGACGCTAGTGAGCCAAGATGGACACCGGGAGAAAATCGTGTTCGATGTGATCAAGGCCCCTCAGTTCCAGATCATTCTGGGAATCCCTTGGTTAGAGAAGCACAATCCTCAGATCGATTGGCGAGCAAAGACGGTTCAGTTTCCAGAATGTTTTACCACTTGTTATCCTCGGCCTGATGTTTCACTGGCTGCAATCTCTTCTGAGGTTCCCAAATTACCTCCCGAATACCAGGAATTCCAAGATGTCTTTCGGAAGGATCAAGCTAACACCCTGCCTCCTCATAGGACTTACGACTGTCAAATAGATCTGATACCCGGAACAACTCCTCCTTGCAGTAGGATTTATGCCCTCACCGAGCCAGAGAATCTTCACCTCAGACAATATCTGGACCAATACCTAGCTAACGGGTTTATCCATCCTTCAAAATCTCCAGCTTCATCGGCTTTGTTCTTCGTTCCGAAAAAGGAAGGAGACCTTAGGACTTCTATAGATTACCGCGCCCTGAATCAAATCACCGTTAAAAACAGATACCCGTTACCTTTGATCCCTGAACTCCTGGACCAAGTCAAAGACGCATGTATATATACAAAGTTGGATCTCAGAGGAGCCTACCACTTGGTACGAATAAAAGAGGGCGATGAATGGAAGACGGCCTTCCGCACCAAGTATGGGCTATTCGAATATCAAGTGATGCCCTTTGGACTTTGTAACGCTCCTGCCGCTTTCCAGTATTTTATGAACGATGTCCTTAGAGAACTCATAGATGTATGTGTTGTTGTCTACATTGATGACATCCTTGTCTATTCATCATCTGAAGAGGAACATCAGAGACACGTTTAAAAGGTTCTCGAGAGATTGCGTCAACATAACCTTTTTGCTAAGCTTGAAAAATGCGTTTTCAACGTAAGTGAAGTTGAGTTCCAGGGATTCATATTGTCACCTAACGGAGTCCATATGGATTCAAAGAAAGTCGATGCAATCATCAAGTGGCCATCACCAACCTCTGTAAAAGGAGTTCAAAGCATGTTAGGCTTCGCTAACTTTTACCGCAGATTCATCCCTGAATTCTCTCGGATAGTCCAGCCCATCACCGCTCTGTTAAAGAAGAACAAACGTTTTGAGTGGTCTACTGAAGCAGAACAAGCTTTTCAGGACATAAAAGCTAAATTCATTTCTGCACCTGTTCTAAAACATCCTCGCCCAGAACTCCCCTACATCGTGGAAACGGATGCTTCTAGTCTTGCTATGGGGGCAGTTTTATCACAAAGAGATCCGGTCACACACCAATTACATCCTGTAGCCTTTTGGTCCCGCAAATTCTCGGCTCCCGAGATCAACTATTCAATTACAGACAAGGAACTTTTAGCTATCAGATCGGCCTTTAAAGCCTGGCGGCATTATCTTTTGGGAGCCAGACACACAGTCACCGTAATGACTGATCACCGCAATTTACAATATCTGAAGACGGCCAAAGCTCAGTCTTCCAGACAGCTTCGCTGGGCTCTGTTTCTGGCTGAGTTTGACTTTATAATTACTTATCGACCAGGCAGTAAAAACGGAAAAGCAGATGCCCTCTCCCGGATGGGAGTAGATGAACATTTGACCAATCCAGAACCAATACCCATAATCCCAGAACAAAGGATTTTGGGTTTGGTTAACGCTCAATCCTTTGAAGACATCAAGACTACAGTCAAATCACTCCTAACTCCGGCCGCTTTGCAGGAGTGGCAATTAAAGGGAAAAGAATTCTCAGTGGATCAAGACCTACCATATTTCCGAGGACGATTGTACTTGCCCTTAGAGAAAATACAAAAACAAGTAATCTCCTGTTATCACGACTCTCTAATGGAGGGTCACCCTGGCATTACCAAAACCATGGAAAAGATCAAAAGACATTTCTGGTGGCCATCATGGAAGAAGGATATTAGAGACTTTGTAATCTCCTGCGGTGTGTGTGCCCAGAATAAAAGTCAGAAGGACAAACCAGCCGGCCTATTACACCCTCTAGACATTCCTCCCTGTCCATGGCATACCCTGTCCATGGATTTCATCACGGACTTACCTCCATGCTCAGGGTATAATACCATTCTAGTAGTCGTGGATCTATTCTCCAAGATGGCTCACTTTATTCCCCTGAAGGGCCTACCTTCAGCTTCAGTATTGGCCCAAAAATTCTTAGAAAACATCGTTCGGTTACACGGTTTTCCCTCGGTTTTAGTCTCCGATAGGGGAAGTCAATTCATCTCCCACTTTTGGCAAAGTTGCTGTCGTCTAGCCCAAATTGATGTAAGACTTTCAACCAGTCACCATCCCCAAACTGACGGACAAACCGAGGACAAATCAGACTCTAGAGCAATATCTACGTTGCATGCTCCAACAAACTGAAAACCCTTGGAAGGATATTCTTTGGATCGCTGAATACTCTTACAACAATTCGACTCATTCTGGAACCGAGAAGACTCCCTTCTTCCTATTATACGGACACCATCCTAGAACCTCTAACCTGGATCCTCCCCAAGAATTCGAAACACCTGCTGTGGATCACTTGCACTCGGAGATAACCCGTGCTTTTAAGGAAGCCACTGTCCATCTGCAAAGAGCTAAAGCTCAATTCAAAAAAGGAGCAGATTGACACCGTAAAGAGGCCCCTCACTACGCAGTAGGAGATCAGGTCTGGTTATCCACTAAGCACCTGCCTCTAAAAGGACCCCGCACCTTCATCCCGAGATACCTTGGACCCTATCTCATCTCTACCATAGTTAATCCGGTGGCTGTCAAATTGGAATTACCTGCGCATAAGAAAATACATCCAGTATTCCATGTCTCCTTATTAAAACCAGTACAACCAGAAACCCGATTGACTGAACTCCCAGAACCTGTTTTGGTAGATGGAGAACTTGAATTCGAAGTAAAGAACATCCTAGACTCCAAAAGCTCCAAATCTAAGTTATATTATCTGGTTGATTGGAAAGGATACGGCCCCCAGGAAAGGTCTTGGGAACCCTCAGAATATGTCCACGCACCTCGTCTGGTCAAGAAATTCCATCTGAATCACCCCGACAAGCCAAAACCCCCGGAGAAGACACGCTTAGGAGGGGCCTTGAGGGGGGTGCTGTCATGATCACTGCTTCCAAGGAGCCAGGACCAGCCCAACGTCCTTGGAAGCAGGCCCCTAACCCTAATCCTAGGCACCAGCCGGTCCCCACTGGGACCTTTTGGACCTTGTCCTGGCGCCGGTGGCACCAGGCTCATCAAAACCATCGGTCCCGGCACTGGAAGCGCCGGGCTCATAATATGTGTGAAGATGCTTGGGTGGACTTACCTGCAGCAGACCATGCTGCTTACTTACCAGCCACTTAGAAGTCCTCTGTGAACAGGAACTACTTTCTTACCTGGGTGGGGCAAGCTCCACTCCCTGGATACAGCACTGGAACTCTTCTGGAACTGGAACTCTTTTCTTACCTAGGCGGGGCCGTGGAGGAAGACGCCTCATCACTCCAAGGCTATTTAAACCACACCCGATAGATGAAACGTGCTTCGCGTTATTTTGCATCTGCAGCAGAACGCTCACCGAGTCTGTTCCAGCCAATCTTCTTTCGATCCTGAACCTGCAAGAATTATACTTACCATTCCTGTATCCAGTCAACAGCAGCACCTGCAAAGACAAGAAACAACAGGTTAGCAAGGCAAGCTTTACTCGCAGTGCTTACTCACCTGATCCATCGGCTGCGGCCTTTTCTTCACGCTGCACCTCCGCCTGTGAAGACAAAAGCATTGTTATTACTTACCGGCACTCCGCGAATTCCGGATTTCTTCACGCTGCATCGCCGCCTGTGAAGACAAAAGCATTGTTATTACTTACGGGCATTTCGCGGACTCCGGCGCTGCAAACTCCGGCGCTGCAACCCAACTTCTGAAAGACAAAAAGAAGAGACATTAGACAGGTATTTACTTACGCCCATCGCGCTCGTCGCAATAGAACGCCTGCAAAAACTCCGGCGTCTCTTCAGCACGAATTAAGCTGCAAGGGAAAAAGACAGTTAGAGCGCTTGCATTTACTTACGCATTTCCAGGTGCTCACTCCATCTTCCATCTCAAGAATCCTGCAAAACAAAAGGGAAAAGCATTATACAGAGTCCTGTTCAATATTAACGTGCCACGCACCTAAAGACTATAAAGACTAAAAAGGTGTCTGGAAACTCACCGCTCGTGCAGTTAACGACGGTAACGATCCTCAGAGTTCAAGAGGCGTATGTTTCACCAGTGAAGGAACTGGCAACGGCACCCTGCACCAGACTCAGATGGAGAGTCCAGCATTCACCTATCTAAGGTGAGCACGTTGACCTGGGGGGCTCTACGGAGAGAGAGAGAGAGGGACATTCAACAACCCAGACCATTAACCCCCATATTCTTTCACCTGCAGAAACCTCACCCTACGAGTTTGACACACAGTGCGAAGAGGTTCGACCCCAGAAGCCAATCGAGTCCTGCACATCACTTTTCGAGTCACAGACACCTTCCTGCCAAGACCAGCGCCTCCGTGGGAATCAGGTGAGCGTTACAGAACGCGAAGCCAACCGCAAAACTCCTACTCAGACGCAATGGAAACCTCAGACACTGATCAATTAGCCCAGTTGCTCGGGGAATTAAGAGCAGAAGTACATGCAGCTCGTGAGGAAACAAACTCTCTAAGAAGAGAACTGATAATTTCCAAGGAGCGAACAGAGGACCTCGCTAGGCAATTGCTACAAACGCAGGCAGGACAGACACCTCTGCCCGCTCCAGGAGGAAGTTATCCTTCTGCATCATCTTTAAATCCAGTGCAAATCAATCTACCCGGTAATGTGCCCTTGGCTCCGCCCGAACGCTTTTCTGGTGACCCAAAGAAATTTGCAGTGTTCATCAACCAGTGCCGCCTACACTTCTTATGTCGACCAGCTGCATTCCCAACAGACCAGACCAAGGTGGCTTTCGTGCTTTCTTATCTCAGTGGCAGCGCCGCAGATTGGTCGATCCCTTTAGTCACCCAGGATGATCCGGTTTTACATGATTTCCAGGCCTTCCAGTCCAGCGTGGAGAAACTGTTCGCAAGACATGCACAAGGGCAGGCCTTGGACAATGAACTTCTTTCATTACGACAGGGTAATCAAGACCTCTTGACTTATATAGCCTCATTCAACAGACTTATAGTGGAAATGGCCCGAGGATAAGAGAATAACGCTTTTCTACAGAGGCCTGCGTGGAGAGCTCAAGGATGTGTTAGCTCAAGTTGTGAACCCTCCACAAGAATGCTCAGACTATATTGACTAAGTTGTCCAATTGGACCACAGATTACAGAACAGGAAGGCTGATTGTTCTAAATTTGATACCCGAGTGTTTTCTAAACCACAGACCTCTACTAAGGGAGCTGACACTGTGGAACCCATGCAAATAGGGGGCATGAAAGGTCCTTTAACCCAAAAGGAGCGGGAAAGAAGAAGACAGCTGCAATTATGCCTCTATTGCGGGAACTCAGGGCACTTTCTTCGAGACTGTCCAGTGAAACCAGCTAAGAAGGCTGTAGGAGCCGCAGATACCTGTACCACAAGTTCTGAGCAGGGAAACGACCTAGCCCGGCAAGTGTAGAGGTCCTCTTGCCGAGCGTTAAGATCTGTCCCGTGACCTCGCATTTCATGGTGCCCATGATCCTCATTAGTCCTAAACGTCCGGATCGTTTGCATGCAATTGAAGCTTACATCGACAGCGGAGCAATCGGTAATTATGTGGACCGTGAAATGGTATCAAGGATGAATCTACCCCTTGTCCCTAAGGCAGTAAAAGACGTCATTACTACAGTGGATGGCACGGAGATAGCCTCCGGACCAGTAACGCACGCCACCCAAGAAGTGACGCTAGTGAGCCAAGATGGACACCGGGAGAAAATCGTGTTCGATGTGATCAAGGCCCCTCAGTTCCAGATCATTCTGGGAATCCCTTGGTTAGAGAAGCACAATCCTCAGATCGATTGGCGAGCAAAGACGGTTCAGTTTCCAGAATGTTTTACCACTTGTTATCCTCGGCCTGATGTTTCACTGGCTGCAATCTCTTCTGAGGTTCCCAAATTACCTCCCGAATACCAGGAATTCCAAGATGTCTTTCGGAAGGATCAAGCTAACACCCTGCCTCCTCATAGGTCTTACGACTGTCAAATAGATCTGATACCCGGAACAACTCCTCCTTGCAGTAGGATTTATGCCCTCACCGAGCCAGAGAATCTTCACCTCAGACAATATCTGGACCAATACCTAGCTAACGGGTTTATCCATCCTTCAAAATCTCCAGCTTCATCGGCTTTGTTCTTCGTTCCGAAAAAGGAAGGAGACCTTAGGACTTGTATAGATTACCGCGCCCTGAATCAAATCACCGTTAAAAACAGATACCCGTTACCTTTGATCCCTGAACTCCTGGACCAAGTCAAAGACGCATGTATATATACAAAGTTAGATCTCAGAGGAGCCTACCACTTGGTACGAATAAAAGAGGGCGATGAATGGAAGACGGCCTTCCGCACCAAGTATGGGCTATTCGAATATCAAGTTATGCCCTTTGGACTTTGTAACGCTCCTGCCGCTTTCCAGTATTTTATGAACGATGTCCTTAGAGAACTCATAGATGTGTGTGTTGTCTACATTGATGACATCCTTGTCTATTCATCATCTGAAGAGGAACATCAGAGACACGTTAAAAAGGTTCACGAGAGATTGCGTCAACATAACCTTTTTGCTAAGCTTGAAAAATGCGTTGTCAACGTAACTGAAGTTGAGTTCCTGGGATTCATATTGTCACCTAACGGAGTCCATATGGATTCAAAGAAAGTCGATGCAATCATCAAGTGGCCATCACCAACCTCTGTAAAAGGAGTTCAAAGCATGTTAGGCTTCGCTAACTTTTACCGCAGATTCATTCCTGAATTCTCTCGGATAGTCCAGCCCATCACCGCTCTGTTAAAGAAGAACAAACGTTTTGAGTGGTCTACTGAAGCAGAACAAGCTTTTCAGGACTTAAAATCTAAATTCATTTCTGCACCTGTTCTAAAACATCCTCGCCCAGAACTCCCCTACATCGTGGAAACGGATGCTTCTAGTCTTGCTATGGGGGCAGTTTTATCACAAAGAGATCCGGTCACACACCAATTACATCCTGTAGCCTTTTGGTCCCGCAAATTCTCGGCTCCCGAGATCAACTATTCAATTACAGACAAGGAACTTTTAGCTATCAGATCGGCCTTTAAAGCCTGGCGGCATTATCTTTTGGGAGCCAGACACACAGTCACCGTAATGACTGATCACCGCAATTTACAATATCTGAAGACGGCCAAAGCTCAGTCTTCCAGACAGCTTCGCTGGGCTCTGTTTCTGGCTGAGTTTGACTTTATAATTACTTATCGACCAGGCAGTAAAAACGGAAAAGCAGATGCCCTTTCCCGGATGGGAGTAGATGAACATTTGACCAATCCAGAACCAATACCCATAATCCCAGAACAAAGGATTTTGGGTTTGGTTAACGCTCAATCCTTTGAAGACATCAAGACTACAGTCAAATCACTCCTAACTCCGGCCGATTTGCAGGACTGGCAATTAAAGGGAAAAGAATTCTCAGTGGATCAAGACCTACCATATTTCCGAGGACGATTGTACTTGCCCTGTGAGAAAATACAAAAACAAGTAATCTCCTGTTATCACGACTCTCTAATGGAGGGTCACCCTGGCATTACCAAAACCATGGAAAAGATCAAAAGACATTTCTGGTGGCCATCATGGAAGAAGGATATTAGAGACTTTGTAATCTCCTGCGGTGTGTGTGCCCAGAATAAAAGTCAGAAGGAGAAGCCAGCCGGCCTATTACACCCTCTAGACATTCCTCCCTGTCCATGGCATACCCTGTCCATGGATTTCATCACAGATTTACCTCCATGCTCAGGGTATAATACCATTCTAGTAGTCGTGGATCTATTCTCCAAGATGGCTCACTTTATTCCCCTGAAGGGCCTACCTTCAGCTTCAGTATTGGCCCGAGAATTCTTAGAAAACATCGTTCGGTTACACGGTTTTCCCTCGGTTTTAGTCTCCGATAGGGGAAGTCAATTCATCTCCCACTTTTGGCGAAGTTGCTGTCGTCTAGCCCAAATTGATGTAAGACTTTCAACCAGTCACCATCCCCAAACTGACGGACAAACCGAGAGGACAAATCAGACTCTAGAGCAATATCTACGTTGCATGCTCCAACAAACTGAAAACCCTTGGAAGGATATTCTTTGGATCGCTGAATACGCTTACAACAATTCGACTCATTGTGGAACCGGGAAGACTCCCTTCTTCCTATTATACGGACACCATCCTAGAACCTCTAACCTGGATCCTCCCCAAGAATTCGAAACACCTGCTGTGGATCACTTGCACTCGGAGATAACCCGTGCTTTTAAGGAAGCCACTGTCCATCTGCAAAGAGCTAAAGCTCAATTCAAAAAAGGAGCAGATCGACACCGTAAAGAGGCCCCTCACTACGCAGTAGGAGATCAGGTCTGGTTATCCACTAAGCACCTGCCTCTAAAAGGACCCCGCACCTTCATCCTGTCTTGGACCCTATCTCATCTCTACCATAGTTAATCCGGTGGCTGTCAAATTGGAATTACCTGCGCATATGAAAATACATCCAGTATTCCATGTCTCCTTATTAAAACCAGTACAACCAGAAACCCGATTGACTGAACTCCCAGAACCTGTTTTGGTAGATGGAGAACTTGAATTCGAAGTAAAGAACATCCTAAACTCCAAAAGCTCCAAATCTAAGTTATATTATCTGGTTGATTGGAAAGGATACGGCCCCCAGGAAAGGTCTTGGGAACCCTCAGAATATGTCCATGCACCTCGTCTGGTCAAGAAATTCCATCTGAATCACCCCGACAAGCCAAAACCCCCGGAGAAGACACGCTTAGGAGGGGCCTTGAGGGGGGGTGCTGTCATGATCACTGCTTCCAAGGAGCCAGGACCAGCCCAACGTCCTTGGAAGCAGGCCCCTAACCCTAATCCTAGGCACCAGCCGGTCCCCACTGGGACCTTTTGGACCTTGTCCTGGCGCCGGTGGCACCAGGCTCATCAAAACCATCGGTCCCGGCACTGGAAGCGCCGGGCTCATAATATGTGTGAATATGCTTGGGTGGACTTACCTGCAGCAGACCATGCTGCTTACTTACCAGCCACTTAGAAGTCCTCTGTGAACAGGAACTACTTTCTTACCTGGGTGGGGCAAGCTCCACTCCCTGGATACAGCACTGGAACTCTTCTGGAACTGGAACTCTTTTCTTACCTAGGCGGGGCCGTGGAGGAAGACGCCTCATCACTCCAAGGCTATTTAAACCACACCCGATAGATGAAACGTGCTTCGCGTTATTCTGCATCTGCAGCAGAACGCTCACCGAGTCTGTTCCAGCCTTTCTTCTTTCGATCCTGAACCTGCAAGAATTATACTTACCATTCCTGTATCCAGTCAACAGCAGCACCTGCAAAGACAAGAAACAACAGGTTAGCAAGGCAAGCTTTACTCGCAGTGCTTACTCACCTGATCCATCGGCTGCGGCCTTTTCTTCACGCTGCACCTCCGCCTGTGAAGACAAAAGCATTGTTATTACTTACCGGCACTCCGCGAATTCCGGATTTCTTCACGCTGCATCGCCGCCTGTGAAGACAAAAGCATTGTTATTACTTACGGGCATTCCGCGGACTCCGGCGCTGCAAACTCCGGCGCTGCAACCCAACTTCTGAAAGACAAAAAGAAGAGACATTAGACAGGTATTTACTTACGCCCATCGCGCTCGTCGCAATAGAACGCCTGCAAAAACTCTGGCGTCTCTTCAGCACGAATTAAGCTGCAAGGGAAAAAGACAGTTAGAGCGCTTGCATTTACTAACGCATTTCCAGGTGCTCACTCCATCTTCCATCTCAAGAATCCTGCAAGACAAAAGGGAAAAGCATTATACAGAGTCCTGTTCAATATTAACGTGCCACGCACCTAAAGACTATAAAGACTAAAAAGGTGTCTGGAAACTCACCGCTCGTGCAGTTAACGACGGTAACGATCCTCTGAGTTCAAGAGGCGTATGTTTCACCAGTGAAGGAACTGGCAACGGCACCCTGCACCAGACGCAGATGGAGAGTCCAGCATTCACCTATCTAAGGTGAGCACGTTGACCTGGGGGGCTCTACGGAGAGAGAGAGAGAGGGACATTCAACAACCCAGACCATTAACCCCCATATTCTTTCACCTGCAGAAACCTCACCCTACGAGTTTGACACACAGTGCGAAGAGGTTCGACCCCAGAAGCCAATCGAGTCCTGCACATCACTTTTCGAGTCACAGACACCTTCCTGCCAAGACCAGCGCCTCCATGGGAATCAGGTGAGCGTTACACCCATCACTGCACTCTTGCGGAAAAATAAACGCTTCGAATGGACCGAGGAAGCCGAACAGGCCTTTCAGGAATTGAAAGCTAAATTCATGTCCGCACCTATTTTGAAGCACCCGCGTCCCGATCTCCCATATATAGTCAAAACCGACGCATCCTGCTTAGCCATGGGAGCTGTCCTGTCTCAGAGAGACCCTGAAACCAACCAACTGCAACCCGTAGCATTTTGGTCCAGAAAGTTCTCGCCGCCTGAGGTAAATTATGCAATCACCGACAAGGAATTATTAGCCATTAAGTCCGCCTTTAAGGCTTGGCGGCATTATCTTCTTGGCGCCAGGCATACCATCACTGTGATCACTGAAACTTACAATATTTAAAAACTGCTAAGGAATTCCTCGAAAATATCATCCTTTTGCATGGATTCCCGTCCATACTAGTCTCCGACCGGGGAAGGCAGTTTATTTCTCATTTTTGGAGAAAGTGTTGTCAACTGGCACAAATCGACGTAAGACTCTCAACCAGCCACCACCCACAGACCGATGGTCAGACAGAGAGAACGAACCAGACCCTTGAACAATACCTACGATGTATGTTGCACCAATCGGAGGGTAATTGGAAGGATATTTTATGGGTGGCCGAATATGCATACAATAACTCGGTACACTCTGGAACTGGACAAAGCCCCTTTTATACCCTATATGGACATCACCCTCGTACTTCATACCTGGACTCACCTCTGAGCCTTGAAATGTCCGCAGTGGACCATTTGCATTCCACGATAACTTAAGCCTTCAAGGATGCAACTGCACATTTGCAACAAGCGAAAGGGAAATACAAAAAGAATGCGGATCTGCATCGGAGTGAGGCGCCTCCATACCAAATAGGGGATCAAGTATGGTTGGCTACCAAACACTTATTGCTCAAGGGACCTCGAACTTTTAATCCAAGGTATTTGGGCCTTTACTCGATCAAAGCTATAATTAACCCAGTGGCAGTCAAGCTCGATCTACCAGCTAACATGCAGATTCACCCCGTTTTCCATGTGTCACTTTTGAAACCAGTGCAACCAGGAACCAGATTAATAAAGCCACCAGAACCAATCCAGATAGATGGGGAGCTTGAATTCGAGGTGAAGAACATTTTGGATTCTAAGATCTCAAAATCAAAACTTTGCGATCTAATTGATTGGAAAGGGTACGGGCCTCAGGAAAGGTCTTGGGAACCCAGCGATCACATACATGCACCTCGGCTGGTAAAAAGGTTCTATCGGAATTTCCCAAACAAACCGAAACCTCCAGAGGGAACGACCTTGGGAGGGGTCTTGGGGGGGAGTGCTGTCATGATGCCTACCCCCGGAGCACCAGGCCAGGCCCAGCACCCCCGGGAGCAGGCATCATGCCCCCGGGTAAAAGCCCAGCGGCCCCTTATAGGGGCTCTTTGGACTCTGTCCTGGCGCCTTTGGCGCCAGGCTCATGTTGGACATCAGTCCTGGCGCCATTGGCGCTGGGCTCATAAAGGAAGGTGTTTTGTGCACTTACCTGATGCAGACCATGCTGCAAGATTCAGGCCTCCCTGAGACCTGAAAGGGACTATTTTTTCATTGGGACTATTTTGCCCCTCAGGCGTGGCCAGGGAAGGATACTTACCTGGAACTACTTTGGGGGCTATTTAAGCCACGCCCAGACAGTAGCTCACGCTTTGCGTTGTTCTGCATCCAAGCAGCTGAATGCTCACCGTGTCTGCTCCTGCATCTGGTCTCCAGCCACGCCCGCCTCGATCCTGGAACACCTGTAAGGAAAGAAGAGAAGAGAAAGGTGAAAACCAAGAATTTTATCAAACTTCTTACCTGCATCCGGAACCTTCACGTCAGCGTTCCTGAGAAAAGACTTTCATTTAAAAGCACTGCGTTGCTCGCTGCAGCGCCGCGCTTCACTCACCTGTCCTCGGGAGTTCTTCTGGCTCCACCGCGACTGTCTGCACCGGTCGCCACATCTCTGCGCCTAGGGGAGAGAAGAAGAGACAAAAGGTGAGCAGAAGGAACATATGAGGAAAGTCTAATTTTCCGCCATAACACTTACCGGCCTTCTGTTGGTGGACCATTCCTCATTTCGGGTCGGCGCTGCTTTGTTGGCAGGTACCGCACCCTGGCCCCTATAGGGAAAGGACAAAAGACATTACTGGAGGAATATAAAGACATTAAGAGGGATCGCCCCCATCGCTAACTCACCTGAGTTTACCATTGGCAATTCAATCTCTCAACGCATCGCCTTCATTCCGCACCTGAAATAAAGGAAAGATCACAGGTTAGGAAGGTAACAGAAAAGGAGGCTCAACACTTGAACTTTTGTAATCTTCATACTTACTGCGTTCCGCTCGGAAAAGTCAAGTGGATTTTGCCAGCGCCATTCTGAAAACCAGTGAAATAACTGGACAAACACGCGCCCCTGCACCAGAAGCAGGATGGATAGTTCATCCTTTCAAACCATAAGGTGAGCTTCAACCGGGGATATCGGAAGAAGTTAGAGAAGAACGAAGGGGGGAAGGGGGGAGCAAGCACACTATTCTGCAGACTGGTAATCCCCTTTCTCATCTGCAGAAGGACATTCCTACGGGCCAGACAAGCACGATTTGAGGGTCCTGTTCAGTCGGTGTTCCGAGTTCTGCGCATCACGCTCAAAGAGGCCACAGCAACCCAGACTAGACCAGCGCCTCCGTGGGAGTCAGGTGAGCGTTACAGGTAGGTTGAAAGAACATATGAAGGTTGTAAGATATCTGGTGCAGGCTCACATGGCTAAGGCACAAGAATAACGAAAGACCTCTTCCGATAAAAAGGTTTCTCTTCGATCGTTTTCTATAGGTCAAAAGGTGCTTGTCATGTTACTGACTTCAGAAACTAAACTTGTGTCCAAGTGGCACTGACCATACAAAGTAATAGAACAAACAGGTCCGTGTGATTATAAGCTCTCACAACCTGATTGAGGCCTTAAAACAAAAATCTATCATGTTAACTTGTTAAATGAATGGAAAGAACATCCCACCGATTCTCCAGCCATAATATTATCTTGCCTTTTGCCTGAGGACACAGAAAGTAAGGCCCTAATTTCATCCTACCTCAATAATAATCCGAAACAAGATCTATATGAGCTTATAAGGCTGTATACTGATGTATTTAGAAAAGAACCTGGGAGACCTGGGAGAGTGAAGGATGTTTATCACCACATTTACACTACGGTAGGTAAAGTCGTACATCTAAAACCATACCAGTTACCTGAGGCCAAGAAGGAAACCATAATTCATGAAGTTCAAACCATGCAAGAGGCTAACATCATTGTACCTTCTACTAGTCCTTGGTCTTCCCCTATTGTATTGCTGTCAAAACCCAATGCAAGCTGGAGATTCTGTATAGATTTTCATAAATTGAATGCCTTTTCTGCTTTTAGTGCTTACCCAAGCCTCGTATTTATGATCTGATCGATCGGTTTGGTAATGCTGCATATCTGTCAACTCTCAATCTCACCAAGGGATATTGGCATGTTCCTTTGCATGGGCCTGATAAAGAAAGAACTGCCTTTGCCGCTCCCTTGGGGTATTCCAATTCAAAGTCCTACCTTTTGGGTTACATCATGTTTCTGCAACATCTCAAATACTTTCCTTTTTTACAGTAATTTGTATTGTTTTGTAGCAACCAACAACAAAACTACTCGATTATATGTTGCATCACATTCCAATATCACATATCAAACTTTCCCTATAAACGTCCCAACTCCCCCCGCCTGTGCACACATTGCAGTCATTTGTTATATCCAGTGCTTCACAGTCTGCCTCTAGTGCTTCATTTTGCATAGCTGTTTCGCTCATGTCTGGGTTGAAAAGGGTCACAGTCAACGCAATCCACTGCTGCATGTCCATGCACAATTCTTGTTTTTGTTCCCTTAGAGCCCTTTCCCATACTCTTGTTTGAGCTGCCGAACATTTTTTCAAGTCTGCCCACCATCTGGCCACCGTCTGACCCTTTGCATCCTTCCACCTCATGGCTATGCAGAGTTTGGCTAGTATATACATTAAATCTTTCAGCTAGTTCAAAGGTTTATTTTTCACGCTCATCTTATATCCTCCGAGCATGCTTGCCTCTGGGGATCGTATATCCAGATCTATACTGCCTTGGGCTGCCCTTTGCGCTGCCCCCTCCCCAAAACTCCTGCACCACTGGGCATTCCCAGAACATATGTATCAGCCCTGCCTCCTCCTCCCTGCATCTCGGACAATCTTGTCTGCCTGCTCCTTTGAATTGTGCAATTGCCGCTGGTGTGAGGTATGCTCTATGTGTGATGTAGAATTGTATCAATTGTAGCCTGGCATTTCTGGAGACCTTTTTATGGTATATCACTATGTCGCTCCATTCTTCATCTGTGAATCTCCTGTCCAATTCAGTTTCCCATCTCTCCTTGCACTTCAATTCTGCCCTCGAGTCCTGCCCCATCAGTACTTCATAGATCCTTGAAATGGCGGGTCCTCCCTCTGATATGCTGAGCAGGTCCTCTATTTCCTCATGTCCTATTGTCTCATCAGTAATGCATGGCCATCTCCCCCTCATCACCCTCAACACTGCACTGTGTACCAGGAATTGCCCTGAGTGTATGCCTGTGAGCTCTTGTAATTCAGCAAATGTCAACAACCCTTTTTTTGTTTCGTAGGTCCCCAATCGTGGCAATTCTGCATGTTTCCCATTTGGTTCGCACCCCGATACTACTCCCTGGCATACCTGCCATTATCGCCTCTATGGGTGTCTATTGTGTCCATGTTTTTGCAGGTTCTTTTCCAAATTTGAATTCCCAGTTTCACTAGTGAGGGATGACTCATTTGTTCTCGCCTGGGGGCCCAAATCAGATCTCTGAGGTATGCATTTTTTATGGCTGGCTGCAATAAAGTCGTTTCCGTCATGGGATCATCCGCCATCTATAGTACAACATCTTGCAACTGGCACGCCAGAAAGCACAACTCGAAGTTCGGTATCTTCCAGCCTCCCTGCTCATAAGGCCTTTGTAATATACTCAACGCTACCCCATGCCTCCCTCCCTGCCATAGAAAGCGTCTACAAAGCTTCTCTAGGTCTCTAAAGAATTGCCTCGGAATGTTATATGGGACGTTACTAAAGCAGTGCATCAGCCTTGTCGGTACCACCATTTTCAGTAGTGCCACCCTCCCTGCCATGGACAGGGGTAACTTACTCCAGAACTCCATTGATTTCTCCAGCCCATCTTTGGCATGTGATGTGTTGGAGACATGCTCTGATTTGGGGTCATGATATATATTCACGCCTAGGTATCTAAATGATTCTGTGCTGCATGGGGGCGTGGGCGACTGGCAAGTCCTCTTTCTTCACTGTTGCCAACTTGGCCAATGGGAGCAGGCAGGACATTTTTTTAATTTATCTGGATCCCCGTCAGTGTGCTAGAATTATCAAGTACCTCCAGCACATATGGCAAGTAAACCTCCAGGTTACTCAAATACAGTAATGTGTCATCTGCGTACATAGACACTACATGCTGTACCCCATTTATTCCAATTCCAATATCTCCATATTCCTTCCTCAGATAGGCAGCTATTGGTTCCGCGGCAATGATATACAGCATGGGGGACAGCGGGTAACCTTGTCTCGTGCCTCTGTGTAGTTGCCACCTATCTGAGTACGTGTTCCCTGTCCTGACCATGGCCATTGGTTTTGTGTATATTACCCGTACCCACTTCATATAATTTGGCCCTATTCCCATCTTGCCCATAGTGGCATACAACCAGTGCCAGTGGACAGAGTCGAACACCTTAGTCACGTCCAGAGATGCTACAGCACATTGCGCAACGCTGTCTTTCGTGCTGTAAATGACATGGTGCAGTCTACGCAGATTCTCTACAATGCTTCTGCCCGGTACAAACCCCGTCTGGTCTTGGTTGATCAGCTGGGGAATTACCGTCCTAAGTCTGTTTGCCAAGATCGCAGTTAGGATTTAGCTGTCTTGGTTTAACAGGGACAGTGGTCTGTACGAACCACAGTCTGTACTCTCCTTGTTTGGTTTTAGTAACAGGATTATCACGGCTTCCCTCATGCTCTCAGGGAGGATTCCCACTTTGTAAGCTTCATTGAACATCTTGGTGAGGAGCGGTGCCAAGGCGTCGCATAGGCTTTATAAAACTCCCCTGTTAGCCCATCTAAAGGGGCCTTTCTGGAAGACAACGTCCTGATAGTGACAAGGTCTTCCTCAGGGGTTATGGGTTCCTCTAGCATTTCTGATTGTTGCGCCTCCAATTGTGGAAGTTCTATGAGGTCCAGGGTGTCCTGTATTTTGCACTCAGCTGCTAACTGGGGGTCTACATACAAGGTATCATAATACTCAGAGAAAACCCTGTTAATTCCCGCTTGTGTGTTTACCTCTACGTAGTCCGAGTTGCGGATGCAGCATATCGGAGTCCTGTTATCCTTTTGTTTGTACAGCCATGCTAACAGTCTACTGGGTTTGTCCCCCTGGGCATGGCTCCTTTCTAAGTATCTAGCGTGGTTGAATTTTCATAGCCTTTCCCACTGCACTAAGCATTCTTGCCTCAGCCCGATCTCTTCTTTTATATGTTCAGCGTCTGACTTAGCCCCCTTCTCCAAATCCCGCGATTTCTCTTCCATGCTTGTAAGGGTATTTACTATGGACTTCTGGATTCCACCAGAGGTTGCCATCATTTCCCCTCTAACGACCACCTTATATGCTTCCCAAACCGTACCCACCTGTTGTACACTCCCCTCGCTTACTGCAATGAAATCTACAGTAATTTTCATGATGTGTTCGTTAAATGTGACATCTTGCAGCGCTTTGCTTCGCAATCTCCAGGTGGACACAGGCGGCCTAGGGGCGAACACCCTCCATTTCACTGAGAGTGGAGAGTGGCCCGACAAGACCCGAGCCATATATTCTGCCTCTGAGAATTCCAGCACATGTTCTTCCCCAGCAAACATATAATCGATTCTTGTATGGACCCCATGTGGGGCTGAGTAATGGGAATATTTTCTACTAACCCTGTGCTGCTCTCTCCAGAAGTCCCTAAGCTGAAAATGTCTGAGGAGTGAGGCTAATACTTTGGCTGAGGGGGACAGTCTTTTATGTTTGGAATCAGACCTGTCCTTGGTGGGATCCATGGTACAATTGAGATCTCCGCCCCATTTCATTAACCCATCCCTATAAGGGCGTAGCCTTGCATATAATGACCAGAAAAAAAAGGGTGGCATCATGATTTGCTGCATAGGTGTTCACAAAGCATATTTCTCGATTCTCTTGCACCCTGTGCATTCTACCCTCATTGTCCGTTTTAGTAGTGAGTACTTTGAATGGGGTGGTCGGATCAATCCATATCAGGGCCTCGCTTGGGTATGTTGAGTATGTGGAGTCCACAAGTACGCCCCTCCCCGCCACGCTCTCGCTAGGTTCTTTTGTGTCTGTGCATCTAGGTGTGTTTCTTGTAATAGTGTAATCCGAACCCTGTTCCTCCTGTACAATGTTATTCTCTGGCGTTTTACATAACTGTTTAGTCCTGTGACATTCCATAGTCATCATTTTAACTGTTGCAGCCATTATGCCTTGAAACTCAGGGTATCATGGGGACCATTAGTCTAATGAAGTCCTTGGCAGACATAGTATGCGATGTACCTCGGAGAATGTCAGGCCACCCTCCCTCTGCCCACCCCAACAAACAACAAACCATATTCAAACTTAATATGTCCAGCGGTGCTAGGCATGCTAGGACTCCTCCCTCTCTGCCCCATTCAGCCTGGTCAAGACCAGACTCCTCTTGCCCAAAGGGCAGACTCTTTACAGTGCCCTAGAACTACCTATGTGGGAGTAGCGGGTCAGCACGTGGCGTCCCCCCTACTGAGTTTTACTGTTTATCCTGTGTTACCCCTGCTATAATTTAGGATTATATATTGCTGCAATGGTTATAGTTGCGACCTTTTCAGTAAAATATTAGCCATCGCCTCCATGGTTATATATTGCGTCTAATGGTTGTAGTAGCGACAATGTCAGTAAAATACTGGCCACCACCTGCCCCTTAAGGGTATACAGTGCTGAAGTCAGCTTGTTGAGTAGGACCTTGGGCCGCCCAAATCATGCTTGTGATCGCTGGCTTTGCTCTGCAGTCTCTGGGAATTGCATGCTGTCCATCAAATCCTGCGCTTCCGTGGGTGTCTCGAAGGACAGAGCCTTGCCACTGTGGAGCACCTTCAGTTTCGCTGGGTAGATCAGCATATACTTTAGTCCCGCTCTCCTGAGCCTAGCTTTTGTCGTGAAGTATTGGGCTCTTCTCTTCTGCACTTGCAAGGTATAGTCCGGGAATATGGAGATCTTAACCGAGGCTCTTTGGATAGTTCCTCCTGTACTGGAAAAAGCAAGGATTTTTTCTCTATCCTTGTAGTTGAGGACATTAGCAATTATGGGCCTGGGCGGTGCGCCAGACGGTGGCCTTCTGACCAGGGAGCGGTGCGCTCTTTCTATTGTAAAACCCTGCGTCAGTTCTCCAGCACCTATTTCCTGTATCAGCAAGTTCTCAACATATGTGGTGGTATCTGATCCTTCTATCCCCTCGGGTAATCCAACTATCCTTATGTTGTTGCGTCAAGCACGACCCTCCACATCCTCTGATCTATCCTCCAGCAGTTTCACTTTCTGTAGGAGGATGTCGATATCGCTAGTAGTTTGCACTCTGACCTCCAAATTTTCTTTAACTTGTTCCTCCGACTTTCCTGTGTGTTCCGCTATTGCCCTGAAGTCTTGGAGCAATAGTCCCACATCAATACCCACAGTGTCTATCTTGGCTTCCAATGTGGCTTGTAATGCTGCTATTGCCTCAAGGATCTGCCAAGTGCTTTGTTTCCGCTCTGGGCAATGTCCTTCCCTTCTCCATAGCGCCTTTGTCTTCTTCTTGTCTGCACGTGTTATGTCTCACTACGGACGCTGGTCTTGGTGGCGCCACAATAGACTTTATTACATGATCGCCTGTGCCCATTCTAACATGGCCGCCCTGAAACTCCACACGATCGTCACTCTGCTAGCCGTTGCTGGAGGCAAGGAGATTCTGCCCCCTGAGATCATGTGATGGAATATATGCAGCTCAATGAAATGCCACAGTGGATTGCTACTCCGTATTGTAACGCGCCGTAAGTACGTCAACTAGGGATCACAATCCTTTCTCTCTTTGATGTGCCCAATTCATACACTGTGTCATTTTGCAGGATTGCTTCACCCGCAGTCAAGCCCACCTCTCCTACACGCTATTCTAGATCTCCATTGCCGGTGTCTGCTCTCACGCAGCCACGCTCGGAAGGCAGCCTCCTGTTACCAACTCTCTTGTTGTCATCTGCATTTCCCGTGAACGGTAGGGACCCAAAATCATTACGGATTTAGGGGGCTTATCGTCTCGTCCTGTTCTCAATCTCACCTCTCCCATTTCAGCGCCTTTGCTCCCACACCAGGGATTCGCCAGTCCAGAAGTCCGTCAATACAGACCACAGGAATTCTATCCTTTGAATCATGATCCCGTCTGTGTAGTGTACACAGAGATCCATCTGTGCAGGTAGTCTGAGTATAGTTATCTGTGGTCTATCCCTTAGGACAAATCCCGGTTTGTTTCATCCTGTCATTCTTTTCTATCAACACAGTGTACACAGAGATCACCACAACACTTGTCAAGTTCCAATCTCCAGTTTCTCTTACGACAAGTATATCAGTTCTCACGCTTTGTGTATTGTTTGTTTGTTTATTTGTTTATTGATTTATAAAGCACACCAGACCCTAGGGTATCTAGGCGCATTACAAGAAAACTTAGATGCATAAGGTTACATACATATACACATAGCAGGTGAAGAAAAGAGTAATACATAGCCAAATTTGCAACACGCCAAAACAGTTACAGATACTTTACAGGCAGGTAAGGAGGCAAATACTGCCAGAGTAAAAAAAGTGCATTGAAGGGAAACGGTCTTTAGGTCAGCAGTGTGATATAGATCTCATTCAGGTTAGTTGTCGTTCATAACTAGCCATTTATTTGTGTTAGTCCTGAAACTTTGGATGGTCTGATCAATATGTGATAAAGTAGGAGTGCTTTCCAAACTTGTGCGGCCTGGACAGGGAAACTATTGCCACCAGCTTTTTTCAGATTACATTTTGGAACTGTAATGCAATAGGAGTTGGCAGACCTAGTGGATCGAGATAGTTTTTCTGCAAATTTTCTCTCTTAAATAATGTGGAGCAGCATTATAGTCTTTTTCCCCCTTTTGGGAAAGTCGAATCTGTGTGTGTTGTATTGTGCTGTGCTCAAAAACATAACCTTTTTACCCATTTTGGGAAAGTTGAATCTGTGTGTTGTATTGTGCTGTGCTCAAAAACATAGCCTTTTTTCCCACTTTGTTGCTCAAACAACTTGGCCATGTGCGCTCCCTCACATCCTAGGTCCCTGCATCCTGTTCCGTTCCCCCTCATGCGTTTCTCTTCCTTTCTCTCGCATCTCAGCCCTTCCCTCTTCGATCTATTGACACTGGCTCATGCTCTACTGTTTTTCTGGAATTACTTTGCATTGCCTGCATTCATCTTCTAGGCTCCTGTTGTGTTCTGTGCCCTGTTGACTGTATTGTTGATTGTATTGACTTGGTATTTGCTCTCTACGGTTCTTGATATTGTGTTGCTATCCACGGTTTGCGGCATCACATTGCAATTGCCTGCATTCTTCACTTCTACTTTCCCTGCTGACCTCTGTGTTTTGCTTTTGGTCCTGTATTGCATCTGCTTTCTCTGCTTCCACGTTCTCTGTTATGATGTATGCTTTGCCTGGTTCTGTACTACGTCTACAATCTCTACTTCTAGGTTCCCAGTTGTGCTCTTTTCTTTCTGATCGTTCTGTACTGCATCTGATTTGTTGGTCCGTTGTTCTTGTTCTTTGTTGTGCCCCCTCCTTTCATGTCCCCCCGGTGCCTCCCGCCTGTCTGCCCCCCCTGTGTGAACTCCCCTACCTCCTCCCCTACCTGGGCTCTCCTTTCCCCACCCCCCTCTTTCCTCCCTGCACCCCCTATGGTGCTCTCTGTCTCACCTATCTTTTCTAAATGCTTTTCTATTGACTATCCTATCCCTCTCACTAAGTCTGGCAAGAAGAAGTTCAAAAGGGTCATCCTTGTCTCCAACCCAGGCCTCTGTATTGCTGATACCTATACCAGTGCTTCCTCCAGACAGACCCTTACCGACATACTCTTTGTCATTCCCTCTCCAGGCCTATGGACCCCCAAATATCATCTCTGTTCTCTCTCTGTTTTCTTCTTCTCCCATTACTGGTGGCACCCAGTAGGAGGCCCTCCTGGCCTGCTTCCACTCCTCTAAGACCATCACTAATGTCTACTTTAATGGCACTGTCTTGGTCCAGGGCCCTCAGACCAATCTCCTCCTCTTTGATAGACGCTTCCTGAGCTTTATCAACTTCATTTCCTCTCCTGCTATCCCTTCTTACCCCTCTCCGGCTCCTCTGCTGCCTCCTTCCTCTGCCACCTCTTCGGCACTCCCTGATGCTTCTCTGGCCACTCTGTTGCCTCCCTCCTCTGCCACCCCTATGGCACTCTCTTCTACCTCTCTGACTACTCTGCCTTCTCTTCAGTCCTCCGCTGCTCATCCTCGGGCACCTCCAAAACTTCTTCAGGATGTACCTCTGGCTTGTACCCCTCCCCGGAAGTCCTTTAAATGTGGCAACCTGCTCCACATCGCTACTCTCAACTCTCGTTCAGCTGTCAAACACTCCTCTGACATCTGACATCTCCTGGAAGAACTTGATTTGGATGTACTCTCTCTCACAAGACTTGGTTCACGGCCAGCTCTGTCACGAGTTTTGACACTCTCCTTCCCAATGGCAACAAGATCCTCTCCCAACCCAGAACCAACCATCCCGGCGGGGGTGTAGCCTTGATTTTCCCAGAGTGGATCCTTGCTTCTATCATTCCAATGCAGCACTACTCCTCCTGTGAATGCCTGGTCTGCAGGCTCTCCATCTCTCATGGCCTCTCTCTCACTGTGGGCACTATCTACAGACCACCTGGCCTCCTTGATCCTTTCCCCTGCCTCCCAACTACTCGTCCTCTGAGAACTGAACATCCACCTGGATGCTACCAGCCCTTCTTCAGGACTCTTTCGCAACCTCTATGATTCTCACTCTCTCTCTATTCTTCCGTCTGGCCCAACTCACTCTGCAGGGCATACCCTGGATATTCTGATCTCCTCATACCTCCCCTTCTCTAACCCTCTCACTAACCCTCTCTCTTGGAGTGATCACTTTCTCCTTTCTTCCCACCTCTCTCTTTCTTCCCTGCAGGTCAACCGACTCCAGCACTGCCACCTACCTTCTCGGTCATCCGACCCATGAAGCATGTGTCCGTTGAGGCTTTTGCTGCTACTTTCTCTCATCCACCTGCACCTTTGGCTGACTCACACCCTGACACCGCCCTCTCTAGCCTTCATCTCTCTATCTCTAACACTCTGGATGTCCTTGCCCCTGTCATAAGGATCTGCTTGAAGCCCAAATCCAAGTGCAACTCTTGGAATGATTCTGACCTTTCCTCCCTTAAACGCAAGTGTAGGGGGCCAGGGAGGAAGTGGGGGGCCTCGAGCACACCACCTGACAAACTGGCCTGCCGCCTGCTCCAAAGGTAGTACAGACTCTATGTCCTCTCTAAGAAGAGAGCCTACATCCAAGCCCGCATCTCTACAGCATATAACGACTCGGCTGACCTTTCCAAAAACTGCAAGGAGTTGGCCAATCCTGCTGCAGTCTCTACCTCTCCTGTTCCCTTCCAGGCACTCTGCATGGCCTTGGCCTCTCAATTCACTACTAAAGCTCAGGATATCCTGTCCACCCTCTCTTCCTTTACCTTCTCTTCCCACTGCTCTACCACACCTGGCCCATCAAGTCCGATCTACGAAAGTCTCATGAAAGCAGTTTCTCCCCTGCTCATCCAGAATTATCAAGGACCACATCGAGCTCCAGCCTTGGCCGATTTCTGCAATCACTCCTTTGCCACTGGAACTTTCGCCTCCCCCTTAAGCACTCTCTTGTGCACCCCCTTCTAAAGAAGCCCTCGGCCGATCCTTCCTCCCCGGCTATTTATCACCTGATCTCCATCACTCCTTTCCTAGGCAAACTCTTGAAAAAGCTGGCCATCTCCCAGCTTAATCTGCATACTGAATCTGTGACCACCAGTCTGGCTTCAAAGCTGCCAGAAGAACAGAAACTGCTCTCCTGAACACCCGTGAAGACTTGCTCTCCAATCTTCACTCTAATTTCCCTCCTGTCCTCATTCCCCTTGATCTATCCTCTGCTTTTGAGATGGTCAACCATGCCATCCTGCTCAATCGTCTCGTAGACAACCTTGGTATTACTGATCAGGCCATGGCCTGGTTGACCTCCTTTCTCACCGACCGACCCCTCAGGTCCAACTGGAGTTTTTCCTCTCTTCTATCTCTCTCTCTACGTGTGGTGTTCCCCAGAGGTAGAACCCTTCGACCACTACCTGGCAACTCTTGTCCAATGCATCGCTACTTTATGCTCCAATGTTCAGTGTTATGCGGATGACACTCAGCTCTCTTTCAGGCTCCCCTCAGCCACTTCTGCTTCTTTTCTCATACCATACTGTCTGGCCGCAATTCAGGAATGGTGTGCCCCCAATGATCTCTGCCTTAATGCCAGTAAGACTGAGATCCTCCTCATTGGGACACCCGCTCCCCCCATTCCTCTCTCTCTATGGCCACCCACTTTGGGCCCTCTCCCTGCTCCTTCCTATGAGGCTAAGAACCTTGGTGTCATCTTTGACTCCACCCTCTCCTTCTCTCCTCACATCTCTGACATCTCTAAGAAGTCTAAATATCAGCTGCACCGCCTCAGAGGTATTATTCCTTTTCTCACTTTCCCCCAAAAGCTCACTGTCTCCAGAGCCCTGGTCCTCTATAGGCTGGACTATTGCCAGAGCCTCTTTCTAAATCTTCCTGCCTCTACTCTTTGACCTTACAACTTGTCCAGAACAGGACTGCAAGACTTGTCCTTGGCCTCAAGCCCAGGGATCGTATCTCTCCAGCTCTGAAATCTCTTCACTGGCTCCCTGTGGCTGCAAGGATCAACTTCAAGACCCTCTGCATTGTCCACAAGGCTTCCTGGGACCGCTCTACCTCCAACATTCTCTTCCAAAATATCATCCTTCTCGAGCTTTCCGCTCATCCACCTCCAACTCTCTGAGGGTCAGATGCTTCTCCAAGCAGAGAGTTGGGGGCAGATCTATCTCCTCGGTTGGGGCATCCCTCTGGAACAGCCTCCCTGCCTCTCTCAAACTTGAGCAGAACCACCTCCGGTTCCGGAAACAACTCAAGACCTTCCTTTTCGCTCCTGCTTTCTCTCTTCCTCTCCCCTGCTGATGCACCTGACTGCTCTGCGCACTGGTCACCTGGTCACCCTCTGAACTCCGGCCCAGGCTCCTGCATGTCCAGTTGCCCTTGCACTTCCTCCGGGCTCCCCAGCATTTAAGGGTCTGTATCTGCAACCCTACAGTCCCTTCTCTCTGCACTTATGAGCCACCCCCTGGCTGCACTTGTGAGTTAACTGCCCTTCCCCTCCCCCTGACACTTCTCCCCTTCCCTCTTCCCGGCACGTGCACGATCTGAATGATACAAGGCCTAGTAAGCTCATTATTTTGTCCTCCCTTGTTTCCCCCTGCTTGTCTTGTTGTGCCTAGAAACACTTGTCTATAGGCGCGTTATAAATGCCAAATCATATCATATCATATCAAAGAAAGATCTAAGAGCTTTTTGGGGTTTAATCAGATATTACTGCAGATTTATCTCACTTTTGTCTAGTAAAACATCTAGACTAAAAGATAAATTGAAAAATGCTGAGCCCCAAAAGATCGGGTATGAAGAAGACGATGAGATATGTTATACAACCTTGAAACAGGCCTTATGCCAGAGCCCCGTTTTAGGCGTAGATGACTTCTCTAAAGAATGCATTCTTCAGACAGATGCTAATTTAACGGGACTGGGAGCTGTTTTGTCACAAAATGATGATGGGTTCGAACATCCCATTTTGTACATCAGTAGAACGCTCTTACCCAGAGAAGAAACTATTCAGTCATTGAGTTAGAGGCGTTAGCCATTAAATTGGCCATAATCCACCTGAAGTACTATCTCTTAGGCCGCAACTTTCACCTGGTGACAGATCATTCTATTCTAGTTTGGATTAACCAAAGAAAATAATCCAACCCTTGAGTAATGTGGTGGTTCTTGGACCTTCAACCGAAACACTAGCAACTTCAACTTGGAACACTGGTAAGGCAGAGAGCAAGGTAATGTGGACTTCCTCTCCCGGTTCCCATGTGAAGCACCGCGGTCCAACCCAAATTGGGGAAGGGTCTGTGAGAAACCTAAGGGTGTTCTCTCTCCTAGTCCTCATGGGTCCTCTGCGGAGGTGGCCAGAGAAAGGCTATCGCTGTTGGGTCCCGACCCTAGGGGTGGACAAGCAAGGGAGGATCACCTGGGTTGAGGGTCTGTGGGAACTGGGAGTGGGATGCCTTTGGAAGAGACGTGGTATCCCCCTTTTCCTACTAATGGCCAAACCAGCCCTTCCCCCATCTTCCTGGGGTATTATAAACCAACTCCCTTGACTTCCTCATGTAAAACTACGAAAAGTAATGAGATGAGGAAGAGACAACTGGGATCAATGAGGACTAATTGCTTTTACCACTCTGGTACTGAGACAAGGAAGAGACATTCTGAGAGCAGTAGGCATCAGACATGTCCCCTTAATGACAGTCAGGCAGAGTTAATTGTAAACTCACACCTGCAGCCTCTTAAGGGGCTGCAGATGTATAAACAGCCCCATCAAATGAGAGTGAGAGCGGAATGAGTAACCGGAGCAGTGGCAAAATAATTGCAGCTGTAGCAGAGAGGCCATGAGACACAGCAGGGAGCTGTCTGTGTGGAGCACACCTATGGTTCAGTGAACAGCGACACAGGAGCTGGGGCTCTGTGGAACCGAAAGAGCTTTGAAAAGGGAGCCATGTCGGAAGGCAGCCCCTTTGTCTATTGCTCGAAGTGCCTGTTCTCCTGGGGCCAGAAGGTGACCCAGGAGTGCCTAAGGGGCAGGAGGTGGATCCCAGAAGCAACGATCAGAAAGCCGGGAGATATGTGCTGCAGGAATTTGCATCGAAGCAACCAGTGAGGTTTTAAGCAAACAGAAACCCGGTATGCGAGTGATTAATCTCACGCACAAGGTTATTTTGTGTCGGAGTGGTCGTGTGGATCGTAAGACACATTGTCCAAGGTCTCTGATTCGAATCCTTGCCAACCAGCAACTAATAAGACTTGTTAATCCTTGAACGAGAGAGGATACTTTGTTACGGAGTGATCACATGTATATGAAAGCATGTTGTCAAAAGTCTCTGATTGCTGCGAATATTTAAAGGTGAACTACAAAGGCATATTACAACAAAGTCAATTGAAAATAACAACAGAGTAACCTTTAAACATTATTGAATACCAAACCGAAAATTAAGCTTAACAAATATATTTTCACATTTCGAATACCGCACTGAAAGAAGATTATTACTTATGAAGATTCTAAAGAAATTAAGCTTTACCATTTAAATAAATATACTGTATGGCAAGTCCAAAAGTGAATGAAACTACAGATCAATTGAGTGTTAAATCAAAGAAACCAATGCATATTGAAATCTAAGATGAATAGAACTGTAACAAAGCCTACCAATACACTATGTATGCACTATAAGCCTGATTCATGGAATTGTTTGCGTGAAAAATGCAGATTTGCCTGCCTTCCTGCCTGAAAATCCCCATACTTCAAACAGGGTTTTTCGGGCAGAAAGGCGCTTAAATCTGCATTTTTCACGCAAATAATTCTATGAATCGGTCTATATGTATATTATATGTCAAAGTAAGTGGAACTGTAGAGGCAAACTTTAAAAAGTGAATTAAAACAAAATTTTCAACCAAGACAATTCTTTTGTTGAAAGACCAACCACATGCAGAGGATGCAAGCGTGGCGTAGAACATTTGGAGACATCATAAAATCAATACATCATCGAAAGTACATCTTGGGGAAGGGAACCTTGAGAATTTTAACTAGCTATTTACTTGAGGAATATTTTATGTTTTTGAACTGTGTTTTGGAACTTGGGGAAGGGAACCCTGGATTCTCATTTATTATTTTGTAACTTAAGAAAATCCTGTTATTTATGTTAGAACTGCTTTATACTTGGGGAAGGCAGCTGAAAGAAAGCAGTCAGCTGGACATAGCTCTGTATCTTTATGCTGAACACTAATTTTGTTGATTGTTGACATCCCTACACATTGTATGAGATTAGTTGTGCGGGCAAGTATAGGTTTTGAACAGATTAAGAAGTTGAACTTACATTCTTTGACTTTCCTTAGTTTTGGTTTGGTAGGGTAATTCCACCAAAACCTAGTGCAAGATAGCCGTTTCTCCATCATTGAAGTTAATAAAAGTGTTTACTTTGAATCTGTTGTCTGTGACTTACTTCAAGGTACCTTCACAAGTCCCACCAAAACGACCCAATCATGTAGGGGGTGTGAACAGTGAATTCAACAAATTAGACACAGCAATATCCTCACCCATGAGCTCAGCCAATTTGGAAATCCCAGGCATTTCTCAGGCCTTGTGGTAACTTTACTTCTGCAACACATTTTGCAACTCCTGTTTTGAAACATGTTGCTATCCCTTTGCACACATTTTTCCAGCTATCTCTTGGGAACTAGGTGGCTTCATAAAAAACATTACTGAGCCTCCACTAATTGGAAATGAATTTCTCATATTTATTCGGGCTACCAAGCCATTCTATTGCATTCTATTGCAGGCCCAGTTATCCCAACACTCCCTAGGGGGAAGTATGACCACAATCTAGTTTTTACGTTTTAGCAATGCCTTCACCATCAAAATGTGCCCTTCGCAACATTTGCATTTTATCATCAAGAACACAAACCATTATACTACATTTCACTAAAAGGTCCTGAGAACAGCTAAGCCCTGCAACAATAAATAATATGTGCGCTGCCAACCGCCCTTCCTCCAAGGACCTTGGCATGTTGACCACTCGCTGGGAGAAACATGAATACAGTTTAATTAAATGCAAACATAGAGGCTTAGAACTGCAGCCTAGTTCCCTAAATGGCAAAAGTCTACACACTCTCTAACAGGGCCTGGTTCAAAATGGCAGGACTCTGGCTAATGTGGCAAGATGCCCGTATGCTAATAGAGACCAGTTACAATACCTTTTGCTGCCCATCCTTCTACCATGTGCTTGGTAGACTAATGCTTTCGAAAATGTGGCATACCTAAAGCAAAACTAAATCCCATTTGAAAATGACTTGAAACGCTGCGATAAATGACAGAAACACTGACACTAAAAAATGACTCACTCTTGATGCTAATAGAACATCTGCAGCTTGTACTTCTCTACGCGTTTAGGGCATTGTACCTGCATTCCAACAATACTAACCCTAACATGAGTAGTGGAAAAAGTAAGGAACACTTACAATGCTCCTGTGTATGGTGCCAACCTAGACTTAAGTGCTGCATTTGATACAGTGGACGGATGTCTACTTTGGCGTAAATTGCAACTTTGGGGCAGCACCAGCAGACTTCTAGCAATGATTATTGCCTTGTGTACCGACACTACCGTGGCAGTGCGCATAAATAGCCAGGGATTGTTGAGTGAGCCAATCCCTACCTCCACAGGCCTAAAAAAAAGGATGCATTCTTGCACTAACACGTTTTAACCTCTATCTAGCCAATACGCTGAATGCCATCGGAATACCCGCAGAGAATAGGCCAACACAAAATCCAATGGCTAGGTTATGCCGACAACATTGTTATTATGGACGGCTGCAAAAACAACTAAATACACTTAACGATTATGCTAAAGCCATTCATTGGTTATCAATAACCCAAAAACTAAAGTTATGATATTCAAAGGTCCAAACCAAAGCAGAAAATAACATTGACAATATCAGGCTAGAAGTGGTAGATAACATATACATATCTTGATGTTTTCATCAACAATAAACTGACATAGAAAGATGATCTGGACATGAAAAGTGTACTATAAACTATAAAACACTTGGTTGCCTTTGAATCCTTCAAGTGGAAACACTGTGGTTATTGCAATGGCACAGACGTAAGTCTCGGACACAATGGTAGCATGTTCTGGGGAAGAAACTTTTATTATTCAAGAAAATGGTTGGGAATCTTTGCCTCTCTGTCCCTAAAACTTTGAGGGGTTTCCCTGCCTCAAGGAAAACTAAGGAAACTGTCAGAATGTCTGAAACTAAAAAGTATGTCCCTGTCCTGTCTCAAAAGCCTAGTTCTGTCCCTAACTTTAGTAGCGGAAAACAACTGTGCTAGGATGCTCTTTCCTAAAACGAAAGTGTTCTTTGTGGTTCCAACCAACAGAAAAATTCCCACTTGTTTCGGGTCATCCAAAACTGAAGAAATAAAGAAATGTTCACAAGTGTACGACTCCAAGGCTAGGGATGTGATCCTTGCTCCTTGATTCTTGCTCACTCTGCTTTCTTTCCTTTCTGGTCTATCAGGCATTTATTTAGCAGTGCCCTGAGCAAAGTGGGTCTTAACGCAAACCCCAAAAAATGCCATCTGGCTCAGTCTGCCGTCAGGTATTTATTTTGTTGGTAATAGACTTCTACAACCCCAAGCAGAAAAGGAATGGATGATGGTATTTTGATCATAGCTGGCCTCTAGATGTTATTGGGATTTACTAAGATGTGAATGGACTAATGAACTAATCACACAGCCATATGTTCGTTTAAGTGTTGAGCAGTCTGGGATAGGGGTAATATGGCCTCTTCTCGTTCATCCCATGTATCTCTTAATATATCAAGAATGTCCTTAGGGTCTTGTCCATATAGAAGCTCGAATGGGGAGAATCCTACAGAGGTTTGGGGGGTTTCCAAACAGCAAAGAGAGCCCACAGTATCATGGTATCCCTATTCCTCCCTTCAGCTTCTACTAACTTCTTAATGACAGTTTTTAAGGTCGTATTAAATTGTTCTACTAACCTCTCAGTTTGTGAGTTATACACAGACGTTCTGAGGGTTTTGATCTGTAGAACTTCCTTTACTTCGGTCATCAGTCGGCTCATGAAAGTGATCCCCAGAATTTCTTTAGGGAAGCCTACTCGAGACAAGAAGGGGAGCAGGTGTTTGGGGATTTGTTGCGTAGTTTTAGACCTCACAGGGAAAGCCTCTGGCTATCTAGTGGAATAATCCAATATAACTAAAACATACCAGTCTCAAATTTGGAAGGTTGCAGGAGCCCACAATGTCCATTTCTTTTCCTGAAAAAAGTATATCAATAATGAGAAGTGATTGTAGGGGAACTGGTGGAGGATCATGAGTACTGGTCTTTAGGCAGAAAGTCTGATGTTTTAGTCCTGTCAAGTATGTTAGAGTAGCTTGACAATAGAACATATTGGTCCTATTAACAGAGGGGGGAGGAGAATGTAACATTGGAGAAGGGGTTAGAGGTGTTAAGGCGGGGTTATACCACGTTCTGTGAAGATGGTCATCCCCAATCCCATAAGGGGCTACCTCCCCCATGCGATCCTCCCTCGGTGCACCACCCCCAGGGGGTCTATTGTACTGTGGACGCACCGCCCTGGCCTCATGGGAAAGGTATTCCCCAAAGGGACAACATCTTCAGATTTGTCACAGTGTATCATGCTACAACCATTCTTTGAGTATTGTAAACTCAAATTGGTTCCTATTTTGTTATATGGGGCGGAAATATGGGGTTATTGCCAAATAATATATTTAGGCAGACTGGACAGCCATTGCCTTAAATAGCTGTTCTGTTGTCCATCAAGCCTACCAATGGAATATATTCGGACTGAATTTGGTATTACTTCAATTCAACCTCAACTGGTTAAAAAGAGATAGGGCCTCGTTACGAGGTTGGCGGTAACCCGCCGGTGCTACTTGCGGGTTGCCATCAACCTCGTAACACCATTTCCTCCGCCTGATATCCCAGTGCCACCGGGATATTACAAGTTCCGTCAGCCCAGGATGTCAGGCGGCGGGAACTGTAAATCCCCATTCCCGTGGAATCCCATAAGACTCCATGGGAATGGAGACATGGAAGCACTGGCACCGTTGCCAACATTGCCAGTGTTTCTCTGAAAACCATGCCTGCAGGGGGCCGGGGATCTTGCCACGTCAGGCCTGCCGGGAGCACCGGTCCCTGCAGGCATTGTCATAGTCTGGCGGTCCGGAAACGGGGCCAGTACGTTGCTACTGGCACCTTTTTTCCAGACCACCAGACCTGTAATGAGGCCAAATGTCTAGCAAATGAAATGTACTGTTCCACTGAATCCACATTACTGCAACAGGTTTGCACTGGATGTATAGGTCCTATAACAAATCCCTTGACGTCACTGCTTCCGAAGGGGGAGCCATGAGGCAAGGGGGGGTGATGTCACTACCCGATAGTCCCCCTGGGTGTGGTACTTAGCTGGTGCATTTCATGGGTGGGGAGACCCCTTTGGGACCGGTGACAACCACTTCGGGAGAACATAGTATTCCCACCAAACACATTAACCAGGTGTCCTTTTCCAAAGTGCCCCACCTTTCCTTCCTCCCCTCACTCCTCTTCATACTTACAGTCACATCCCATGTATTTTACTAAAACTACTGCAGCAGAGAATACTGAGACTAGGAGGACCACTAATCCCTCCCACAATCAGATCTGAACACTCCTTCTGGTCGTTCAGAGCAAAAGTGAAGAACTGGCTTTCTGGTAAGAAACACTAACAGGCCCCTGGATTATCCCTGATCCTCCCCCGATACAACCTAGTTGCACCGCTTTAATGTCTTTGTTTCCTGCATTGTCGACCAAACTGTAACTGCCGCAACAACTCTTCGCACTTACTTGTATTAATATGTTAGCCTACTAAACCTGTAACCCCTGGTAGGCTTGCACTGTTTTCTGTATTATATGTATGCATCTGTAACTATGTCATAAGCTCACGTGCCCAGTTACCTCGGGGTTAGGTGCGTGTTACAAATAAATAAACGAAACTAAACTAAACTAATGAGTTACCATCCCAATACTCACTTTCAGTTTGGTCGACAATGCAGGAAACAAAGACATTAAAGCAGTGGAACTAGGTTGTATCGGGGGAGGATCAGGGATAATCCAGGGGCCTTTGCATCCTGATGCCCAGCTGAATGCATGACGTGGCATCCACATGCACCACACTCCCAGCCTAATGTGTCTGACGTTGCATAACCTGTAACTCTCTAACATAGCACAAGCCAAAGCTCTACCCTTAACTCGCCTCCCCTACCATCTTGTCTACTGTTCCCCTGATTACTGTTGCTGCCTATCACCCCTACGATGATTGGCCCATATTACTCCAATCTTGCTATGTACTCTGCCCCACTATACTCCACTATGCTTCGCAATGTCAAATCTGGATGTGCCTTCAACCTAGTCAGCCTGTCACTGTCAGCCACTAAAGTGCCAAATGTGTACTCTGACCAATTGTACTGTTGAATTTGGTCGCCTTTCTAGCCAAATGTCCTCCCAAACACAGGTGTATTTTGACCTATGTGCAACTTCGATTCTAGTTGTGTTTTTAACCTACGTGCAATTTCAAATCTAGTTGTGTTTTAACATACGTGCAATTCCGAATCTAGTTGTGTTTTAACCTATGTGCAATTTCGAATCTAGTTGTGTTTTAACCTATGTGCAATTTCGAATCTAGTTGTTTTTTTAACCTATGTGCAATCTCGAATCTAGTTGTGGTTTTAACCTATGTGCAATTTCGAATCTAGTTGTTTTTTTTTAACCTATGTGCAATCTCGAATCTAGTTGTGTTTTTAACCTATGTGCAATTTCGAATCTAGTTGTGTTTTTAACCTATGTGCAATTTCGAATCTAGTTGTGTTTTTAACCTATGTGCAATTTCGAATCTAGTTGTGTTTTTAACCTAGTTACTATAGCGCTCCAAGGTGCACTTTGACCAATTGTGCTGTTGAATCTAGTCGCTTCTCTAGCCAGAATATACTCCCAAACCTAGGTGTATTCCAACCTATGTGCAATTTCGAATCTAGATGTGTCTCCAACCTAATCACTATAATGCCCCAGGGCATACTTCGACCAATTCTACCCAGCTCAAACCAGCCACTGACTATCATAGCCTGGCCTGCTTCCCACTAGTGCCACTAGCCTCCAGTAGTACGCACCGTTATCACCAGACCATGATCTTCTGGCTTGCCCTAATCATGTTCCCTTTATGTATAACGCTGCACAACGTACCCTGTAGCAGCAATAGCTACATAGCCCACCAGTATGGCCTGGCTAAATTAGGGTGCCCCAGACACCACCCTATCCCTTGCCCCACTCCATTCCTACCCTCCGCATCCCCCTTCCCTCCCACTCACTCCCTCTCTCCTCCATTGTCAACCAAGGCCTACCTACCAACACTACACGCAATCACCCCAGTCCCATCACTAAGTCTAATCAAATTAAACTGACCACCAAACCTCCTGCCCGCTCTAGGCCTCCCAGCCTAACCCCCCCACCCTTACTCCCAACCTCACAGCCCGCAATAACAGACTAGGATCCAGGTTCCCCAACACAACCACTAGTCCCAACTCCAAACCTAACACCAAAACCAATACAAAGCACAATGTGCCAAATAAGCCCACACCGCCCCCACTAAAAGGCGCCCTACTCAACGTCAGATCCATGGCTGCCCACCCCACAGAAATTGCAGACATCATCCTTACCATTGACCTCGACTTTCTAGCCCTAACAGAAGCCTGGCTTCATGAGGCGTCTGGTCACATTTATCGCTAGCCATCCCAGACAAATACTCTATCATCAGAGCGGCTAGACCTAACGCCAGAGGCGGAGGTGTAGCGATCATTTCCAAATCCTCCCTAGACCTCAGACTAGCTGCTACAGTCTCACCCACATCCTGTGAGATACTCACAGCCAAACTACAAACCTCCACCACGATCACCCTCCACCTCATATATAGACCCCCAGGCCGCCCTGGGACCTTTGAAGAAGACATCACCTCCCTCATGACCGAAAATTCCAAACCATCAGCACAAGTCATGCTCCTCGGGGACTTCAACCTCGGTTACCAAGACCCGAACAATGCACATGCTGCATCCTAACCAATGTCCTAACTGACCATGGCAGAACTCTTGATTGGGGACCCGAACGATGCACATGCTGCATCCTAACCAATGTCCTAACTGACCATGGCAGAACTCTTGATTGGGTAGCAACCCACAACTGCAATACAACCTGCAAAGACCCCCAACTTCTGGCATGGACTGATCATCACATGATCCCTCTTGAGGTCAACACCAATCAGGTACTGCCCGATAAACACCCCCTAGCACCAGCCTGTCCCACCAGGAATAAACGCAACATTACTGCTGAACCCCTGCTACCACTGGTCCTACGTACCCTCAATGCTCTCCCAGCCAACGCTGACTTAAGCCTGCTGATCGACACCTTCAACGATTCCATGGCTAGAGCAATGGATACCGTTGCCCCCCTGAAAATACGCAAAGTCAAACCCAAAGCTCATCTGAACTCGTGGTACAGCCCTGAGATTAAACTACTCAGAAAAGAGAAAGCCAAGGCACAACACACTTGGAAGACTAACCCCACCGCAGAAAACAAATCCAACCTCACAAACCTATCCTCACTGTACAAAAGCGAAATAATCGGCACCAAAAAAGATGTATACAACACCAGGATTGTTCAGGCAGGATCCTCCACCAAAGAATTATTTAAAATTCTGAAGGAACTAGAAAACCCCATTTCACCTCCAGACACCTAACTGAAAGACAAATCCTGGTGCACCAGCATCCAAAACACCCTCAACAATAAAATTTCAGGACTCCAAACTAAAATCGAGGACAAACGCCAACAAATCTCCAATAACAAGGTCACCAACCCTAGCCTACCCACGCCTAACAATACTAGCTCTGGCTTCTCGTTTAAGAAAGTCACCATCCCGCAAGTTCAAAAAATCATCACCTCCTTGAAACCATCAAACTGCAAAGGAGACAGCTGCCCGGCACAGATCATAAAAGATGCAGCCAGAGAGCTCTCCCCCTTCATCACCAAACTCATCAATCTATCCTTCACCAATAACTCGATCCCTAGCAACTTAAAACAATCATGGATTCTCCCACTCCTAAAAAAACAATCTCTCGACCCAGCCATACCCACCAACTACAGGCCCATCACCACAGTCCCCTACCTACTAAAAATCCTGGACAGAGTTGCCTACATCCAAATTCAGGAATACCTGGAATCCAACCACCTGCTAGGAATACGTCAATCTGGCTTCAGACCTCAACACGGAACAGAAACCGCACTTGTTGATCTCAAAAGCCAGATTGATGAAATTAAAGATAAACGCAATGCCGCAATCCTACTCCTACTAGACCTCTCAGCGGCTTTTGACCTGGTCAGCCATGAAATCCTTTGCAATCACCTTGCCATCGCAGCCCACTTCTCCTCCTCTGCCATCACATGGATACAATCCTTCCTGGCAAACAGAACCATGCGGGTCTTCTCCACAACAGCTGCAGCAGACCCCATCCCCATCACATGCGGGGTCCCACAAGGATCCTGTGTATCCCCAACTTTGTACAATATATTTACAAAGCCTCTATTTGACCAACTGGACCGTCTGGGTGTCACCTACACAAATTACGCAGATGACACCCAGATACTGCTCACCATCACAGGTAACTACCAAGCAGACTCAGCCCAGATCAACAAAATATTCTCCATCATTCAGGCATGGATGGCCTTGCATGGTATCTGCCTGAATGATGAGAAGACAGAGCTCCTCATCATCGGCTCCCCCAACACCCTAACTAAACTTAATCCTAGCTACAATAACATCACCATCGATGGCCACACCATCCCCATAGCCAAAAGCGTGAAAACCCTTGGCTTCTATCTAGATGCCAACACCAAACTCACCAAACATACCAATATGACCGCCTCAGCCGCTGCCTACACCGGCAAGCTCATTAGGGCCAGCAGACCATTCCTATCATCCAACAGCTGCCACCCCACAGCCCTCATACACTCCAAACTGGATTACTGCAACAGCCTGTACCTAGGTGCTAACCAATCAGTACTCAACAAGCTACAGGTAATACATAATAACTCCCTGCGCGCAGCCCTCAACATTCCTAGACGAGAGCACATCTCCGCCACTAGAAAAGCCTGCAAATGACTATCCATACGCCAAAAAATTGATTTCAAAATCATCTGCCTCACGTACAAGTCCCTCAACCATCTAGCACCACCATGTAATAGCTAATAAATTCACCATGAAACCTGCTACCAGATCCACCAGATCCTCCAACACTCTATGCTTGACAGTACCCAGGTTCCACCTAAAAAGAGCTGGAGGGGCAAGCTTAACAGTACTTGCCCCCCAACTCTGGAACACCCTACCTCTCAACATCAAAACTATCGAATCCTTCCAGATCTTCAGGAAGCAGGTCACCAGCTGGCTCCTAAACAAAAAATAGCCCCACTAACACCAGACCTTACACCCCGGGCGGTAACTGGTTAAGGTACTGTATCTATATTAAAAATTGTATATTATACGTATTTTATGTGCACTGTATATTGATAACTGTATGTATATGTATATATTATAAGGATGCACGAAGTATGTAACACAAAGATGCTTCTCAACGCTGTAACCATATTCTTAAGCGCCCTTCTACCCCTGGGTTTGGAGCGCTATACAAATAAAATAAACAAACAAACAAACTCAGTACTAAGATGAGGAAAAGGACTAGTGAGTTACCATCCCAATACTAACTTGGGACTGAGACGGGAGGGAATATGGAGCAATACCGATTCAGCGTTGGAACCACTTTCAGCAGTCTAGTGGTTCATGGTCAGCGATTGGCAGAAGCAAGATAAAAACTGGCGAAGGATTTGTCAGAGTGTCAGGCCCTCCCAGGAGGAACCGCGAGAGCCAAAGAGAATCTGACATGCAGACGGACGCTGATCAGGATGCTGTGCAGAGGAGAAGATAATCCGTGCCTGGTCCAAAAAGCAAGGACCATGTGGCCCAGAAGCGGAACCAGACTCCAGGCATTCCCACGACTGGGTGACCATGAAGGCACAGCAGCATGCTGTCCCAGAACAGAACAGACCTGCGTAGCTGCTGCACAAGGAGAGAAGCTCTGGGAGGTGACCAGGAGCCAGCACTTGCATCTACCATGCAAGAAGGTATACAGGAAAGCACAGGGGCTCAGAAACCTTGAGCAGGTCATTGCAAAAGCAGAAAAGGCGAGTCTGGGACTCACACCCAATTAGTACACAGACTTGTACTAAAGCTTGGCAGTAGAGTGAATCAAGTTTACAGAAAGTCAGAATACCACCGGAAAGGCGAGTCTGGGACTCACACCGAAATCATACATGGAACTGTACTAAGGCTTGGCAGGAGAGTGAAACAGGTCTACGGCTTGGAGAGAGCATCCAGGCAACGTTTTCATAGTGTGTCACTTGGTAAAAGGGAGCCAGGTCTGCACCAACGGGTCAGGGACCCACACAGCTTGGAGAGAGAATCCAGGCAACATTTTCATAGTGCGTCACTTGGTAAAAGGGAATCAGGTATGCACCAACAAGTCAAGGACCCATACAGCTTGGAGAGAGCATCCGGGCCACCTGTTTATAGTGCATCACTTGGTGAAAGGCAAATAGGTCTATACCCAAGGGTCCAGAACCTGTCCAGCTTGGAGAAAGCATCCAGGCAAAAGTGTTTCAGCACAGTAGCTGGCGAGGGAAAGCCAAAGCTATCTACAAGGGTCTAGGGCCCCAACGAAAGGATTTGTAAGCCTGAGAAAGGCTGGGGAAAGACAGACATTCTCAGACAGTCAACAAGTGGCTGGCATTAGATGAAGAGAATCTGACAAGAACTGCCTTTTTCTCCAGGGGAACAGAGATACCCCTCTGGATCAAGAAGACACTTCCTTTTTGTTTAGTTAGCTTAGTGTGTAAGGGACATAATTAGTATTTTGATACTGGACAATGGGACATTTACTTTGGATATTCTGACAGTTATTTCCTGTGGAGGCAGGGAAGCCCCTCTTAGAGTTAGGGCAAGTTAGAGCTTTATTTTCCTTTTTCCACCTTATAATAAAATGTATAGCCAATACCATGACCCCTACGTGTCAGAGTCTTACTTCTGTTCCCTTACAGCACTTACTATTGCCTTAGATCTACTAAATTAGGCAACCTCATTAAAGAAGATGAATAATGAAAGTCTAACTAAAAAGCACTGGTGTGCAAATCACCTACAAGCAAAATAAAGCTACTAAAATCCTATTCAGCAAATACTATCTATTTATACCGAATTTGGGTGATCAATCAAAATACCTTAAGGCATACCCGAATTGGTACATAAGACGGAAATACATAAACTTTAAATTCAATGTACTATCTACATTAGAAATACTGGGTGCTTGGCATAAACTCCCTGTAACATCTAGATGATGTCAATTATGTGTTCTTGGGTCTATAGCAAACTTGAAACATCTAATATGAACTGATATGTATGTAATATGCTCTACTATTTGTTATTGGAATCAGATTATTGCATTGTTGGCCAAGTTAAAATTATGAAATGGGTATTACTGATATACTCACTTTAAACTATATCTTTTGATTTTTATAATAAATGTATATATATATATGGCTGTTGTATACTAATAAAAAAGTATATGTTTAAGAGTGTATTAAGAAAAGCATAGGATTCCCAAGACTACCAGAGAGAAATGTGCTTAGTGTCCTAAGTTCCTCAAAGTTACACATGTGGTGCTCCAGTATCCCATTTTAACCAACATGTGTGTCAAAGTCATGATCAAACAAAAGTTCCTTTGTCCTGCTGTGAGGGTTCCTGGAGTCTCTGTGCCCCGAGTATCCAAGAATGCGCCCCAGGCAATGGATCCCAGTCAGTTTGTCTTGTCGTCTCAGTCTTGTGATCCAGGAGTTTGGCTGCTGGCCAACCCTGAATTATCCTAGGTTAAGTGCAGATTTGGCATTCCCAGATAGAGCTAGACTGAGGAGCAGGGCCCTATTCAACTTCCCTCTCAATTAGCCACCTTGGTTCTTGGCTCTGGACCCTCTCTCAAGTCTAACATCCTCCTCGACTCACTATTTGCTGTATGCCTCTTTCCCTCTGGGCTTTGTGGCCCTTCAGAACACCTCCTTCAGCATCCTCTATTTGGTTGCCCTTCCAGGGCCTATTTCCTGCTCTTGTGGAGCCAGTCACTTTGCCCCTCTGGGCCCCACCTTCCTCCGTGTATGGTGCTCCTGGCGCACTCCTCTAAACACCACCCTTCTCCACTCTACACTTTATTATTTCTTTGCTCCTTGGAGCATCACCCTTCTCCTCCCTCCACTCTGGTACTTCTTCGCTCCTTAGAGAACTTCACTCCTCTCCCAATTCTCTTGCTGCCTCCGTCAACTTACTTGCCTTCACCAACCACCTCCAGACTTTTTCTGTTAAATAGTGTCTCCTCCTAGTTGCTGACAACGCTGTGCTTTTGTCCAAAAGCCCCAAGGGCTTACAACAACAACGTTATGTCCTTTGGACCCCTTTGCACTGCAAAATATTTGACTATACATCTATCAAAAACTAAGACTATGTTGTGCTGTCCCTTGATTGGTCTGAGCAGACCCAAACAAAAATGTTACATGAACAACTCTAAACTATCTTATGTGGGGAGTTTCGAGTATTTGGAGATGTCCTTTGAGAGGGACTTGACATTGGCTAAACAGCTTGAAAAGAGCAATCTAACAGCGGCCAGACAGACTGGTGCAGTAACTGCTTGAGAGGCAGACCAGTGTCCTCAGCAAAGCTGCTATACCGGAGCCAGGCAGTCCCAGCCAAAGGCTATGGTACAGAAATATGGGGGCATATCTCAACTGATTCATTATAGAAAATGGAAAACTAATTTCTGAAACGTCTCTTAGGTCACCCAGCCAGTGCTCCATCGGCCACAGTGGCACTAGAGCTGGGGCATGTAGGGCATGTAGATATTAAGTATGAGGTGATGCAGAAACCGCTCTTGTATTGTATAAAGATCTGGTCCACGGTGGAGCTGAACTCATACTGTCAGTCTGAAGAAAACAAAACCCCTAACCATCGTATTGCCCCCCCTGGGCAAGCATGCTCCGGTCTCTTCCCCCTAGGGGGTTATGGATCACTATCCCCCCCTGCTGCATTTGTATCTCAAGCCCTATGTGCACTGTGTTACTCCTATCTTACTACTGTCGGCACAATTAACATAAGTCACAACACAAAGATAACACATGAATCGATTCAATTATCACAACGGAATACATTTATTTATGATCACACAGAATGCAAAGCATAACAATGCAGGCAATCCTAATGCTATGTCTAATTTGCACCTTTTATACTTCTGGTGCAAAGCTACCATGCAATAACTATAAGCCTTTCAGGTCTCTAATACAAGCCTGTGCTGCAAGTGTGTGGTTCTAATGCAGTCTAATGCAAGTTCTCCTTCATGCAAAATCAATCCACACCAATCCACACCATCTTCACACTCTCTATCTAAACAATCCCTGTCTGATTTCCCCTTCATCCAAAGCTCTTTGTGTGTGTGTGTGTCTGTTCCAATCAATCAGTTTAGCCTAGGCGAAAACCATACTTCCCATTTGCATGCGTTTCCAGCTCTGTCTTTGCCAGGTCTCTTCTCTATGCACGACTCTGCAATCAGTCAGTCAGTGGCAGGCCTCAAGAACTGCCAACTGCCAAGCACTCTCTCTGCCAGATCGATCTCATCAAAGCCTCATCAGTCTGCTGCACCAAAACACCTCTCTCATCGCATCTCGTCTTGCACCATCTCTCTCAGCAACAACTCCAGCCAACTCTCTCGAACTCCTTAACTCCTTTCTCTCCAGCTCTGGTTATAGTTTCCAATGACGCATATATTTGTATGGTTACATACATTCTCTACTAAGAATGTCTATTCCCTTCGTGTCAGCATTAACAATGCCTGCCAGTCTGCTTGCGTGTACTTTCACGGCATGTCCTGAGTCAAAGAGTTTCAAAGTGACATTGAACATCGTATCTCTCCCATGGCCATCTGAGTCTGCAGTGCAAAATAGCATCTGTTACATCTATTTCACTGTTGGGTCTCTCTGCATTACAAAATGCTCTTTTAGTCCCCGTTTTCAAAGCAACTCCTTGTGTGAAAAGCACCTCTCTCTCATCTCTCCATGTCGCTCTCTTCATGGCCCCAACCCTTGTGTTCTCCGCGAAGCTCAGAGCTCAAGCTGATTAGGCTCCCTTCTCTCTCCCCACTTGGACAAGGGTGACTTCTTATCTTTCAGTGTTCCATAACAATCTTCGCACTGAGCCCAGTGCAGAAATGGCTCATAGGCCTCGTGTTAAATGCTTCCTAGCATTTACAATTTCTCTCACAATGCAAACACTACATAATGCAAACTCATTCTAAGTGCATACTCAACATACATACATGTCAGTCTCTACATGTGTCTCTACAAAGCATACATGTGTACTAAATGGCTCTTTTGCAGGCCTCATTCATTCTCTCTCCTAGTGCAAACAATATGTTTCTGTCTCAGCCTAAGCGCTATTTCTAATGTAAACATAAATGCATAGCAAATCATTCTCTACATGTCAAATATACCGTCTCTCTAAAGCACAATCATGGCACTTCAAAATATGGTGAAAGTATCATTCTATTGCAAATGGCAAAGTGTCTAGCCTGTTTCTCTCCTAATGGAGCACTATAATACATAACATGTCATTCTAAAAGCAAATTGCAAATGTATACAAAGGTGGCAGTCTAATAATGTGGATAGTGTCTACTTCAATAATGTACTACTCAGCACTGGATGCATGAATAACTGGATTCCTAAAGGGGATAATACTAATAGTTATTAAGTATCAGGTGATGCAGAAACCGCTCTTGTATTGGATAAAGATCTGGTCCACGGTGGAACTGAATTCATACATAGAGGGTCTTGTGGAAGTTTTAAAATGGAACGTGTAAAACTGATACTGTGGCTTAAGCATGTCAAACATCTGCTCCTGATTCTCAATCTCATTTCTGTATGGTTTGACCACCTGAGTATAAATGGTCAATCAAAGAATCTGTTAAATATGAGATTCTACGAGTGGGTTACAGGGACAAGACTAGATATATGTTGTGCGGGCAGACTATCTGCTAGCTATTTGGCATACAAATGTGATATGGTTGTGAAGTCTTATCTTGACTACCCGGTGGAAAGGAAAAAGATAGCTTTGTTCCTTAAATTTCGCTTGGGTATCCTACCATTAGCGAAGCGTACGAGACACTGGAGGAAGGGGTTGTCTGCACTCTGTCCAGCATGAACCACCGAAGTTGAAGACGAGGAACACTTTATGTTGTTGTGCCTGCTCTACAAAGACCTGAGGTCCAAATTTTGATGCCTCTACTAACCTCACAGTCTATTAACACCAGGAGACAGGCTCTTATTGTTATGAAACTATCCCTGTGTATGGCTGCTTTTAACATGGTATCTATGTTTATATTTATGGTTTTTAAAAAACGGGAGACCTTGGTCAAAAATTGGTAAAATAATTGTTTTCTTCATTAGCATGGTGCAAATGCTATAATGGCTTTCCATAATACACCAAAACTAATGAAATTGTGCTTATGAATTGGTATCCACTTTTATTGTTTTAATGATTTCTGTAAGCTATTATTAATTTTGGTTTTTAGCATTCCTTGATATGTGTGTATCTTCTGCACTTATGGTGTACAACTGAAATAAAGCTGAATTGAATAAGAGGCAAATGATTTAGGGGGAGAAACATAACATTACGGTATTTGCTGACAACATTTTATTTACTCTGAAGAATCACATACAGTCCATTGATAGTCTGTAGTAGGAACTTGGAGACTATAGGGCTTTAATATTTAACATGATTGCGGGAACTAAGGTAACTATTTCTGGTAGGATTCCGCTTACCTTGAAAGAATGTAAAATAGCATTTTCACAACCAGAAGGGGAATGATTCAGGTATACCCAGCTTTGCCACTGGGCAAGCCCCACCACAATGAAGTAGAGAGGCACTAGGGACCTCAATGCCCTGGAACTCACAATTTTAGAGGGCCGCTCTAAGGGTACAACCTCAGGGCTCTATCACTTACTGGATCGCTATGACCCCCTCGAGCGCCTAGGATATTTGGTTAACTGAGAGAGGTATCTGGGCACTCAGATCGCAGAGAAATCTCAGCTCAGGATATGGGAACCGAATCGCAGAGGGGCCAGGTGTACTACAGATAAGGAATGCCAGCTCAAGCTCTTCTCCCCTGACAGGCTGCACCATTTTAGGCCTTCCTTCCCGGAAACTTGTTGGAGGGGATGTCCGGAAAAAGGTTCCGATTTCCATGTGTGGTGGCTCTGCCCCAAGGCCAAGACATTTTGGAAAGAGATCTTCTCACACATAAAGGCTATGCTTAAGGTAGTGCTGTCCCAAGACGCCCTGGTGATTCTGCTTGGGGACAGCAGAGATGGAGTTTACCCCCTAACGGGCAACATTTCTAAACTGATTTCTCACCTCTCAGACAAGCCCCTCATCTTCTGGGCCTATCACAAGGACGGCAGGCTTGGCTAGCCCACTACCAAAGGCCCCACTCCTAAGGCTCCTGTCTGAGCGTGAAGGAGCGTCAAGAAACTTTGTTCGCCCCACGTTCCCCACCAAGACCATCACAGTGCTTCATGTCACCACTACTGGCAAGTTGCTTCCTAGCACCGGCTAATCTCAACGATACCCAAGTAAGGCCTCTCTCACACCTCCTGCCGTATTTAGCTTACCTACTCCTCTCTACCATTTAATCACGTAGGTCACCAATAGAACTATATGCCTCGCCAAATCCCTACCAAATCCATCCACTAGCAATGATAAAGACACAACTGCGTTACCTATTGCGTAACCTGATCACCAATCACTGACTTTATCAACTACGTCTCTGACGTCCAGCACAATCGAACTTCAGTGTTTTACAATTTCATTCTTTGATTGTCCGTTTCTTGGCCTTAATCAAATCTAGATGTGCTTTGTACATGTTTTGCAGGCCCTTTGGCCTTATTCAAATCTAGTTGTGCTTTTTACATGTTTTGCAGGCCATTTGGCCTTAATCAAATCTATGTGTGCTTTTTACATGTTTTGCAGGCCCTTTGGCCTTATTCAAACCTAGGTGTGCTTTTTACATGTTTTGTAGACCCTTTGGTCTTAATCAAATCTAGGTGTGCTTTCCACATGTATTTTTCCAAACCTGATCCTGCACGCAATAAGCATGTGATGTGTCACCAGTCACCCTAACAGTGACTCAGCCACCCAGATCTGCTAGTGCACCTTGATACGCAATCTATAACTTTTCGAGCATAGTAAGCCATCATCACTGAAGACCACACATTCCAGCCTCTCTAGCCCACAACCACCCTGTACCCAACAGCCAACACAGACCAAACGATTACTCACAATGACCAGCCCCATTCCCGATCGGGCGAACCAAGCCACTGATGCCCATGAGCCAACAAACAGCCTAAATAACCACTGGTCACACGCCTTCACCAAACACAAACACCTACTCTCCCTGAAAATGGCATTTGTGCACCCTAACTCACACGACATCCCACCATCACCCTTCCTTCCCAAGGCATGACCAATCCACACCTCTACAATCCAGCAAACCACTGGACACAAGACTACCCCAAACTCTAAGAAACCATGCTCCCTTGAGAACAGGAACAAGCATCTAGCATCTTGTCTAATCACCAACCAACAATACCCTCTAACAACCACCCCATCCATCGCTCAGAGAAACAAACCACTCAACTCTAGATCGAAGGCCTCTTCAATGACAATAACTCACCACACCTTGAAGAGAATGAGTTCCCTCTTTAGCCTAGATGTTCACACAAGTCACTCTGGGGCTACAGACCCCCATACAAAACCGTTCACGTCAACAATGTGCAATCCTCTCTCTGCCATACAGAACATGCAACTAAAAAAGACCCCCCATTAGAACCTATAACGAAAAAGGTCACTACACCGGACGACCTGAAAATAGATTCTGCAACTCACCTTAAGGGAGCTCTCATTAATGCCGATCCCTCCAGGCACATGCCCTTGACTTTGCTGATCTCATCACTTCCAACAACCTAGACTTCTTAGCAATTTCGGAAACTTGGCTGCACCCAACTGCTGGCCATGTCCTCTCCTTGGCTATCCCTGAGGGATATACTATCTTCAGGAAACATAGATTGATATCTAAAGGAAGCAGAGTAGCTGTCATTGGCAAAAATGAACTTCCTTTCAGAGAAATTCCTAACAGAGCTATCCCGTCGGGAAAAATGATCTCACTCAAAATGTCCTTATCCGCTATAACCACCCTCACAATCCTATAACCACCCTCACAATCCAACTAATCTACAGACCTCCAGGCCCCCGGCTCTCCTTTGAGGAAGACATTGCACAACTCCTCTCAACCAACACCTGATCAAAAATCATCATCATGGGGGATTTCAACGTAGCTCTCAACGACCCATCAGACTCCCAGGCACTTAACCTTGCAAACACAATTGAAGCACAAGGCTTTTTCCATTGAATATCCAACCCCACGCATGATAAAGGCCACACACTAGACCGGCTAGCAGACCTCAATTGCCACACCAACATATTAGCCAACAATCCACGCCCATGGTCAGACCACAATATCATCCTATTCTCTATCACCGACATAGCCCAGCTGAATATCCCGCTTCAATCTACGTCGGCTGCCCTCTCAAGAAACTCACGTAACATCACGCCAGACAACATACTCCCATTCCTACTACCGCTAACAACCTACCCTCATACCAACACCAATCCCACTTCCATGGTTACGCCCTACAACCAAACTTTCCTAGATGCCATTAACAAAGTAGCTCCTCTGGGCAACCGTAAATACAAACCAATAGCCCACCTAAATTCCTGGTACACCCCTAGCATCAAAGCCTTGCACACCACAAAATAAATTGCTGACAGCGTCTGCAAAAAAACACCCTCTCATGGGAACAAACTGCGCTTCAACACCCTGGTCGTAGAGTACAAACAAGCCATTCTCCAATCCAAAGGCAACTCTTACGACGGGAGAATCGCAAAAGCAAACTCGGGCACGAGAAAGCTCTTTACCATACTATGTGAACTCGAATCACAAGCCCCCTCACCTGACCACTGAAACAAACATCTACCCTGGTGCAAGAATATCCAAGAAATCCTCCTCAAAATCACTACTAAAAAAACCAAACTTGCCCCAGCTGACCAGACCCCTGACCTGTGACCTACACCTTCTAGTTCCACACCCAGGTTCGAATTCACCCCCATAACCATCACTGAAACCACCAAAATCATCAATGGCCTGAAACCCTCCAGATGTCAAGGAGACATCTGCTCAGCCTCTCTCATTAAAGATTGTGCCGAAGAGCTTGCCCCCTTCATCGCAGCCCTGATCAACAACTCCTTCTCCCCTAGCAATGTACCAGAAAGTCTTAAAGAAGCATGGGTACTGCCACTTCTCAAAAAGCCTACACTGGACCCCAAGGCCCCCACCAACTACCGCCCCATCACAACAGTACCCTTCCTCCTGAAAATACTTGAGAGAGTGGCTTATGTGCAAATTCAAAAATACTTGGAAACTCACAACCTCCTTGGCCTCCGCCAATCATGCTTCCGCCTGGTCACGGAACAGAACCCACCCTCTTGGACCTCAAAATCCAGAGATTAAAGACAAGGACAATTTGGCCATCCTCCTCCTCGATCTTTCAGCAGCCTTTGACTTGGTAAATCACAATATTCTCTGCCAACACCTCGCCCTAGCTGCCCACTTTTCGGTCAGTGCCATAAAATGGATAGAATCCTTGTTATCCAACCACATTATGAGAGTATTTTCAGCCACTGTGCTAGCCCCCCAAGCCCCAGTTACTTGTGGAGTGCTCCAAGGCTCCTGTGTCTCACCAACACTGTACTACATTTTCACCAAGCCGCTCTTCGACCTCTTAGATAAACTGGGGGTCACGTACACTAACTACGCGGATGGTACCCAAATACTCCTACCCATCACTAACTACTATGACACTCCAACAAACTGAACGGAATATACCTAACCATGCAAGGCTGGCTGGCGCAACATGAGCTAAGCCTAAATGACGAGAAAACGGAACTATTCCTCATTGGCAGTTAATCTCGGCTAAATAACCTAGCCGACGCCTATAATTCCTTTACCATTGACGAAAACATTATCCATGTAGCAAAAGAGGTAAAAGCCTTCAGAAGTTTATCTTGACTCCATGCGTTCCCTAACAAGCAGGTAAACGCAATTGCGTCAGCGGCGGCCTACACCCCCAAACTGATCAATGCCTACAGACCATTCCTGACCACCGACAACTGCATCTCCCTTGCCATAGCCCTCATACTGTTTAGGATTGATAACTGTAATTCCCTCTTTGCAGGATCTAATTCCCGAAACATTAACAAACTACAAATCATCCAGAGCAATGCTGTAAGAGATAATATCTCATCAGCTAGACAAAATACCCACTGGCTCCTGGTCTGGAAACAAATCACATTAAAAACCTTATCTCTGGCACACAAATCCTTGTCAAACAGCGCCCCGATCTATCTAGTTAGACAAATCTCCAAAAGCCCAGTCAAATATATCTAGAAGAACCACAACCATACAGCTACTCTCACAACTATGTACTGGCAACCTACCCATACCTGTAACGTACTGTATCTACTATGTCCTGAATTTAACATATTTTACTATATAAATGCTTCCACATCTTGTAACCCAATGCAATTTGTAACTACCGTAACCACCACTCTTACGTAACCCAGCGTCCAGTTGCCTCTGGGTTAGGTGCGCTTTACAAATGTCAAAATAAATAAATAACACCCGATCGATCTGTGCTTTTATAATGTAGATTGTACTGTCTCGCCATTCTTGTTTATTTGCTGTCTACCTTCTGCCTCTAAAAACAAAATAAAGTCTGTTAAAATTAACATGAGCAAATCAGAGGTATGCAATCTAGGCCTGAATACAGCTAAGGTCCGCCTCCTGCAAAAGAAAGCAACATTGAAATGCATGCCCACGAGTATTGTTTATTTAAGGAGTCACTTAACTAACAATGTACATTCAATTAAATATATATTTGATTGTATTCTGAAGATGCGCCAGACATTCATTACACAAATACACTGGTATCACTCCCATTTTCTTTTATTTGGCTTTTCAGATCAAATATTGCAGGATTGATTGAATCGCCCTTAGTGGTTAACACATGTTTCGGCCTTTCTCAAAACTGGGCTTAATTGTGATTAATCCATACTTCTAGATAACCATTACATGTTCAGCATTAACAGGGTAATTCATGGAATTTTGCACAAAAGTGTTGCACGCGGCTGGCGCACAGCGTGCCCGTGCGAATGTCTGCGCCAGCCGCGTGCGATAAAATCGATTTCCGCACACAGCGTATTCATGGATTCTCGCATCCAAAACCATCCGCGGCACAGCGTGGCGCAGCGAGCCTGCAGCAGCGCCAGTTACGCCCCGAAGAACGCCCTCGCGCAAGGAAAAGCCATCAAAATCCCAAAACCAGCGCAAAGGGCTACACCAACCCTGGACCGGTTCACCGGACTGCCAAACAGCAAACGCCAAGCGGGGAACGTGTATTACGGGTATCGCAGTAACACGCGATTGGGCTGGGTATGTGTATTCCAGGGGTGCGCGTGTGTTTACACACGCGATCGGGCCTGGGGGAGTGGGTACGTGTATTACAGGGGTGCTTGGGAAGTTTTACACGCGATTGGGCTGGGTACATGTATTTCATGTGTGCGCGGGAAGTTTTACACGCGATTGGCCTGGGTGTGTGTATTTCAGGGGTGCACGAGAAGTTTCACACGCGATTGGGCTGGGTACGTGTATTTCAGGGGTGCGCGGGAAGTTTTACACGCGATTGGGCTTGGTACGTGTATTTCATGGGTGCGTGGATGTTTTCACACGCGATTGGCCTGGGTGCGTGTATTTCAGGGGTGCACAAGAAGTTTCACACGCGATTGGGCTGGGTACGTGTATTTCAGGGGTGCGCAGGAAGTTTTACACGCGATTGGGCTGGGTACGTGTATTTCATGGGTGCGCAGGTGTTTTCACACGCGATTGGCCTGGGTGCGTGTATTTCAGGGGTGTGCGAGAAGTTTACACGCGATTGGGCTGGGTACGTGTATTTCAGGGTGCGCGTGAAGTATTACACGCTCGCCTACAACACGTATTCATGGAATCGAACGTGGCCAATCCGGAAACACGTACGCCAGCAGGAAGCAGGCGTACGTCGACCCGCACAGCATAAAAGTGTGCGCAAACAACAAACAAGCTCAGACGCCAGGATGAATATACCGTTCCTAGCAGCAGTGGCCGTGGGATACCGCAGGAGGAGGAGGAGGATAGTCAGGGCCAGAGTTTTTACACCCAGAACAAGCCTTTTTGGGATGCCTGATGACCATGTGTATGGGAGGTACAGGTTTCCACCTCACATAATACTCGACCTGGTCAGTGAGTGGGAGGATGACCTCACATCAACCACCCTGTGCTCCCAAGCACTCAGCCCCCTGGAGAAGGTCCTTAATGTACTGCACTTCTTGGCCACTGGATCATTTCAGCGGACAAGTGCCATAGAGGGGGGGGGGGGTGTCACAGGCCACGCAGTCACGCTGCCTACCCCAGGTCTTGGCCATCATCACTGCACGCCCATCAGTCCGCAGGCACATATACCTGCCCAGAACACCTGCAGAAAGGCAGGCTGTCGCCCAGGATTTCTACGGGGTGGCACAATTCCCCAAAGTGCTAGGTACCATTGATTGCACCCATGTGGCTCTACATCCCCCCAGGGCAACTGAGCACATTTATAGAAACCGCAAGCACTGGCATTCCATCAAAGTCCTGGTATTATGTGATGCCAAGGGAATCATCACCTCAGTATACACCAACTATCCAGGCTCCACCCACGACAGTTTCATTTACAGAATGTCTACACTAAACCGGGACATAGATGCTGGGCGGCATGGCGATACATGGCTGCTCGGTGAGTATGAATGCCACTGTGCATGCATGCATGTCAGATACTGAGTAATGTCACAACCCCACTAACGATACCCAGTGCCTACCCTCTCAGCACCCACATGATGACGCCAATTCGGAACCCCACCACGCCACCCCAGGTAAGATACAACACAGCCCACATTGCAACCCGGGGCATCGTGGAGCGCACATTCGGAGTGCTCAAGTCATGCTTTCGCTCCCTTGACGTTATGGTGGGCAGCTGTTATACGCTCCCCCAGTAGTGTGCAGGATCATAGTGGCAGCATGTGTCCTGCACCAACGTTGCAACACGCCGTGGCCTGGCCGTGGACATGGTGGTGCCCCCACATCCCCAACCACATGCATGCCCGCTGCGCATGGGAGGGGAAAGGGCACGGGGTGAGGCAGCCCGTACGCAGCTGGTGGCTAATTACTTCACATAAAATCACACCCCTGTGGAGTGCACACAGCCCTGGCACATACCAGCTGACAATCAATGATGAATCAATCTGACAATGATGATGCCTCAATGGACAGTCAACTGTCACAACCATACCAGCCTGAGATTGTACATCTGGAAGTGTTCCATTGTGTGCTTCCCTACCTACACAAACACCACCAATGCTGTGTCATCAAAAGACACACTTCTATGCTGCTAAAATCATTACCCTCTTGCAAGATACAACATGACAACAGTGCCATGTCACCCAACCCCTCCCCAGCACCGCCACCCAACACACCATGGCATGACATCCCATGTGAGAGCAAACAAAGTCATCCCCCAAACATGACACAAGTGTCACAAAGGGTGGACAGTGATAATGTCGAATGCAATAATGTCGACAGTCAAAATGTCGAAAAAGAAATGTCGAAAAAAATAATGTCGAAAACCAATAATGTCAAATTTTTCCTACATTTTTTCGAATTTTTAGAAAAAAATAAATAAATATATATAATTAAAATGTGTTGAGTATGAGGGGTGAGAGGGTGGTGGGGGTGATGGGGTGGTGGCTGGGGGATGTTTGGTGAGGGGGGTTGGGGGGACCCCCCCAGTAAATGATATTCTTCTTGTTTATTTATTTATTGAATAAATAAATAAATATATATTTAAAATGCGTTGAGTATAAGGGTTGAGAGGTTGGGGGGGTGGCAGGGGGGTGGTGGGTGAGGGGGGTAGGGGGGGACCCCCCTAGTAAATGATACTCTTCTTGTTTATTTATTTATTGAATAAATAAATAAATAAATATATATATATATATATATATATATAATTAAAATGTGTAGAGTATGAGGGGTGAGAGGGTGGTATGTCAGGGGGGGTTGCAGGGGGGGTTGGGTGAGGGGGGTTGGGGGGAACTCTTCTTGTTTATGTATTTATTGATAGTGCTAAATGACATTTTTTTCTAAAAATTGACTCTTTTCATTATATGTATAGGTTTTCGACATTATTGTTTTTGACATTTTTTTTCGACATTATCACTATGAACCACAACGTACAGTGTCCCGAATGGAAACTGGCCACACACAATATGCCCACATAAATGTAGAAATAATAACACACATGACCAAATACTTACCACAATACAATCCACATAGCATAAACATGACAGTACTAAGGTAAAGGATACATAGTCTTACAACATGTGAATGCCAGCACATCCACCACCTCCAACTGTACAGTGTTGTTGCCACGCACATCTGGAAGTCCACTGCTCACAACATGAACTCCATCTCCAAAGTGGACGGCCTTGTGAACACATGAGGAATGAACCTGCAAATTAGGAGGGAGACATGGATGCACAAGCACACATCAATACACCATGCAGTGCACAATACAACAACAATATGCACTAGGAATGTACACTGTGTAAGTCACTGTCACTTGGGCAAACCCTTTGCAAGCCCATGGAAACGGGAAGCTGGAGGGGTGTGTGTCTCACGAACCCAAGCATCTAACCCAAACTCAGGACAAGCCTGCATGTTCCCAGCCGGAATACAGTGGATGCCCACAGGAGCCACACAAGGCAACACACTGCAACAAAAAATCAAAAATCAAAAATGCCCGTGTGTGGGCCAGGGGGGGTGAGGGAGGCCACCCAGGAGGTCCGAGGACAGGGTGCTCACCAACAGCCACCTGTGTGGATGTTGAGAAAAAAAAACACCTCCATGGGCTCATGGGCTCATGGCCTGCACGGCTACGACATCATGGGAGATTCATCGCTGGATTTGCTCTCCTCAACCTCTGCTGCTGCTGCCACAGGAGGTGGTGGTGCTATGGGAGGCAGCCCACGCAAAGCCCTAGTTTGGTCCTCCATGGCAGCAAGCATGCTGGTGTGGAAGGTCTCGTTCTGGAGGTATATGGTGCGGAGATCCCCATCCACCACCCGACGTGATGCCCGGACCTCCGCCCGAGTTGCCTGCATCTCTGCTGAGAGCGTACGGGTGACGCGCTCCAGCAGCTGTTCCGTCCTCGTGACAGTGGAAGCCTCAAGGTCCACAAGAGTCTGCCTGAGGTGCCGGACTTCTCCCCTCAGGGCTCCCCTCTGGCCCTGGGCCTCTAAAGAAATGGATTCCCTCAGATTGTCCAGGGCTGCCCGTCTGTCCCTGTTGGACGCCAACATGTCCTCCCTGAGTGATTGGCAAATGGAGTCTGTTGCCTGCTGTAGTTGCTCCATCTGCCTTTCTGGGGGGACAATGGAAGTGGCCACCCTCTCCATGGCTTGAGCCATCATCTCAGATGATGCTGCCTGTTGGTTTGCCATACCGTATATGGATTGCTCCCATGCGGTATTGCCTGGTGGCTGACGGCCACCGCGTTGGCGGGCACCACACCTGTCTGGGGCAAGGCGAACTGCGCCTTGCTGTGTCGCCACTGCCTGAGGCTGCAGGACTGCATTCGCCCTCTGATCTGCTGGCCCAGGAACAGGATCAGATGTTGCGGAGTGTGGCCCTGCATCCGTAACCACCAAAGGCGCACCTACCAACACCGACATCCCCATAGTGGGCTCTACCCCTGGTGCAGGTGGGTCGGACAGAACAGTATCCCTTCCATGAACACATACCTGCGAATCCACATAGGTCTCATCCGAATCAACACCTGAAAAGAGGTCTGGGGAGGTGCAGCCAGAGACACCCCTGGACACTATGGCCTGCAGCAAGAGAGGGTTCTCCCCTGCCACCAAACCACGTCCCCCACTGGTGCCCATTCGTGCTTGAGATCCCTCCTGGGTCTGCACCATCTCCTCGCCCTCAACAGCATCAAGTGCGTCATCCTCTGGAAAAACATGAAAGACAAAAAATGGAAACAGGCATTAGCACCATGGCACACAATTAGGCCAGACAAGCTACAGAACCAGTACTTGATTGACACATGTCCCACATGACTATAACCCTCCCATGCATGCACTGTCACTGAGTTGGAAGGGGAGGAAAATGTCAGACACTGATGACACCAAGATGGAGGACCAACACATTAGCTGCATGCTGGCTAGCAGTGCATCACACATTGGCCTGTGAGTGGCATGTCCAATCCACATACATGACACATGCCATCACACAGATGGCATATACCATAGGCATGTCATATATGTGACAATAGGGCAGAGAAATGTGTAGTAAAAGTGGGGGAGTTCAAACAATCAGCCTGAATGAACACAGCTAAATACGGAACAATGTTGTTGCAGGATGCCACTTCAAGGGCAACTGGCGTGATGTAGTGCAAAATGTCTACTGTGGGCAGAAGGGATACTGTAATACCCAAATCCAGGGCCGCAGAATGTATTGGATGAAGCACATGGGTGACCCGAACCACTCAGGCACACACACCCTCACCTGGCACTCAACCAGAACCCCTCCCACAAACAACATACACATGGATCACACACACATGCATGTGCAAACACTGACAATGCCACGTAATCCGGCAGTTCTCCCACACCTTGGATCTGCTCCTCTGTGACGTAGGTCCCAGCAACATGCTCATGTACAGTGAGTTCAATGTCCTCTTGTGGAGACCCACCTCCAGTCACCAGAGTTGCGGCATGACTTGAGGCCAGCTTTTCTTTGCCCTGCGCTTAAGGTCGTTCCAGCGCTTGTAGCACTCACCAGCTGTGCGCCTCACAAACCCAAGGGCACTTATGCTGTCCGCGATGGACTGCCAGTGTGGTTGGCCTGACGTCGAGCAGGTGTGATCTTACTCCCTGAAGTGATCAACATTTTGCCGTCATGTGCGGACACATACTGCACAAGTGCATCCAGTTCGGCATCATTGAAGCTTGGCTTCCTTGGCGTGCCGGACTGTGTAGCCATGTCTGGGGCATCAGCCTGTACTGGACAATCACTCTTCCTCGTCCTTTTTGAAGGTGGTGGGGATGCTGAGTGGCATACACCGCTCTGGCCACTAGGGACAGGAGCACTGGTGGACTGTGTAGTAGTAGTGTGCGATGGCACACTGACCATATGACTTTCGGCAGGCATTAGCTGAAGTGTGACGTTGGCAGGGGGAACCTCAGTCTGATGGACCGGGACCAACACTGTCCTGGCTGGGAGAGTCAGAGCTGGGGTGGACGGAGCTGCAGCTGCCCCTGCAGCCTCCCCACCCCGCCTACTCGGGGCAGCAGATGACATGGCTGCCCCTGATCCACGTGACCTGGTGACACTGACTTGCATCGCCAGCCGTGGCCTAGACTTGGGGACCTGGAAGTCAGCCTGGGAGTCACCCTGTGCCAGGTCAGGCGCCAAAATGGGCCGGTCCGACAAGGGCTGAGCAGAGATGGTGTCAGCCACGTTTCCCTCAACCATGGGGGGGGCATGGGTGTCCCTGACTGGTCCTCCACACATGGGGGGATAGGGGTAGCAAACCCCGGCCACGTCCCCTACCGCCCCCACCACGCCCACCTCTTGAGGCTCGGCCACCTTTGCCACCCTTACCGCTTGCTCGCCTCCCAGCCATGGCACTGATGTTGTTGTGCGTATGGGAGTTGCAGTAAACTATTTTCCTGGGCAATTGGGGGTCAAAGGGGTAGGGTACTAGATGGAATTCGTACCCTAGTGCTCTAGCAAGGCTGTATGGTACCCCTGGGGAAAGATGACGGGTCACGCAACGCACAGGCACCCCAAAAACAGAAAATGACGTGCATGCGACCCCTCGTAGACCACGTGCGTGGAAAAATGAACCCGCACTACGCTGTGGCACCCAGAAACACTATAATGAACGTACGCGTGCCACACGCAGCCCACAATGACCTCTGAAGGGGTACGTGACACACGGGGCAAGCACAGTTGGTAAATACGTGCGCGACTCACCGTCTGCCTGGGAAAAGAGCGTGAAAAATACGCGCGTGTGCGCGTTGGCAACACCCCCGCCAAAAGAAGAATTGTACGCTGTCTGAGGAGACAGGACAAAAGAAGAAGTGAACGCTGTTTGAAGAAACAGGTCCAAGAGAAAATCAGAAAAAAACTGACATAGGTAACAGGGAGTATGAACTAGAAACGCTGTGAAGTAAATCGCGTGTAAACCGACAAGAAGTACAGTATTCACCCACTCGCTCTCCACGAAAATCACGTACAAGGAAATTACGTCCTACACGTACCTTTTAAACTGGACCATACGTCCGACGTCACTTCCCGTATACGCATTGAGGCCCTATCCTCCAATTACACGAGATGACACTGGCACGTGCAGTTTTCGGACGTGTAACATGCACCCGGGTTCAGGGACAATCGCGCGTGTAAAACTTTGCGTGCACCCCTGGAATACACGTACCCAGGCCAATCGCGTGTGAAAACACCCACGCACCCCTGAAATACACGTACCATGGCCAATCGCGTGTAAGAATTCTCGCGCACCCCTGAAATACACGTACCCGCTCCCCCAGGCCCGATCGCGTGTGAAAACACCCGCGCACCCCTGAAATACACGTACACAGGCCAATCGCGTGTAAAACTTCTCGCGCACCCCTGAAATACACGTACCCGCTCCCCCAGGCCCGATCGCGTGTGAAAACACCCACGCACCCCTGAAATACACGTACCCAGGTCAATTGCGTGTAAAAATTCTTGCGCACCCCTGAAATACACGTACACGCTCCCCCAGGCCCGATCGCGTGTGAAAACACCCGCGCACCCCTGAAATACACGTACCCAGGCCAATCGCGTGTAAGAATTCTCGCGCACCCCTGAAATACACGTACCCGCTCCCCCATGCCCGATCGAATGTGAAAACACCCGCGCACCCCTGAAATACATGTACACAGGCCAATCGCGTGTAAAACCTCTCGCGCACCCCTGAAATACACGTACCCGCTTCCCCAGGCCCGATCGCGTGTGAAAACACCTGCGCACCCCTGAAATACACGTACAAAGGCCAATCGCGTGTAAAACTTCTTGCGCACCCCTGAAATACACGTACCCGTTCCCCCAAGCCCGAATGCATGTGAAAACACCCGCGCACCCCTGAAATACACGTACCCAGGCCAATTGCGTGTAAAACTGCCCGCGCACGCCAGGAATACATGCACACGCTATTTTTGACACAGCGGGTGTCCGTGTTTGTCGCGTACCCCTTTGCACGTCATTTGTCCTAGAGGGCCACAGTATGGGACATTCATCATAGCTGTATATACGTGCTTTTTGTTAGCGCACATTTTTGCGCACATTTTTTTCCTGCGCAGGGATGCTACCGCCTGCTTTCGTGTGGCGGACGTGTATGGCCCTGTGCGCGTCTTTGCCCGTGCGCTGGTTTGCCCTATTCGATTCCATGATTACGTGTTGTAGGCGAGCGTGTGGGCGTTCCGCGCACTTGCCTCCTGTACTTCCCCCGTGACGCCCACATTTTCACGAGTTGTTCCCCATTCTGCGTGTAACGCCCTGTGTTCCGCCTACTTTTGTTATGTGCGCCGCGCTATGTGCGATTTTGCTGTGGCCTTAGCGCACGCCGTTAGATGACCTGTGCGCCGGCGTGCACGCATACTTTTTCAGCGCACATCCCACATTTTACTCGCACACGGACTTCCATGAATAGATGTGCACTGGTTTCCCTGCGATATTCGCACTTGCACTGCAATTTTTCAAGTAACATTGCGAATCGCACGTTTTCGCACGCGTGCGCCGATTTTTCCAGCGCACATTAATTCCATGAATCGGCCTGTAAATGTTAAATGATAAGTAATAGAAAAGGCAGAAAGTTAGGGATGATGGTAGACAGGATTGGCAGGAGGGAGAATAGAGAATACAGTAAAAGTAATTACTCATTTGTTCAACTTGCTACTTCTTTAGATCATCACAGATTACAATTTTGTCTCATACTTGGCTAGATTGAGTATCAGATTAATTTTCATCAGAAAGGGCCCTCAGGTGTGTGTGATTCTGATCAATTGCCTGACCATGCCTGACCTTGTATTGGGACATTTTAGGAAAACGGCTCAGTGTTAGTCCATTGTCTGTGGTGTGCAAAAGCACCCGTGTCTGACAAGGGGAGGGGGAGTAGTGTTTCAGAATATCCTACGTGGTAGGAGGGGGGAAAGGTGTTAAAAGAAGGGGTATACCACGTCTCACCCGTTGGTGTCCCACTTCCACTCCCCAAGGACCCCCAATCCACGTGATCCTCCCTCACTGGTTCACCCCCAGGAACTGGTTCCAATAGCGATGGCCGTGTCCTGGCCACCTGGATGACAGATCCCTGGGGACTAGCTAGGGGGACGCCTTCAGGTTTCTCACATATCCTTCCCCTATGCGAGGAGGCTATACCTGTGCCTTGGCTGGGGTTCATGTTGTTAAGACTGGTCAAAGAACAGGGTTGAGAGATGTCCAGGAACACTTGCATATTCCACTGATCAGTTTTAACAGTTGGAGGTGAAGTGGTCTTATCTAACTCTACAATAACCTTATGAATTGGGTTTCAAAGGCTGTCTTGGGTTTTATTGGCTCTGTGTTTTCCCAATCCCATATTGGAGAGTTTTGGGAGTCATCATTTTCCTGCCAGGATCTCTGGGGCAGAAAATCCCTGAAAGGGGGTGGAGATTCCTGTCAGAGAGTAGAGGCGATGGGGAAGTCTCGCCCCAGAATAACTTCTTCAGAGAGCCCTGGAATTATGGCTGATGGTATTTCACAGGACTTACCCCGTATTCTATGTGTACTGGTATTTTCTGATACACTTCGTTGTCTCCAAGTTGCTCAAACCACTGTCACGTGGTTTAAGTCTTGTGTTGTAACTAAATCGGCATGTATAGCGGTCTGCTTGATAACTGAGTTGATTAAGGCTTTTACCTGTTTCTCATTCACCCAATGCTTTTCGTATGTGAACTTGGTAGGGGTTTGACATTAGCAGATTCTTAAGATCTCTAGCTCTTCCTCGGTTTGTTCCCACTCTTCACCCTTCAAACAGCCTATTTCCATTGGTTCGTCTTTTACATACTTGGGACAATATCTAGATGTCTCTACAGGAAAAACAGACCAAAGGAGGTGGTTTGCTTCACTTTACTTCCTCCCTTCTGTTTTCATCTTTAGTTTTTGGATCAGTTTTCCTGATCTCTAGTCTTACTCGCGGCATCCCTTCCTTGACTCTATATGACCCCCCCTTGTTTATCTATTACCTGGGGTTGAGGCCAAAGGGCGGGTTTATGATCTCTTTGAGCTTCCCTTCCCTGGGCTGGGTGGAAGTGTTTAGCCGCATCTAAGTGATTTTGCGCAGTCTCAATGGCCATAGCAAGGGTAGGTTGATTCAATTGAAGGACAGATTTTTACAAAAAAGGAGGTACGGAATTTATAAATTGTTCTAAGGTAATCATCTCTATCAGTTCTTCTAGAGTTGTATTATTAGTCCATAGGCTCACTGAATTTTTCACCCGTTCGCCCATCTCTAAAGGAGTTTCTCCCAGGTTCAACCTGACGGCTTGTAATTTCTGCAGATAAAAATTACAGGTTTGCCCCACTCCTTTCAACAAGCCTTCCTTGATGGGTAGGAAGGAGGCTCCCTGTGCAAGATTGAGTAGTTGATAGGAAGTTTGGAGTTCCCCTTTTAACAAAGGTCCCAGATAGCATCTCTTAAGGTTCTCCACCTACCCTATTTGTCCGGCCAGGCGTTCGAAGTTTAGGAAAACATTTCCCAGATCTTTGCCTTCGAGGTATGGTTGGAGGACGCCCTGTGTTAGTAAAGGCCTTGCTTGTAATTCAGTTAGTCTAGTTAAATTTTCCTGGAGTATGTTTTCGGCCTGTATCTGATGGGCCGCTAATTGGGCGAATGTATTGACTAAATCAGACATTTCTTCCGGGGGTGTAAAGGTTACCCCTGAGTTGTCTGAATCAGAAAAGAAACAACTCTCAACCCCTTCGGATAAGGTTTCAAAATCCTCTGAGTCGGTAGAAGGAGTGGACTGGGATAGATCAATTTTTATCCCCGATGGTCCTGCCACCGATGGCGACTGAATACCATGGGGGAAAAAACTCAGAGGGAGGATTTTTTTGGAGCACTGAGTCTGATGAAAAAAAAGACCAGCTGAAATTTTAGAATTATTCGGTCCCACGGTTGTATGTTATAATGAGAGAGTGGAAGGGTATCTAGTAAGACTTGAATCTTAAAGAACAGATCCTGTTGACTAGATGAGATAAGTAACTGAGAGGACAGCACCTCTTTCAATATGGATACACAGTCAGAATATAGGAGATCAACTATTTTATTTTCCTTTTCCAGTGGTACCACAATTATTAACATGGGTTTCAATTTTTATCAGTTCATTCAAATCCCAATCCTGACACCATATGTATTGAACTCATGGTGGCAACAGTAAAGACAGACACAAGTGATCATAGTTCAAGGGTGTTTATTGAACAATAAATGCACGGTGGAAAAATGCCTAACCTAAGCCTAAAGCTAAAATGGGAGCAAGCTTCGGCCATCAAATGAAAAATATGGCAGTCCTAGTGGCCTTGTGTCAGATAAAAAAAACTGTTGCCAATACTTATGCTGATTACAGAAAGAGTGTGGGATAGAGTTTTCAATAAAGAAAGAAGTGTTCACAAATAATAAGTCAGGATGTGATTGCCAGGGGTCTTCCTTCCCCACGTTTTGAGCACGGGACTAGGTGGATCTCTCAGCTAATTAATAAAGGCTGGCTCAGTTTGAACGAATAATTGTGTTTTTGCTTGCAAATGTGTGCATGGTACACTTTTCTAATTAAGGTGGGTGTACAAAAAATATGACATAACATAATGCTGTTTGTTCTATTGAAACACAAACAATAAGAATCCAATGAACCCTCCAGTGTTATTATTTGATCTCTCGAGCACAGCACAGCATGAGCCGACAGTTCCGTATCAGCTATCAGGTTCTTTGATAGATAACCCTCTTTCAACAAAAGTCTCTTGCCTTCGAAGGTCTGATGTTTTCAACAACACAAAGTTCTGTTCCACATATACTTTGGGTGATGGGTTTACCCCCGGATCTTCCTCTTCCGGGCACAGACCCCTCATAAATCGTATTCAACCCAATCAAATAAACAGTTCCTTTTCTCGATGAACTTTGAGTGATGGGTTCAGATCCCTAGAAAGTTCCTTAATGATACCAGGACCTTGGATAGCTATGTTCTCTTGCTTTCGAGGGCCTGTCAGGTTCAAAGTACCGAAACACAAGTTCAATCCAAAAGTTCTTCTCCTTATTTGGGTGATAGTTCTTCAGCCCGGGATTCCCCCTCTTCCAAGCTCAGACCCCACTCGGACATCAGCCTCCCTCTGCCAGGTCCACTATGGCTTTTCTTTGGTTCACAAATCTTAATGTCCTTTTAAACAATTCTTCAAGTTTTTCCCCTTTCTGTTGACATCCCTCCGCCAGGTTCACGCTTCTCAACTTTTGCTTAACAATTCACTGTGGACATCACTCAATCGGGTTCACTTCTGTCAACACACTGTTCATTAGGACTTCAGGCTTCACTCCTTTTTGCTAGCATTCCTCTTCCGGGTTCACTCTTGCCAACTTCACCAATCATGCCTTTCGCAATCACCTGTCGGTCAAAGTCTTTCGAATGTACAGAGGATTTTGCAAGACCCCTCTATGACCACTTGAACCATTCCTTTACTGCCTTCCCAAGGCCTTCTGGTATTTGCAGTTTCAACAAACACGGGATTGGCCATAGTCTCTCGAGTAAGCGCCCACGTGATGCCGAATCCCTCTATAGCTGGTCTCCCCTTTATTCGTAACAGTTCTTTGAATTTCCTTAAGTTGCTACAAGAAAAACTTCCATGCCCTCCAGACTCTTCAAAATGATGCAGTTTGCACTATCACGAAGAAAGCTAGAAGAGATCATATTTCTGATAGCCGGCGAGATCTCCATTGGCTCCCTGTGGCCTCCCGGCTGGAATTTAAGGCTGCCTCTGTAGCCCATAGAGCTTTATATGGTACTACCCCAGTCTATATGAAAGAACTGGTGTCCTTTTATGAGCCACCAGGAAGCTGCGCTCCTCTGACTTGGTGCGGGTCAACATCCCTAAATTCGTCCTCTCCAATTGTTTAGGCAGATCCTTCCCCTTCAAGGCCGCGAAAATCTGGAATGCCTTGCCTTTGGAGCACAGTCTGGTAAAGGAATTCAATCCCTTTTGCTGAAGATTGAAAACTGTCCTTTTCAAATAACGGCCTCCTCAGCCATGCCACTCTGAAATAGAACCTGCTGTGCTTCTGACTCTCTTGCCCACCTTGGTCACCTGTCCAGTCTTTTTTGTTCTGTTTCCTGTGTTTGTGTGCCCTGATGCCTGCAGGCGTTGGCGCCATACAAATAAATAAATAAATAAAAGTACTCCTAGGGATCGAGGAAAAGGGGAATGCAATGTTGTGGATGCTTACTGTTTCCTTGTGATTGTTTAGGGAGGGATTAATCAGAGAATCAGACCAGCAGAGGTTGGTTCGGTGGAGGCGGATATAGATGTGTTGAGGATTCTAAAGAAAAGCTTGTAGACATTCCTATTTCATCTGCTGTACTGGTTCCTATGCCTGGAGCTTTAATAAAAAGATCTGTACAAATAAAGCATGCATTGATCAGTACTAGAGATTGATGTACTTGACCGGTAAAGAACTATTTCGCTGTAACAAGCTGCAACCTAGCCCTGAGCCTCTTCACAACTACCCATATTAGTATTCTTCTAGCAACTTCCCAATGGAATATGTAGTTTTGGGCCTAGGTAGCCTATCCTAATGGAGTTCTAATCTGGTACTCTACGGTGAACAATATAAACAGACCACCTGCTTTATAACCAAAGTCCACATTGCATCAAATGCTTATTACTTACAACATTGTCCACTGTCTGAAAGTTAGAGCCCAAACTATTTACAGTTCTAATCCATGGAAATGGACAGCCTATGCATGCTCAGTCAGCCAGTCTTTCCAAAGAGACATTGGGTCCTCCTGTGTCAGAGGCTTCATTTATGCAAATACGTAGCCCTGCCAAGTCTGGAAACTGCAAGAAATATCTCTTGTGTCTACTGCATGTGTCCCCATTTCAGTAAAGGTATGGAAGATCAGATTCCTGACAAATCACAGCAGCTGTAACAAATGACCCTCTCCCCCACCCAGGATCTCAAATCAATTACAGCAGCAGTTCTCTTGAACTGGGAGAAGGACCATACAGGTCATGTTTCCAATCTAGTCCATGCTCTCAGCCATAAATGCGTTAATGGGATTTATAAAGCGTAAACCTAGCTTGGAAACATTGGATCGCTGTGCATAGGGGATGCACCCAGAGGGATACAATTACAGTGCATGGATAGCAGAGGAGCAGAGATAGGGTTAGGGGGAGCCATAGATTACAACCCTAGTCTGAAGGAAAGTTGGGCGCGGGTGTGACGACTTGGAGGAGCACCTTTGAAGAAATTATCCATATCCAGCAGGGATACCCGCATCTATCTTTCTGGGTTCAGACTCTGTGCTACACATTTTTATTCAAAAGCAGGAACAAAGGATCAAATTCTAGGGGGACCTAACTACTCAGCATCATAACGTCTCTGAAGAGTCTTTAACGAAAATCAAAGTCTACCTTCTCGCAGATCAGTTTAACCAACAGCTTATCCAACTCCCTAAATATAGATCCACAGGCATGCCCAGGCCTACAACAGGTGAGACAGTACCACTGAGCACCACTCAACCTATCATAGCCAGAGGTCGTCTCTTGGAAGTCCACAGCTCTTTACAACCCAAAAATAACACTGCTGATATTAGCCCATGGTGCTGAAAAAGTTGTGTATTCAAATCCAGAGGAAGGTTAAGGAAGTGCCCTGTCAAGATATAGGCAACGCTGGGAGGATGGATGGGCCCTGCATAGCCAATCTACATAGAGTGAAAACACACAGCTTAGCCTAGTTTATCCTGAGGCAAGTGCGAACACCATAGTTCTTCATCAGTGTCAACATATTCTGGGCAATCTGAGTCTGGTCCGTCATGAACAATAAACAATATTCCTCCTAAAATGTATTCCACCTCAGAGACACACTCCCTTCCAGCAAAATCCTCTCTTAATGCACACTCCAGGGTTTCCACCATAAATGTGAAGTGAGAAGTGTAACAGGGAGAGTGGACAGCCCTGTCTTGTGCCCATTAACACTCCCACCGGCTTGCCTGTTTGAATTCTAGCCGAAAGATCGGAGTGCATCCATACCCCACTTGGCTGCAAATACCACATATCCTGACACCAAAACAGTTCAATACCATCTATAACCGTCATGCCAAAAAGGATCAGAAAATGTGGCCTTATCTAAGAGTGCCTCACCCATCTCCCAACGATGCAAAATTGTCCAAGCATCCTTGCAGAGGTATTGCTTCCCACCCAATCCAAGCATCAAACTGTACTTCAAACAGAATGCACTGCCGCAGATAGATAACAGCTCCTAGCACAGAGGCATGTGAAAAACACGTCCAATGGAGAACCGCAAACAAGTGCTCAGAACATCATCAGGAGATAAACAGTAATTGATGTATGTACAAAGACAGGTCCCATCCTCTCCTAATGATTGCAGAACAGTCAACATGAAAAACACTACAATTTCCTGTGTACATAATGATGCCTCAATATAAATCCCCTCGCTCTCCCAGATGTGGCTAGCAGAGTTGTAGCAGAGCCAGGCCTTTGTCGCATTCATGGGTAAGAGGATCAAGATGATCCCGGTTCCAGATGCACCACAGGGAGATCTGCATCAACATCACACGCCAAAAGATCTTAAGTTAACACACTATTTATTGACCTAGTTGGGGATCTCTTCAATGGACAATCTGCATTTTGATACCTTGAAAATCCAGAGTTTGGGCCAGTCCAATAGTGCATCTTGGTAGTGTAACGAGTCATATCTCTTGGATGGTATTAATGTATATATTCATTTTTAATTATGTTTTGGTTTCAGCATTTTAAATCTTTCACGAGTGGATTTTTACAAAAACGATATATATGATACAATATAAATTCCACAGCAAATGTATTCATACATTAAAAAAGTCATTTATTGAATTAATCATTTCACAATTAAATCTAATATCTTTTAAAATATTGAAATCTTATGAATACAGTATGGCATTTATATTCAGGCCACAACAGATTCAGTGTTTTCAACCAGTCGTTGATCATAAAGGGGCATTCCCACTAGTAATCACTCTCATCTTTGCTGATCAGAGAAGAATGGGTTTTGTTCGGTTCTACTGCAGAATAGGCTTCATCTCCTAGAACGTGCCTCATGCTTTCGGAACTGCTTGAGTGAAGACAGGAAGTATTGAAAGTATACTATTCCTGTGGGTGATGTTGCCATGCAGCTTAGTACAGTCCAGGATCTCCTCCTTACCTAGAAATTTCCAAATCGTGTCTATGATTGCTCCCAGAGAAGCCCCAGGTAGAGAGGCAGCTTCGCCAGGATTCTTTCCCCCCTGTAGGGGAACACTAATGGGCCATTCTCTTTCAGGATTCTTTTTCCCAGGAAGTTGGCTGGACACTGCAGTGCCTAAAGTGGCCCTCTGCATCTTTTACTCAACACTCCAGGGCCTTGGAAGAGCCCAGTAGCATCATCAGCTGATGTGACTTCACAGACTTTTTACAAGCTTCTGTACTGTGATTAATTACAAAAACACTCTCTGTAAATGTATTTTGGAAAATGGTGTGTAACATTCTGTTCATGAAGTTATCGTATCCGTTATCTATATTTATGTGGCATGATATATGATCTGGTGGCAAATTAGCCGTGATTGAATCTGGCTAATTTTTTATATTATGGACGAATTTTCAAATATATAGGAAGACAAAAAGTGACCAAGAGGTGTGTTGTCAATGGTAATATTTATATATGTATGTATATATATATATATCTAAGTTCTTATCTTCTTGTCCTTTGTTGCAGGTTGGGATGCAGGGTTTTGCAAGGACGCATCAGGGAGCATATTTCTTGTGGGCATTTGCCTATAGTTTGGGCTGGCTCTTCCTCCGTGAAGCACAGTCCTGGGGAGGCATGCCGGTCAGTTATCCAGAGCACAGCTTTGCATAGACCGGTCCAGCCATTCTTGACTCTGCCAAGAGGATGTCTTTACATATATAACTTGAACAAATCCATGATGGAACATTGAGGAACAAAGGAAGGAGAACAGGGTGGAAGGAATAAAGTGTAACGCTCTTAGACAAATGAATACTAAATGCACCAGATCAAATGCAGTTTGTTTTGCAGTTAGTTTTGCATCTACGTTCGCCAATGTACGCATGCCTAAACTATGTATACAAAGGGAGAAAGCTATCAAGATAGTCTGCACATGTGGTAGATGTGTTCATGTATTATATTAAATGTTGTTTTAATATTTTGTAAAACATAATTTTGGCAAAATAAAACACGTTCAATAATATTTTTTACAAGTGTCACAACTGTTTGATACGTTTATGCCAGGTTTTATATTTTATGTTTAAATTGTTAGCATTTGATATGTGAACCATTGCTTGATTCCCCAACTGGAAAACATGTGACAGAAGGCCATCAATAACTATGCACTCACTGTCTTATGCTTTTTTGTTATGCCACCACTGAAAGGAGGATAGCTCTGTGGCAACGCGCGGGTGTTGGTAGCAAGACCACACTGAACACAGGTTCGAATCCCAGATCCGCGCTTGAAACCAATCTCAGGATTAAGCGCGTGCGTTATAGACAGCCTGCACTTGCACAATCTGTATGTAGAAGACCTAGTATGATCGATCAACCCTCCCCCCAACCCTCTTTGCCTTGTTGCTCCTTGGGTGTATAGGTGCATAATAAATGGCCAATAACATTAATAAATGACCAATAGAAATATGTGATGCGCTGTAAGGTAAAGGAGAAAGTGTGATTCGTCAGCTTTTACAAAATTACTGCTTTTGTGTATTTCAAATGAATGAACATTTGTTTAAAGGTCTGGCTTTCTGAGGAATATGAATTTTGTTGTACCTTGTTTCTTTATTATTTACCTAAGGCCATTTAATATTGGAAATGGAACTTCACCACGGTTGAACCATTGCTTGATTCCCCAACTGGAAAACATGTGACAGAAGGCCATCAATAACTATGTAATTTTCCTATGCTTTTTTGTTATGTCAGCAACTACACCAGAGAGATTCCAAGCTGTGTGTTTATGCAACATAATCACTACCATCCATGTAGTGGATATGTGTGTGCTTCCGCTTTGCAATGTCTACAGATGCACAAGCAGCTGAGCTGTAAATCTGATACATTTTAGATAAAAAAGTATCATGTGTTTCATGTGCACATGCAGAAACTCTGCATCAGTTTCTCTTGGGAAGTGACAAGGCCAGAGATCGTCCTCCTGGCCCCCTACAGGATGCCACCCAACTCTGCGCTCTGCGAGGTGAAAAGTACCGAGGAGGAACACACGCGAAAGGGCAGATCCACACACAGGGGTCAGTTTCCAAGTGAGAATACACTGGACTTTGCAGCACCTCACCATGTTTTCAGTATTCGTAATCCCTCAAGCAGTGTTGCTAGCTCTGGAAAAGATCCGGGCTATGCTAATGTCAGGACTGATGGGACCCGGGGCTAGCTAGCTTTTCGGTTGTAGCACCCGAGCTTCTATCCGGGGCTACACCCAAAAGACCAGGGGCTATAGCCCCCTCAGCCCCCCCCCCATTCCCCTCCAGCAACGCAGAATGCAATAAAGCCAGTCAGTTCCCCCGCCCTCCCAGACCATACATCACAGAGACACAAGCTGCCTGGACATAATAACCGACTGTAAAGCCTCCCTGCTGGGTCTTTCGAGTTCTCATCTTGTGCAAGGAAAGCACAAGATACTTTCTCAGAGCCGTACTGCGATAGCAAATGACTGCGTTCTTAGCACCTCCAGATGGAAAAGAGATATGGTGTCATGCTGACCAAGTCCTCACGCCCGCTAGAAACTTTCCTTCAGACTAGGGTTGTAAACTATGGCTCCCCCTAACCCTATCTCTGCTCCTCTGCTATTCATGCACCCTAATTGTAGCCCTCTGGGTGCATCCCCTATGCACAACGATCCAATGTTTCCAAGCTAGGTTTACGCTTTATAAATGCCATTAACGCATTTATAGCTGAGAGCATGGACTACATTGGAAACATGCCCTGTATGGTCCTTCTCCCAGTTCAAGAGAACTGCTGCTGTAAATAATTTGAGATTCTGGGTGGGGAAGAGGGTCATTTGTTATAGCTACTGTGATTCGTCAGGAATCTGATCTTCCATATCTTTACTGAAATGGGGCCACATCCAGTAGACACGAGAGATATTTCTTGCAGTTTCCATACTTGCCAGGGCTACGTATTTGCATAAATGAAGCCTCTGACACAGGAGAACCCAATGTCTCTTTGGAAACACTGGCTGACTGAGCATGCATGGGCTGTCCATTTCCATGGATTAGAACTGTAAGTAGTTTGGGCTCTAACTTTCAGACAGCGGACAATATTGTAAGTAATAAGCATTTGATGCAATGTGGACTTTGGTTATAAAGCAAGTGGTCTGTTTATCTTGTTCACCATAGAGTACCAGATTAGAACTCCATTAAGATAAGCTACCTAGGCCCACAACTACATATTCCATTGGGAAGTTGCTAGAAGAATACTAATATGGGTAGTTGTGAAGAGGCTCGTGGCTAGGGTGCAGCTTGTTACAGCTAAATAGTTCTTTACTGGTTAAGTACGTCAATCTCTAGTACTGATCAATGCATGCTTTTATTTGTACAGATCTTTTTATTAAAGCTCCAGGCATAGGAATCAGTACAGCAGATGAAATAGGAATGTCTACAATATTTTCTTTAGAATCCCCAACACATCCATATCCGCCTCCACCGTCTTAGCACCTCCAGATGGAAAAGAGATATGGTGTCATGCTGACCAGCAAGAAAGGAGAGTCAGGGAAATGCTGCAGGGCAGAGCAAAGGCAAGTGACAAAAAACGGGCAGCAATGCAAGATGGCATCTAAAGTTACATTACAATAATATATGTTGCGCAAATACCTTGCATCCTCTATACAGGTTTCTCTTTAACATCTCGTTTGACACTTATGCAGGGGTCTGCAACATTTACTTCTTTAGATGTTTTGAGCTGCAACTCCTATTAGCCCCAGCCTGCAAAGCCAATGTGATGATGGATCATGGGAGTTGTAGCCCAGAAACATCTGGCAAGCCACAGGTTGCAGACCCGTGCAGTTCATTAATACATTCATATAATACTGCTATCGATAGGCACCTGTTAGTATATTAATGTAATCAAAGAAGCTAAGAAGCATGCTATGTTTTTTTAACAGTCTCCGAAAACTAAATTCACTTTAGCAGCAGTGAAACTGCATTTGAAGTGGGTGTGTGTAAAACCCGGAATGCGCCGGAACGGGCCGGAATGGTGGGGGTGTAGTCCCAATGGTACCTTACATAGGCATAGCCTTTTGTTTGGCAGTGTGCTCACAGTGTGTCTGGTGGAGTGTTGGAGCGAGGTTCTGTTTTCTTTGCTCCGTGATGAATTGGAACTTTATTGCAGCATTGGGATTCAGCACAGTACTCTGTCTATCTCCTTGAGAAACCCAAGTTTTACTTCATATACACTGCGCATGCGCGGTGTGCTCGCAGTGTGACTGGTGACCGGCGAGGGCGTGTGGGCCACTTTATTTACGTTGCTGTAAGATTTGAATAACTGACTGAAGTTAGGGATGGTGGTAGGCAGGATTGGCAGGAGGGAGAATACAGTAAAATTAATTACTAATTTGTTCCACTTGCTATTTCTTTAGATCATCACAGATTACAATTTTGTCTCATACTTGGCTAGATTGAGTATCAGATTCATTTTCATCAGAAAGGGCCCTCAGGTGTGTGTGATTCTGATCAATTGCCTGACCATGCCTGACCCTTGTATTGGGACATGTTAGGAAAACGGCTCGGTGTTAGTCCATTGTCTGTGGTGTGCAAAAGCATCCGTGTCAGAAAATGGGGGGGAGCAGTGTTTCGGAATATCCTACGTGGTAGAAGGGGGAAAAGGTATTCAAAGAAGGGGGATACCACGTCTCACCCGTTGGTGTCCCACTTCCACTCCCCAAGGACCCCCATCTACGTGATCCTCCTTCACTGGTCCACCCCCAGGAACTGGTTCCAATAGCGATGGGCGTGTCCTGGCCACCTGGATAACAGATCCCAGGGGACTAGCTAGGGAGACACCTTCAGGTTTCTCACATATCCTTCCCCTATGCGAGGAGGATATACCTGTGCCTTGGCTGGGGTTCCTGTTGTTAAGACTGGTCAAAGAACAGGGTTGAGAGATGTCCAGGAACTCTCGCATATTCCACTGATCAGTTTTAACAGTTAGAGGTGAAGTGGTCTTATCTGACTCTCTACATTAACCTATGAATTGGGTTTCAAAGGCTGTCTTGAGTTTTATTGGCTCTGTGTTTTCCCAATCCCATATTGGAGAGTTTTGGGAGTCATCATTTTCCTGCCAGGATCTCTGGGGCAGAAAATCGCCAAAGGGGGGGTTGAGATTCTTGTCAGAGAGTAGAGACGATGGGGAAGTTTTGCCCCAGAATAACTTCTTCAGAGAGCCCTGGAATTATGGCTGATGGTATTTCACAGGACTTACCCCGTATTCTATGTGTACTGGTATTTTCGGATACACTCATCTCCAAGTTGCTCAGACCATTGTCGCGTGGGTTAAGTCTTGTGTTGTAACTAAATTGGCCTATATAGCGGTCTGCTTGATAACTGAGTTGATTAAGGCTTTTACCTGTTTCCCATTCACCCAATGCTTTTCGTATGTGAACTTGGTAGGGGTTTGACATTAGCAGATTATAAAGATCTCTATCTCTTCCTCGGTTTGTTTCCACTCTTCACCCTTCAAACAGCCTATTTCCATTGGTTTGTCTTTTACATTCTTGGGACAATATCTAGCTAGAAGTCTCTACAGGAAAAACAGACCAAAGGAGGTGGTTTGCTTCCCTTTACTTCCTTCCTTCTGTATTCATCTTTAGTTTTTGGATCAGTTTTCCTGATCTCTAGTCTTTCTCGAGGCATCCCTTCCTTGACTCTATATGACCCCCCTTTGTTTATCTATTACCTGGGGTTGAGGCCGAAGGGTGGGTTTATGATCTCTTCGATCTACTCATCGATGGGCTGGGAGGAAGTGTTTAGCCGCATCCAAGTGATTTTGTGCAGTCTCAATGGCCATAGCAAGGGTAGGTCAATTCAATTGAAGGACAGTTTTTTACAAAGAAGGGGGTACAGAATTTATAAATTGTTCTAAGGTAATCATCTCTATCAGTTCTTCTAGATTTGTATTATTAGGCCATAGGGTCACTGTATTTTTCACCCGTTCACCCAAATCTAAAGGAGTTTCTCTCAGGTTCAACCTGACGGCTCGTAATTTCTGCAGATAAAAATTGCAGGTTTGCCTCACTCCTTTCAACAAGCCTTCCTTGATGGATAGGAAGGAGGCTCCCTGTGCAAGATTGAGTAGTTGACAGGAAGTTTGGAGTTCCCCTTTTAACCAAGGTCCCAGATAGCATCTCTTAAGGTTCTCCCCCTACCCTATTTGTCCAGCTCTGCGTTCGAAGTTTAGGAAAACATTTCCCAGATCTTTGCCTTCGAGGTATGGTTGGAGGACGCCCTGTGGTAGTAAACTTGGGTTTGCCAAGGGTTCACTCTTGCCAACTTCACCAATCATGCCTTTTGCAGTCACCTGTCGGTCAAAGTCTTTCGAATGTAAAGAGGATTTTGCAAGACCCGTCTATGACCACATTAACCATTCCTTTACATCCTTCCGAAGGCCTTCTGGTATTTGCAGTTTCAGCAAACACAGGATTGACCACAGTCTCTCGAGTAAGCACCCACGTGATGCCAAATCCCTCTACAGCTGGTCTACTCTTTATTCTTAACAGTTCTTTGAATTTCCTTAAGTTGTTACAAGAAAAACATCCATGTCCTCCAGACTCTTCTAAATGATGCAGTTTGCACTATCATGAAGAAAGCTAGAAGAGATCATATTTCTGATAGCCGGCGAGATCTCCATTGGCTCCCTGTGGCCTCCCGGTTGGAATTTAAGGCTGCCTCTCTTGCCCATAGAGCTTTATATGGTACTACCCCAGTCTATATTAAAGAACTGGTGTCCTTTTATGAGCCACCAGGAAGCTGCGGTCCTCTGCCTTGATGCTGGTCAACCTCCCTAAATTCGCCCCCTCCAATTGTCTAGGCAGATCCTTCCCCTTCAAGGCGGCAAAAATCTGGAATGCCTTGCCTTTGGAGCTCAGGCTGGTAAAGAAATACAATCCCTTTTGCTGGAGATTGATAACTGTCCTTTTCAACTAACGCCCTGCTCAGCCATGCCACTCTAAAATAGAACCCGCTGCACTTCTGACTCTCTTGCCTACCTTGGTCACCTGTCCCGTCTTTTTTGTTCTGTTTCCTGTGTTTGTGCGCCCTGATGCCTGCAGGCTTCGATGCCCTACAAATAAATAAATAAATAAAAGTACTCCTAGGGATCGAGGAAAAGGGGAATGCAATGTTGTGGATGCTTACTGTTTCGTTGTGATTGTTTAGGGAGGGATTAATCAGAGAATCAGACCAGCAGAAGTTGGTTCGGTGGAGGCGGATATGGATGTGTTGGGGATTCTAAAGAAAATATTGTAGACATTCCTATTTCATCTGCTGTACTGATTCCTATGCCTGGAGCTTTAATAAAAAGATCTGTACAAATAAAAGCATGCATTGATCAGTACTAGAGATTGACGTACTTAACCAGTAAAGAACTATTTAGCTGTAACAAGCTGCAACCTAGCCACGAGCCTCTTCACAACTACCCATATTAGTATTCTTCTAGCAACTTCCCAATGGAATATGTAGTTGTGGGCCTAGGTAGCTTATCCTAATGGAGTTCTAATCTGGTACTCTATGGTGAACAAGATAAACAGACCACTTGCTTTATAACCAAAGTCCACATTGCATCAAATGCTTATTACTTACAATATTGTCCGCTGTCTGAAAGTTAGAGCCCAAACTATTTACAGTTCTAATCCATGGAAATGGACAGCCCATGCATGCTCAGTCAGCCAGTGTTTCCAAAGAGACATTGGGTCCTCCTGTGTCAGAGGCTTCATTTATGCAAATACGTAGCCCTGCCAAGTCTGGAAACTGCAAGAAATATCTCTCGTGTCTACTGGATGTGGCCCCATTTCAGTAAAGATATGGAAGATCAGATTCCTGACGAATCACAGTAGCTATAACAAATGACCCTCTTCCCCACCCAGGATCTCAAATTAATTACAGCAGCAGTTCTCTTGAACTGGGAGAAGGACCATACAGGGCATGTTTCCAATGTAGTCCATGCTCTCAGCTATAAATGCGTTAATGGCATTTATAAAGCGTAAACCTAGCTTGGAAACATTGGATCGCTGTGCATAGGGGATGCATCCAGAAGGCTACAATCAGGGTGCATGGATAGCAGAGGAGCAGAGATAGGGTTAGGGGGAGCCATAGTTTACAACCCTAGTCTGAAGGGAAGTTGCTAGCGGGCGTGAGGACTTGAGGAGCACCTTTGAGGAAATTATCCATATCCAGCAGGGATACCCGCATCTATCTTTCCAGGTTCAGACTCTGTGCTACACATTTTTATTGAAAAGCAGGAACAAAGGATCAAATTCTAGGGGGACCTAACTACTCAGCATCATAACGTCTCTGGAGAGTCTTTAATGAAAATCAAAGTCTACCTTCTCTCAGATCAATTTAACCAACAGCTTATCCAACTCCCTAAATATAGATCCACAGACATGCCCAGGCCTACAACAGGTGAGACAGTACCACTGAGCACCACTCAACCTATCATAGCCATAGGTGGTCTCTCGGAAGTCCACAGCTCTTTACAACCCAAAAATAACATTGCTGATATTAGCCCATGGTGCTGAAAAAGTTGTGTATTCAAATCCAGAGGAAGGTTAAGGAAGTGCCCTGTCAAGATATAGGCAATGCTGGGAGGATGGATGTGCCCTGCATAGCCAATCTACATAGAGTGAAAACACACAGCTTAGCATAGCTTATCCTGAGGCAAGTGCGAACACCATAGTTCTTCATCAGTGTCAACATATTCTGGGCAATCTGAGTCTGGTCCGTCATGAACACTAAACGATTTTCCTCCTAAAATGTATTCCACCTCAGGGGCACACTCCCCTGCCAGCAATATCCTCTCTTAATGCACTTTCCAGTGTTTCCACCAGAAATGTGAAGTGAGAAGTGTAACGGGGAGAGTGGTCAGCCCCGTCTTGTGCCCATTAACACTCCCATAGTCTTGCCTGTTTGAATTCTAGCCGAAAGACCGGAGTACATCCATACCCCACTTGGCTGCAAATACCACATATCCTGACACCAAAACAGTGCGATACCATCTATAACCGTCATGCCAAAAAGGATCAGAGAATGTGGCCTTACCTAAGAGTGCCTCACCCATCTCCCAACGATGCAAAATTGTCCAAGCATCCTTGCAGAGGTCTTGCTTCCCACCCAATCCAAGCATCAAACTGTACTTCAAACAGAATGCACTGCCGCAGATAGATAACAGCTCCTTGTCATGATCTCTGCTTCCAAAAGATCAGGACTTGCCCGACTCCCTTGGAAGCAGACCCATAACCCCGGTTCCGAGTGCCAGCCAGTCCCAATTGGGACCTTTTGGACCCTGTCCTGGCGCCAGTGGCACCAGGCTCATAAAGATGCCCAGTGTCAGCGCTGGAAGCGCCGGGCTCATAATGCTTGGGTGGACTTACCTGCAGCAGACCATGCTGCTTACTTACCTGCCAGTTGAACCCCTGATCCTCTTCTGTTTGGGACTACTTTTCCTGTTGGGTGGGGCAGGAGCCACTCCCTAGGTTCAGAACACTGGAACTCTTCTGGAAAGCAGGAACTCTTTTCTTACCTAGGCGTGGCTGTGGAAGGAGACACCTAAGCACTACAGGAGGCTATTTAAACCACACCCGATGGATGAATCTTGCTTTGCGTTATTCTGCATTCTCTGCAGCAGAACGCTCATCGTGTCTTCTGCTTCTGATCCTGGGCCTAAGGGAACAAAGGCTTACCATCCTGGAATCCAGTCTTCAGCAGCACCTGTAAAGACAAAGAAAGAACAGGTTAGCACTACGGTCTTCAGTGGCAGCGCATCTCTTACCTGGTCCATCGGCTGTCACCAACGCCTCGCGCTGCATTCCGGCATCTGAAAGACAAAGGCTTACCTACTCTTAGCATGCTCCGGAGGTCTTCGCACTGCATTCCGGCATCTGAAAGACAAAAGCTTACCAGCTCTTCGCACGCTCCGGAGGCCTTCGGGGCTGCATCCCGCTTCTGAAAGACAAAAGAAGGTGCGTTTAAAGACATTGGGCAACTTTATTACTCACGTGCCATTACTCCTTCCCACACCGAATCCAGTGGGTATTCCAGCACCCTTCAGCTTCTCTAAAGCTCCGAACTTGTACCTGCAAGATAAAAGGGACAGTTAGTGCGCATCGTGAAGCAGGCTACAAGCGCTTACTTACGTGCTTCCAGGCGCTTCTATTCCTCACGCGGGTTCGATCCTCAACTCTCATCAGCCCGCCATCCGCCATCACCGGAACCCTGCAAAACAAGAGATATCATTACAAAAGACTTTTAAGACATTTGAAGTGCCCAGAACTTACCGTTCGTGCAGTTAACGACGGACAGCAGTCCTCTGAGGTCAAGAGGCCTGCACCCTTATCCAGTGAAGAAACTGGTTACGGCACCCTGCCCCGAGGCAGATGGAGAGCTCGGCGTTCACTTACCTAAGACATCTTACTCTGCGAGTCAGACATACAGTGCACAGAGGTCCAGCCCAAAGAGCCAACCGTGTGTTACACATCACCTTTGAAGATACAGCATTCACCCAGTCAAGACCGGCGCCTCTGCGGGAATCAGGTGAGCGTTACACTCCTAGCACACAGGCATGTGAAAAACACGTCCAATGGAGAACCGCAAACAAGTGCTCAGAACATCATCAGGAGATAAACAGTAATTGATGTATGTACAAAGACAGGTCCCATCCTCTCCTAATGCTTGCAGAACAGTTAATATTAAAAACACTACAATTTCCTGTGTACATAATAATGCCTCAATATAACTCCCCTCGCTCTCCCAGATGTGGCTAGCAGAGTTGTAGCAGAGCCAGGCCTTTGTCGCATTCATGGGTAAGAGGGTCAAGATGATCCCGGTTCCAGATGCACCACAGGGAGATCTGCATCAACATCACTCTCAAAAAGATCTTAAGTTACCACACTATTTATTGACCTCGTGGGAATCTCTTCAATGGACAATCTGCATTTTGATACCTTGAAAATCCAGAGTTTGGGCCAGTCCAGTAGTGCCTCTTGGTAGTGTAACGAGTCATATCTCTTGGATGGTATTAATGTATTTATTCATTTTTAATTATGTTTTGGTTTCAGTATTTTAAATCTTTCACGAATGGATTTTTACAAAAACAATATATATATTACAATATAAATTCCACAGCAAATGTGTTCATACATTAAAAAAAGTAATTTAGGACCCCTGATGACCATCTGGTGGCTTAAACTGTGGGACGTTTGATAGCAGAAAAGGTCACGGCAGCCAAAGCGGGACTGTTCCACCGATTTACCGACATTTGGGCTCCAGTTCTGGACTATGACCAGAACTACCCAGCCCTGACCTTCAAACCACGCTTGATCGCGAGATCCCTCTATATGATGGGAGAGGGCTTGCCGCCTGTTCAGGCCGAATGAGGCACGTATCAATGCCTATTCAGGAACTTGGGGGTGGGTGACGGGACACTCTTGTCTGACATGCTTGTGAGACATAATCATCATTAATGCATATGTTCTCCTGTGCGCTGATTTATAAATAAACACATTTTAAAAAAAAGTCATTTATTGAATTAATCATTTCAAAATTAAATCTAATATCTTTTAAAATATTGAAATCTTATGAATACAGTATGGCATTTATATTCAGGCCACAACAGATTCCAACAGATTTAGTGTTTTCAACCAGTCGTTGAGCACAAAGGGGCATTCCCACTAGTACTCACTCTCATCTTTGCTGATCAGAGAAGAATGGATTTCGTTCCGTTCTACTGCAGAACACGCTTCATGCTTTCGCTACTGCTTGAGTGACGACGGGAAACATTGAAAGTAAATTATTCATGTGGGTGATGTTGCCACGCAGCTTAGTACAGTCCAGGATCTCCTCCTTACCTGGCATTTCCAAATGGTGAATACTAAATGCACCAGATCAAATGCAGTTAGTTTTGCATCTACGTTCGCCAATGTACGCATGCCTAAACTATGTATACAATGGGAGAAATCTAACACGATAGTCTGCACATGTGGTAGATGTGTTCATGTATTATATTATATGTGAAACCTTAAATAAATGTTGTTTTAATATTTTGTAAGACATCATTTTGTCAAAATAAAACACGTTCAAATTTTTTACAAGTGTCACAACTGTTTGATACGTTTATGCCAGGTTTTATATTTTATGTTTAAATTGTTAGCATTTAATATGTGAACCATTGCTTGATTCCCCAACTGGAAAACATGTGCCATCAATAACTATGCACTGTTTTATGCTTTTTTGTTATGCCACCAATGAAAGGAGCATAGCTCTGTGGCAACGCGCAGGTCTTGGTAGCAAGACCACACTGAACACAGGTTCGAATCCCGGATCCGCGCTTGAAACCGATCTCAGGATTAAGCGCGTGCGTTATAGACAACCTGCACTTGCACAATCTGTATGTAGAAGACCTAGAATGATCGATCAACCCTCCCCCCAACCCTCTTTGCCTTGTTGCTCCTTGGGACACACGTGTATAGGTGCATAATAAGTGATTAATAACAGGGGAGTTGCTAGGTCTGGAAAAGACCCGGGGCTACGCTGATGTTGGGACTCGGGGCTAGCTAGTCTTTTGGCTGTAGCTCCAGAGATTCTATCCGGGGCTACAACCAAAAGATCAGGGGCTATAGCCCCTTTAGCGACGCCCCTGATTAATAACATTAATAAATGGCCAATAGAAATATGTGATGCGCTGTAAGGTAAAGGAGAAAGTGTGATTTGTCAGCTTTAAAAAAATTACTGCTTTTGTGTATTTCAAATGAATGAACATTTGTTTAAAGGTCTGGCCTTCTGAGGAATATACATTTTGGTGTACCTTGTTTCTTTATTATTTACCTAAGGCCATTTAATATTGGAAATGGAGCTTCACCACGGTTGAACCATTGCTTGATTCCCCAACTGGAAAACATGTGACAGAAGGCCATCAATAACTATGTGCTTGTCCTATGCTTTTTTTTTATGTCAGCAGCTACTCCAGCGAGGTTACAAGCTGTGTGTTTATGCAACATAATCACTACCATCCATGTAGTGGATATGTGTGTGCTTCCGCTTTGCAATGTCTACAGATGCACAAGCAGCTGAGCTGAGAATCTGACACATTTTAGATACAAAGTATCATGTGTTTCACATGTGCACATGCAGAAACTCTGCATCAGTTTCTCGTGTAAAATGACAAGGCCATACATCGTCCACCTGGCTGCCTGCAGGACGCCACCCAAAAAGTGTTTAGGTGGAACACACACGAAAGGGCAGATCCACACACGGGTCCGTTTCCAAGTGAGAATGCAATGGACTTTGCAGCACCTCACAATGTATTGAGTATTTGTAATCCCTCAAGGGTTTGTTGCTAGGTCTAGAATAGATCCAGGGCTACTCTAATGTTGGGACTGATGGGACCCGGGGCTAACTAGCCTTTTGGTTGTAGCACCCGAGCTTCTATCCGGGGCTACATCCAAAAGACCATGGGCTATAGCCCCCTCAGTCCCCCCGCAACATGACCCCCGCCCACCCATAGCAATGAAGAATGCAGAAAAGCCAGTTCCCCCACCGTCCCAGGCCATACATCACAGAGACACAAGCTGCCAAGACATCATAGCCGACTGTAAAGCCTCCCAGCTGGGTCTTTCAAGTTCTGATTTTGTGCAAGGAAGGCACAATATACTTTCTCAGAGCTTACTGCGATACCAACTGAATGTGTTCTTAGCATCTTCCAGATGGAAAACAGATATGGTGTCATGCCAGTAAGTAGAGGCAGGGAAATGGTGCAGGGCAGAGCAAAGGCAGGGCAAGTGACAAAAAGGGGGCAGCAATGCAAGATGGCACCTAAAGTTACATTCCAATAATATATGTTGTGCAAATACCTTGCATCCTCTACAAAGGTTTCTCTTTAACACCTCTTTAGATGTTTTGAGCTGCAACTCCTATTAGCCCCAGCCTGCAAAGTCAATGTGATGATGGATCATGGGAGTTGTAGCCCAGAAACATCTGGCAAGCCACGGGTTGCAGACTCCTGCAGTTCATTAATACATTCATATAATACTGCTATATATATAGGCACCTGTTACTCTATTAATGTAATCAAAGAAGCTAAGAAGTATGCTATGTTTTTTTAACAGTCTCCAAAAACTAAATTCACTTTAGCATTCACTTTAGCAACAGTGGAACTACATTTGAAGGTGTAGGCCCAATGGTAACTTACATAGGCATATCCTTTTGTTTGTCATGAATGCTAGGAGTGTCCTGGACCGCCCTAGAATCAGCGGTATATACTAAGCCAACTGGAAATCCTCGCCTACAAAGATTCAGATGGACTGCGTGCAGGAACCAAGTTATGCCCAATTCCACAAACACTTTAAAAAAAATATGCAGGTGAAATTCTTCAGCCGTTTTTCCTGTTAATTCGCATTTGTTATAGATGGATCGTTTTACCTGGCGGCAGAGTTGCACCCTCCTATGAATGTAGCTAAGCTGAGGCGAAGTGCTGCAACCAAAGTGCAGTTTGGCAGCAGTGCTGGAAGACGTGTTGGCTGGGGAAGGACTTTGTTGCCTGGAAGCTGTGGCTTACTTGCACCTGGTAGGGGAGGAAGAGCTATGTTAATCCTGTGGTGTGTGTTGTGTAGTACGCAACGGTTGTGAGCATGCGCGAGCCTCGTTCCTGCTCGCGCATGCGTGTTATAATAAACGAGGTTGTAGGACGGCAGTTGCCGCTGGGACCCCATACCAGCAAGACGTGTCTGTGTATCATTGCCTGGCATGTGCGTGTATGCGTGTGGGGCGGCCTGGGGCACATCCGCCCGGTAACATTGGCGACGAGGCGGTACCGTGTGTGTGTGAGTGCGACGTCTTTTCAGCAATGATCGAAGTCGGAGAAAGTGTTTTCATCACGCTACACAGCTACGAACCCGACGCAAGGTGCTGGCGGCAATCTTATTTTTGTCGATCACGGCAGTTGTGGCCCGAAAGGGTGCTCGTGCGCCATCTGTGATTTATAAGAAAATTATTTTTGGACACTTCATGGCTTTTAGGAGTCTAATGGCCGTGATTACTACTATTTAAAGGTGCAGGAGGCCCCCCAGGCGTGCTAGCTGGCACACAAGCTCCCCAGCCTGGCCTATCATCACACTGTGCTGCTGGACTCCAGTAATCTCACTCAGAAGAAAGCAGGTCAGTGGGGTCTCATTGTGTTGGAGGAATCCTACCATCTGCTAAGCTGATAGCACATCTGAGTCTGCGCACAGGTCGCTGTCATGGGTGTGCAGGAAGAAGGGGATGGTGCACCTGTGCCAATACCACGCAGGCAACAAGGTACTCTGGCTCCCATGCCAGAATTCGATACATCAGGACCCCCCTCTAAACTTGGACCTAGATGGCTGTTGTGGGTGAAAAAACTTGAAATGTTTTTCAGAGCCACTGGAGAGACAGATGACGATGCAAAAGTGGCCACACTGGTGTAATCAGCAGGCACAGAAGTTCATAGGATTTTTGACTCCCTAAACCTCCAGGTGAACACTTATGATGCTGTCAAACTGGCCCTTCAAAACCCTTTTCTCCCTATGGCGAATGTGGACTTCAACATATTTGTTATGTGTGCGGAGAAGCAACACGGCGAAGAGTCCCTGGGCTAGTTCTGTGCACGACTGAGACACCTGGCGAGCACCTGCGGGTGGGTGAATGAAGAAGAGATGGTGCGTAACCAGCTAATTCAAGGATGCAGCTCAGGGAAGCTGCGGAGACAAGGCCTTCGAGAGCCAGGCCTGACACTCATACAGATCCTGGACACAGGGCGCGCGTATGAACTGGCTGAGAACAGGGGCGCTAGGATGGATGCGGCGGTGCGCCCAGGAAGGAGCGAGGATGCTTTTGCAGTTGGTCGGCCCGCACTGGGGAAGTCACGCTGGGGCCAGAAGCATGCTGATGGCCTTCCAACACCTTTGAGCCCGCAGTCCTGCCAATACTGTGGGTATGATCTGCCTCACATGGGGGAATGTCCAGCAAAAACAAGGGTGTGTGGCAGGTGCAACACGCCCGGAAATTATGCAAGGGTGTGTAGAGCTGCGGTTCCGGCTCGCGCATGCGTGTTATAATAAACAAGATTGTAGGAAGGCAGTTGCCGCTGGGACCCCATACCAGCAAGACGTGGCTTTGTATCATTGCCCGGCATGTGCGTGTATGCGTGTGGGGCGGCCTGGGGCACATTCGCCCGGTAACAGTGTGCAAAGCGCACGGGCAAAGTGCAGTTTGGCGGCAGTTCGGCGCCAGGGAGGGCCTTGAATATTTTGATTTCCTGGTCAGTTTTTTACATTTATTTTCTAATTCTTCGCCAGTGGCTATTGTGTTTACTTTAACAATTCATCATGAATACATATGAGCCAAGGAGCTGCCATCAGCAGCTGACAAAATGGCCACCTGCAACAAATATGGAGGTAGGTAAACGGGTGGTCCTGTGATAACTTTTTTTGTAGTTGTTTTGTTTTTCATATACAACAGCCTCTCTGTCCGGTAACATTACAGACTAATTCCACAATGTACAGCTCAGTCAACATGATTCTGCTCAGGCGGCGCAGGACAACGAAATGTCCATTATGTCGTTCTTGACTCACAGTTATGTCTTTATGGAAATCAGAGAGGCGCTAATTGACAGAGCTGTTTTATCGACTATACATTCTAAAATTGGTTTCGTAGAGCGCATGTTACCATCAAAAGAACAAGAAAAAGGCTATTGTTCTAACGAAAAAACGAGCTCCAGAGGTCAACCATTTCTGACAAGAATAACGCGTTAGTTGGTACACAAAATGTCAATCATGATCAACCCCCTTTTGTATTCACTGGGGCAGCGACAGACCATCGGTGGAGGTTCAGTATTTGGAGACTAATAAATATATTAGCGCACTTACCACACCTATACGTTTACAATGGTCCATACTTCTTCCCGCTCAAACAGGTCTAAGCAGAACCAGATGCAGAGAAAAAAAACATGAAAAAACGTTATTGTAAAAGAAAACGAGGTTGCAGAAAATGTTTAAGGGCCCTTGCATTAAAAACATTGATAACACACCTCCATTGGAAGAGGTACCTCCAGTCAAGGCATTTACAGAACAAGGGAAATCCAAAGTGAAGTGCAAAAACAAGGAAACTTAGCTTTCAGGTGTTGCCATCCCTTTTCAGAATGGGTCTTTTGTGGTAAGAAAAAGAATAACAAAATAAATAATAATAAACAAGGTGCACCCTTATCAGGCAAAGCCTTGGGGGAGAACTCCTCCAGCACTGGATAATTCATACAACTCGTCTGTGGAGAAAAACAAATTACTTACCTTTTGGTAATGTTCTTTCTGATGGACGTTACTCCCACAGATTCCTCATCTATGATATCTATTTCCTAGTGCAAGCTTCTCTTCTGAAACATTGTCCGCCGCCCGGGGGTGCAGTGCTGCTCTGTGTAGGCACCACCTGAGGCCTCTACGCACCGGACATGACGTTGGGCCCAGTATATATAGAGCTGACATGCCCTGTGACCTCAATTCCACCCTTTTTACCTAGCACTCTGATGCTGAGGTACGGCAGAACTCAGGTGTACTAGCTATGCCAAGAGAGACAGGTAGCGAGGGTGATGAGGAATATGTGGGAGAAATGTACATCAGAAAAAACATTACCGAAAGATAAGTCATTTGATCTTTTAATCAGACTTCCTGATGAGAGATGAAAATCACAGACCATCTTCGGAAAGGAATGAGGCTCTAACTCTTGGCGAAAACCAATTTGGAAGGATTAACAGACAAAGGCTGTAGCTCACTCACCCATCTAGCAGAAGTGATGGCAGCCAGGAAAATCACCTTAAGGGTGAGCAGTCTGAAAGAACAATAATGAAGGGGTTCAAACAGAGCGCCTATTGCAAATGTCATCACTAAATTTAAATCCCACCCCGGGATGACAAACTGGCATGGAGGACACATATTGGAAAGACCGTGGGGATCGGGAAAAGAAGTCCAGCTCTGGGGTCCTCTTAAAGACCTAAATGGCGACAAGATACCCTTTCACTGTACCAATCTGTAAGCTCATCCAATCCAAAGACAGAAGAAATTCCAACACAGAGGAAATGGAGCAAGTAAAAGGTTCCAGATCACTGATCCTAAAAAGCTGAAAACGTCTGCCACCTACAGGCATACACTGATTTGGTGGCAGGTCTTCTAGCAGATAAGAGTCGGTCCACAATGTCCTCTGACACATCCCACTCCCTATACCTCAGTCTTTCCACATCCAGGCATGACGGTTCAGACTGCAGAGGTTCGGGTGCAAGACACTCCCCTGTAAGTGGGAGAGGAGGTCCTTTTTCTGAGAAAGATGCTAGTGAGGGCAGATGGCCATGTCCAGCAACTCCAGGTAATATGTTCTCCGGTCCCAGTCTAGAGCAATCAAGATTATAGTGGACTGGAACAGACGCAGTCTCCTGAGAACCAGCGGAATGACAAAGATCGACAGGAGCACATAGTCCTCTTCGATCGTCAAGGCGCCCCCACCTGCACTTCCTGTTGCCACTGGAAGAGAAGAGGTCCACCTGGGGAATACCCCAGTGGGGGAAAATATCCTGCAGAAATTCCCAGCAGAGCTCCCACTTGTGGGAGACTAATGATTGTCTTCTCAGTGCATTCGCTAGAATGTTGTCCTTGCCGGCAAGATAGGGCCACAGTTAGACAGTGTTCTCCAGAGCCCAGAACCGCAATAGCATTGCTTCTCTGCACCGAGGTAAGGAGTCCACGCCACCCCTATTTTTGAGATAATGCATGGCTATAGTATTGTCCATCAGGACCAGTACTGTCTTGCCCTTCACGCAGGGGAGGATAGTGATGAGGGCCAGCCTGAACGCCCTCATCTCCAGCAGATTGATTTGCTCCCAGCACTCAGATGGGGAACACAGCCCGCTCACCGTAACGTCTCGGAGATGAGCAACCTAGCCTTTCTGGCACACAACAGTGACTAGAGCCACATGTGGCCAAGGTAGATAAAAAAGCGTCCCCTTCGGGAGATTGTCCTTCACAAACCATCATTGCATGTCTCTGGGCACTCTCTCCGTGACCAGTAGAAGGTCCAAAGTTTGTCCCTGAAACTGAGACCACTGTGAGCTCAGAAGCCATTGTAGTGACCTCATGCACAGACGGACCTCTGGCACTACCAAAATACATGATGCTATGACACCCAGAAATGTCAGAAAAGCTGAGACTGAAACTGTCGTCTGAAGCTAGAAAACCTGAATCTTGAAGATGTTTTCCACTGTGAGAAACCAGAAGGTTAGTCCCCAGGGGTCTCTCTCTCTCTATCTATCTCAGGTGGCCCAGGCATGGCCATCACCTTTGGATTCAGACCCTGGGGGTGGACCAGTGCAGGAGGATCACCTGGGTGAAGGGTCTTTGGGGAATTAACACATGATGGCGAGACATGTTATCCTCCCCCCAGTAACACCTTTACCCCATCCTACCAGGTAGGATACTTGGAATCCCCCACCCTTCCCTACACGTACACCTTCACACAGACAGCCTACTCTAGGAGAAAACAGCCTCACACCCGAGCATTGTACTTGATATGTCCCACTACTATGGTCAGGCAAAGTCAGGCAATTACTGTTAAGAACTCACACCTGACTTCCATTAAGCTTCCCCACACGGATAAAAGGCAGAGCACAAGAGCACACTCTGAGCGAGGCAAAGCACACAAAGGAACAGCGATTTCCAAACGGAAGCTGAACGAGGGGAGAAAAGCAGGAAACCGAGAAGGGAGAGCAAGGAGGGAGATACCCTTGACCTTTCCGGCAAGAAACCTTCAGATTGAAAGGCGTGAGGCCAGGAAACCAGACTGAAGAATCCTGCATTGTGTGTCAGAGATACCCGGGGCCCTCCTGCATGATTAGGGGAGGTGCGGCAGCTACTGTAGTACCGTCCTTGGCTCCAGGATCAAAGCAGCAACAGCGAAATCAACACAGTCAGCGAGTTGGGGAGACCAATGCAAGACCTGTCTGTGTTGAAGTCAAGATTGCAAGCAACAACATTGTATGAAAAGCACAAGAGCGAAGAATATTACTGTGTGTGATGAAAGATGTGAGTAAAGCTCAATTGCCAATGGTTGTTTGAAATTAAATCTGAATCAGAGAAGGTATGAGACAAAGTAACAGAGTGGTCCAGCACCGAAGAGTCTTTAATGAAAATCAAAGTCTACGTTCTCTCAGATCAATTTAACCAACAGCTAATCCAACTCCCTAAATATAGATCCACAGACATGCCCAGGCCTACAACAGATGAGACAGTACCACTAAGCACCACTCAAACTATCATAGCCAGAGGTGGTCTCTTGGAAGTCCACAGCTCTTTACAACCCAAAAATAACGTTGCTGATATTAGCCCATGGTGCTGAAAAAGTTGTCGATTCAAATCCAGAGGAAGGTTAAGGAAGTGCCCTGTCAAGATACAGGCAAAGCTGGGAGGATGGATGTGCCCTGCACAGCCAATCTACATAGAGTGAAAACACACAGCTTAGCATAACTTATCCTGAGGCAAGTGCGAACAACATAGTTCTTCATCAGTGTCATCATATTCTGGGCAATCTGAGTCTGGTCCGTCTTGAACAATAAACGATTTTCCTCATAAAATGTATTCCACCTCAGAGACACACTCCCCTGCCGGCAAAATCCTCTCTTAATGCACACTCCAGGGTTTCCACCAGAAATGTGAAGTGAGAAGTGTAACGGGGAGAGTGGACAGCCCCTTCTTGTACCCATTAACACTCCACAGTCTTACCTGTTTGAATTCTAGCCGAGAGATCGGAGTACATCCATACCCCACTTGCCTTACTGTGTTATTATTATTTGATGGTCGTAGCTTACTCCCACAACTCACCTGAGTGTCCAAGACTGCACCAATAAATTGAAGGGACTGGGACAGCAAAACCTGAGACTTCTTGAAGTTCAGGGAGAAGCCCAAGCTATGCAACAACTGCATCCCCGGTACAGATGTGCCAATGCTAGATCCGGTCAGTGGGCCAGTCTTCTAGGTAGGGAAACAAATGTATGCCTTCCCGCCTGAGGCGAGCCACCACTACTGCTAGCAGCTTGGTGAAAACCCTGTGTGCAGACGAAAGGCGATAGGGAGGACTTTGAACTGGAAATGACAGTTCCCCACTTTGAATTATTATTATGTTATTTATTGAGCACTGACCTAGCTTCGAGAAGCAACGGAGCGCTTTACAGAGGTATACAACAGCAAAGATGCCTTACAGAGTGCTCTTCAAAGGTAACAACAGAACTGATATACAGCATGGGTAGGATACAGAGGATCACAATGGCGTCTAGCAAGTCAGGTCGCGCGGGGGCGCCTTTATGACCTAGGTGTTGAGGAGTAGAGACTCCTTCAAGAGGTGGGTCTTGAGTTCTTTTCTGAATTTTAGGAGCATGGGCCAAGTCTGATGCTGATGGGGAGGAGGATCTTGGGGCATGGGCAGAGAATGCTTGTTTTCTGGTCCTTTCATTTTTGCAGTGCCTGATTTCAAATCTGCACTTGTCCTGGCTTCTAGTGGTTGTAACGCTCACCTGATTCCCACGGAGGAGCAGGTCTGGCTTCGAGTGCTGATGCTTCTTCAATGGTGAAGCGCAGGACTCTGAAGATGGACAGGAAGGGCCCTCTACTCTGGCTTCTCCGGCTCGCAGGAATATTCCCCTGTGCGTGAAAAGGGAGTATTACCTACTGACTGAGTTATGCTCAAGCCTCCCACTCTCTTCCAACCCTCCACGATACCCTTCCACGATTCCCCGTGAAGTCTCACCTTAGGGTCAGGAAGGATGAGCTCTCCATCCTGCTTCCGATGCAGGGGCGCGTTGAAACCCAGTTACTTCACTGGATTGAGGATTGTTGGGAGTTCAGGTAAGCTTGACTATTCAGGTAAGGCTCTGTAAAAGTTCTGTTGCAAGTTCAAAAGTCCAAGCTTAATAATAATGTTCATTGTCTTTTTGCAGCAAGCGCTAATGCTTATGTCTTTTTTCCCCTTAGGGGCCGGGGTTCGGAATGCCGGAGATATGGCGCCGACCCGAAGTGAAACGTGCAGTTCCAGTTCCAGTAAATGGCAGGTTAGTTCTGGATGAGCGCTCGGGAACTGTCTTTGCATACGCTCATTCAATGTCCTTGTCTTTTTTCCCCATAGGGGCCGGGGTCCGGAAAATGCCTGGAAGCAGCAAGACCCGAAATGAAATGGGAATGACCCAACAGGTAAGTCTTATTCCCTTCCTTCTCTCACCTCTTATTCTTGTCTTTTTCTCTAGGCTCTGGGAAGTGGCTGTGTATCCAGATGATCGCTGCTGAAGATGGAGGAACCCAGGAAAGGTGAGTGAAATGCAGCGCTGCAGCGATCGTAACGAAATGCTTTTCAAAAATGATGTCTTCCCTTTCAGGATCGTCGGTGATGTCTCCGTGGTGCAGATTTAGCTGGTAGGTCTCTTGTCTCCCTTTGCAGGTGACCCAGGATGCTGACAGGCGTGGCTGAAGTCCAGATGCAGGAGCTGACACGGTGAGCGTCCAGCTGCGAGGAGCAGAACAACGCGAAGCGTGAGTTGCTGATCGGGTGTGGTTTAAATAGCTCTGGAAGAAGTTCCAAGTGTGTATCCTTCCTCCGATCAGGTATGTATCCTTCCCCGACCACACCCGGGTGGAAAGTAGTCCCATAGGTAAAGTAGTTCCATTCAGGCCTCAAGAGGGCCTGGATGTGGCAGCATGGTCTGCATCAGGTAAGTGCACATTAAAACACTTGAACACGTGTCTAGCTTAATGAGCCTGGCGCCTAAGGCGCCAGGACAGAGGTCCAACATGAGCCTGGCGCCTAAGGCGCCAGGACTGCGTCCAAAGGGCCCCAGCTTGGGCCCGCTGGCACTTCCCTGGGGGAAATGATGCCTGCCTCTGGGGTTGCTGGGTCGGACCTGGCTCCTTGGAGGTAGGCATCATGACAGTACCCCCCCTCAACGCCCCTCCCAAGGTTCTTCCCTCTGGGGGTTTGGGCTTGTTCGGAAATCTTCGGTGAAACCTTTGTACTAATCGAGGTGCGTGGACATGGTTACTAGGCTCCCACGATCCCTCCTGAGGTCCATATCCCTTCCAGTCGACAAGATAGAAGAGTTTTGACTTTACCACCTTGGAGTCTAAAATGTCTTTAACTTCGAATTCTAATTCCCCTTCAATTTGAACTGGATCTGGAGGCTTGGACAATCGGGTTCCTGGTTGTACTGGCTTCAAAAGTGATGCATGAAAAACTGGATGAATACGCATGTTGGACGGTAGATCCAGTTTAAAGGCCACTGGGTTGATTATAGCTTTGATGGGATAAGGTCCTATGAATCTGGGATTGAAGGTTCGCGGGCCCTTGAGGGGTAAATGTTTAGTTGCTAGCCATACCTGGTCTCCTACTTGGTAAGGAGGAGTTTTACTTCGGTGCAAATCAGCGTTTTCTTTATACTTTTTCTTGGCTTGCTGTAAATGAGTTGCAGCTTCTTTGAAGGCTCGGGTTATTGTGGAATGCAGATGATTTACTGCGGGCATTTCCAGGGTCAGAGGTGGATCTAGGTCAGAGGTCTGAGGATGGTGACCATACAAAGTATAAAAGGGGGTTTGTCCGGTTCCAGAATGCACTGAATTGTTGTATGCATATTCTGCGATCCAAAGGATGTCTTTCCAATTTAACTCAGATTGGTGTAACATGCACCGAAGATATTGCTCGAGAGTCTGATTGGTTCTCTCGGTTTGTCCGTCGGTCTGGGGGTGGTGGCTGGTGGATAACCGCACATCTATTTGTGCTAGTTGGCAACACTTCTTCCAAAAATGTGAGATAAATTGACTTCCACGATCCGAGACTAATATGGAAGGGAAACCATGTATGCAAACTATATTCTCCAGGAATTCCTTGGCCAAGGTGGAAGCTGAAGGCAAACCCTTTAAAGGGATAAAGTGGGCCATTTTGGAGAATAGGTCCACAATTACAAGGATTGTGTTGTAACCAGCACAAGGAGGCAGACCTGTTATAAAGTCCATTGACAGGGTGTGCCATGGTGCCGGTGGAATATCCAAGGGTTGAAGTAGGCCGGCTGGCCTTTTCTTTTTAGCCTTGTTTTGGGTGCAAATTCCACAAGACAGTACAAAAGACTTTATGTCTTTTCTCCAAGAAGGCCACCAGAAGTGGCGTTTGATTTTTTCCTCTGTTTTAGCGATACCAGGGTGTCCTTCCATTAAAGATTCATGGTGATGGGCAATAACAAGTTCTTGTAATTCTTTACTTGGCAGAAACAACCGCTCCTGGAAGTAGGGTAAGTCATCCTTAACGGTGTAATGAGGACCCTTTTGACTCCATTCCAGTAAGGTTGAAGAGTCTAGAAGTTGTTTTACTTGCGTTTGGATATCCTCAATAGTTTGCAATGAAATTAAGCCTAAGATTCTTTGCTCAGGTATGATGGGCACGGGTTCTAAGCTCGAATTAGGTTCTTCCATGCCAATCCGGGATAAGGTGTCCGCTTTTCCATTCTTGCAGCCAGGGCGATAGGTAATTACAAAATCAAATTCCGCAAAGAATAGAGCCCATCAGAGTTGTCATGAAGATTGAGCTTTGGCCGTCTTTAAATACTGTAAGTTTCTGTGGTCCGTAATTATGGTGATGGTGTGTCTTGCCCCGAGAAGGTAGTGACGCCAAGCCTTGAAAGCAGATTTGATGGCCAGTAACTCTTTATCGGTAATTGCGTAGTTGATTTCAGGAGGAGAACATTTTCTGGACCAAAAGGCCACTGGGTGTAGTTGGTTAGTTTTTGGGTCTCTTTGCGACAGGACAGCTCCCATGGCCGAACTGGATGCATCGGTTTCCACTATGTACGGGAGATCTGGGTGCGGGTGCTTCAAAACAGGTGCAGAGGTGAATTTGGTTTTCAGGTCCTGGAAGGCTTGTTCGGCCTCAAGAGTCCATTCGAAGCGTTTGTTTTTCTTTAGGAGAGCGTTGATGGGTTGGACTGTTCGGGAAAATTTTGGGATGAATCTTCGATAGAAATTGGCAAAGCCGAGCATGCTCTGAACTCCCTTCACCGAGCTTGGAGATGGCCATTTGAGGATGGCGTCCACCTTTCGCGAGTCCATTCGGACTCCTTGAGGTGTCAGGATGAATCCGAGAAACTCAACTTCTGTGGTATGAAAAACGCATTTTTCGAGTTTTGCAAATAGTCTGTGCTGGCGCAGTTTCTCAAGAACTGCCCTAACATGTTTTCTGTGATCAGATTCTAAAGAAGAGTACACCAGGATGTCGTCAATGTAAACAATGACACAGACATCGATAAGTTCCCGAAGAACATCATTCATAAAGTACTGAAAGGTGGCAGGTGCATTGCACAAACCGAAGGGCATCACCTGATATTCGAAGAGCCCAAATTTGGTGCGGAATGCAGTCTTCCATTCCTCGCCTTCTTTTATGCGCACCAGGTGATAAGCTCCTCGGAGATCTAACTTGGTGTACACACAAGCGTCTTTCACCTGGTCGATAAGCTCAGGGATCAAGGGCAGAGGATAACGATTCTTAATCGTTATTTGATTTAGGGCGCGATAGTCTATACACGTTCTAAGGTCGCCTTCTTTTTTCGGCACGAAGAACAGAGCTGAAGAGACAGGAGGCTTGGATGGGCGAATAAAACCATTGGCTAGGTACTGATCTAAATACTGACGCAAATGCAGGTTCTCAGGTTCCGTAAGAGCATAAATCCTACTACAAGGTAGTTGAGCATTGGGTACCAGATCGATTTGGCAATCATAAGACCGATGGGGAGGTAACGTGTTAGCCTGTTCTTTCTGAAAAACGTCTTGGAATTCTTGGTATTCTGACGGTAGCTGTACAGGGGTGGAAGTTGCTGAGGGTAGACCCATAGCTGGATTTCTTGGATAACAAGTTGGTTCACAATCAGGAAAACTTATCTTCTTTGCTCGCCAGTCAATTCTGGGATTATGTGTTTCTAACCAAGGAATTCCAAGAATTACTTGAAATTGTGGGGCCTTGATCACATCAAACACGATTGCTTCCCGATTTCCATCCTGACCCACCAGTGTCACTTCAACAGTGGAATGCGTTACAGGCCCTGAGGCTATTTCGGTTCCATCTACTGTAGTAATGACATCTTGGGTTACTTTCGGGCGGAGAGGAAGCTTAATCCTGGAAGCCAATTCACGGTCTATGTAATTTCCAATAGCTCCACTGTCGATGTATGCTTTTATAGCATGCAACTGCTGAGGCTGTTTTGGGTCCACGAGTACCATTGGCATGACAAAATGCGAGGTCAAAGAGTTAGTTTTCAAGCTCGGCAAGCGGACCCCTACGCTTGCCGGGCTAGGTCGTTTCCCGAATCAGGTGTCACTAATTCGTTATCAGTAGCTCCAACCACCTTCTTAAGTGGTTTAACTGGACAATTTCGAAGAAAGTGACCGGAAGTCCCGCAATACAGACAAAGTTGCATTTGCCGCCTTCTCTCTCGTTCTTTCTGCGTTAATGGTCCTTTAACACCACCGATTTGCATAGGTTCAGATACGTCGGTACTCTTGGAGTTAGCGTGGGTTTTGATCGGTGCTCGGTTTTCATACTTGAACCGATCTGCTTTTATATTTTGAAGTCTGTGATCAAGTTGAACCACCAAGTCAATGTAGTCTGCGCAGACCTGGGGTGGGTTTACTATCTGAGCTAGGACATCCTTAAGCTCTCCGCGCAGGCCTCGATTAAACAATGTGATCCTTTTGCTTTCTGGCCATCCAGTTTCCACAACCAGTCTGTTAAAGGTGGCTATGTAGGACAGAAGATCCTGATTACCTTGTCGTAAGGATAGCAGTTCGTTATCAAGGGCCTGTCCTTGAGAGTGTCGAGCAAACAATCTTTCCATGCTGGCCTGGAAGCCCTGAAAATTCTGGAGAATGGGATCATCCTGATTTACCAATGGAATAGACCAATCGGCAGCACTGCCACTGAGGTAAGATAGTATAAAGGCTACCTTGGTCTGGTCGTTAGGGAAGGCTCCGGGTCTGCATAGAAAGTGTAAACGACATTGGTTCATAAAGACGGCATATTTCTTGGGATCCCCCGCAAAACGTTCAGGCGGGGCCAAAGGCATGTGTCCAGGTAGATTAATTTGTACCGGGTTACTCAAACCCATTCATGTGGAAATGTCTCCGGAATTAGGTAAAGGAGTGTGCCCTGCCTGGGCCTGTAATAACCTTTTGGCTAGGTCATCTGTTCTTTCCTTGGATAAGATCAGTTCTCTTTTGAGAGCGTTAGTCTCCTGGCGGGCTGAGTGCACCTCTGCCCGTTATTTCCCCAAAAGCTGGGCCAGCTGATCAGTCTCGGAAGTCTCCATAGCGCCCGGGTGGGAAATTGTGGGTCGCTTCGCGTTCTGTAACGCTCACCTGATTCCCACGGAGGCGCAGGTCTGGCTTCGAGTGCTGATGCTTCTTCAATGGTGAAGCGCAGGACTCTGAAGATGGACAGGAAGGGCCCTCTACTCTGGCTTTTCCGGCTCGCAGGAATATTCCCCTGTGCGTGAAAAGGGAGTATTACCTACTGACTGAGTTATGCTCAAGCCTCCCACTCTCTTCCAACCCTCCACGATACCCTTCCACGATTCCCCGTGAAGTCTCACCTTAGGGTCAGGAAGGATGAGCTCTCCATCCTGCTTCTGATGCAGGGGCACGTTGAAACCCAGTTACTTCACTGGATTGAGGATTGTTGGGAGTTCAGGTAAGCTTGACTATTCAGGTAAGGCTATGTAAAAGTTCTGTTGCAAGTTCAAAAGTCCAAGCTTAATAATAATGTTCATTGTCTTTTTGCAGCAAGCGCTAATGCTTATGTCTTTTTTCCCCTTAGGGGCCGGGGTTCGGAATGCCGGAGATATGGCGCCGACCCGAAGTGAAACGTGCAGTTCCAGTTCCAGTAAATGGCAGGTTAGTTCTGGATGAGCGCTCGGGAACTGTCTTTGCATACGCTCATTCAATGTCCTTGTCTTTTTTCCCCATAGGGGCCGGGATCCGGAAAATGCCTGGAAGCGGCAAGACCCGAAATGAAATGGGAATGACCCAACAGGTAAGTCTTATTCCCTTCCTTCTCTCACCTCTTATTCTTGTTTTTTTCTCTAGGCTCTGGGAAGTGGCTGTGTATCCGGATGATCGCTGCTGAAGATGGAGGAACCCAGGAAAGGTGAGTGAAATGCAGCGCTGCAGCGATCGTAACGAAATGCTTTTCAAAAATGATGTTTTCCCTTTCAGGATCGTCGGTGATGTCTCCGTGGTGCAGATTTAGCTGGTAGGTCTCTTGTCTCCCTTTGCAGGTGACCCAGGATGCTGACAGGCGTAGCTGAAGTCCAGATGCAGGAGCTGACACGGTGAGCGTCCAGCTGCGAGGAGCAGAACAACGCGAAGCGTGAGTTGCTGATCGGGTGTGGTTTAAATAGCTTTGGAAGAAGTTCCAAGTGTGTATCCTTCCTCCGATCAGGTATGTATCCTTCCCCGACCACACCCGGGTGGAAAGTAGTCCCATAGGTAAAGTAGTTCCATTCAGGCCTCAAGAGGGCCTGGATGTGGCAGCATGCTCTGCATCAGGTAAGTGCACATTAAAACACTTGAACACATGTCTAGCTTAATGAGCCTGGCGCCTAAGGCGCCAGGACAGAGGTCCAACATGAGCCTGGCGCCAGGACTGCGTCCAAAGGGCCCCAGCTTGGGCCTGCTGGCACTTCCCTGGGGGAAATGATGCCTGCCTCTGGGGTTGCTGGGTCGGACCTGGCTCCTTGGAGGTAGGCATCATGACAGTGGTGCGCTGTATGCCGAGAGATGCTGAGTTTCTCTGCGAGATAGCTGGGTGTCTTGAGGGCGACTGCCTTATAGATGATGCAGCAAGACTTGAAGGTGATTTGTGCGTGCAGTGGGAGCCAGTGAAGGTGAGAGCCGTGTGGTCATATCTGCATAGACCCTTGATAAGGCATGTGGCTGCGTGTAGGACACTTCTCAGGGTCACAAATCTGTCAGGAGGCTTCATTGCCATCGCTAATAAGGGCCTCAAAGTCTTCCTGCATCTCCCCTTCTGGGATGTGCTCAGCCAGGCCATTACTAACCAAGTGCAAGAGTCATTGACGGATAGGAGACCAAGGGTCAAAACGCTGAAATTCTTCCTACCCCATGCGTCCAATATCTTGCTCTCCATGTCTGGGGACAAAGATGGAAAATAGGTGAATTTGAGGTTTGTCGTAGTGGCCTGGACCACCAAAGTTGGCTACCATGCACACCAAGTCACTGTTCTCCCCATAAAACTCCTCTGGGAAGTCTCTTACTTCCTTGGGGCGAAGGGCTTCAGCCCAAACGGGACAGGATCCCCTTCCTCATTAGAAATATCCTCTAACTGGGAAATATTTTCCCTTCTGGGGAACGGGAGGAACTCTTCATTGACTCTGGTGTCATCGACACCGGACGGCACTGACGGCACTGCTGGACAGCGACCATACATCAGGGGGCTGACGTCCGGAGATGGAACGGTGTGCCCCTTTGCCACAATCTTGTTCTCATTGCAGACTCCCTGCCGGCTCTAACAAGAGTGGTGGAATCCTTCGGCTTGGCCAAAGCCATCAGCACTGATGCTGTGACCACTGGCGTTGGGGCTAAAGTGGCTGTCCCCAGGACCTTGGTGAATATTTCTAGCATCTTCATTCAGAATGCCTCCCATTCTTCTAGGGCAGAGGATTGGGTGGGAGAAGGTACTTGCAGGGCCTCTTGCTCATGGCTGTCCTTGGAGTGGTAGCTTCTCTTCTTCGAAGACGAAGAAGAGTGATGCCGCAAAGAACTGCCAGGTGATCTCAGCGTCTTGCGGTGCTTTTTCTTTTTCTCGTTTCGTCCAGGGCTCCATTTCTCAGTGTCTGGCAACCTCAAACAGGTCCGCTTATCATATTTTTCTTTGTGGAGGAGGGTAAAATGCTTTGCTTCACGCTCTTGAAGCGCCTTCGGGTGCATCGATTGGCACTATGCGCCGTCCTGCACATAGTGGCCCTCACTAAGACAGTAAAGGCATATGCAGTGTTGGTCCGGCACAGATAACAGTTGCCTGCTATCCACACAGGGTTTGAACCCTGAAGTCCTCGTCGAATTTGGCATCACGATAAATACAAGAGATGCTGCAATCAAATTCAGTACCGCTTAAGTAGTTAAGAACGGTGTCCCTGGAGCGAGCGTGCGGAAAAAAGGAACTCGGGTCACGGGGCACAGTACCTCTATATATACTGTTCCCGATGTCATGTTGTGACGGCAGAAAAGGTTTCCGACAAGGTGCTGGGAGATAGATATCATAGATGATGAATCAATGGGAGGAAGGAGTCCAATATAATCTGAACATTTCCAACTGTGACCAGGAGGTTTTGGAAACAGTGGAAATTAACTCCCCTCAAACTTGTTTTAATGGCTGTGCATTAGGTTCTGTCAACAATGGGACAGATCCCTGATCTATGGCTAAATTGAACCTCCCTTATCAATCTAAAAGTTCTACAGGGGATCTTCAGTTATGTCTGGGCTTGCAATATATTTTTGTTGCAGCCGTTAAACCATTTTTAAATTGTGAAAATCTGCTAGATTTATTGTATTCAATCCCAGGTCTTTGGGTCAATTATATCTGATGACATAGACTGGGTCCAGTTTATAGATGATACCCGCACAGATGTGGTCTTAATTCATTTAAAATCTAAAGTGGTGTATGATATGTTATGGGCAGAAGAGGATGTTTTTTAGTTTATGGATATGAACTGTTTGTGCCGTCTGATTAGCAATACAATTCAGTATAACTCTGTGGTGTGAGGTTTTCAGGTTGTTTTAAATATTAGCTGTGGTAAGGATTCTAATGGTTACAAATCTGTGAGTTTTGCTGGGGATAGAATGCAGTGTTATGCTAAGTCAGATTGGTCTTGGCTTCCTGCATCTTCACATGTAACGAGAAAAAGAGGGTTATTGCCTTGACAGAGCCTTTTCAGCTACCCAGGTATAGGTGCTATCTTGGAACAGCCAAGGTTTTTCTCATGGTTTGAAAAATAATCCTGATCATCTGGCATTTAATGAATTTCACATTATTACTACAGAAAGTGTTGGTAAGAGAGAATCTTTGCCTGCATGGCTGTGTGTCTTTTGTGCAACCAGAGCTAAGGGGTAAATTAGGTAGACCATATGGAGGTTTGCTGATTAAAATCAACAATGAAGGGGCTGAGGGCCCCTCTGATCTCCTAGTTATTAATATATACTGGAATCCAGGGGCAAAAGAAAGTGATAAGCTAATTGATAACTGAGCACAAATGTTATCCACCTCGGCTGTCCGATTCAATATTGATGCAGTTTTATCCGGGGGTGATTTGAACTTTAATTGTTTAGAGTACAGAGGTGCTTTTAAATCAGCTCTGAGTAGCAGGACAGGAAAGAAAACAATGTGAATGAGAGCAAAAGATTGGATGCATCTATCTTATGGATGTCTGCGTGTTGCAGAAATTATTTGGGAATACTTCAGGAGATACCTTGGTTGCCCCAACTTGGAATCATGGTAGTCAATCTTCTACCATCGATCATATTTTTGTCTCCCAGATTTTGCAAGATAAGTGTTGTGGGAGTGAGATACTAAACACTTCTGTAAGTGGTCATAAGCCATTGATCTGTGTATTCAATCTAAAAAGGGAGTGTAAAACATCCACTGTGGGCCCTTGTGAGTTGGTAATTAAGGCTGGAGGGAATAGATTTCCACAACCAAAACACTTTGTGGCTAATTTAAATGGTAAACTGGCCAGTTTTGTGTATATCATAAAACGGAGATAGAGGCATTTGAACTGAGCGAATTTGTCGGCACTCTACAGATGTTTCGCAAGCTAAACTCGAAGCAGGGCCTCGGTTTCAACGTAAGAAAGGAAAGGCATCTTCATATTTTTGATACAATTCTCCAGGCTCATAAAAGGGAGTATTATCTCAGTTAAGGCTTCTGAGAAAATAGTGTATGCTGAATAGGAAGGAGGAACTGAGATGTCTAAAATCTTCCTGTACAAAGTGTCTAATGCGTCATACACAATGTATGTACCAACAAGATAGTGGAACTGTTAGCCATAGTTTTTAGGGAAGCCTTTTGGAATATAGTAAATAACAAAAGGACATCTCAACCTTTCTTTCAAATAAATCCAATTCCAGAAAAAGAGTGTAGAGATTTCTATGCAATGGTGTGGGCAATGTGGCGTGTTGGAAGTAGGAGTCAGACACACTGAGGACCTGTTACCTCATCTGTCATCAGTAAGTCCAAAGTAATCGTCCTTAGTCCCAAACATAACTCTATCTGACCCTACCACTAATGTGAACAACTGAAAATAGGCCAAAAGAATGTTTCTCTTCTCCTGGACTTATTTCCCTTCTTGCCTGCTTGCCAGCAGATTTCTGTTCAGGTCTTGATTTTATCTCCTGTGGTAATTTGATGCATACATGTCTCTCTTTAGCATATATGTTTCTCAACGTTTGCTGCCCTGATAGTGTCAAGCTGATTGGCCCTAGAGGACCGCGTACCTGTAGTCTTGGTGGATGGTCTTGCAGAGGCCGCCAGTCTGGAGTCCGGAAACTGATGAAATGGCGGCACGAGGAATCAGCCTCTCCACCACCCAAAAGAGGAACTGGGTGAAGGATGGACCGACCCCCAATGTCACGTTAAATACTCTCCAGAAAAGCGTGACAAGAGGATTTGAAGGCTCAGTTGGGTGATACCACAGTCCAGGTAGAGTTGGTTGTCGAGACCATGAATCTTCCAGGTCCAGTGTAACAGCGAGGTATGGTGCAGATGGTTCCAAAGGTTTTGCAGGATAAAGTTCGGAGACAGGCAAGAAAGGAAGAGTGAGAAAAGCTGAAGGCTGGCTGACTCAGGGCAAGACCCAGGTAAGTACTGGAGGTTGGCAGACCCAGGACAGACCACAGGTAAGGGCTGGAGTCAGGCAGGCCCAAGGTCGGCCACAGATAAGGGCTGGAGGCAGGCAGACCCAGGACAAGCCACAGGTAAGGGCTGGAGGCAGGCTGACCCAGGACAGGCCACAGGTAAGGGTTGGAGGCAGGCTGACCCAGGACAGGCCACGGGTAAGGGCTGGAGGCAGGTTGGCCCAGGACAGGCCACAGGTAAGGGCTGGAGGCAGGCTGACCCAGGACAGGCCACAGGTAAGGGCTGGAGGCAGGCTGACCCAGGACAGGCCACAGGTAAGGGCTGGAGGCAGGCTGACCCAGGACAGGCCACAGGTAAGGGCTGGAGGCAGGCTGACCCAGGACAGGCCACAGGTAAGGGCTGGAGGCAGGCTGACCCAGGACAGGCCACAGGTAAGGGCTGGAGGCAGGCTGACCCAGGACAGGCCACAGGTAAGGGCTGGAGGCAGGCTGACCCAGGACAGGCCACAGGTAAGGGCTGGAAGCAGGCTGACCCAGGACAGGCCACAGGTAAGGGCTGGAGGCAGGCTGGCCCAGGACAGGCCACAGGTAAGGGCTGGAGGCAGGCTGGCCCAGGACAGGCCACAGGTAAGTGTGGAAGCAGGAACAACGAGGCGAGCAAAGCGAACCGCGTTGAGACGCGACTCGCTGAAACTCGCGGCCTCTTTTATGGGCCGCCGGCGCCCGAGAGGCCTGGGACGCAGGCCGTTCCGTTTCCGGACGCCGGCGGACCCATAACGAGGCTTGGAAAGCAAGCCCCACCAAGGAGGTGAGCCCGATCCACGGCGCATGCGCGGAACCGAGAGAGAGGTCTTCCGCGCATGCGCCGAAGGCTGCCAGCCCCGTAGCCCGTCGCTCCCCTCCCGGCGAGTCCCCTCCCGGCGAGTCCCCGAAAGCAAACGCGCAGGTAGACTCGCCAGGAGGAAATGGGAGCGGCAGACCCCAGTCTCCCGCGTGACATGACAGATAGTCTCTTGATATCTCCTTCATGAGCTTTTGTCGCTCTTCCCAAAGACTTGTGGGTCTTGTACTCTTTTAAATACTGGGTTTACAACAGCTTTCCTTGGGATACTCTCTGACAATCTTGCCTTTCCTTGTATATCTCTTATTTTCTTGATGTCCAACCTTCCCTAGGCTTTGATGACGCTATCCAAATTATAACGCCCTATGAGACAGGCATGGTGACAAGAGAGACACAGACACAGAAAGTACGATTTTAAAACCTTCGTTTAAAGTTTCAGGGCTGGTGTAATAGGTAACTGGCCCTAAATCTAAAGGGATGTTTCCCTGCAATTATGTTTCTAGGGGGTTAAGCCACCATTGGGAGACTGAATTGGGAACAAATTGTTCAGGCTTTGGGCATCGTATATATGCAATTGAAGGTTAGTAACATTTTTCATAAATCTATTGCTTTTCTTGGAGATTATATAATCCAAATCTGACATTGTGAACAATTTCAATTTGAGTTAGAGGATAATCTGAGGTCATCAATAACTTTAGGTAACCTATGAACTTTAGGACTAGGTTTAACCCTTAATTTACTGAGTACTCTCCATGGGTGATCATGTTGGGAATTGCAACTACAGTTAATCCAACAAAACAGTTTGTTCATTAAATGGTGTTATACATGAAATATGGACAATGTATTGACATTAATATGAGACTCATTAAGTTTTGTTTTGACTTTTTTTATAGATTTTTAATGCATCTATCTGCCCCTGATGAAGAGTTGTACTCAAAATGCATTGGGCCAATTGTATAATACAAATTCTGTATTTTTTTGAATTCATGAATGGACATTTAAATCATTGGTTGGATTGTTTGAGCGATCTTCAACTAATTATCGATTATAACTGAAGAGTTATTATAACATGCGTATTACATATTTAAGTGGTGAAGTTGTTGAGTGGGCTACTTTTGGTACCTTACTTAACCACTCCAAAGAGTTTGGCCCATTCAGGCCTTAGACAGTGTGCAGGGGACGAGAGTTCCCTAAATAGGGAACTTTACAATTGTTCACCATGGTGCTTCTAAGGGCCATTGATGTCTGAAAGTCCAAATAAAAAGTCAGTCTGTATTTAAACCTATGCTTGCCCTCACTCTATGCAAACATTTGTATGGGTTTCTATGTTCAAAATCAAAAAGATATTGGTTCAACAGAAAAATAGGAAACCATGGTTGGTTTCCAGTGCCTTCTTGCCAGGCATGGTTTTAAGCTCACAAGAATAAGTTTCATCAAACAGGGTTGCTTGCAAGACCTTCTCCACAGAGTCCTTGCAGTGATTTCAAATACTTTCAGTGTCTTTGAGTTCCTTGGGGATCCCTGCCCCAAGCTTCGACTTATTCAAATTTCAAACACTACAAAAGAAATGTCACCCAGTTCCTTTTGAAGCTTCTCGGGGGTTCCCTTCCCCACGCTTCAGTCCTTTCAACACTATAAAGAAAATAAGTCTCCAACTTGGTTGGGCCTCTTAGGGTTCCCTTCCCCAAGCTCAGGCCCCTTCAAGCGTTCAAACACAAAGTCAGTTTCATCAGGATGTACTTTGATTTCTTACGTAGGCTTCTCAGGGTTCCCTTCCCCAAGCTCAGGCCTCCTTGTTTCCAAAATGAGGATTCAGCTTTTGGTAGGCCTCTCGGGGTTCCCTTCTTCAAGTTCAGGCCCGTATAGTTCCACACATAATTTCAGCTGGTCGGGGTATGCCTTTTCCTTATTTACAGCTTTTCTTACATACACTCCTTCTCATGGGGTAGAATCAGAGGCCTTCGAAAATGCCAGGCTCCTTTCTCTGATCCTTTGCCCCTCTCTTTGTTTCTTGCTTGTGCTTTCCTTTGTATCATTTATCTTCAGGTGCTGGTCGTGTACTTTTGCACTATCTTTCATTCCTTTCACTTTGTTGTGCACATTTGCGCTGTTCTTTTCCACTCCATACTTCTTCTGTTCCTCTTGCACCTTCCTGCTTTACTGTGCTTCTTGCAACCTTCTGTTTCACTCACTTCTGTCTGTGGCAATGCACACTTGCACTTTCTTTCCTTTGCTGTGCGTCCTTGCACCTTTAAACTGTCACTTTCCTTCTTCTTGCACCTTTTTCTTTCTTTACTTTCTGGCTGCTTGTCCTACCACTTTCCACTTGCTTTGCTTCTGTCCGCTTTAACTTTACATTCGGGCCACTTGCCCTTTCTTTCATATCTAACTCCTTTGCTTTCTGTGTTTTATTTCTGTGCCGCTCGTGCGCACTGTTACTTTCTTTCAAGCACTTTTTCTCTTTCTACTCTGTTTCTTAAACTGTCCTTCTTGCTTTCCGCTTTGTGCCATTTCCCAAATCTTGCTTTTTCCTCTTTTTTCCACTCCAGCCACCTGCACGCTTGCGAGTTCCTCTCATGCAAAACTCACTGGAAAGCGTATGCTGGCGAGCGGTCTCTCCGGGATGCTTTTGGGACGACGCCAGAGTCTCACCAGCTGCCCCTGAGACACCTTTGGACCCTGCACACTGCCCAAGGCAATGAGCAATTGCACAGACTCTGCCAGCAGGGTCCTAGCTGCCTTGCTCTCGCTTTCAGGAGACACAGCTCCCCAGACACGATGCAGCCCTCCTCACACACCGGGCCAGCAAGGCAGCACGCCGCTCTCCTCCACATCCTCCTTCCTGCAGTTCCCAGCTGCGTGGCTTCTCTGGTCCAAAATGCCTCTCCAGCTCGCTCATTCACATGTGAGAAGTCACGCCTTTTATAGCTGAACACACAGTCAAGTGGAGTCAGGTGTGAATGGTTATGGGGACAGTGGTTTTCTCTAAAATAGGTGTCCCTTACTTTACCCATGTTATTCCTATGGGTAATTATTATTGCTCCTAGCCGCCTCTCCTTCGTCCCAGTGTTATGTGGAAATGGGAAGGGGGAGATGGAAGGGGTGTTGAGATACCCAATATAAACTGAGGGAAGGAGGCTTGAGGTGTGATGGGAAAAGGGGGGTACCATGTCTTTCCCTTGGGTGTTCTCCGCCCAATCTCTCGTGACCCTCCACTAAGGTGATCCTACCTCGCTTGCCCACCCCCAGGGTCGGGATCCAAAAGCGATGGCCCTTCCCAGGCCGTCTGAATAGAGGATTATCTCTTCCTATATTTTGTTAACTTGCAGGTCTTATCTCACATCTTTCATTACACGATTTTGTGTTGTGCTTTCTCCAATTTTCACATCTTAAGTTATAGGGAAATTTCCCTTCCTCCCATGGCATTCGTTTCCAGTCTCTTTCTGTTTGCTGCACAGGATTATTAGATCCCTGTTTTATGGGTTTTTCACATCTCCAATTAGCTGGTCCTATTGGTAATATCCTGTCCTTAGGACTGGGACGAGTCTCTCTCTTTATATAATACCAGTCTTCCTCTATTTCCCAAACCAAGTTATTCGTTACTTGCTTTGTTTTTATTTTTAATTCTCATTTGACAGTCTTATATTTATCATCTCATCCTTATGACTGCGACCAATTTCTCCATGTATATAATAGTGTCCCGGAGGCCTCTGCCTTCCTGTTCTCCCCAGTACCTCAGTGTATGCAGGGGAACCTTGCCGGGCTCAGCAAGCACACGCGTAATCCTCTTCGTTATCTAGCTTCTCATTCCTCAATTTGTCGATCCTCACATATGCCGGTGTCTCATTCCCGGCTTCCCCTCTGGCTTCTGCCGTACACGGGCACTGGCCATAGGGAGCTGCTCGCTCTCCCTGCAGTGATGGTCTCAGTACCATTGCACGGCCGTCCTGCCCACCATGATGCAGTCGTGGCCACGCCACCACCTGGTACAGAGTTCCTCTCTCCCACTTCACAATGGTTTCTCCGTTGTTATATGTGCCAGGCCTCCAGCATCCCACACTGGCATTATTCGCTTTCTCAAAAGTCACAGGCTCCGTGGCTTGTCTGCTCTGCCTCTCCAAGGAGTGATGATGTCAGGAGGTTCCTTCATATGATACTCTCTCTCTCCTTGTTCTACTCATCCCAGTTAAATATAGGTCTCTCCTTAAAGAGACATCTTCTTTTCCTTTTTCGTATTGCTTTGATCCAGCATTGCCTTCAGCCAAATATAAAGATGTCACATTATTCTTCATAGCAGGCAGTCCCATGTATGCAGCTATGGTATGTGGTCAAGGGTGTTCCTCACAGGAACGGGAGTCCTTGTCCCCTAAGGTGGAGGCTCTCCCAGTGAGGCCCCACTGGCCTTGGCCCCTAGGGAGGGTCCTGTGAAGTGGCTCACCTGCCTAGCCTCAAAAGGGGAGGCTCCCCCTTGGGGAGAAGGGACGACTACCCAGGAAAGAATGTTCTCTTCCATGTGCCATGTATTGGGAAAATCCTCCTTGGGATTTGTAGTTTTTTGGAAGAGTTGATTTTTGATTTAATATTGAAGTCCATAAATTCGGGGGCCAATGCACTCAATGGTCTTTCAAATGCCCATTAAAAAGGGGATCCGCATTTATGGTAAAGAAATCTTTATATTGTATTTTCTAAATTGTCCATAAAATAGAATTTCCTGAAACCTTGGAATCCTTGGTATTTGACGTAAGCAGTAAAAAATGTTGTCTATTGTTTTAAAACATGTGGTGCAATGGTCAGTGTTACCTAATATGGCTAGTCAATTCGATGCTGGCTTTCGAAAGAGCATAGGCACTAATCAAAATGGGTTTTTGCTTCATTTGCTTTTTTCCCAGGTGCGGGTAAAAATGAAGCTGCCCTTTGTTGCTTTTGTCAATCTATCATCGGCTTTTGATTCAGTAAATCGGAACAAACTTTGGGTCAAACTTCGCAAGTGGGGCTTTCCCAGCTCTTTGAAATATACTGAAGAGGCTGCGTACAAACACCTAATTCCAAATAAGATTAGAGGCAAAAGGTTGTCTTTCTGAAGAAATGCATACTTTGATGGTTGTCGCCAGGGTTGTATTTTGGCACCGGTTCTATTCAATTTTTACATTTCGGATTAAGATGAATGTTTTGTAAACATGCTCACTTTTCCTTCAAAATTGGGACCGGTGCCTATTCAATGCTTGGCATATGTGACGATTTGGTTATTATGGGCCGGACACTGCACCTAAGGCATTCAAAGGGCCAGCAGGTTTAAGGTGAATGGTCTGGGGTTATCTGATACACTGGAATTCATGGGTTCCAAATCCAGGGCATTTGGGTGCTATCATTTAGGATTGGGGCTGGTGGGGGTTGGAGGCCTGTGCCCTCCTTCTCATGGGATCACACTGTTCGCAGGCACTCAGTCCTCCTCCTGTAGCATTCAAAAGAGCTAAAGCTGGCGGCACCAGCTTTGAAGTACTAGCCCCTAAAGCTTGGAACCCGCTTCCGCTCAGTTTAAGAAATGAAGAATCCCTCACAAGGTTCAGAAAGGTACTAAAAACAAAGCTATTTAACTAAACCGCTACCATACTGCACTGTCTCCAACATTGTTCCTCTGTAACCTCGGAACACCCCTTCAACACTGTCATTGAATGCCTATAATTGCCTCTGTAACAACTGTCATAACATGCATTAAGTGAATATCCTGTAACAGCGCCACAATGCCTCCGGGCCGCTGGGCGCTTCATAAATCCAAATAACTAAATAAATAAATTGCAGGGCACATTCCTCCCAGGACTTGAAGGTTGGCAGCATTGTAGGACAATTAAGGGTTTTCTGGATCTGTGTAGCTCTGGGCTTTCTCCTTAGTGTTTGGGATACAACCTATTGGTTTGCTCATGTTCACAGCCTAGGCCTGGGGTGGCACAATATGGCTGCTAATATCTAAGATGGCTGCTATTCCCGCATGTGCACTACATGAACTACACTTACAAAATATGCAATAATATGATAATGTAGAAGCCTATAAGGGCACCCCCCTGGTCTCTTACATTACTGATGACAGCCTTTGCTTTATTCTAAAGCGCCTGGGGGTGCGGGAAGATCGTATCTCTTTCCGAACACTATCAATGGTCTTGCTCCTTAGTACCTCGCTGACTGTATGGCCTCTCAGCATCATGTTCCCTCCGCTACTCCACTGCACTCAATCTCATTGTCCCATGCCCCCTCTTGCTTCTGCTCTTTCTCTCTACTCATTCCTCTTCTTTGGAACCCTGTGCCCTTCACAATCAAAGCCAGCCTGACTGTGGTGCTCTTCAAAGCACGGGTTAAACCTCTTACTTGTTAAAGAGAGAGCAGCCTATGCCCTCTTCCCATCCTCCCTAACTGACGCCCCCACTCCCTTCAGTGCTGCATAATAATGTAATTTTGTATATTAGTACAGTACTCCTCCTTAGTTTTAAACGCTTGCTCCCCTTTGCCAATGTTATCTTTGGAAGTCACCTGCTTCATATATATATATACATTTTCTTTCATTTTTGTGTGCATACTCTATGTCCCACTTAATTCATACCCTCATTAACTGGCTCACCACATGTTTTCATCTACAGTGCATGCACTCTTCCGGGAAATGCCGCCATCATCTGTAAATGTGTGTTTTTAAGCCATTTCTTACCGAAATAGAAATCGATGTTCTCCAAATAAATACAAAATACATATACAAGTGGTGTACATAGTAATTCCATGAAAGCAGGATGCTTCTCTTCTGATACGGTCTCCTCCTACTGCTCAGTTCACCAACCCTGTCTCCTGTAGATCAACATTTCCTCTGTTATTGCCTTTGCTAAGCCGACCTACTTTCTGCTGGCAGCTCTCTATGAAGTACAAGTAGTTCAACCTTGTTCAAGAAATGAGTCCTTCTACACGGGGGTAAGGTTATACCATCTCACTGGGCAATACAAAAGATTTCCTGGGCGGGCCAGGACTATCTGCTTGCAGTTCCGACAAGACTGGAAAGGCATTCAGCAAATGCCAACAAGTGTAGGGTATACAAGTAACGCCACACATTATCCAGCACATTCTTTATACCACTAGAGCCATGCTTAGTTTGATTTAGCTTCAGCTATATTTATTGTATTTTTTATTTGTTGTGCAGTATAGTTTACTAAGAAACCTTTCATACAAAATGTCAAATAATCACAAACAAATCTTAGAAACAAATCATACAAAGGAAACATAGATCACAAAACTTTTATAATACAGTCAGTACACTCAGTCACTATTCACAATACATTCTTCTGAAGAGCTTATAAAGCTCCTATGAACCTTTCAATGAAACTCACAAAATGATAAGGGAAATCTGTCTACCACTTAATATTCTTTTCCAAGAGTCTTGCGAACCGAAGAGAAATTAATCATATAAAAAATTCAAAAAGTATGCTCCCCTTAAATCTTGCAACGCCAGACAAGATAAGAATACATGCTCTGAAGAGGGAAAAAACATCCCTGCAAAAACGACAGGTTGTAGCTGCACGTATTTTACCGCATCTGGCTTCTATTATTTCATGTATGAGATACAGGTTTCAGTGAAACTTCATAAACCTAAACCTTTGCCACCCACTAGCAGTTTTTATTAGGTATGAAAATAAAACCTGATATTGTTAATCCTTGCTAAATATTAAAACCTCACGTGATAGGGAAATTAAATAAAAAAAAACATCATCAAAGCATTTCACCCACTCATTGAGGACTTCCACATGTCCTTTTCGAAGAGCAATATTCAATGTAGAACAACCTGAATTAAGCAGGGGACCTAAGATGTTTCTGAAAGAGCTAGAGATCTCCACTTGGCCATTGCAGCCAAGGATAATAACCCAAGCTTGTACCTAGAAATGGCCATGTGGACACCCTTGGGCAGCCCAAAAGTCCTTCTACAAATCAAACCTTGAAGGCCGCCAATCTTTAGCTTTCATTATAGGTTTACTTCGACCCCGTACAGCAAACCATGCATAACCATGGCTTTATAAAAGTTTATGATCAGAAGATAAAAGAATGTTCCATATTTAGAATGTATTATTTTAATTTGCAACACAAAAACAGTGCTTTAATCTGAGGATTATTAAAAATCACGTTAGCACTTCTTGTATTTAAAATATTATAGCCAAGGTTCTTAAAATCATTGATAATATCAATCTTAGTATTCCTAATATGCTAAGAGAAGGTTACCTTTTTACGGGCAGCAGACACCACCATTATTTTGTTTTTTAAAATAGATAGATCAAAAGATCAGAAAGCAGGGCCTTCCTGTCTTCACTTCTAGGTCACGCGATTTGTGCTGTGAGCTGCAGGGAGGGATGAAGTTATAACCCAGAACGAGGGTGGGAGACCTTGGAGAAATGCCTGTCTGGGAGAGAGTGAAGTATGTGAGTGTATGACCTCGGCTTTGCCACCAGGCCCCTGTCTGTTCGTACTAGGTGCACTGTTACATAGAGATAGATGTGTTTTCTTTGTTAGTAATATAATTGTTACTTAACCGTCTGCTGACCAATGACGACCTCAACATCGCCCACATGGAGGAAGATTGACGGATGGGGCTAGGACCAATGGCTTGGCATCCCCTATGGAGTAGGTGACCTATGTGTAGGGGCTCCACCAACCAGCAGCGCCGGTTTCTACTGTATGTGATGATGTCACTGATGACGCTATGTACCTTCTTAATGTGCTGCTTATTCAGATTTTGGCAGAATGTTCCGTTCTTTGTTGGTGCTTTTTCCTTTTGTATGGAAAATAAAACTGGTTATCCTTGCATGAGGTGTATTGGGCCTTTTTCCCCAGTGGGTTGTATTTTCTCTGTTGTGAGAGTCTAGGGGGCTTTCCTAAAATAGCTTTCCATCTGTGTAGGTTGTAGAGCGTGCAGGTAGGGAGGTTGAGGACTTTCTCTAGAGGGAGGAAGGACTAGAGAGGGAATCCAAAGAGTAGGCATGAGAAGAAGTCAAGTTTGCTGAGCACGAAGGTGATTAGAATGTTCCTATAGTGGTGTGAACAGAATGGGTGCAAATGTTTAAATATTGATCAGGTTAATACGAGCAGCAAAGGCAGTTGTAGTGTTGAATTGCTGCAGTCATAGGTCGCATGCACTGAGTGAGGGAGAAAGAAGGTGAGACGGGAATAGGGGAGGGGAGGGATGGCGTTGGAAGCTGGGAGAAAGATAACTTTAACCTTTTAAGAGGTCAGCATGAGGCAGCGCAGGGCCATCGAATGACAGGTCGCAGTGAGACAGTTGATAATCCATTGCAAGATGGCTGAGAGGAAGGAGGGAAAGGAGGGAAAGGAGGGCATCGACTCAACGGAGTATCCTGCTGTTGTGCTGTGGCTGCATTTACGGTCCTGATCAGCTGTTGCTGTTGCTGCGAGGAGAGCGAGGAGAGCGAGGAGAGCGAGGAGCGGCGCACAGAAGGAGAGAGAAGGAGAGAGAAGTGCGAATCCAGCTCCGCCCCCTTTCCCGCCTTCGTGCACCGCCTCCAGGAAGTATATAAGGACTTCCCAAGCACCCTTGCGGCGCTAAGCCCGAGCGCGCAAAGGGCATCGACTCAACGGAGTATCCTGCTGTTGTGCTGTGGCTGCATTTACGGTCCTGATCTGCTGTTGCTGCGAGGAGAGCGAGGAGAGCGAGGAGAGCGAGGAGAGCGAGGAGCGGCGCACAGAAGGAGAGAGAAGGAGAGAGAAGTGCGAATCCAGCTCCGCCCCCTTTCCCGCCTTCGTGCACCGCCTCCAGGAAGTATATAAGGACTTCCCAAGCACCCTTGCGGCGCTAAGCCCGAGCGCGCAAAGGGCATCGACTCAACGGAGTATCCTGCTGTTGTGCTGTGGCTGCATTTACGGTCCTGATCAGCTGTTGCTGTTGCTGCGAGGAGAGCGAGGAGAGCGAGGAGAGCGAGGAGAGCGAGGAGCGGCGCACAGAAGGAGAGAGAAGGAGAGAGAAGTGCGAATCCAGCTCCGCCCCCTTTCCCGCCTTCGTGCACCGCCTCCAGGAAGTATATAAGGACTTCCCAAGCACCCTTGCGGCGCTAAGCCCGAGCGCGCAAAGGGCATCGACTCAACGGAGTATCCTGCTGTTGTGCTGTTTGGCTGCTGGGCTGCGTACGCAATAGCCTATTGTAACGACAAGCGGAGCTGAGGAAATAAAGCTCACACCGAGGAGCTGCAATACAGGATGAAAACTACGGCTGTACACATGGAGTCACAAGGAACAGCCGTGCGAACTCGCCTGCAGGTAAGGCAAAAATTTACATCACTTCCGGAAGCAAATGCAAGCCCAGAGTGTGTACAGAATATGTCAACGCTGAAACAATCTCGCCTACCTTTCTGCACCAAGAAGCGGAAAAGCTCATCTATGGGGGCCCCAACGATTGATACAGATAGTGAGAAAAGGCTGGGTATGGCAATAGAAGACCCTGTGCGGCTAACTCCAAAATCGCCTGTTCTACCTATGGCTTGTACAGCTCCTACTGTCAAAGAACTTATAAGTCATCTTTCTCCCCCCGTTGAAACATCGAACCCGCACGAGGATGCTGACCAGGCTAAGAAGTCTGATTCAATTTCTGATGAAAGATATCTGAGTAAAACGACCAACATCGAGTCCCCAAGAGACAAAGAAAAAAGCTTAGTAGAAGTAAACCAAATGGTAAGGGTATCATCCGAGAAAAGCCCAGTTCTCTCGGCTAATCTGAGCCCTGAAGAGACAATGGATATATCAGATCAGCCTAGCAACTTTGAAATATGGAGTGACTCACGCGATTCGATACCACCTGCAATCTCCCTAAGGAAGGGAATTGACACTATCCATATGCCGACTCATGGTGCAGCCAATCTTGGTACTGCACCTATACAAAATATGTGCGAAAGCATTTCGGATGAAAACTCTAGTCTGCCATTGACCTCCCCTACTTTGACCCTAAAGGAAACTACAAACAGACCTTTACTGTATGAGTCTGTCTGGGAAAAGGAGGTTCAATGGACCACAAAAGACTTAGAATTATGGGAGAAAGCTTCGCCAGACCCCAACAGGGAAACAGAGAAAAATAAACAACATCTGAGAGTCATGGAAGAACCCACAACAATAAGTGACATCTCCCAGCCATACAGGGAAGAGAACAGAGGTCTGTGGCTCAAGGAAAAGACCCCCCAAAATAACATCCACCAGGAGGCAACTGCCCTGATACCTAATGACCTAATGACCCATCAATTTCCTTCTTGGACCCTCCATAGAGATATGCCGGAGTCGCCCTATCCAAAGGGGATGCTCCCCCCAAAGGCCAGACTAGAAAAGGAAACCCTGTGGAATTTTGACAGCGAAATTCCGTCAAAAACTACAGGTGTTGAGGGAATGACAATGTTGCCACTAGCAAATCTGAGCAACTCAAATTTAGCTAGCAAAATTATGCAAGACCTTACCCTTTTGACGGGGAAAATAGAGAGAGAAAAAAGGAGGAGCTTCTCGATAATAAGCGAAAAAATGGCTGAACTCGAAAAGGATCAAATTAAAGGGAACTCTCTGGAGTCGGAGGGCGCGGAGGCTGAGCCCCTCGTTGCAAAACCCCAAAGAGACCCTAGGCCACTGACCCTATTACAAAGATCTTTAACGGAGAGGAGAAACCCATGCCTCGAAGAGAGACCGACAAGCTCAAAACCACAAGGCCATTCTGTGTTGGCCGGTCAAGAGCAGTGCTCTGAAATTTCTACGGAAGACCAAATTACACACCTAATTAAAGACGCTTACCAAATGACCAGAGAAAAGGATATGAAACACCTTCAGCAAGTGATTATGACCTCTTTGAACATCACACTGGCCCCATACCTAAAACTGTATGAGATGATAAATGACTCTGTGAAAGAGATGACCACTACTAACATACAAATCAAAGAAGCAAACATACAAACAGAATTGTCCTTGAGAAATTTAAATGTACGAATGGACAAAGAAGCCGAAAAATCGCTCACTTGGCAAAATCGCCTTACGGATCTAGCAAGGAGAGATGCTAATGATAAGTCCCTATTGATGGAGGCGGTCCTGGAAGACTGCAAGTGGATGCGAAATCTATGTAAACAGGAAAAAGATGAGATAAGCGTGGTTGAAAATCCGCGTCGAGGTAAAGGTCCCATGAAACTGAGCAAAATTAAACCATATCAACCTATGCAAAATGAGCAAATGACCAAAGAGGTAATATTGATCTCTCCTGGCTGTAAGGGGATGGGAACCTCTGATATTAAATTACAATCAGAAAAAACAAACTTCGCCATCTTTAGAGGTGGGACATCCAAAGACCTGCTCTTAGATAAGGAAAGTGAGCTGAAGAAGAAACCTAATGAAAATGGGAAAAAAACTAAAAATGAAGGATTAAAACGGAAGACAAATAGCTCGAGGGCTTTTTTAAGGAATCTAAGAACCCCACCAAGACGAGAAAATCCCCAACAGGCAAAGAAGCCGAGGAGAGAATTGGTAATGGGAGACACAACTATTTCGGCAGATACGAATGCTAAGGAAGTGGGAGGGGGGCATGACCCGACTCCGACCAAGAAGGTAAATGGAGATGAATCATGCCAACGAGAAGATCTAAGTGATTTGATTGACATTATGGAAGAATATAGAGAGGATGAAAAATGGCAATGCATCAGCCCATCAGAATGGGAAACTATGGACAACTGGGAGCTGGTGGAGAGAAGTTCTAACCCCCCCAATCGTAAGACACCTCAACGAGATATCCTGCCGATAATCTTAAAAGAGAAAAAAATCCGATCTGACTCGTGGGAAGTAGAGGAATTCAACGAGGCGGATGACAACTTTGCTAACTTCAAAACCTTAGAGCAAAAAAGACAAATGTTGGCTACCAAAGAAAAAAGGGTACAATTTCACCCTGAAAATTCTCATCTAAAACAAGATGGTAAAAATAGAATTAAAGAAACAAAGAAGAGCATTAAAGAAACAAAAGCGACCGCCCCCCCCTCGAGGACAGCCCCATCAAAAGAACGATGTCTGAAATTAGCGACGACATCAAATGGTCCAAGAAGGGCTTTACTCAACAGAAGCTACGTTGTCTCACTTTGCAACCAAACATCAGCTCTACGCACGATAACTACTAAAGATATCAAAATTGTGGAATTCCCAAAAGAACAGAGAATGGACCAAGTTATATTACATCTCAACTCAAATGACATCAAGCAGAAATTTCTGAAGGCTGCTGATATCCTTAAAAAAAAGGGGTTCCGCGTAACAGAATTGGAGGATGACTTTAAGCCTGATAGTACCGATATAACCACAAAGGATAGGAAAAAGGAAAATAATGAGTACTCACCCTACACCGAAAAAGAATCAACGGGGAAAAGGTGGGGAGAAAAAGGACAAGAAAAAGAGGAAAATAAGAGGAAGATTTCGAAAGAAAACGAAAAAGAAGGGAATAAAAACCCCGAAAGCCACTTACAAAGTGCTAAAGAAAACGTCGAAAACTTAAAAACCCTGAGGTTCACGGTTGATAATTCACAAAACCCAAGAAAGGACAAAATAAATGAAAACAAATTTGAGATTAAATCAAATGTTCGGTATCCCTTGTCAAAGGAACACAACTCAAAAAAGAAACAATAGAATGAGGAAGCTGGACAGGGATCCGTTCGTTGTGCCTCATGGAATACCAGAGGATTCCATCATCTGTTCTCGACGGAAAGCGCTTTCCTGACTAAATATGATCTCATCTGTATCCAAGAATCATGGCTGTGTGAACCCCCGATATGTGAAGGATATGAAGTCTTCTTCAATCCGGCAAAGAAGGGGCTAAAAGGTCGACCGTTTGCTGGCTTACTGGTGCTAAAAAAAATCGATAGCAACCTTCAAATACTGAAGTACGAAATGCCAAATCCTTATGTTCAAATATTGGAAATAGCCTCTACAACAGAAAATCAGGAAGAGACGACTAAATTGCTACTGATTAACACATACTGGAGGGAAAAAATGCCTAACCCAGGGGCATACCTAAAATCAATCACGAAAGCCATTGATAAGTCCATGACGGAGGAAGAAGATCAGCTTATATTACTGAATGGTGATTTAAACATCAAGCTCCTTGACACAAGGGGAAAAATCAAAGAGATAGAAAATCTTACAGGAAAAGAAAGCCGATGGATGACGGAAATGGGCACACGGGATATGATGATGCTAAATAGCCAAACAAAGGGTGATCTAATGGGGGCCGACACCTGGCATAGCGGAAAATTGAAAGCTTGCCTGGACTATTGCTTTGTGGGAAGAGAAACGCTGGCCCGGATAAATTCGTTCCGAGTGATCAAGCAAGCAAATAGTGATCACTCTCTTCTGGAAACTGAGCTTGCATGGAATTCAAGAACTCTCCCAAGGGGAGGAAAAGTGATGGAAACTGAGATATCCTGGGGAAGAAACAGACTGCGACTTAAAGACCAGACTATTCCAACACTGGTGAAAAACTTCCAGGAAGCGGTAGAAAAGGGCAAAGAGGTGGTCGATTATAAATGGCTGTTCAAAGCCTATGAGGTTCAGTACGATCCATCTAAGCTGAAGCAAATAAAGAAGAATCACGCCTTTAATGAATTTGTAGTCGCCAGACGAAAAAGATACAGAGCTGACCTTAGGCGTATTAAGAAATCTCATAGCCCAGACAAACGTGATCGGGAAAGAAAATGCCGTCAAATCTACAAGAACTGGCTAAAATCAACCAGATATCAAAGAACTCAAAGTGACGCAGAACACATGATGGCAGCCTTAGCAGCTAACAACACAAAAAGCACATGGGATCTTATTAATAACAGAGACTCAAACCAATCGGCCATAGGTATTAACCAAGTCTCCGAGAAAAACTGGTTCGACCACTATACTGCCCTGTTCAAAGGAAAAACTGAGGGAAAGGCTGCGGAAAAAACAACAGGAAACGCTACATGGTCATTGATCTTTGATAAAGAAGAAATCCAAATGCTGATCAAAAAATTAAGCTCTTCTAGGGCGGCTGGACCAGACGGCGTCTCCAACAAAATGTTAAAAGAAAGTATGGAAGGCTGGTCTGATTTAATTCACGCCCTCTTTAAACAAATAGCGAGAACTAAACAAATACCTAGTACGTGGACGGAGGCCTACATTGTGCCTATTTTTAAAAAAGGGGATCGTAGCAACCCTAGAAATTACAGGCCGATTGCGCTACTAGACTCCATTGGCAAGCTCTTTGCTTCCATCCTTCTACGTGATTTAAAGAACTGGGCAGCTCAAGCCGGAATTCTAGACGAGCGACAAACTGCCTTTGTGAGTGGAGTGGGCACCTGCCTTAACCTGTTCCTGATCAATATACTAAAAGCGAAGGCCTTAAAAAGAAAAACAACTATCTACCTGGCCTTTATTGATCTCGAGCAGGCGTTTGATGGAATAAACAGAGAACGGCTCTGGGCTAAACTGAACGCTTGGGGATGCCCTGTGGACCTACTGGAAGCAATCCAGGCATTGTATACGGACACCTCAATCCAAGTTCAGATTAATGCAGATGGTGGACTATCAAGGAAGATCAAGACAGCCCGAGGCATTAAGCAGGGATGTGCCCTCGCCCCCTTTCTCTTCATACTTTACATGGCTGATATGAAAGCCTCACAAGATCGGATCCGGGCCTTCCCACCGAAGATCAATGGCATAGATATACCCTGGATGCTCTATGCGGATGACGTAGTGTTCATGGATCAGACGCCGATAGGTCTTCAGCGCAGGATTGAGGCCTTTAATGAATATCTGAAAATGAATGATATGAAAGTAAACGCGAAAAAATCAATGATCCTGACCATGAAATCAAGTCACGGAAAGAAGTCGGCAGGGAAAATATACTCATGGTCGTTAAATAAAGAAAAACTGGCAGTGGTCGATACTACGATCTACCTTGGGATAAGAATTAACCGAAGCTATAATGAGCAGGCTCATTATACTCTGATCAGAGAAAAACTAAAAAGTCTGGCTAACCAAGGGCTACTTGTACATCGCAGATATGGGAAATTCTCTTTATTGCCGGTTATAACCTTTTACAAGCAAAAGGTAGTAGCCGTCATCACATATGGAGCCAAGGCTCTTCTAGCCCTACGTTGGGAGGTCTGGAACCAATGTGAAGCCTACTTCTGGCGAAAGATTTTGCGCCTTCCGAATTCATTACCCCTGGAACTTATAAGAATGGAATTAAGACTGCAATCCGTCATTTCAATCACGACGTGGAAATCATTATCCCTCTATAGAAAGTGCATCTTAGATAATCCACCTGCTCCATTCAGAATCCTAGCTAAGCTAGGCGATTCCAGTAGTGATTCAATTCTACAAGACTGGAAAAAGAGGTGTGAAGATACTTTGAAACATCTGTCGATTTCCGAAGATACTCTGAAAAACAATCCAGAAAAGGCAAAAAGAACAAATCGGGAAAAAGATTGGGAGGAAACACAGGAAAAGAAATCAGCACGAGACCTATGTCACAATGTCATCTGGGAACGCAAAGTCCTGAATTTACTACCTCCATATTTGATGAAATTCCCCTCACAGCACTATCGTGATCTGCTCATGCGCTGTAGGTTTAACATCTGGCACTCGAGAGAATTAAGGTGGCGTAGAAGGCAAATTGACAAATCACTAGCATATTGTAGATTTTGCAGAAAGAAGGCCCAATTGGAAACTATAAGGCATGTGATGTTGACTTGCCCGAGCCTTAAACTAATTCGGTTGATGTATATGGGAAATTATACGAGTCTGATCACGGAGGAAAACGAAGAAGAGTATTGGGAAAGGCTCATCACAGCTGAGAAAGTGGGCCGTACCTTGGATGCTCTGAAATTTGTTGAATCTTTGAACCTGGAGTGGGAGGAGGGGGAATCTGAGGTGGATGCCACCCAAATAACTAGTGCCTCCGGCCTAGGGACGAACATTTAGAGATTTTGGAACCCGACCCTAATTTTAGGGTGGCCTCCACCTCTTTGATGAGGGATTGCAAAGGGAATGTTAAAGGTTTAACTTTGTCAAACCAATAAAACAAAAAAAAAAAAAAAAAAAAAAAAGAAATACATTTGAGTGTCATCTGCAAAGAGGTGATAGTGAGGGCCAAAGAACAAGATCAGACTTCCTAGGGCAAAGGTGGAGAAGGTGAATAGAAGAGGTACAAGAACTGATCCTTGGAGGATGTTGACAGGGGGGAAAATGTCAGAGGTTTGCAAGTTCTAGGAGATTTAAAAGCAGCAACCCTCCTGGTAGGAGACAATCCAGATGAGAGCACATTTGCAAAACTCAAGGTCCTGGAGAACAAGGAGGAGAGACATGTGGTCAACAGTTTTGAAAGCATCAGAGAGGTCCAAAAGGATGTATTCAGAAGAGAGTTTGGAGTGGTGAGTATCAGGGAGAGAGTTGGAGGCATGCATGAGTGCATTCTCAAAGTGTTTACTACATACGCCAGATTGAAGTGGATCCCCAAAGCCATTAAACTCACGGTACTCAGTGATCCCATTAACTGGGCCATAGTTTGTGCTAGCAGAGCATTCCTTCAAAAGGGGTAGGACACTTGCAGATAGGAAGGAGGAAGGGAAGAGTTAATCTGAGAGAAGAGAGAGAGAGGTTAAAGAGCTCAGAGAGATAAGGGCAGGTGAATGGGGCTAAGTGTTTGACCATTGGGGGAGCAAACAGGTTAATACCCGTCAACTCCACTACAACCGACAATAGAGCGCTCAGCACAGCTACCACCCCCACCCCTGCCAAAGCCAAAACCCTACCTATAAAAGGTGCCCTCATCAACGCACGCTCCATGATTGCCCATGCCACGGACATCGCTGATCTCATTTTAGCTGAAGATCTAGACTTCCTAGCCATAACAGAGTCCTGGCTTCATGCAGCCGCAGGCCCAGCCCTTTCGCTAGCCATCCCCACTGACTACACCATCATCCGAGCGGACAGAACTGAAGCTAAAGGCGGTGGTTTGGCCATCATTGCCAAGACCCACCTTAACATCAGACTCAACTCCGCCACACACCTCCCATCATGTGAATCACTTACAGCCAAGCTACCCATCGCTAACTCCCAAACAATATCCATTCACTTACTATACAGACCGCCCGGACCCCCGGGATCTTTCGAGGAAGACCTCAATGCCATCCTTACCGACAACCTAAAACACTCCTCACAATGCCTTCTCTTAGGAGACTTCAATTTAGGCTACAAAGACCCCAAAGACAATCAAGCCACTCTCATCAGTAACACCCTGTCTGAACTAGGCTTCACACAAAAAGTAACCAACCCCACCCATAACAAAGGGAGAACCCTTGATTGGATAGCAGACTATAACTGTGCCGTATCGATCACTAACAACACTCCCCAATCCTGGACCGACCACCACCTCCTCTCCTTCTCACTTGAGGCCTCAAGCCCTACAACCAACATGGCACTAGCCCCAGCCATCCACACGAGAAGCAAAAAAAATATTACAGTAGAAAAACTGATCCCGCTCATTCTTCCTACACTAAGCCAACTCCAAGACTCTAATCCCTATGACCTCGTAGAAGGCTATAACAACACCATGCGCATAGCCTTAGACGCCATTGCACCATTGAAACTTAGAAAATCCAAACCAAAAAAGCACCTCAACCAATGGTTCTCCAGCCATCTTAAAACCCTTAGATTGGAAAAGAGTACACTGGAACAAGTCTGGAGACAATCTCCGACTGACCACAACAAACTATTGCTTAACAAAATAACGGCCAACTATAAAAAAGAAATCATAGCGGCCAAACAAGAATCCTATAACCAGAGAATCTCCCAATCCAACTCCAGCTCCAGAGAATTATTTACTATCCTGAAAGAATTGGAAACCCCGGTAACAATCCCAGATACTTGCGTTAAAAACAAACAATGGTGCACCAGTGTCCAAAATGCACTAAACAACAAAGTCACTGGCCTTCAAACAAAAATTAAAAATAAGAAAGACTCCCTCACCAATCTTACCAACCCCATCAACGCCCACTCGAGCCCTCCACCCTCACACCACACACCTAACACTGCTCGCTTCAGCTTTTCCAAAGTCTCTTCTCTCGAAGTAGAAAAAATAATTCTTGGCCTTAAACCCTCCAACTGCAAAGGTGACCTCTGCCCCCCACAAATCATTAAAGACGCGGCACAAGACCTCTCGCCATTCATCACCAGACTCATCAATGCCTCTTTTTCCTCAGGAACAGTCCCCAGTAACCTTAAAGAGTCCTGGGTCCTCCCTCTCCTCAAAAAACCCTCCCTTGACCCGTCCATCCCAACCAACTACAGACCGATTACCACCGTCCCATTCCTGCTCAAGATGCTAGACAAGACAGCATACCAACAAATCCAAAAGTATCTTGAAACAAACCACCTTCTAGGAATAAGACAATCCGGCTTCAGACCCCAACATGGAACTGAAACAGCCCTGATAGATCTGAAAGCCCAAATAGACGTCCTTAGAGATAACGGGAAAACTGCATTACTACTCCTGCTAGACCTCTCTGCGGCGTTTGACCTAGTTGACCATAAAATCCTATGTAATCATTTAGACTCAGCTGCCCACTTCTCACAAGAAGCCATCAGTTGGATTGAGTCATTTCTCAACAACAGATCCATGCGAGTCTTCTCCTCCTCTGCCGCCGCCGAACCCATCCCCATTACATGTGGAGTCCCACAGGGCTCGTGCGTCTCCCCCACTCTGTACAACGTGTTCACAAAGCCCCTGTTTGATGATCTAGATGGCCTGGGTATCACCTACACTAACTACGCCGATGATACACAAATCCTCATCCCGTTGACGGGAGATTACAACCAGGATTTGGCCTTGGTGAACAGGGTGTATCTCATCATCCAGGCATGGATGGCTTCGCACAGTCTATGCCTGAATGATGACAAAACTGAACTCATCATCCTTGGTTCCACGTCCAACCTAACCAAACTCGACCACAATTATGCCAACTTCATCATAGATGGGAACCTAATCAAGGTTTCGAAAGAAGTAAAAACCCTAGGAATATACCTTGACTCCTCCCTAACCTTCCACAAACAGGTTAGCTCGATGGCATCCTCTACGGCCTACACATGTAAGCTCATAAGAGCAGCCAAACCCTTCCTCTCCACTCACAGCTGCACTACACTAGCCAGAGCACTGGTATTATCCAAACTGGACTATTGTAACGCCCTCTACATAGGAGCCACCAAGCAAATCACCAACAAAATTCAGACACTTCAAAACAACGCCCTTAGGGCAGCACTCAATATTCCCAGGAGGGAACACATTTCCAATATCAGGAAATCCCATAACTGGCTCAGCACAACAGACAAAATCCTGCTTAAAGTAGCATCGCTCACCCACAAATGCCTGAATAATGCTGCCCCACGCTATCTGGCAGACAGAATATGCAAACACACCCCCATCAGACCCACCAGAACCTCCAATGCTAATCTGCTCACCGTCCCCAGGTTTAAACGCACCAAAATGGGTGGCAACAGCTTCCAGGTGAAAGCACCTCAACACTGGAACTCCCTACCACCATCGCTCAGAACTCCCCAACCTTACTCACTTTTTAGACGCAACTACATCCATTGGTTAAAGAACACGAACCACTAACACCTCTAACACCACACGGCTGCTCTCCGCGTTGCATGCTTTAAGTGAATCTGTAAATTTGTAATACTAAACTTGTATATATTTGTAATTCTTTAAATACATTTACTGCATTCTCTCCTGCCAAACTGTACACATGTTCCTTCATCGTCACACTGTAATTATGTAATGTAAAGTACAATTATGTAATGTAAAGTATAAGCAACCTGTAACCAAGCTTTGAATCACCTTGCTGCTCATGCGCCCTCATACCCTCGGGTCTGGTGCGCAATACAAATGAATAAACTAAACTAAACTAAACTAATAGGAGTGCAAGATGGGTTGGAGCTGCAAATGTTGGGAGTCAGTTCGGTAGAAGAGGAAGGGGAGAAGTAGTCAAGCGCTGATGGGGTAGGGGAAGAGGTGGTACAAGAAGGAGAGTGGGGGACGGAGAGAGAGGAGGGCTGAGAGAGTTTCACCAATTTTAGACACGTTATAGAAAAAGAAGTGAGCAAAGACAACAGAGAAGGCAATGGATATTCACTTGGGAGGTATGCGCAAAGCGTGGGTGACAGATGAAGGTTTTGGGGGGTGACTGCAAAGGGAGGAGATTAGGTTTGTAAAGTTGGAGGATTTGGCAGAGTCCAGTGCAGAGGTGAGGGTAGCAAGAGATATTTGAAGGCTAGTAATAGGGTGGGAGTCTGCTCTTCTTTATGCTCTGCATGCGCCCCGACAGGCATAGACCTTTCGGTACGAAGGCAAAGGAGAGGAAACAACTTGCTAAAGTAGTTATCATTAGCCCATAGCAATAGCCATCAGATTGTACAAATCTCCAGCTAGAATGTATCCCTGGTGAGTACTTTCTGACGGTGTTGATCCTGCTGAGAAACTGGTACCCAAGACTCACATCACAAGCAACTTTGGCAACCTTCCCTAGCTTGGGAAAAGCAGAAAAGGGCACCAATACTTCAAGGGCCTGTCGGAAACTATAGTGTTTCTGTCGAAATAGAAAGTATATTGTGCCCCTCATGTAATAAATATATTTAATATTGGCCTACGCCAAGCTGCTGGAAAGTCGCTTGCAAAAGAAATCTGTGTTGCAAGGTCCTGACCTTAAATCCATGTAGGCCGCCATTTTAGGTCAAACCGCCATTTTAGGATTTGTTGTGTAAAAGTCACCCTGTGAGCTAAAATGGTGGACGATGTCATTGCAAAATACAACATGGCCGTCTTGACCTTTGTACATAGCTAATGTGTAATCTGCCTGCAGGCCACTTGTTGAGGTCATGAACTGAGACCTTGTCCTTCACTGACCTATGTGTAGAAGGATTACTCGTGCAATGAAAACGAATCCACGAGCATATATTGAGACAATGGCCCTCATTACGACCCTGGCGGAGAGGGGTTTACGCCAGCGTAATGCATGGCGTACCTCTCCGCCAGATTACGACATTCCGTAGCGCCATGGTGATTTTTACGCCGGGATTTTCCGGGCGGAAAAATCCATGGCGCTACGGGACCTCTTGTTAATTACGCCACCGTAATCTACGGTGGCGTAATTAACGCCTTCCCCACTCCCATTATACCCTATGGGGCAAAAATGGGAATGGGGAAGGGTAAATGGGGATTGGGGACTTACCGCCCCGCCAAGGTCGGAATGGGGTGGTAAGTCCGCCAACCCCCATGGCGGAGTTGGCAGCTCTGCGCCATGGTCCATGGTGCAAATTGCACCATGGACCTCCGCCAGGGTCGTAATGAGGGCCAATGTATTCAAATACTGAACAAAGAACATCTGTTTTACTACATTGTATTAATGTTTAAGAAGGCCTTCATGGAAAACTTTAGAATACACAGTTATTGCATACGCTTGTTGATACATGTATTAAAGGCAAACCAGTTATATGCAGTTATTTGAGACTTGGCATGAACCCTAGATCAGTGATATATTAAAAGGAATATTAACCCGAAGTGGGGCTGGGCATCGCGCCCACAAAATGTATTAAAAGCGAATGCATTTTAATGTACAGCGTCTCTCACTGAACACACTGAACCACGCTGGAGTTCGTTGTGTTGTACTGAGGGCCGATAGCTATCTGACTTTGCACTGTTTTTGTAATTGGATTCAGTATAGAATAAAGTACTTTGTATGTTCCTTTGTAACCCGTGTTCGGTGTATTTCCTTTTGCGGTTCTCAGCCTCGATATTCTTTTTCTGTTTTCACAGTTGGCGCCCGAATAGGGACCCTCAAGACTGATGCCAGATTGTTGAAGGTTGACACACGCTGTCGGACCGGGATCGGACGGTGTGACAAAAAGGGGCCCCTGGATGAGACGTGACACCTCAGCAGCGCTGCACGACCTGATCCCTGGACGATTAGCTTGTGGTCTTAGACGGCATCTTGACGAGGGTCCACTTATCGAGGCAGGCAGATTTGCCGAAATCACCATACACGAGGTAAGATTAGTTAGGTAAGATTCTTAGAAGTACCGGTCGGTCCTCCTTAGGTTTGGTCAGGTGAGTCGTGACCCGATTCTTAATTTAACCCTGACAATTTGAATTTTGGTGCATTGTATCTGCAGACACAATTATTGACCAGGTAATACCAAGAATTTGAGATATGCCTGGGAAATTGTAGACAATCTTTGGAATTTAGCCTTCCCGCACCACCTGAGGGGTCGCCGGCATGTACTATGTACTGTAGGTACGGCATTGGAAGTATAGTATTTAATGATATTTGGCACAGACAAACCAGACATGCCTCTGAACTTCAGTGGCCAATCAATGGTAGTTTTGAGATCCCTCACATTGAATATTTGGAGTCAGTCTTGTTAAAGAAAAAGGCTAAACCTGCAGCATTTGATGTTTTGCAGAATTGGAAAAAAGAAGCGTTGCAACAACTTAAAGGTAAAGAGAAACATGCACGTCGTCATAAAACAAACGTTGAAAAAGCATTGTTATATGACCAAAACAAACAGTCTGAGGCGACTAAAAATATGGATAGGGCTTTCTCACTTGGAATTCAGAAAATCTATCCTTCTAAAGATCTTCATACTTCTGATCAGTTTATTAACAAAATATTAAATGAACGAAGGCCTGGTGCCTCTCCGCCACCTCCGTATGTTCCTCTTCCCACTGCTGTACCTCTTTCTGCTGTTATTCCTGCTCTTCCTACTCAACCTGTTGTTCCTACTCCTCCGGTTTTTGTCCCTCCACCTGCTCCTCTGCCTCTTTTATCGCACGAGTTATAGTACCTCCATCTAATTTGCCTGCTCCCTCTCTTCCAAGTGGTCCTGAGCCACTTGTAATCGATCGAGGTACGGGAACAAAAGTTGTCACTCGCAATACTTTACCGCCGGAGAAGAAACATGAGTTAATTGCATGGGCTAAGCATTATATGGAAAAGGATGATCAAGCTAGTGTTTTTGCCACACTTTATAATACGGCTAATTTTCCTGAGAAAAATGTTTTTATTGAAGGTTTAGGGATTCAGTTATGTATAATGTGGGGAAGATTAAATAATGGGGATGTTCCGCAAGGGTTAAGGGATCTAAATACTCTAGCACTTTCCAGAGACACTATGGAGAAGGTAAATGAGCATGTCGAGAGGTTATTTGGGTATAGAAAGGAGTTAGAAAAGATACTGAATGAGGATGATGAAGAGGAGAATATGCATGTACAGAAACGGTTCCTTCCGTGTCGTAGACCGATATCGGAGGAAATGCGAATTTGTAAGAAAGACGCGATTAGATGGATTTCTGACATATCGATAACTCCAGTTGAGGTATATGACACATATAGTCAATATACGTTGGAAATGCAGAGGACAGTTATACAGGTAATGGTAGCGTACCTGCAGGATGAATGTGTAAAGAGGAAGATTAGTTGTCCCACAGAGTTATTGAGCATTTATAAGAGAGCTTTTTCACTTGACACTTCTTCGACTGCTTTAGCGCTCGAGTTGGCTCTGTTGCTTAGTAAGCATTCGGAGTTGCCTACATCTCAGTTGCCTATGAGAGAGGTTCCTCCGACATTTGTCCCGAAGGTTGAGGTTGCGACCGATGCTGCACAGGGTATACTCGCTGTGAACATTCCTGCACATTATGTATCACAGTTTGTTCACGTCCCGTTTTCACGGCAGGAAGTGAACACCATTAGACAGTCTATTCCTGACATTAGGAAAAATCTGACAGGGTTCTATAAAGAGATGGAATCTGTTTTGCAATCCTCAGTGTTCACCTTAGGTGACATTGATTGGTTGTTTCCCGTACTCCTGCTCGTAGATTTATGGAAACAAGTTAGAATTATTGACGATGTACCCGGGTTGGGAGATACATGGGCGAATATAGCCAGACTTGATGGGGAAAGGCCAGCTGGTGAAAGACCACAACAGGTGATATTAACTCTGCCTGATAGAATCATTGCTAAATTAAAAACCATAATTCCTGAAAAGAGAATTATTTGGGACAAGCTTACGGCCTGTGTCCAAGGAAAGTCTGAAGGTGCTACCGAGTTCTTTAATCGGTTCAAACAGGTATTCTCGGATTTCAGTGGACAAGACGTAGGCACAGAGTCTGGGAAAAGATTATTTGTGGACAAATTTGTACGTGGATTACTGCCTGACATCCAGTCACAGATTATGTCTTCTGAGAGCGCTTGGCAGGCAAAATCACAATCAGAAATACTGCACATGGCTCAGTACTATGAGAATCGTGTCAATAATGAAAAAGATAGGATTGAACAACGGAAAGGCGATTTAAAAACTAAAGTGTTATTGCAGCAAATTGTTAGGGGCCCCAGAGGGGGTAATTCTCAAGTTAGAGGTCAGTATGTCCCGTGGGGGAATGTGCCCTTGGGTCCTGTGAATATTAATCAGTGTGCTTATTGTCGTCGAGAGGGTCATTGGCGAGCACAATGCCCCGTCCTTTAACAAAGGTCAAATAATACATTTGGTAATATGGGTAGGCGATCCAGAGGTCGTCCGGGCGTAGGAGGCCCTGGTAGAGGTCAGTTTACACAGGACCCTCAACAACCTTTTTCGCAGGACAATCAGACTCCGAGTGCGGACACTAGGAATATATATGATCATCCTTCCGCTGCATATTTATCTGAAGAGCTTCCTTTTGATAATATTCTGTTTTGTTAGGATTGCCCGAAGCAGGGTTTGGAACCTACACCTATTCCCGTCAATCAGAAAGGTCCCTATGTTGAAATGGTGGTGGGAAATAGGAAACATCAGTTTTTGATAGACACTGGAGCACAGAAGTGTTCCATTGATCATTCACGGGTTCCAAACATTCCACTGTCAGGGCAAACCAATGTTTCTGTAGGGTTTTCCGGTACGCCAGTTGTTTGTTCGGTTTCTATGCCGGTACCTATTTCTTTGGGTCCCTTTAGGGATCAGTGTCCTTTTCTGTTGACTTTGGATTGCGGAGAAAACTTGCTGGGATTGAATTTGTTAAAAGAATTAAATGCAGTGATTTATTGTTCTTCTGATGGAGTGCGCTTGACGATTTCACCACAGCAATTTTCTGCCTTGCAATTTTTGACTAGACCTTAGCCTCCAGAATTCATTGATGTACCAGAGAGCTTGTGGGCTGTCGACAACAATGATGTTGGTGTTTTACAGATCGAGCCGGTTAAGATAGTTTTGAAACATGGAATTGAGCTGCCACGCATTCCCCAATATAAGATTTCAGTTGAGGGCGAGCAAGCTTTGAAATGTAATGTTTCCGATTTTGTGCATCGCGGTGTGATTGAAGAAATTTCAGGAAGTTTGTGTAAAAGTCCGATTTTACCCGTGTACAAGAAAGGTGATAATGTAATTCCATTCCGTTTTATAATTGATTTACGTGCCATTAATAAAGTTGTGGCACCACAATTTCCAATTGTGCCTGATGTAACGACGATCCTAACCATGATTCCAGCTACAGCTACTTACTTTAGTGTTGTGGACTTAAAGAATGCGTTCTTTAGTATTCCTATACACAAAGATAGTAGATATTTGTTCGCGTTCACCTTAGGGGGACTCTCGTTTACATTTACTCGTGCACCTCAAGGGTACACAGAGAATCCTATTATTTATAGTAGGGCTTTGAAAGAACAACTTGATACCCTTGAATTGCCCTCTACCTGTACTTTGCTTCAGTACATTGACGATTTGCTTCTAGCTGCTGACTCTGAGAGTGCCTGTAAGGAGGGCACTGTGTTATTACTTATTCATCTAGCTAAGCATGGTCACAAAGCTTCGCTTAAAAAATGTCAATATTGTTGTCAGGAGGTTGCCTATTTAGGCTATCTCCTATCAAAGGAGGGAAGAAGATTGACACCTGAAAGAATAAAACACATTTCTGGCATGTCTGTCCCAAATACACAGAAGGAAGTTGGGGCCTTGATAGGTATGGCTTCTTACTGTAGGTTGTGGATCGCGAATTTCTCACTAGTGATCAAACCGATGGTGGTTTTGACAAAGAAGGGCATTTCTTCGCCATTGCCATGGAACGCGGTACACCAGCAGTCGTTTGACTTGCTTAAGACTGCATTATGCTCTGCACCAGTTTTGGGCACACCAAACTATGAAAAGGCCTTTGTATTGTCTGTGCATGAATGTGATGGATGTGCTTTGGCTGTATTAACGCAGGAACATGGAGGGAAGAATAGGCTGTGCGGTTACTATTCTTCCGCCCTTGATCCTGTAAGCATGCGCTTTGCCAAGATGTTTGCGTGCTGTCGCTGCTGCTGCTGCGTCTGTAAAACAGAGTGAGGGAATGGTCCTAGGCCATGATCTAACCCTGATGGTGCCTCACTCTCTAGATGTTCTATTGAACCGAACTCAAACGCAACACCTCACTTCTGCACGGTTGACAAGATATGAATTGATCTTGTTTTCTTCTCACATTCAAATTAAGAGGTGTTCTGTCCTTAATCCGGCTGAACTCCTACCTTTTCCGCAAGATACTACTTGCGGCGATGAAGAGTCACATGATTGTTTGTATACGACCGAACAAGAAACAAAGGGCAGAATTGATTTGAAAGATACTCCTTTGGATAATCCGCAAGGAGAGCTGTTTTGTAACGGCTCCTGCTTTAAACTTCCGGATGGTACATCCACAGCCGCTTATGCAATCACTACATTGAGCATGGTTGTGGAAACTAAGAGAATTACGCACAATTCTGCGCAGGCCACAGAGATTATAGCATTGACCCGAGCTTGTGAACTCTCCGAAGCGCACAGTAAATATATATACTGATAGTCAGTATGCCTTTTGGGGTTGTTCACAACTTTGGGAGACTTTGGTCAGAAAGAGGGTTCCTAACTTCTCATGGCACCAAGATTCAACATGGCTCCCTAATAGTGCAACTACTCTCAGCGCTTGCGCTCCCTACTCAGTTAGGAGTTATGAAATGTGCAGCACATCGAAAGATTGTGGATGATATTGGAAAAGGGAACGCTTTCGCTGATCCGATAGCTAGACAAACTGCCACAGATCTTTTCACGGAAATGTATGTTTCAAGGGAGACTGTAGATGCCTATGTAATGGATGAGGGTGTTGGGTCTGTACGGGATATCCAAGCTGATGCCACGATGGAAGAGTCTAAGAGGTGGGCTGAAGGCTTGGGAAAACTTGATGATGATGGGTGTTGGGTGGACATGGTCGAAGGAAAATGGCTGTTACCCGACGCCTATGTCATGATGATGGTTGTAATGGCACACGGCCCTACACATGTTTGTGCCCAGCAGGTTACGAAAATGTTAGAAAATGTTTGGGCAAATGACAAGATTTTGAAAATTGCCCAGCACTACGTCCAGAACTGCATGATTTGCCTACAACATAATGTGGGAAAGGGGATATCAACTCCAAGGGGAAGTTTTGGCCCACCTTCTGTCCCCTTCGAAGTTATTCACTTTGATTTCATTGAAATGGAACGATGCAACAATTTAAAGTATGTCCTTGTGGTCATTTGTGCCTTTAGTAAATGGGTTGAGGCTTTCCCTGTTAAAAATGCTACAGCCATGACCACTGCGAAAACCATGTTAAAGGAGTACTTCCCCCGGTTCGGTTTGCCGAGAGTTATCTGGTCGGGCAATGGTCCACATTTTGTCACCGCTGTAATCCTACAGATATGTACAGCGTTACGAATTGACAAACGGTTCCATTCGGCCAGACATCCTCATAGCGCCGGACTAGTAGAAAGACACAACGTTATCATCAAGAACAAGCTCGCTAAGACGTGTGCCGGCACCAAACTAAAATGGCCGGACGCCTTACCGATCATGTTACTAGCCATGCATACAACCCCCTCAAACTAAGACTGGGCTCTCTCCATTTGAGGTGGTAATGGGGAGACCTGCTAATACCTGGAATCTTCCGAAATGCAGAAATTTTAAGAATGTTGAAAATGTACTACTTTCAGATTATTGTAGCCAATTGACTAAAAACCTGTATTTGATTTACCACCAGGTACGAGAAGCCTTACCTGTATGATACGAGGGCCCCGGCCACGGCATACGACCTGGGAGTTGGGTGCTCGTCAAATCATTTGAGTGCACCTCCTGCCTCGCGCCTCGTTGGCGTGGGCCATTCCAGGTCCTGTTGGTCACACAGACAGCGGTGCGGGTAGCTGGACGAAAGAACTGGATCCACGTGTCACACATCAAGAAACTTCCTCGCCCTGTGCCACACGCTACAGAAGAAACAGAACCCCTCACTGATACTGCAACCAATGATCCCAAAGCAGTAAGCAGCACTGAGAGTGTGTCAGAGAATATCTCTGAGCCCAGGAGGCTTGGGGAAGCTGCCATTTTGTCTCCACACTCTCTGCAATTTTGCACCCGGAAACGGCTGTTTCTAATTCAGCCTCTTCACTTGCCTCTGACACGTTGCTTCCAGCAGGAAGTGGCGACATATTGTTTCCGGATCAATCAGTACCAGGAAAAGTACGATACAACTTGCGACCACGTAGATAGACTTACGGCACAGTTCGGCTGTGCATTCAGAGAAGGAAAAGAGTCATCGAGGGCTTGCTTTTGCCCAAATTTGAGAAAGGGGATTCTGTTGGCTAGGGTTGTGGAAGGACTAAGAAATCGCGCGACCGGGGGGTCGCCAGCAACGAACATTGGGGTTTCCATCCGAAGACTACAATGCCTACTACCGCCGCCGCTCGTATTGGACTTGTAAATAAGGGGGTGACCAACTGGGACAATGGACAAAATGCCTGGGCCCCGAAAACGTATTGCTGTATTCTTGTAAGGATATTTGGGTTTTTTATAATCGCTGCCCTAGGATTATGGTACCTACAGGAAATTCATTCTTTAGAACTTTTGTTGCCTACTGAAAGTGTACCCATTGTTCCTACTCCCTTTGTACATTTGCACACTTTATCCCCTCAGGATTCCCAGCACAGACAAAGGTACCATAATGACACTCTACTACTTATCATGAATGCTACACATGCCATTTTTAATAAATCCAATTGCTGGGTCTGCTCACATTTACCACAACACGGGGATAAGGGGCTAGTTTGGTATATACATCCCTTACCGTTGACAACTGCCTGCTATGCTTCTCTTAGAGCACTGTTCTTTGGCCGATGGAATGATAGCATCTCAGGGAACTTTGATGGCACCAATTTGAATAGTTTTGAGAAACGTGTTTTGACTCCCCTGGGATGCTCGCTTTTTGCAAATAGGAGTAAACCGAATGTTGCTTCTATTAGGCCTTCTGACAAACTGTCTCGTCCTTTTCAATCTTTGATTCCTTTTAAAATGACTCCCATAGGCAATAAGGATGCCATGCCCCCTTCTTACACTGTTAACCATAGCCCCGATTCAGTTTCTTTTTGCATACAGAGGAATGGAACTCAGTCAATGGGAACATTTTTAGGTTGTGCCAATGTTGTAAATTTGACTGGAGAGAACAGACCTTTGTATGTAGGCGAACCTATCTACTTTGTCTGTGGTAATGTAGCATTCCCATGGTTGCCCAGGGATTGGCAGGGAACCTGTTATTTAGGGATCCTGTTACCTGGGGTGTTTATAGCTAGTACAAAAGAAGTTTCGAAAGCTCGTCCACTGCGGGATGAGAATGGTGACACCCCGGCACAAGTATTGGGAGATATAGCAAAATCAGTTGTGCCATTTTGGGGGCAGATAGCGAATTCAGAAGATATCAGAAAACTAGTGAGAGTACTGGAGAGAACCATCAACCGGACCACGGACATACTCTACAATATGACGTTAGAACAAAAGGCGATAAGATTAGTAGCACTTCAAAATCGAATGGCATTAGATGTCATTCTAGCTGAGCGTGGTGGAGTATGCAAATTAGTGGGGTCCGCTTGCTGTGTTTTTGTACCAGATTCCTCCCGAACTATCTTCAAGGCAATACAACATCTGCACGTCCTTAGTTCCGAAGTGCATGTTCCCGAGGTAAACTGGGATTTAAGCGCTTGGTTCTGGGACTTCTTGCGTTCTTAGGGTTGGAAGGTGCTTTTGGTCTTATTGATTATTTTGGGAATACTGTTGTTTCTTTGTTGTTGTATTCAGTGTCTGCCTGGTATGTGTTCGATACTAGGGGGGTGTTGCGCACAAGCGATAGGTTCGATAGGACATAAAGTATATGCCCCAGATAAGACTTCCAAAGAATACGTATTGAAGGATATTTTAGCAAAAGACCTAATGGCAATAGATATTTCTGATAGTGATTCAGGGTGCATGGATAATGATGCATGGAGTTATTTGCAAGGAGATCCAAAGTAGTTTTTTAGCACTTGGCATAGGCCAAAAGGAGGGTTTGTCGAAATAGAAAGTATATTGTGTCTCCTATTGTAATAAATATATTTAATATTGGCCTACGCCAAGCTGCTCGAAAGTCGCTTGCGAAAGAAATCTGTGTTGCAAGGTCCTGACCTTAAATCCATGCAGGCCGCCATTTTAGGTCAAGCCGCCATTTTAGGATTCGTTGTGTAAAAGTCACCCTGTGAGCTAAAATGGTGGACAATGTAATTGCAAAATACAACATGGCCATCTTGACCTCTGTACATAGCTAATGTGTAATTTGCCTGCAGGCCACTTGTCGAGGTCATGAACTGAGACCTTGTCCTTCACTGACCTATGTGTAGAAGGATTACTTGTGTAATGAAAACTAATCCACGAGCATATATTGAGACAATGTATTCAAATACTGAACAAAGAGCATCTGTTTTACTACATTGTATTAATGTTTAAGAAGGCCTGCATGGAAAACTTTAGAATACACAGTTATTGCATACGCTTGTTGATACATGTATTAAAGGCAAACCAGTTATATGCAGTTATTTGAGACTTGGCACGAACCCTAGATCAGTGATATATTAAAAGGAATATTAACCCGAAGTGGGGCTGGGCATCGCGCCCACAAAATGTATGAAAAGCGAATGCATTCTAATGTACAGCGTCTCTCACTGAACACACTGAACCACGCTGGAGTTTGTTGTGTTGTTCTGAGGGCCGATAACTATCTGACTTTGCACTGTTTTTGTAATTGGATTCAGTATAGAATAAAGTACTTTGTATGTTCCTTTGTAACCCGTGTTCGGTGTATTTCCTTTTGGGGTACTCAGCCTCGATATTCTTTTTCTGTTTTCACATTTCAAGTGTAAAGGGATTACCTATGGTATTTTTCTGCAGCTAATTTTTTATCAAGTAGCATTTCATATATGCCATATACACATTTCATGTAGGTTATGTATGTTTGTTCACAAAGTTGAAGAACTTCTTTTAGTTGCACATTTTGTATTGTTCTGATAATGAATCAAGCAAAGTCTTATGGAAACAGATACAGGCCGATTCATGGAATTAATGTGCGCTGAAAATTTCGGCGAAAACGTGCGATTCGCAGTGAAAGAGCGAAAATCGCAGTGCAAGTGCGAATATCGCAGGGAAACCAGCGCACATCTATTCATGGAAGTCCGTGTGCGAATAAAATCAGGGATGTGCGCTGAAAAAGTGCGCGGCGCACGCCGGCGCACAGGTCATCTAACGGCCACAGCGAAAGCGCACATAGCACGGCGCACATAACAAAAGTAGGCGGAACACGGGGCGTAACACTCGGAATGGGGAACAACTTGTGAAAATGTGGGCGTCACAGGGGAAGTACAGGAGGCAAGTGCGCGGAACGCCCACACGCTCGCCTACAACACGTATTCATGGAATCGAATAGGGCAAACCAGCGCACGGACAAAGACGTGCACTGACCCAGACCTGTCTGCCACACGAAGGCAGGCGGTAGCGTCCCTGCGCTGGAAAAAAATGTGCACCAAAATGTGCGCTAACAAAAAGCATGAATATACAGCTCTGATGAATGTCCCATACTGTGGCCCACTAGAACAAATGACGTGGAAAGGGGTACGCGACAAACAGCGACACCCGCTGTGTGAAAAATTAGCTTGTGCGTGTATTTCGTGTGTGCGCGGGAAGTTTTACACGTGATCGGGCCTGGGGGAGAGGGATACGTGTATTCCAGGGGTTCGCGGGAAGTTTCAAACGCGATAGGCCCTGTGCGAGTGGGGTGCGTGTATTCCTGGGGTTCGCGTGAAGTTACACATGCAATTGGCCTGGGTACGTGTAAATCTGGGGTGCGCGGGAAGTTTCACACGCGATTGGCCTTGGTCGAGCGGGGTACGTGTATTTCGGGGGTGCGCGGGAAGTATCACACGCGACAGGCCCTGTGCAAGTGGGGTATGTGTATATCTGGGGTGCAGGGAAACCCTACACGTGAATTGGCAGTGTGGTGTAACGCTCACCTGATTCCCGTAGAGGCGCCGGTCTTGACTGGGTGTATACCGTATCTGCAAAGGTGATGTGTAACACACGGCTGGCTCTTTGGGCTGGACCTCTGTGCACTGTATGTCTGACTTGAAGGGTAAGATGTCTGCAGATAGAAAATATGGGATTAAGGAACTGGGTTATTGAATGTCTCTCTCTTCTTCCCTTTCTCTTCTCCTGTAGAACCCCAAAGGTTAACGCTCTCACCTTAGGTAAGTGAACGCCGTGCTCTCCATCTGCCTCGGGGCAGGGTGCTGTAACCAGTTTCTTCACTGGATAAGGGGAGCAGGCCTCTTGACTTTAGAGGACTGCTGTCCGTCGTTTACTGCACGAACGGTAAGTTTCGAGTAATTCTAATGTCTTTAAAGTCTTTAGTAATGATGTTTCTTGTTTTGCAGGGTTCCGGCGATGGCGGATGCCGGGCTGAAGTGAGTTGAAGATGGAGCCCGTGTGATGAATAGAAGCGCCTGGAAGCACGTAAGTAAGCGCTTGTTGCCTGCTTCACGATGCGCTCTAACTGTCTTTTTATTTTGCAGGTACAAGTTCGGAGCGGCTGCAGGGTGCCGGAATACCCACTGGGTTAGATGTGGAAAGGAGTAATGGCACGTGAGTATTAAAGTTCCCCAATGTCTTAAACGCACCTTGTTTTGTCTTTCAGATGCGGGATGCAGCGCCGAAGGCCTTCGGAGCGTGCAAAGAGTTGGTAAGCTTTTGTCTTTCAGATGCCGGAATGCAGTGTGAAGACCTCCGGAGCGCACGAAGAGTAGGTAAGCCTTTGTCTTTCAGATGCCGGAATGCAGCGCGAGGCGTTGGTGACAGCCAATGGACCAGGTAAGTGAAGAGCTGTCACTGAAGACCGTAATGCTAACCTGTTCTTTCTTGTCTTTATAGGTGTTGCTGAAGACTGGATTCAGGATGGTAAGCCTTTTTCCTTAGGCCCAGGATCAGATGCAGAAGACACGATGAGCGTTCTGCTGCAGAGGATGCAGAATAACGCAAAGCAAGATTCATCCATCGGGTGTGGTTTAAATAGCCTCCTGTAGTGCTTAGGTGTCTCCTTCCACAGCCACGCCTAGGTAAGAAAAGAGTTCCTGCTTTCCAGAAGAGTTCCAGTGTTCTGAATCTAGGGAGTGGCTCCTGCCCCACCCAACAGGAAAAGTAGTTCCAAACAGGAGAGGATCAGAGGCTCAACTGGCAGGCAAGTAAGCAGCATGGTCTGCTGCAGGTAAGTCCACCCAAGCATTATGAGCCCGGCGCTTCCAGCGCTGGGACTGGGCATATTTATGAGCCTGGTGCCACTGGCGCCAGGACTGGGTCCAAAAGGTCCCAACTGGGACTGGTTGGCACTCGGAACCTGGGTTATGGATCTGTTTCCAAGGGAGTTGGGAAAACCCTGACCTTTTGGAAGCAGAGATCATGACAGTACCCCCCCTCAAGGCCCCTCCCAAACCGGGCTTCTCATGGGGTTTTGGCTTGTCAGGAAATGTTCGGTGAAATCTTTTGATTAGGCGAGGAGCGTGGACATATTCAGCAGGTTCCCAGGATCTCTCTTGGGGGCCGTAGCCTTTCCAGTCAATTAGGTAAAATAGTTTAGATTTGGAGATCTTGGAGTCCAGAATGCTTTTGACTTCAAACTCGAGTTCTCCATCAACTAGGATAGGTCTTGGAGATTTAGTTAGTCGGGTTTGAGGTTGCACGGGTTTTAATAGAGAGACGTGGAAGACCGGATGTATCTTCATGTGCGGGGGCAAGTCCAACTTGACCGCTACTGGGTTTACTATGGTAGTGATGGAATAGGGACCAAGGTATCTTGGGTTGAATGTGCGTGGCCCTTTTAGAGGTAGATATTTGGTGGATAACCAGACTTGATCCCCTACTTGATATTGAGGGGCTTCCTTCCGATGTTGATCTGCTCCTTTCTTGTATTGTTCTTTAGCCCTTTGAAGGTGAGAAACAGCTTCCTTAAAGGCTTGGGTGATTGTAGAATGCAGGTAGTCTACTGCTGGTGTTTCAAGATCTTGGAGGGGATCCAACTCCGAGGTTCGAGGGTGACTGCCGTACAAAAGAAAAAACGGGGTTTTCCCGGTTCCCGAATGGACAGAGTTATTGTAGGCATATTCGGCTATCCAAAGGATGTCTTTCCAAGTTTTTTCAGTTTGTTGCAGCATGCAGCGTAAATACTGTTCCAGAGTTTGATTGGTCCTCTCGGTTTGTCCGTCGGTCTGAGGGTGGTGACTGGTCGATAGTCTCACATCAATTTGAGCCGACCGACAGCAACTTTGCCAAAAATGAGAAATAAATTGACTACCTCGATCCGAAATTAGAACCGAAGGAAAACCGTGCAGTCGGACGATGTTTTCGAGAAATTCTCGGGCCAGAGTTGCTGCTGTTGGCAAGCCTTTGAGCGGAATGAAATGCGCCATCTTGGAGAATAAGTCCACGATTACTAGAATCGTATTGTATCCGGAGCATGGAGGTAGATCGGTGATGAAGTCCATAGAAAGCGTATGCCAAGGGCGAGGTGGGATGTCAATAGGGCGTAAGAGGCCTGCTGGTCTTTCCTTTTGACTCTTGTTTTGGGCGCATACTCCACAGGACATTATAAAGTCTCTGATATCTTTTTTCCAAGACGGCCACCAGAAGTAGCGCTTGATCTTTTCTGAGGTCTTGGCCATACCGGGATGTCCTTCCATTAAAGAATCGTGATAACAAGAGATTACTTTTTTCTGTAAATCTGTGCTGGGTAGGTATAATCGTTCTTCGAAATACAATAAGTTGTCCTTTACTGCAAAGTCCTTTCCCTGCAGATGCCAATTCTGTATGTCTGCTGGAGTTACAAGTTGCCTGGCCTTATCCTTAACTTCCTCTATGGATTCTGTGGCGATTACACCCAGAATTCTTTGTTCGGGAATGATTGGTACAGGTTTAGGGTTGATCAAGTGTTCTTCCACTCCCATCCGAGAAAGGGCATCAGCTTTACCGTTCTTTGTACCAGGTCGATAGGTAATTATGAAGTCAAACTCGGCAAAGAATAATGCCCAACGGAGTTGTCTAGAGGATTGGGCTTTTGCAGTTTTCAAATATTGCAGGTTTCGGTGATCCGTAATCACAGTAACGGTGTGTCGGGCCCCCAGCAGATAATGCCGCCAAGCCTTAAAGGCAGACTTGATAGCCAGAAGTTCCTTGTCAGTAATCGTGTAATTGATTTCAGGAGGCGAGAATTTGCGGGACCAAAATGCCACGGGATGCAACTGATTGGTTACCGGGTCCTTTTGTGATAGAACTGCCCCCATGGCAAGGCTTGAAGCTTCAGTTTCCATGATGTAGGGGAGTTCGGGGCGAGGGTGTTTTAAGATTGGTGCAGAGATAAATTTAGTCTTCAAATCCTGGAAAGCTTGTTCCGCCTCGGTAGACCATTCAAAACGTTTGTTTTTCTTTAACAAGGCAGTGATGGGCTGGACTATTCGAGAGAATTCGGGGATAAACCTGCGGTAATAGTTAGCGAAGCCTAACATGCTTTGCACACCTTTTACGGAGGATGGTGATGGCCATTTGAGAACTGCATCGACCTTCTTTGAATCCATACGCACTCCGCCAGGTGATAATATGAATCCCAAGAATTCAACTTCAGTCACGTTGAAAACACATTTTTCCAACTTAGCGAAAAGTTTGTGTTGACGCAATCTTTCGAGGACCATTTTCACGTGTTTCCGATGTTCAGATTCCGATGAAGAATAAACGAGGATGTCGTCAATGTAAACAACAACACACACATCTATGAGCTCTCTGAGGACATCGTTCATAAAATATTGAAAGGCGGCCGGGGCATTGCAAAGTCCGAAGGGCATGACCTGATATTCAAATAGCCCATACTTGGTGCGGAAGGCCGTCTTCCATTCATCGCCCTCTTTTACTCGTACCAAGTGGTAAGCTCCTCTAAGATCCAGCTTTGTATATATGCATGTTTTTCTGACTTGGTCCAGGAGTTCAGGGATCAAAGGTAACGGATATCTATTCTTAACGGTGATCTGGTTCAGGGAGCGATAATCTATACAAGTTCTAAGGTCTCCTTCCTTTTTTGGAATGAAGAACAAAGCTGAAGAAGCAGGGGACTTGGAAGGACGAATAAACCCATTTGCCAGGTATTGATCCAGGTATTGTCGAAGGTGAAGGTTCTCAGGCTCGGTGAGGGCACAAATTCTACTACAAGGAGGAGTAGATCCAGGTATCAGGTCTATCTGGCAGTCATAAGACCTATGAGGAGGTAGAGAGTTAGCCTGATCCTTCCGGAAAACATCTTGGTATTCTAGGTATTCGGGAGGTAACTGGGGAGTCTCTGAAGAAATTGCTGCCAGTGCAACACCAGGTGGAGGGTGACAAGTAGAGACACATTCTGGAAACTGGACCGTTCTTGCTCGCCAATCGATCAGAGGATTGTGTTTCTCTAACCAAGGTATTCCTAGAATAATCTGAAACTGAGGGGCCTTGATCACATCGAACACGATCTTCTCATGGTGTCCATCTTGACTTACTAGCGTCACCTCTTGAGTGGTATGCGTTACTGGCCCGGAGGCTATCTCCGTACCATCCACCGTAGTAATGACGTCCTTTACAGCCTTGGGACAAAGAGTTAGATTCATCCTGAAAACCATTTCATGATCCACATAATTGCCGATGGCACCGCTGTCGACGTAAGCTTCAATTGCATGTAATCGATCTGGATTATCAGGGCTAATGAGGACCATAGGTATCACGAAATGCGAGGTCACGGAACTGGTTGTCACGCTCGGCAAGAGGACCTCTATTCTTGTCGGGCGAGGTCGTTTCCCTACTCAGAGTTTGTAACTTTGGTAACTGCAGCTCCTACTGCCTTCTTGGCAGGTTTCACCGGACAGTCTCGAAGAAAGTGCCCTGAGTTTCCGCAATTTAGGCATAATTGCAACTGTTTTCTCCTTTCCCGCTCCTTTTGTGTTAGAGGACCTTTCAGACCCCCTATTTGCATGGGTTCCCCGGAGTCTACTCCTTTGGAAGGAGTTGGCGGTTTGGAAAATACTCGAGCATCAAACTTGGAACGATCGGCCTTCCTGTTCTGCAGTCTGTGATCTATTTGAACGACTAAGTCTATATAGTCCGAACAATCTTGTGGGGGATTCACTACTTGGGCTAACAGATCTTTGAGCTCTCCACGTAGACCTCTATAAAACAGCGTAATCCTTTTGTCCTCAGGCCATTGAGTTTCCACTATCAGTCTGTTGAAAGACGCAATATAAGCCAAAAGGTCTTGATTACCTTGTCGCAACGAAAGAAGCTCATTGTCCAAGGCCTGCCCCTGTGAATGTCTTGCGAACAGTTTTTCCATACTGAGCTGAAAAGCTTGAAAATCATGGAGGACCGGATCATCTTGATTTACTAGAGGGATCGACCAGTCTGCCGCATTGCCACTAAGGTACGAAAGCACGAAAGCTACTTTAGCTTGATCAGTTGGAAAGGCTGCTGGCCGGCATAAGAAATGCAACCGGCACTGATTGATAAATACTGCAAACCTCTTTGGGTCACCAGAAAATCGTTCGGGCGGAGCCAGAGGTACATTCCCGGGTAGGTTGATCTGCACTGGATTCATAGAGGATGTAGAAGGAAGATTTCCCCCAGATGCGGGTAACGGGGTCTGTCCGGCTTGTGACTGTAGCAATTGTCTAGCGAGATCATCTGTTCGCTCCTTGGAAATAATCAGTTCCCTTCTTAGAGCATTCGTTTCCTGACGGGTTGCATGCACTTCTGCCCTTAGTTCCCCAAGTAACTGGGCTAGCTGGTCGGTATCCGAGGTTTCCATAGCGCCTGGACGGGAGTTTTGTGGTAGGCTTTGCGTTCTGTAACGCTCACCTGATTCCCGTAGAGGCGCCGGTCTTGACTGGGCGTATACCGTATCTGCAAAGGTGATGTGTAACACACGGCTGGCTCTTTGGGCTGGACCTCTGTGCACTGTATGTCTGACTTGAAGGGTAAGATGTCTGCAGATAGAAAATATGGGATTAAGGAACTGGGTTATTGAATGTCTCTCTCTCCTTCCCTTTCTCTTCTCCTGTAGAACCCCAAAGGTTAACGCTCTCACCTTAGGTAAGTGAACGCCGTGCTCTCCATCTGCCTCGGGGCAGGGTGCTGTAACCAGTTTCTTCACTGGATAAGGGGAGCAGGCCTCTTGACTTCAGAGGACTGCTGTCCGTCGTTTACTGCACGAACGGTAAGTTTCGAGTAATTCTAATGTCTTTTAAAGTCTTTAGTAATGATGTTTCTTGTTTTGCAGGGTTCCGGCGATGGCGGATGCCGGGCTGAAGTGAGTTGAAGATGGAGCCCGTGTGATGAATAGAAGCGCCTGGAAGCACGTAAGTAAGCGCTTGTTGCCTGCTTCACGATGCGCTCTAACTGTCTTTTTATTTTGCAGGTACAAGTTCGGAGCGGCTGCAGGGTGCCGGAATACCCACTGGGTTAGATGTGGAAAGGAGTAATGGCACGTGAGTATTAAAGTTCCCCAATGTCTTAAACGCACCTTGTTTTGTCTTTCAGATGCGGGATGCAGAGCCGAAGGCCTCCGGAGCGTGCGAAGAGTTGGTAAGCTTTTGTCTTTCAGATGCCGGAATGCAGCGCGAGGCGTTGGTGACAGCCGATGGACCAGGTAAGTGAAGAGCTGTCACTGAAGACCGTAATGCTAACCTGTTCTTTCTTGTCTTTATAGGTGTTGCTGAAGACTGGATTCAGGATGGTAAGCCTTTTTCCTTAGGCCCAGGATCAGATGCAGAAGACACGATGAGCGTTCTGCTGCAGAGGATGCAGAATAACGCAAAGCAAGATTCATCCATCGGGTGTGGTTTAAATACCCTCCTGTAGTGCTTAGGTGTCTCCTTCCACAGCCACGCCTAGGTAAGAAAAGAGTTCCTGCTTTCCAGAAAAGTTCCAGTGTTCTGAATCTAGGGAGTGGCTCCTGCCCCACCCAACAGGAAAAGTAGTTCCAAACAGAAGAGGATCAGAGGCTCAACTGGCAGGCAAGTAAGCAGCATGGTCTGCTGCAGGTAAGTCCACCCAAGCATTATGAGCCCGGCGCTTCCAGCGCTGGGACTGGGCATATTTATGAGCCTGGTGCCACTGGCGCCAGGACTGGGTCCAAAAGGTCCCAATTGGGACTGGTTGGCACTCGGAACCTGGGTTATGGATCTGCTTCCAAGGGAGTTGGGAAAACCCTGACCTTTTGGAAGCAGAGATCATGACATGTGGGTCCTCCCAGGTGTTCCCTCTACACCCTCCACGGCCCCTGCAGGCAGCCCACACCACAGGGGACTTCATGTCCCGCAGGCAGCCCATCCACCATGGGCATGCCCCCCAGGCAAGCCACATATCAGCTTGCACTACTGATCGCCAACGCATGACCCCCTCCACCCCCACCCCCCAGCAGTGCAGGGCACCTGCCAGCAGGCCCCCACTCATGTCCCCTTGCACCCCCACCCCCCAGCAGTATAGGGCACCTGCCAGCAGGCCCCCACTCATGTCCCCCAGCACCCCCACCCACCAGCAGTGCAGGGCACCTGCCAGCAGGCCCCCACTCATGTCCCCCAGCACCCCCACCCACCAGCACTGAGGGGCACCTGCCAGCAGGCCCCACTCATGTCCCCTTGCACCTCCACCCCCAGAAGTGCAGGGCACCTGCCAGCAGGCCCCCACTCATGTCCCACTCATGTCCCCTTGCACCCCCACCCCCCAGCAGTACAGGGCACCTGCCAGAAGACCCCCACCCATGTCCCCCAGCACCCCCACCCCCAGCAGTGCAGGGCACCTGCCAGCAGGCCCCCACTCATGTCCCCTTGCACCCCCACCCCCAGCAGTGCAGGGCACCTGCCAGCAGGCCCCCACTCATGTCCCACTCATGTCCCCTTGCACCCCCACCCCCCAGCAGCGCAGGGCACCTGCCAGCAGGCCCCCACTCATGTCCCACTCATGTCCCCTTGCAGCCCCACCCCCCAGCAGTGCAGGGCACCTGCAGCAGGCCCCCACTCATGTCCCCTTGCACCCCCACCCCCCAGCAGTGCAGGGCACCTGCCAGCAGGCCCCACTCATGTCCCCCAGCACCCCCACCCACCAGCAGTGCAGGGCACCTGCCAGCAGGCCCCCACCCATGTCCCCTTGCACCCCCACCCCCCAGCAGTGCAGGGCACCTGCCAGCAGGCCCCCACTCATGTCCCCTTGCACCCCCACCCCCCCAGCAGTGCAGGGCACCTGCCAGCAGGACCCCACTCATGTCCCCTTGCACCCCCACCCCCCCAGCAGTGCAGGGCACCTGCCAGCAGGCCCCCACTCATGTCCCCCAGCACCCCCACCTCCCAGCAGTGCAGGGCACCTGCCAGCAGGCCACCTACTCATGTCCCCTTGCACCCCCACCCCCCAGCAGTGCAGGGTACCTGCCAGCAGGCCCCCACTCATGTCCCCTTGCACTCCCACCCCCAGCAGTGCAGGGCATTTGCCAGCAGGTCCCCACTCATGTCCCCCAGCACCCCCACCCCCCAGCAGTGCAGGGCACCTGCCAGCAGGTCCCCACTCATGTCCCCCAGCACACCCACCCCCCAGCAGTGAGGGGCACCTGCCAGCAGGCCCCCACTCATGTCCCACTCATGTCCCCTTGCACCCCCACCCCACAGCAGTGAAATGGCGATCCCATGACACAAACCAAAAGTCAACTATGTACATCAACACATGTCCGCCACACGAAGGCAGGCGGTAGCGTCCCTGCGCATTTAAGAAATGTGCGCTAACAAAAAGCCGTATATACAGCTCTGATGAATGTCCCATTCTGTGGCCCTCTAGGACAAATGACGTGCAAAGGGGTAGCAAAGGGGTAGCATGTATTTCGGGGGTGCGTGGGAAGTTTCACATGCGATTGTGCCTGGGCGAGCGGGGTACATGTACTTCAGGGGCTCGCGGGAAGTTTTACACGCGATTGGGCCTGGGCGAGCGGGGTACGTGTACTTCAGGGGCTCGCGGGAAGTTTTACACGCGATTGGGCCTGGGCAAGCGGGGTACGTGTACTTCAGGGGCTCGCGGGAAGTTTTACACACGATTGGGCCTGGGCGAGCGGGGTACGTGTACTTCAGAGGCTCGCGGGAAGTTTTACACACGATTGGGCCTGGGCGAGCGGGGTACATGTATTACTGTGGTGGGCGTGGAAGTACAGGAGGCAAATGAGTGGAACGCCCACACGCACACGCCAAAAAAGACGCGCTAATCCGGAAACACGTACGCCAGCAAGAAGCAGGTGTACGTCGACCTGCGCAGCATAAAAGTGTGTGCAAACAACAAACAAGCTCAGACGCCAGGATGAATATACCGTTCCTAGCAGCAGTGGCCGTGGGATACCGCAGGAGGAGGATGTCATGATCTCTGCTTCCAAAAGATCAGGACTTGCCCGACTCCCTTGGAAGCAGACCCAAAACCCCGGTTCCGAGTGCCAGCCAGTCCCAATTGGGACCTTTTGGACCCTGTCCTGGCGCCAGTGGCACCAGGCTCATAAAGATGCCCAGTCCCAGCGCTGGAAGCGAAGGGCTCATAATGCTTGGGTGGACTTACCTGCAGCAGACCATGCTGCTTACTTACCTGCCAGTTGAACCCCTGATCCTCTTCTGTTTGGGACTACTTTTCCTGTTGGGTGGGGCAGGAGCCACTCCCTAGGTTCAGAACACTGGAACTCTTCTGGAAAGCAGGAACTCTTTTCTTAGGCGTGGCTGTGGAAGGAGACACCTAAGCACTACAGGAGGCTATTTAAACCACACCCGATGGATGAATCTTGCTTTGCGTTATTCTGCATTCTCTGCAGCAGAACGCTCATCGTGTCTTCTGCTTCTGATCCTGGGCCTAAGGGAACAAAGGCTTACCATCCTGGAATCCAGTCTTCAGCAGCACCTGTAAAGACAAAGAAAGAACAGGTTAGCACTACGGTCTTCAGTGGCAGCGCATCTCTTACCTGGTCCATCGGCTGTCACCAACGCCTCGCGCTGCATTCCGGCATCTGAAAGACAAAGGCTTACCTACTCTTCGCATGCTCCGGAGGTCTTCGCACTGCATTCCGGCATCTGAAAGACAAAAGCTTACCAGCTCTTCGCACGCTCCGGAGGCCTTCGGCGCTGCATCCCGCATCTGAAAGACAAAAGAAGGTGCGTTTAAAGACATTGGGCAACTTTATTACTCACGTGCCATTACTCCTTCCCACGCCGAATCCAGTGGGTATTCCAGCACCCTTCAGCTTCTCTAAAGCTCCGAACTTGTACCTGCAAGATAAAAGGGACAGTTAGTGCGCATCGTGAAGCAGGCTACAAGCGCTTACTTACGTGCTTCCAGGCGCTTCTATTCCTCGCGCGGGTTCGATCCTCAACTCTCATCAGCCCGCCATCCGCCATCGCCGGAACCCTGCAAAACAAGAGATATCATTACAAAAGACTTTTAAGACATTTGAAGTGCCCAGAACTTACCGTTCGTGCAGTTAACGACGGACAGCAGTCCTCTGAGGTCAAGAGGCCTGCACCCTTATCCAGTGAAGAAACTGGTTACGGCACCCTGCCCCGAGGCAGATGGAGAGCTCGGCGTTCACTTACCTAAGGTGAGGGTGTTAACCTTTGGGGTTCTACAGGAGAAGAGAAAGGGAAGAGGAGAGAGGCACCCAATAACCCCAGTTCATTAATCCCATATTTTCTATCTGCAGACATCTTACTCTTCGAGTCAGACATACAGTGCACAGAGGTCCAGCCCAAAGAGCCAACCGTGTGTTACACATCACCTTTAAAGATACGGCATTCACCCAGTCAAGACCGGCGCCTCTGCGGGAATCAGGTGAGCGTTACAGAACGCAAAGCCTATCGCAAAACTCCCACCCAGGCGCTATGGAAACCTCGGATATCGACCAGCTAGCCCAGTTACTTGGGGAACTAAGAGCAGAAGTGCATGCAGCCCGTCAGGAAACGAATGCTCTAAGAAGGGAACTGATTATTTCTAAGGAGCGAACAGACGATCTCGCTAGACAATTGCTACAGTCACAAGCCGGACAAACTCCGTTACCCGCATCAGGGGCAAATCTTCCTTCAACATCCTCTACGAACCCAGTGCAGATCAACCTACCTGGGAATGTACCTCTGGCTCAGCCCGAACGATTTTTTGGTGACCCAAAGAGGTTTGCAGTATTTATTAATCAGTGCCAGTTGCACTTCTTTTGCCGGCCAGCAGCCTTTCCAACTGATCAAGCTAAGGTAGCTTTCGTGCTTTCGTACCTTAGTGGCAATGCGGCAGACTGGTCGATCCCTCTAGTTAATCAAGATGATCCGGTTCTCCATGATTTTCGAGCTTTTCAGCTCAGTATGGAAAAACTGTTTGTAAGACATTCACAGGGGCAGGCCTTGGACAATGAGCTCCTTTCATTGCGACAGGGTAATCAAGACCTTTTGGCTTATATTGCGTCTTTCAACAGACTGATAGTGGAAACTCGATGGCCTGAGGACAAAAGGATTACGCTGTTTTATAGAGGTCTACGTGGAGAGCTCAAAGATGTGTTAGCCCAAGTAGTGAATCCCCCGCAAGACTGTTCGGACTATATTGACTTAGTCGTTCAAATTGACCACAGACTGCAGAACAGGAAGGCCGATCGTTCCAAGTTTGATGCTCGAGTATTTTCCAAACCACCAACTCCTACCAAAGGAGTAGACTCCGGGGAACCCATGCAAATAGGGGGCCTGAAAGGACCACTAACACAAAAGGAGCGGGAAAGGAGAAAACAGCTGCAATTATGCCTCTATTGCGGAAACTCGGGGCACTTTCTTCGAGACTGTCCGGTGAAACCAGCCAAGAAGGCAGTAGGAGCTGCAGTTACCAGGGTCACAAACTCTGAGCAGGGAAACGACCTCGCCCGACAAGAATAGAGGTCCTCTTGCCGAGCGTTAAAACCAGTTCCGTGAACTCGCATTTCGTGATACCTATTGTCCTCATTAGCCCTGAACATCCGGATCGATTACATGCGATTGAAGCTTACGTCGACAGCGGTGCCATCGGCAATTATGTGGATCATGAAATGGTTTTGAGGATGAATCTGACTCTTTGTCCAAAGGCTGTAAAGGACGTCATTACTACGGTGGATGGTACGGAGATAGCCTCCGGACCAGTAACGCATACCACCCAAGAAGTGACGCTAGTAAGTCAAGATGGACACCATGAGAAGATCGTGTTCGATGTGATCAAGGCCCCCCAGTTCCAGATTATTCAGGGAATTCCTTGGTTAGAGAAGCACAATCCTCAGATCGATTGGCGAGCAAGAACGGTTCAGTTTCCAGAATGTGTCTCTACTTGTCACCCTCGACCTGGTGTTGCACTGGCAGCAATTTCCTCGGAGGCTCCTCAGTTACCTCCTGAATACCTAGCATTCCAAGATGTTTTCCGGAAGGATCAGGCTAACTCTCTACCTCCTCATAGGTCTTATGACTGCCAGATAGACCTGATACCTGGATCTACTCCTCCTTGTAGTAGAATTTATGCCCTCACCGAGCCTGAGAATCTTCACCTCCGACAATACCTGGATCAATACCTAGCGAATGGGTTTATTCGTCCTTCCAAGTCCCCTGCTTCCTCAGCTTTGTTCTTCGTTCCAAAAAAAGAAGGGGACCTTAGAACTTGTATAGATTATCGCGCCCTGAACCAGATCACCGTTAAGAATAGATATCCGTTACCTTTGATCCCTGAACTCCTGGACCAAGTCAGAAAAGCATGCATATATACAAAGCTGGATCTTAGAGGAGCCTACCACTTGGTACGAGTAAAAGAGGGCGATGAATGGAAGACGGCCTTCCGCACCAAGTATGGGCTATTTGAATATCAGGTCATGCCCTTCGGACTTTGCAATGCGCCGGCCGCCTTTCAATATTTTATGAACGATGTCCTCAGAGAGCTCATAGATGTGTGTGTTGTTGTTTACATTGACGACATCCTCATTTATTCTTCATCGGAAACTGAACATCGGAAACACGTGAAAATGGTCCTCGAGAGATTGCGTCAACACAAACTTTTCGCTAAGTTGGAAAAATGTGTTTTCAACGTGACTGAAGTTGAATTCTTGGGATTCATATTATCACCTAGCGGAGTGCGTATGGATTCAAAGAAGGTCGATACAATTCTCAAATGGCCATCGCCATCCTCCGTAAAAGGTGTTCAAAGCATGTTAGGCTTCGCTAACTTTTACCGCAGGTTTATCCCCGAATTCTCTCGAATAGTCCAGCCCATCACCGCCTTGTTAAAGAAAAACAAACGTTTTGAATGGTCTACCGAGGCGGAACAAGCTTTCCAGAATTTGAAGACTAGATTTATCTCTGCACCGATCTTAAAACATCCTCGCCCAGAACTCCCCTACATCGTTGAAACTGATGCTTCGAGCCTTGCCATGGGGGCAGTTCTATCACAAAAGGACCCAGTAACCAATCAGTTGCATCCCGTGGCATTTTGGTCCCGCAAATTCTCGCCTCCTGAAATCAATTACACTATTACTGATAAGGAACTTCTAGCTATCAAGTCCGCCTTTAAGGCTTGGCGGCATTATCTTCTGGGGGCCCGACACACCGTTACTGTGATTACAGATCACCGAAACCTGCAATATTTGAAAACCGCAAAAGCTCAATCCTCTAGGCAACTCCGTTGGGCACTATTCTTTGCCGAGTTTGACTTCATAATTACCTATCGACCTGGTACAAAAAACGGTAAAGCTGATGCCCTTTCTCGGATGGGAGTGGAAGAACATTTGATCAATCCTAAACCTGTACCTATCATTCCCGAACAAAGAATTCTAGGTGTAATCGCCACACAATCCATAGAGGAAGTTAAGGATAAAGCCAGGCTACTGGTAACTCCAGCAGACATACAGAATTGGCATCTGCAGGGAAAGGACTTTACGGTGAAGGACAACCTATTATATTTCCAAGAACGGTTATACCTGCCCAGCACAGATTTACAGAAAAAGGTAATCTCTTGTTATCACGATTCTTTAATGGAAGGACATCCCGGTATGACCAAGACCTCGGAAAAGATCAAGCGCTACTTCTGGTGGCCGTCTTGGAAAAAAGGTATCAGAGACTTTATAATGTCCTGTGGAGTATGCGCCCAAAACAAGAGTCAAAAGGAAAAACCAGCCGGCCTCTTACGCCCTATTGACATCCCACCTCGCCCTTGGCATACGCTTTCTATGGACTTCATCACCGATCTACCCCCATGCTCCGGATACAATACGATCCTAGTAATCGTGGACCTATTCTCCAAGATGGCGCATTTCATTCCACTCAAAGGCTTACCAACAGCAGCAACTCTGGCCCGAGAATTTCTCGAAAACATCATCCGACTGCACGGTTTTCCTTCAGTTCTAATTTCGGATCGAGGTAGTCAATTTATTTCTCATTTTTGGCGAAGTTGCTGTCGATCGGCTCAAATTGATGTGAGACTTTCGACCAGCCACCACCCTCAAACCGACGGACAAACCGAGAGGACCAATCAAACTCTGGAACAGTATTTGCGCTGCATGCTACAACAAACTGAAAAAACTTGGAAAGATATCCTTTGGATAGCCGAATATGCCTACAATAACTCTGTCCACTCGGGAACTGGGAAGACCCCGTTTTTTCTTTTATACGGTAGTCACCCTCGAACCTCGGAGTTGGATCCACTCCAAGATCTTGGAACACCAGCAGTAGACCACCTGCATTCTACAATCACCCAAGCCTTTAAGGAAGCCGTTTCTCACCTTCAAAGGGCTAAAGAACAATACAAGAAAGGAGCAGACCAACATCGGAAGGAAGCCCCCCAATATCAAGTAGGAGATCAAGTCTGGTTATCCACCAAATATCTACCTCTAAAAGGACCACGCACATTCAACCCAAGATACCTTGGTCCCTATTCCATCACTACCATAGTAAATCCAGTAGCGGTCAAGTTGGACTTGCCCCCTCACATGAAGATACATCCGGTCTTCCACGTCTCTCTATTAAAACCCGTGCAACCTCAAACCCGACTAACTACATCTCCAAAACCTATTCTAGTTGATGGAGAACTCGAGTTTGAAGTCAAAAGCATCCTGGATTCCAAGATCTCCAAATCTAAACTATTTTACCTGATTGACTGGAAAGGCTACGGTCCCCAAGAAAGATCCTGGGAACCTGCAGAATATGTCCATGCGCCTCGTCTAATCAAAAGATTTCATCGAACATTTCCTAACAAGCCCAAACCCCCGGAGAAGCCCGGTTTGGGAGGGGCCTTGAGGGGGGGTGCTGTCATGATCTCTGCTTCCAAAAGATCAGGACTTGCCCGACTCCCTTGGAAGCAGACCCATAACCCCGGTTCCGAGTGGCAGCCAGTCCCAATTGGGACCTTTTGGACCCTGTCCTGGCGCCAGTGGCACCAGGCTCATAAAGATGCCCAGTCCCAGCGCTGGAAGCGAAGGGCTCATAATGCTTGGGTGGACTTACCTGCAGCAGACCATGCTGCTTACCTACCTGCCAGTTGAACCCCTGATCCTCTTCTGTTTGGGACTACTTTTCCTGTTGGGTGGGGCAGGAGCCACTCCCTAGGTTCAGAACACTGGAACTCTTCTGGAAAGCAGGAACTCTTTTCTTAGGCGTGGCTGTGGAAGGAGGGACCTAAGCACTACAGGAGGCTATTTAAACCACACCCGATGGATGAATCTTGCTTTGCGTTATTCTGCATTCTCTGCAGCAGAACGCTCATCGTGTCTTCTGCTTCTGATCCTGGGCCTAAGGGAACAAAGGCTTACCATCCTGGAATCCAGTCTTCAGCAGCACCTGTAAAGACAAAGAAAGAACAGGTTAGCACTACGGTCTTCAGTGGCAGCGCATCTCTTACCTGGTCCATCGGCTGTCACCAACGCCTCGCGCTGCATTCCGGCATCTGAAAGACAAAGGCTTACCTACTCTTCGCATGCTCCGGAGGTCTTCGCACTGCATTCCGGCATCTGAAAGACAAAAGCTTACCAGCTCTTCGCACACTCCGGAGGCCTTTGGCGCTGCATCCCGCATCTGAAAGACAAAAGAAGGTGCGTTTAAAGACATTGGGCAACTTTATTACTCACGTGCCATTACTCCTTCCCACGCCGAATCCAGTGGGTATTCCAGCACCCTTCAGCTTCTCTAAAGCTCCGAACTTGTACCTGCAAGATAAAAGGGACAGTTAGTGCGCATCGTGAAGCAGGCTACAAGCGCTTACTTACGTGCCAGGCGCTTCTATTCCTCGCGCGGGTTCGATCCTCAACTCTCATCAGCCCGCCATCCGCCATCGCCGGAACCCTGCAAAACAAGAGATATCATTACAAAAGACTTTTAAGACATTTGAAGTGCCCAGAACTTACCGTTCGTGCAGTTAACGACGGACAGCAGTCCTCTGAGGTCAAGAGGCCTGCACCCTTATCCAGTGAAGAAACTGGTTACGGCACCCTGCCCCGAGGCAGATGGAGAGCTCGGCGTTCACTTACCTAAGGTGAGGGTGTTAACCTTTGGGGTTCTACAGGAGAAGAGAAAGGGAAGAGGAGAGAGGCACCCAATAACCCCAGTTCATTAATCCCATATTTTCTATCTGCAGACATCTTACTCTTCGAGTCAGACATACAGTGCACAGAGGTCCAGCCCAAAGAGCCAACCGTGTGTTACACATCACCTTTAAAGATACGGCATTCACCCAGTCAAGACCGGCGCTTCTGCGGGAATCAGGTGAGCGTTACAGAGGAGGAGGATAGTCAGGGCCAGAATTTTTACACCCAGAACCAGCCTTTTTGTGATGCCTGATGACCATGTGTATGGGAGGTACAGGTTTCCACATCACATAATACTCAACCTGGTCAGTGAGTGGGAGGATGACCTCACATCACCCACCCTCTGCTCCCAAGCACTCAGCCCCCTGGAGAAGGTCCTTAATGTTCTGCACTTCTTGGCCACTGGATTATTTCAGCGGACAAGTGCCATAGTGGGGGGGTGTCTCAGGCCACGCAGTCACACTGCCTACACCAGGTCTTGGCCATCATGACTGCACGCCCATCAGTACGCAGGCACATATACCTGCCCAGAACACCTGCAGAAAGGCAGGCTGTCGTCCAGGATTTTTACGGGGTGGCACACCTCCCCAAAGTGCTAGGTGCCATTGACTGCACCCATGTGGCTCTACGTCCCCCCAGGGCATCTGAGCACATCTATAGGAACCGCAAGCACTGGCATTCCATCAACATCCAGGTAGTATGTAATGCCAAGGGAATCATCACCTCAGTATATGCCAACTATCCAGGGTCCACCCACGACAGTTTCATTTACAGAATGTCAACCCTAAACCGGGACCTAGAAGCTGGGTGGCATGGCGATACATGGCTGATCGGTGAGTATAAATGCCACAGCACATTCATGCATGTCAGATACTGAGTAATGTCACAACCCCACTAATGATACCCATCACCACCTCCCCAGGGGACAGTGCCTACCCTCTAAGCACCCACATGATGACGCCAATTCGGAAAACCCCACAACGCCACCTAAAGTAAGATACAACACAGCCCATATTGCAACCCGGGGCATAGTGGAGCGCACATTCGGAGTGCTCAAGTTATGCTTTCGCTCCCTTGACCCTTCTGGCGGGCAGCTGTTATACGCTCCCCCAGTAGTGTGCAGGATCATATTGGCAGCATGTGTCCTGCACAACGTTGCAACACGCCGGGGCCTGCCCGTGGACATGGTGGTGCCCCCACATCCCCAACCACATGCACGCCCGCTGCGCATGGGAGGGGAAAGGGCACGGGGTGAGCCAGCCCGTACGCAACTGGTGGCTAATTACTTCACCTAAAATCACACCCCTGTGGAGTGCACACAGCCCTGGCACATACCAGCTGACTATCAATGATGATGAGTCAAGTGACAGTCAACTGTCACAACCATACCAGCCTGAGATTGTTCACCTGGAAGTGTTCCATTGTGTGCATCCCTACCTACACAAACACCACCAATGCTGTGTCATCAAAAGACACACTTCTATGCTGCCAAAATCATTACCCCCTTGCAAGATACAACATGACAACAGTGCCATGTCACCCAACACCTCCCCAGCACCACCACCCAACACACCATGGCATGTCATGCTATGTGAGAGCAAACAAAGGAATCCCCAAAACATGACACAAGTGTCACAAAGTACAGAGTCCCGAATGGAAAATGGCCACACAAAATATGCTCCCATTAATGTAGAACAGACAACACAGATGACCAAAGACTTACCACAATACAATGTAGCTAGCCAACCCCAAACATAGCATTCACATGACAGTACTAAGTTAAAGGATACGTAGTCTTACAACCTGGTGATGCTAGCACATCGACCACTTCCAACTGTACAGTGAGGTGCCACGCAAATCTGGAAGTGCACTGCTTACAACATGAACTCCATCTCCAAAGTAGATGGCCTTGTGAAGACATGAGGAATGAACCTGCAAATTAGGAGGGAGACATGGATGCACAAGCACACATCAATACACCATGCAGTGTACAATACTACAACAATATGCACTAGGAATTTATACACAGTATTGACTACAGACTGCCCACACATGTCATGGGAGTCCAATGTCACTGTGTAAGTCACTGTCACTTGGGCACACCCTTTGCAAGCCCATGGAAACGGGTAGCAGGAGGGGTGTGTGTCTCACGAACCCAAGCATCTAACCCAAACTCAGGACAAGCCTGCATGTGCCCAGCCAGAATACAGTGGATGCCCACGGGAGCCACACAAGGCAACACACTGAAACAAAAACTCAAAAATCAAAAACCAAAAATAAAAAATAAAAAATGGCCATGTGGGGGCCAGGGGTGTGGGGGAGGCCACCCAGGAGGTTCGAGGACAGGGTGCACACCAACAGATGCCTGTGTGGATGTTGCGAAAAAAAAACACCTCCATGGGCTCATGGCCTGCACGGCTACGCTATCGTGAGAGATTCAGAATCGCTGTGGTCGCTCTCATCACCCTGTGCTGCTGCCGCCACAGGAGGTGGTGGTGCTATGGGAGGCAGCCCACGTAAAGCCCTAGTCTGGTCCTCCATGGCAGCAAGCATGCGGGTGTGGAAGGTCTCGTTCTGGAGGAATATGGTGCGGAGATCCCCATGCACCACCTGACGTGATGCCCCGACCTTCTCCCGAGTTGCCTGCATCTCTGCTGAGAGCGTACGTATGACCCGCTCCAGCAGCTGTTCTGTCCTCGTGACAGTGGAAGCCTCAAGGTCCACAAGAGTCTGCCTGAGGTGATGGACTTCTACCCTCAGGGCTTCCCTCTGGGCCTGGGACTCTAAAGAAATGGCTTCCCGCAGAGTGTCCAGGGCCGCCCGTCTGTCCCTGTTGGACGCCAACATGTCCTCCCTGAGTGATCGGCAAATGGAGTCTGTTGCCTGCTGTAGTTGCTCCATCTGCCTTTCTGGGGGGACAATGGAAGTGGCCACCCTCTCCATAGCTTGAGCCATAATCTCAGATGCTGCTGCCTGTTGGTTTGCCATACCGTATATGGATTTCTCCCATGCGATATTGCCTGGTGGCGTACGGCCACCGCCTTGGCGTGCACCACACCTGTCTGGGGCAAGGCGAACTGTGCCTTGCTGTGTTGGCACTGCCTGAGGCTGCAGGACTGCATTCCCCCTCTGATCTGCTGGAACAGGATCAGATGTTGTGGAGTGTGGCCCTGCATCCGTAACCACCAAAGGCGGACCTACCAACACTGACATCCCCATAGTGGGCTGTACCCCTGGTGCAGGTGAGTCGGACAGAACAGAATCCCTCCCAGAAACACCTACCTGCGAAGCCACATAGGTCTCATCATCCGAATGAACACCTGAATAGAGGTCTGGGGAGGTGCACCCATAGACACCCCTGGAGAGAACAGCAAGAGTGGGTTTTCACCCACCACCATACGCCGTCCCCCACTGGTGCCCGGTCGTGCCTGAGATCCCTCCTGGGTCTGCACCATCTCCTCACCCTCAACAGCATCAAGTGCGTCATCCCCTGCAGAAACATGAAAGACAAAAAATGGAAACAGGCATTAGCACCATGGCACACAATTAGGCCTCACAAGCTACAGAACCAGTACTTGATTGACACATGACCCACATGACTATAACCCTCCCATGCATGCACTGTCACTGAGTTTGAAGGGGAGGAAAATGTCAGACACTGATGACACCAAGATGGAAGAGCAACACATTAGCTGCATGCTGGCTAGCAGAGCTAAAACACATTGGCCTGTGAGTGGCATGTCCAATCCACATACATGACACATGCCATCACACAGATGGCATGTACCATAGGCATGTCACATATCATTTGACAATAGGGCTGAGAAATTCGTAGTGAAAGTGGGGGGATCGAAACAATCAGCCTGAATGAACAATGAGAAATACGGAACAATGTTTGTGCAAGATGCCACTTCAAGGGCAACTGGCGTGATGTTGCACAAAATGTCTACTGTGGGCAGAAGGGATACTGTAATACCCAAATCCAGGGGCGCAGAATGTTTTGGATGAAGCACATGGGTGACCCAAACCATTCAGGCACACACACCCTCACCTGGCACTCAATCAGAACCCCTCACACACACAACATACACATGGATCACACACACATGCATGTGCACTCACCGGACAATGCCTCGTAATCTGGCAGTTCTCCCACACCTTGGATCTGTTCCTCTGTGACGTAGGTCCCAGCAACAGACTCATGTACAGTGAGTTCAATGTCCTCTTGTGGAGACCCACCTCCAGTCACCAGAGTTGCGGCATGACTTGAGGCCATCTTTTTCTTTGCCCTGCGCTTAAGGTCATTGCAGCTTGTAGCACTCACCAGCTGTGCGCCTCACTAATCCAAGGGCACCTATGATGTCCGCAACGGTCTGCCAGTGTGCCTGACGTTGAGCAGGTATGGTCTTGCACCCTGAAGTGATCAACATTTCGCTGTCATGTGCGGACACATACTGCACAAGTGCATCACGTTCGGCATCATTGAAGCTAGGCTTCCTTTGCGTGCCGGACTGCGTAGCCGTGTCTGGGGTATCAGCCTGTAGTGGACGAGCTCCTCTTTTTTTTTGGAAGGTGGTGGGGATCCTGAGTGGCCTACGCCGCTCTGGCCACTAGGGGCAGGAGCACCGGTGGACTGGGTAGTTGGAGTGTAGGAATGCACACTGAGCATGGGACTTGGTGCAGGCATTGGCTGAAGTGTTACGTAGTCAGGGGGAACGTTAGCAAGATGGACTGGGACCAACACTGCCCTGGCTGGGAGAGTCAGAGCTGGGGTGGATGGAGCTGCAGCTGCCCCTGCAGCCTCCCCACCCTGCCTACTTGGGGCAGCAGATGACATAGCTGCCCCATATCCACGTGGCCTGGTGACACCAACTTGCACCGCCACACGTGGCCTAGACTTGGCGACCTGGAAGTCAGCCTGGGAGTCACCCTCTGCCAGGTCAGGTGCCACAATGGGCCGGTCCAACTAGGGCTGAGCAGAGATGGTGTCAGCCACGTTTCCCTCAACTATGGGGGGGGGCATGGGTGTCCCTGACTGGTCCTCCACACATGGGGGGCTAGGGATACCCTGCAAATCCCGGCCATGTCCCCTACCGTGCCCACCACGGCCACCTCTTGAGGCTCGGCCACCTTTGCCACCCTTACCACTTGGTCTCCTCCCAATCATGGCACTGATGTTGTTTTGCGTATGGGAGTTGCAGTAAACTATTGTCCTGGGCAATTGGGGGCCAAAGGGGTAGGGTACTAGATGGAATTCGTACCCTAGTGCTCTAGCAAGGTGTATGTGACCCCTGGGGAAAGATGAAGGGTCACGCAATGCACAGGCACCCCAAAAACAGAAAATAACGTGCACGCAACCCCTCGTAGACCACGTGCGTGGAAAAATGAACCCGCACTACGCTGTGGCACCCAGAAACACAAAAATGAATGTACGCGTGTTACACGCAGTCTACAATGACCTCTGAAGGGGTACGCGACACACGGGGCAAGCACAGTTGGTAAATACGTGCGTGACTCACCGTCTGCCTGGAAAATGAGCGTGAAAAATACGCGCGTGTGCGCGTTGGCAACACCCCCGCCAAAAGAAGAATTGTACACTGTCTGAGGAGACAGGACAAAAGAAGAAGTGAACGCTGTTTGAGGAAACAGGCCCAACAGGAAATCAGAAAAAAACTGTCAGAGGTAACAGGGAGTACGAACTAGAAACGCTGTGAAGTAAATCGCGTGTGAACCGACAAGAAGTACAGAATTCACCCACTCGCTCTCCATGAAAAGCACGTACAAGGAAATGACGTCCTACACGCACCTTTTGAACCGGCCCACACATCCAACGTCACTTCCGCGCATACGCGCTAAGGCCTTAACCTCCAATTACACGAGCTGACACTCGGACGTGCAGTTCTTGGATGTGTAACATGCACCCGGGTTCAGGGAAACGCCTGCGTGCGCACGTCACAGACGTGCTTACGCGCTATGGGCCTTTCGTCCAATGAAATCGCTTGCGCGTGCTGACGCGCTTACGCGCTAAGGGCCTTTCCTCAAATTACACGCTGATGTGCTAGATTTTCACATGCCAAATCACTCCGTATCAAGCTGGCCACGCGTTCGCACACGGAAGACCACGCTCCTGCTCAGAAGGTCAAATTACTGCCCCCCAGAGCCCCGAGCACGCTCCCACCTGCCATCTGCTGCTGCCTGATTGCCTGCTGCCCACGTGCCCTGCCATTTGCTGCCTGCACGTCAGCCCGGGGTGCTGTTGCTGTGACCACCCCTGCTGGAACCGAAGAATCCCGACTGCTATTCCATCACTCCACAGCCCAGCCCCAGGACCCAGTTGCCCACCCACACCTGCCTCTGGGGTTGCCATGTCAGGCACTACACCATCTGGCATCACTGGCAACCCCCAGCCAGAGAGGCAGAGGGCCACCAGCTTCACTGCCACCGAAGTTGGTGTCCTGGTGGAGCAAGTCCTGGGGCAGTATGATGCCCTCTTCGGAAGGTCGGCCGCCGACAAGGAAGGACGAACTTGGATCTGGACGGACATCGTGACTGCCATCAACGCGGAGGGGGTGGCAGTCCGCGACTTCCAACATGTCAAGAAGCGCTGGGAGGACTTCAGGTCCAGGACCCTCAACAAGGCCCGGCGCCTCTTGAAGGCAGCGGATGCTAAGGGGCACCGTGGCCACCTGTCGGAACATCAGATGAGGGTCCTGGAACGCATACGCCCAGCGCTCCACGTCCAGGTCCTTGAGAGGCAGACCTGTCTGGAGTCGAGTGGTAAGTGTACATGCATACTGATTGGAAGCTGTGCGTGTGGTGGTGTGCCAGTAGTGTGCAGGTTGTACATGTGGTTTAGTAGGGCCATGTATGGATGTGTATGTACAGGGCTGTGAGGCTGACACATGCAAGTCCTTTCATGTGTGAGACACATGGATGGTGTATGTGTGGGTAAGCATGCAGGCCAAATGCAGATGTGTGAGCACACATGTTTTGATTACTGTGTATGTAAGTTGGCATGGTTGTGGTGTCACACATGGATGTTGGTTCCAGCTGCATGTATCTGCACCGTGTGCATGTGTGTGTATTTGACATGGGTGCAACAGTGATGCAACATGGATGCATGTGAGACTGATATGTAGAAGACTGATTGCCAGATGTGACATGAATGCCAATCTCATCACTGCGACAGTTGGCGGAGGTGTACACATGCATGTAATTGTGGTGGCGTGTGTGCATGTCTAGTGCACTCCCTGTGTTTCATGTGATGTCTGGCTCGCCTTTGGCTGCTCATGCTGTTTGTGTGTGTATGGATGGTGCTGTCTGCTGCAATATGGCTGTGGAATAGCTCATGTGTGTGAGCTGCAATGACATGTGTGTTGGGGATTGTGATGCCATGTCTGAAGTTTGACAATGCCACTCATGTACAACTGTCATGTGTGTATGAGTCCATTGTACAGTGCCCTGATGCCTGTCTCCTATCTCTCCCTGGCTGCAGCGTCAACTGATGAAGAGGGCGGAGAAGATGCTGTGGAGCACAGCGGCAGGGATCGCACCGCCAGCCGGAGACGCAAGGCCCGGCTCCCCTCCCAGGTTGTCATCTCGTCGGGGAGTGAGGAGTCCGGTACCGCGTCCCAGGTCACAGCTGCCAAGGGGAGGTCCAAGAGGCAGAGGTTGGAGTTGGACTCCTCGGCAGCCGAAGGGGCAGCTGAGACCCCACAGGGCCCAACGGAGGAAGATGGCACAGAGTCATCCAGGTTGGTGGGGGGTTTGGTGGAGGAGGAGGCCGTGCAAGGGACAGAGACGGGGTCTGGAGGTGGGGATTACACTGGTGCTAGTGGTGCAGTGCAGGGGTAGGGACAGGAGGCACCACAGGCCGCCGTGGAGGTGCCTGTGTGTAATCCTGTCCCCGATCCTGTGACTGCATCATCTTGCACCAGCAAGGATACCTACGTCCAGACCCGTTCTCAGGGAGGGGATTGGCTTACACCAACTGGCCTTCCTCTCCCTGCGGATGTGGCTATCTGGCACCGGGTTGAGCCTGTGCTGGGTGGGGTGGCGTTGCGTCAACGTTCCTTGCGAGCTGACCTGCAGTCTTTTCATGAGGAGACTGCACGTCTTCTCGCATGGCTCGTTGACCGCGTTGACCCACTGGGACAGCTCACCATTATTTTATTCCTCTGTTTTGTGGACCTTGTTCCGACCCCCTCCTCAACTGAACCCCCTATGCGCCAGTCGTCCTCCGTGCCATCTTCCCACCCATGTGTCACCTGGGTGCCCTGTGGAGCTGCCTCTGACCCTGCGGCCAGGCTGGTGGAGGACACATCCCTGCCATAGTCGGGAGTCGGACGTCCAGCAGGGGTGGGTACCTAAACTACTGCACCCCAGCTGGAGGAGGATGTGCAGGCAGCAGGAGCCAGGGCACAGGCAGCGGCACAGCAGCAGCAGCAACAAGGTGGGAGCCAAGATGGCTCGGGCCCTTCATCATTGGAGAGGCAGGCATCGGCCAGAGGGCAGGAGGACCCTGGACGGGAAGTGTCTTCCGTGTGGCAGCGATTGGGCCATGCGATAGATGCGGAGCGGCAGCAGGCGGAAGAGGCACGGCTCACGATGGTCAGGGCGGAGAACTCCATGCGTAGGGCCCTGAGGCGGGCCGAGTGCCTCGAGGCCATTCGCAGGGATCTGGAGTTCCAGATGTCATCGTCCCTGCGAACCCTCAGGGCCATGGAAGAGGACCGCCTCCGGGAGATTGAGCAGGAGTTCGATGATGCCCTGGCCCGGAACATCAACATGTGAGCCGTTGGACTTGCCTGCTGCCCTTGTAAATAGTTAGATAGTGTTAGGTTTCCTTTGCTTTTTTCTTTATTTTGGTTGTGCTTGGACAATGCACCACCTTTCTGTATATAGTTTTTCATTAGGTAGTATTTTTGATAGGTTTCATTTCTTCAGTTGGGATCATGGACCCTGGATTGTTCTTCTGTATATAGTTCACTATTGGATTAATCTTTTTTGTTATTTTATTTACCCATGGAGCAATGGTTGAACTGTGACTTTGGACACCTTTCCTTTGGATTATGATTTGTTGTTTTTCATTATTTTACGGACATGCAGCTTTTCGTTTTTAATTCCCATTGTCGTCTGTTTGTTTTTAATTCCATTCATGTTGCTTTTAATACATTTTTTTCTTCATACTTCGATGTGTGGTATTATCTCATTGGTTTCATGCGTGTCATGATATGGGTTTTGACATTCACTTGCACCCATTGTGTGTGTGTGACGGACATGTGTTCATGTACATACTTGCCATTGGGGTTGTATCATGAAATTGGCATTTCTATGTGGGTGGATGCAATACTTGGGTGGGTCTTTGGCATGTGGAGGCTGGCCATAAGGGCCAGGGATCTAGATTGTGATGACGTGTTGGCTGGGGGACATGTGTCGGGGCCTGCTGGCAGGTGCCCCACACTGCTGGGGGGTGAGGTGCAAGGGGACATGAGTGGGACATGAGTGGGGGCCTGCTGGCAGGTGCCCCACACTGCTGGGGGGTGGGGGTACAAGGGGACATGAGTGGGGGCCTGCTGGCAGGTGCCCCGCTCTGCTGGTTGGTGGGGGTGCAAGGAGACATGAGTGGGGGCCTGCTGCAGGTGCCCCGCACTGCTGGGTGGTGGGGGTGCAAGGGGACATGAGTGGGGGCCTGCTGGCAGGTGCCCTGCACTGCTGGGGGGTGGGGGTGCAAGGGGACATGAGTGGGACATGAGTGGAGGCCCGCTGGTCGGTGCTCCACACCGCTGGGGGGTGGGGATGCAAGGAGACATGAGTGCGGGCCTGCTGGCAGGTGCCCCACATTGCTGGGGGTGGGGGTGCAAGGGGATATGAGTGGGACATGAGTGGGGGCCTGCTGGTAGGTGCCCCACACTGCTGGGGATGGGGGTGCAAGGGGACATGAGTGGGGGCCTGCTGGCAGGTGCCCCGCACTGCTGGGGGGTGGGGTGCAAGGGGACATGAGTGGGGGCCTGCTGGCAGGTGCCCCGCACTGCAGGGGTGTGGGGGAGCAAGGGGACATGAGTGGGGGCCTGCTGGCAGGTGCCCCACACTGCTGGGGTGTGGGGGTGCAAGGGGGCATGAGTGGGGGCCTGCTGGCAGGTGCCCCGCACTGCTGGGGGCTGGGGGTGCAAGGGGACATGAGTGGGGGCCTGCTGGCAGGTGCCCCTCAGTGCTGGGGGTGCAAGGGGACATGAGTGGGGGCCTGCTGGCAGGTGCCCTGCACTGCTGGGGGGTGGGGGTGCAAGGGGACATGAGTGGGAGCCTGCTGGCAGGTGCCCCACACTGCTGGGGGGTGAGGGTGCAAGGAGACATGAGTGGGACATGAGTGGGGGCCTGCTGGCAGGTGCCCCGCACTGCTGGGGGGTGGGTGTGCAAGGGGACATGAGTGGGGGCCTGCTGGCAGGTGCCCCTCAGTGCTGGGGAATGGGGGTGCAAGGGGACATGAGTGGGGGCCTGCTGGTAGGTGCCCCTCAGTGCTGGGGGTGCAAGGGGACATGAGTGGGGGCCTGTTGGCAGGTGCCCCACACTGCTGGGGGGGTGGGTGTGCAAGGGAACATGAGTGGGTGCCTGCTGGCAGGTGCCCTGCACTGCTGGGGGGTGGGGGTGCAGGGGGACATGAGTGGGACATGATGGGGGCCTGCTGCCAGGTGCCCCTGACTGCTGGGGGGTGGGGGTGCAAGGGGACATGAGTGGTACATGAGTGGGGGCCTGATGGCAGGTGCCCGCACTGCTGGGGGATGGGTGTGCAAGGGGACATGAGTGGGGGCCTGCTGGCAGGTGACCCTCAGTGCTGAGGGGTGGGGATGCAAGGGGACATGAGTGTGTGCCTGCTGGCAGGTGCCCTGCACTGCTGTGGGGTGGGGTTGCAAGGGGGGAATGCGTTGGTGATCACTAGTGCAAGGTGACATGTGGCTTGGCTGGGGGGGCATGCCCATGGTGGATGGGCTGCCTGTGGGACATGACCAGGGGTGCAGGGTAGTCCCCTGTGGTGTGGTCTGCCTGCAGGGGCCGTGGAGGGTGTAGACGGAACACCTGGGAGGACCCACGCTGCCAATTCACGTGTAGGACTCCCCTGCACCTCCGAAATACACGTACTCCACTCGCACAGGGCCTATCGCGTGTGAAACTTGCCCGCACCCCAGTAATACACGAACCCTGCTGAAATCGCGTGTGGAACTTCCCGCGCACCCCAGTAATACAGGTACCCTGCTGTGATTGCGTGTTACACTTCCACGCACCCCAGTAATACAGGTACCCTGCTGAAATCGCGTGTGACACTTCCCCGCACCCCAGAAATACACGTACCGCTGGAATCGCGTGTGGGACTTCCCGCACACCCCTGTAATACACGTACCCTGCTGTAATCGCGTGTTGAACTTCCCCGCACCCCAGAAATACACGTACCCTGCTGAAATCGCGTGTGTAACTTCCCACGCACCCCTGTAATACACGTGCCCTGCTGAAATCGCGTGGCAAACTTCCCCGCACCCCAGAAATGCACGTACCCTGCTGAATTTGCGTGTGTAACTTCCGGCGCACACCAGTAAGACACCTACCCTGCTGAAATTGCGTGTTAAACTTCCCCGCACCCCAGAAATACACGTACCCTGCTGAAATCGCGTGTGTAACTTCCTGCGCACCCCAGTAATACAGGTACCCTGCTGAAATTGCGTGTAAAAGTTCCCCGCACCCCAGAAATACACGTACCCTGCTGAAATCACGTGTGGAACTTCCTGCGCACCCCAGTAATACTGGTACCCTGCTGAAATTGCGCGTAGAAATTCACCGCACCCCCGAAATACACGTACCCTGCTGGAATCGCGTGTGGAACTTCCCGCGCACCCCTGTAATACACGTACCCTGCTGTAATCGCATGTTGAACTTCCCCGCACCCCAGAAATACACGTACCCTGCTGAAATTGCGTGTGAAACTTCCCGCGCACCCCAGTAATACACGTTCCCCGCTCGCCGTTTGCTGTTTGGCAGCCCTGTATACTGGTCCAGGGTTAGCGCAGCCCTTTGTGATGAATTGGGAATTTTGATGGCTTTTCCTTGCGCAAGGGCGTTCTTGGGGGCGTAACTGGCGCAGCTGCAGGGTCGCTGCGCCACTCTGCGCCACGGCTGATTTTGGAGGCTGAAATCCATGAATACGCTGTGCGCGGATATCGATTTTAGCGCACGCGGCTGGCGCAGACATTCGCACACGCACACAGTGTGCCAGCAACGTGCGCCACTTTTGTGCGAAATTCTATGAATTTTAATCTTTACAATGTGCTTACTATAAATTAAGATTAAGTTGATGCAGCATACTTCTTCAGGACTCTTTACAAGTAGTTCATCAACTTATATAGGTTGTGGGGTGTCAGAACGACGACCATTTGCTAAATAGGCTCAAGTCAGCTAGCACTCACCTACTTTAAAATATATAGTATGTTAATGCTGTTTAGCTTCTATAGAACCCCAGACACTCCTCAATGCTACATTGTAGGAGAAACAGGGCACTTGCTGGATGGGGTATGGTGGGACTGGCGCACGCATACACATTTTATTGTCATGTCCTAAATTGGCCAGTTATTGAGACATGATTCGCTATGAAATAACAGAGGTTATGGAGCTGAAGGTATCTAGAGAGGCAGAGAGAGAAACAACAAACTGTAGGTCCCGAGAAGGATCTGCGTAAATTTTCCATTGCGAAAAAGTCAGCGACGGAAAAGTTTGCATGAGAAGTGTACGAACCACAAAACGTTTGTACATTTCCCATGCGAACATACATTAAAAATCCCTACAAACCCACACCCACAACACACCCACCCATACGCCGAACACACCCCCACCCACACCCCAACATACCCCCACCCTACTTACCTTTGAAGACGCGCTGAGTCCCTCTAGTGCCAGTTCCCTTTCACTTCAGTGATCAGGAACCGGCGCAGCAGGGTCCTTTTCTTTTTTTCTTCTTTTTTTTTGTTTTTCCAGGCAGCTGCAGGGGTTTCCCCCTCAACCCCTGCTCACTATACTATAAAGTATACTATAAAGTATAGTGAGCAGTGTGTTGCCGGGTACACCCCCGCAGCCCCCATTTTTTATATTTTTTTCTCTTGGTTGTGCTGCGGGTGTGTGCCCCGCAACAACCCGCTCACTGTAGTGAGCGGGGTGTTGCAGGGGACACCCACCAGCCCCAAGTCTGACCCCACCGAAACATCTAAACACATACCATGAAAAGTTCGACATTTTGGTAGTTAGAACTTTTCGTGGTGTGTGATTTAGATCTTTTGGTGGGGTTGGACTTTTATAGTTTTCGTACAATACCCCCAAGGATCTGCGTGAATTTTCCGTCACGGAAAAGTCAGCGATGGAAAAGTTTGCATGAGAAATGTACGAACCACAAAAGGTTTGTACATTTCCCATGCAAACATACATTAAAAACCCCTAAGCAAGGGTGGAGGGTGAGGCAACTGAAATTAGGGCAGAAATTAGATCCCTCAGGCTAGAGCTATGGGACATATGGAAAGAGAAGGTGCTAATAAGTCTGCGCTTTCTTAAGCAGACATTTTTTGAAAGAGGGGATAAGGCTTACACTTTGTTAGCGGCAAGGAACAAGCAGACAGGGCAGTCCTGAAGGTTAGGTCGCTCTCCAATCAAGTTTTGACAGACCCTGCGGACATAACCGCCTGGTTCGCCCAATATTATGAGCAGCTTTATAATTCAGACACGCGCCCCTCCCCCGAACACGCCGCAGAATACATGTCAAGGGTAGTGTTTTCTCCGCTCCTAAGTAAAGTTCGAGACCAGTTAAATTGCCCAATAACCACAGAAGAGGTTGATCATGCCATTTCCCGTCTGAAGGCAGGCTCGGCGCCGGGTGCAGATGGGTTTACCTCTGCTTTTTATAAGAGATTTAAGGGTGCGCTAGCCCCGTTCCTGACTCTCCTCTTTAATAGCATATTGGAGACAGGCACTGCCCCGCCATCCTTCACAGAGGCGAGGATTGTAGTTATACCCTAGGAAGGGAAGGACAACCTGGACTGTGGTTCTTATAGGCCGATCTCGTTGCTAAATGTCGATGCAAAAGTCTATGCAAGCATCCTGGCCAAACAGTTGAGAAGAGTTCTTCCCAGTCTAGTACACAGTGACCAGGTTGGGTATGTAATGGAGCGTCAGGGGGCGGATAATGTCCGTAAAACTCTGGACCTTATGGCCTTGATCCCAGTTTCAGAGGCCCCGCCAACCTTGATTTCGGTCGACGCCGAGGAGGTGTTTGACGGGGTGGAATGGAGGTTCATGCCAGATGTCTTCCAGAAGGCGGGTTTTTGGTCAGGACTGGATTCGGGGGGGGCGAAGCTCTGTATCGGAATACTCGAGCCAAGGTGGTAGTAAATGGTGTACAATTGCAACAGTATTAACCTAACTAGGGGAACCAGGAAGGGATGCCCCCTCTCCCCGTTGGTTTATGTCTTGGTCATGGAACCGTTAGCCCAAAACATTAGGCATAATGAGGGCATCAACGGCTTCTATAGATATGGCATGGAGTATAAGTTAGCGCTATTTGCAGATGACATTATAGCCTATGTCACTTATCCTGAGTATTCAATCCCAGACCTCTTGCATGAAATGAAAGAATATGGGGAGTTATCTGGGTTTCGTATAAATCGGCATAAAACTGTTGTTCTCCCCCTTAGGACCCAGATTTGATCCCTACAGCTGCCTCACGGACATGGGGTTTCCAGATCTCTCAAACGATCATTAAATATCTAGGGATCACAATAACCAGACATCTCCAAGACCTGTTCACAGCTAACTAAAATAACTATGGGCAGCGATCCAGCAGGATCTCGGCAGCTGGAGTAAACTTGGCCTCTCGTGGGCTGTAAACTAACGGCGATCAAAATGAATGTCTTGCCGAGACTCCTTTTCCTTTTTCAATCGCTTCCAATTACTCTCCCTAATACCTTTTTGAGCACGATTAAGGAAACCTTGCTGGCATTCTTATGGGAAAAGGGCAAACCTTGTATAGCATATAAGATCCTTATATTAGCAAAGGAGAAGGGAGGCCTCGCCTATCCAGACATCCACTCTTACTATGCCACTGCCATACTCCGTGTTTTAGTGGATCACATTAGAGAATCTAAAAGCAAGCAGTGTGTGACTCTGGAGAATGGGTTGTTTGCCCCAGTAACTATGGGAGAATGGCTCTGGGTCCCCCGGGAAGCTATCCCACGTAAGGCAAGAGAACACCTGGTTTCAGGGGCAGTCTGGGCGATATGGAACAAAAGAAATCCGGGTATGCAGGGCGTTACAACATGGCCATCACCACTCAGCGACCATCTGGGCCCCGCCAATCAGAGATTCTATATTTGAGCCCCTCCGTTTCCAGCCCCAATATGAGCAGGGCCTGCTTAGAGCGGGGCAGATGTGGAGAGGGGGTTCTTTCTTATCCAAGAAGTAGCTTGAAGCCGCACAGCACGGACTGGTCATAAACCCTTTCCCTATCTCCAATTTAAAGGGGTCCTCACAGATCGCAAATGGAAAGGCCAGCTGCAGCGCCCTTTGACTGCATTCGAGAGCATACTTAACACGCACTTGGGAACCAGAGGTCTCATTTCAAGCATGTACAGGGCACTCATTGGCAGAGGCCACCTTTCCCCTCCAAACTCCAAAGCCAAGTGGGACCAGGAGCTGGGATGGGAGGATAATGAGGAGGGCTGGGATGCAGTGTACAGGGCGGTGTCGAAATCCTCCATTGCTATGCAGTACAAGATGCACAACTGTAGAATACTTTTGCAATGGCATCTGACCCCCCCCATTGTTTGGCCAAAATGTATCAGGGCATCTCCCCCTACTGCTGGAGAGGGTGTACTCAGGTTTGCACATATCGGCACCATAGGTGGAGCTGTCCCCGGATTCAGCTGTACTGGAAGGAAATCCTGGGGTGGATCTATGAGATAGAGGATATTCGCAGAGACTTAACCCCCCCTCCTAGTTCTCTTCGGGGTTGAACTAATTGAAGACAAATACACGCTCCTCCCACACATGCCAAGAAATGTACTGCTAGCAGCTCGTGTCTGTGTCCCGCTGAAGTGGAAAGCCCCCTTCCTTCCCACAAAAGAGGACTGGTTGAGGAAAGCAAATTAAATGTATGAGCTGGAAAGTCTGACTGCTCTTTTAATGGAAACACACACGCATTTAGACCAGCTATGGCTACCATTCAAACAGTTTTATAGAGATGCTCATGCAGTTCAAATCAATCATAGAGGTCACATTGGCACGGGCTTCGGAGTGTGATCCATGTTGTCGAATAAGATTCAGCTTACCATATGACTGGAAACCGCCTTGTGAAAGCAGTTCTTGTGGTGACCCGAGCTCAGACAAGTTCCCTCTTATCGAATTCAGTATTGGGATTGCCGGAGTTCCTTCAGGTCTGAGGTCATACTTCCATGGTGAACTCTGAACATAAATGATTCCAGCTAGTCGACTATTGCCGTCCTTGGTCAGGCCCACAACGGAGTTGGGGGTGGGGGGTGTTGTGGGCTTTCTGTCTCTTATTTTTTTTCCCACTTTTCTTTCTACCATTCTTCTATCCACTACCATCCCCCCACCCACTTTCCGATTCTGTCTTGTTTCATGGTTGGGGGATCTTTTACACACCTGTTATTATGAAACTGAAAAATTGATTGTTTGTGTTTGCATTGTTTGTCTTGACAATTGTTTAATTGGGCCATAAGGCTGATGTACTTGACGAACGCAAGAAAAATATATTTCCCAAAAAAAAAACCTACAAACCCACATCCCCACCCACAACACACCCCCCACCCACACCCCAACATACCCCCGCAATACTTCTCTATGAAGGCGCGCTGAGTTCCAGGGGTGCCCGTTCCCTTTCACTTCCGTGATCAGGAACCGGCGCCGCAGGGTCCTTTTCTTTTTTCTTCTTTTTTTTCCAGGAAGCTGTAGGGGTTTCCCCCGCAACCCCTGCTCACTATACTGTAAAGTATAGTGAGTGGGGTATTGCGGGGACAACCCCGCAGCCCCTTTTTTTTCTCAGGTGTGCTGCGGGGATGTCCCCCGCAACACCCCGCTCACTATACTGTATAGCATAGTGAGCGGGGTATTGCAGGGGACACCCCCGCAGCCCCCAGCTTTTTTTTTTCTTTTCATTTGGCGGGGGCTGGATGGGTGTCCCCCACAACCCCCACTCACTGTAGTGAGCGGGGTGTTGCAGGAGACAACCCCGCAGCCCCAAGTCCGACCCCACCGAAACACCTAAACACATACCACAAAAAAAGTTAGAACTTTTGGTAGTTTGAACTTTCGTGGTGTGTGTTTTAGGTCTTTTGGTGGGGTCGTACTTTTATAGTCGGTAATTTCGTATAATACCCCCGAAAGAACTCATAACTAAGGCCCTACTGGCAGCCAGACTGGTAATAGCAAGTAAATGAAAATTGCAGGAGAGCAAGGGTACAACAAGGCTCAGGAGATTTTGGTAAATGAGTAACTATTGTCGTCTTTCAGAGGGAACATTACCTTTTCTCTTTGTGGGCTTATTTTAGAGCATGTTACGGCCCAAAATAGGGATTTTACATGTCCCACAAGACTTGAGGGGCTTAGGACTCCATAATATATAGGGGGAACATTTCGTCCAACATGGTTCTGAGGGGTAGTGTGAGTTATTGAGCTATAGGCTCCGAGGAGTGAACCTGATAATATTTTTAGTGTGCATTTATTAACTGAAGCTTTGAGTATACCCCAGCAACTTTACACCTCTTCAGTCACTAGCAGGAGAAAGGTATGCAGGGAGGGGGAAGGCGGCTGGGATTATCAGAGAGCTGTAAGGAAGTATGATCTGACTGGAGTTTTGTTATTGTCATGTCTAGCTGTTCATTCATTGAATTATGAACTATGGATTATTAATGAAATTCTTAAATGTTCAATGACACGAATTTAAAGAAAAAAAATATATGGTATGTTACCCATTTAGCGACCAGCATATCATCACTGAAAATCAGAAAGAGGATGTGAGTGGAACTGCAGTCCGGCTGACCTGCACAACATTGAGGTGGTAGTTTGGCCACAGGTGCCACAATACCCCTGTGGCTGTCTGCAGCTGACGAGTGTCTTTTGTGTGCCACTGATGGTGGTACCTAAATCTCAGAAGACCCCAGAAATGTCATGCAGTAGAGGTGTGCCACGATCCTGTATCGTTGATAGTACAGGGGATGGAGCGATCAGCCCATCACAGGAACTGCAGTGTGGTGCCTAGCACTCCAATTGTAGACACAGTGTGCAACATGCGCACCAGTAGACATAGACAAAGTGCCTGTGTTCTTGCTGAACTTTCTTTGGGCTATTGTTGAGGAAGATGAGTGGGCACTCCACATCCATAGAAAGTAGAATGTGTTGCTCAAACTAGCAAAGCAAAGCCCTATCCCTTCCAGGAATACAACCCCAGTCGCATAGATAACACCAAGCAAGTCAATATGTGATAGCATCAGTGAGGTTAGGAAAAAAGGAATCTTCGACTGCAGCAGAAGTGGGATTAAAACACACAGAATAACGTGACACGAGTTTAGCCCTCTGTTTTTAACATCTACTAATGTCCAATTATTTTGTATCCCCAGTTTGATGAGTGGCTTTGATGTTCAATGATACAAAACCTTTATGTATAGGCTCATCAAAGTGAATCCACATGTTCACCTTTTAATCCTTTAATTCACAGAGCAAGATAGGTATAAGCCACGAATGTGATTGTGGGTGCTTTAAAACATTAATATTTGTAGTGGGGCACTTGTGGCTTACCCCCCACACCCCATGAAAGTAAGCCTGATATTGCCTACGCTCTCTAAACCTTGTTTTGCTGTCGTTAGAGGGGTCGTGTGAATGCACAGTCTTTCTGAATTCCCACTCTGCAGAGATTTGTCCGAGAACCTATCAAGGCTGTTCATGGCACTACACTCACCTCAGGTCCAGTGGTAGAACATTCCATTGATCCCTGCAGGACATGTTTAAACATTAAAACCAACATTCTGGGGGGGCGCTGTTGGGCGGCAACTAAGATGGCCGCTTAATCGTCGAGCTCCGGATTAGCAGAGCGATCGATCCTGTTTCGTTCTGCCCGACGCTGCCTGCGATCCTGCTGGACTTCACCCGATCCTTCGGGAGCCCTGCCGCCGCGGCTGGGCGCAGCCTGGAGCCGCTGCGCGCCCCGAGGACGGGGCTGTGCCTTCCCTTTCTTACGGCGGCTGTGACCTCCCGCTCTTCCCGCCCCGCGGCTCCGGCGGCGTCGGCTCTCCTCTCACTTGAGGCCGCGGCGCTGCGGGCCGCTCTGGGGGAGGGGCGCCCGCCCGGCGAGGCGCGCCGGATCATCGCGGCCGGCCGGGCCTCTCCTCACTCCTCTACGCGTCCCGACCTGGATCGTCGGTGTCTGCCGGCCCCTCCACCATTTCGGCGTGGCCCGCCGGCGCTGACCAACCTCGGGCCCTCGGGCCAGGCCCCGAGGGGCCCCGTCGAGACCGGAGCACCTGAGAGGTAGGGGTTCTGTGGGGGGGGCTGTGCCTGGCCGCTGCGGCCCCGGATCGGTCACTCGCTCCCTCTTTTTATCCTGCGAGTGATCCCCCTGCACTCGGGCCGGTGCCGCTGCTGGGCCCGTGGCGGCGCGGACCCCCCCACCCCCGCCTGGGTCCTTCCTCTCTCCCGACATCGCTGACTCCCACCTGAGGCCTATTGGGCCGCCGTGGACACCGTGACCCGCCGGGCCGCGGCGCACTCTTCACAGCAATCTACCCTTATGCTGCCTGTGTCCTGGAGCTGCGGAGTCGGGGCACATACTACGCTATTGCCCCCACGGGCTTCTCTGGAGTTCCGCACCTGCCACTGTGTCTTAAACCGCCTGGGCGCGCTCGGGCCTGCTGCATCCCCTTCACCACCAATCTCGGCGACACCGGTCCACCAGCCTCAGAGGGGTCATAGCCTCTCCTTCTCCACACCCCCTGGACTCTGGGTGAGCCCACTAGTTGCTCCTCGCCTGCATTATCCCTGTATACGCATCGGTCCCGGCGACCTGGAGGACGTGCCTCGGCACTAGTATCTAGTTCTCATTTCTCCCCCTTCCTTCTCCTCGATCTCCGTAACGGCCAGGATGACCAAAGGGGGTGCGAGGAAGCAGAGCTCCATCAATATGTTCGCGAAGGCTGCGGGGAGATCATCTGGGGAGGCTGCTGAGCAGGCCTCTACCGCCCCGCCCGACGCAGCCCCGGAGTCCCAGAATATGATGGATTTTATACGAGAGGGTTTCACCGCTCTTCACTCAAAACTAGATGATATGAACGCCGCCATATCTTCTATTAAGGCCCACATTGAGAGGACTGACAGCCGTGGATTGGAGGTTGAGACGCGGGTCGGTTCCGCTGAGGATGCGCTAGGGGCCCTGCCCACCGAGGTTGCCGCTCTTTCCAACCGTGTCCTTGAGGTGGAAAAGAAAAATGAAGATTTGGAATCCCGCTCGAGACGCAATAATCTCCGCATTATCGGGGTCCCGGAGGATGGTATCCACGAGCCAATGGAGGACTTTGTTCAGCGCACACTTCTGTTGCTCCTTGATTAGCCCGACGTTTCTCCACACTTCGCAATTGAGCGGGCACACCGCGCTCTGGTGGCTAAACCTAGGCCCGGTGCCCCACCTCGGCCCATCATAGCTCCTGTATTGAACTACCGTGACCGTGACGCCCTCCTCAGGGCTGCAAGACTCAAAGGTGAGCTATTACTGGGCGGTGCAAGGATTCATCTTTACCCGGACTTCTCAACGGCCGTCCAGCGGGAACGCAAGACCTTCCAGGCGGTGAAACGCAGGCTACGAGACCACTCAATCAAATATGCTATGCTCTATCCCGCCCAGCTCCGTATAGAGCACGCCAACCAGGTGTTGTTCTTCACGATTCCAGAGGAGGCCTCCAAATTCATTGATGAACACTTCCCTGGCTGATCCCTCTCCCCTGATCTCGGTTCAGCAGTTATCCTAGGTCCCCGACGGGGGGCGCATGGGCCCTTCCGCCCTCCCGTACCGGGGCCACGTTGATCCTTCATCCCGTAGCCTGCTTGCTCAGTTCAACTTGCAGGGCCCGCCCGGATCGCCACGTGCGAGAACTTTGTCCAATCTACATTTTACCTCCATTGTGGGCATCTTATGTTCTACTTGCTCTGCTGCAACCCGGAGCGACACGGCCAGTCTGGCCTTCAGACCCCCAGGCGCTGATGCCTTTGTTTTGGTTTTGTTTGCAAGGGGCTGGGCTTGTCATCCCTCTGTTTGGGGGGGGGGTGGGTGGGGGTGAATCATGTTGGGGTTTTTGTTATTGAAAAATTAGCGCTGGCAGCGAAGGCGGACTGTGCTGAGGCACTCTGGAACTGTTGTCGTAGGACCGTGAACCCGACCCTTTGGTCACTGACATTCTTCTTATCCCAAACACCGCCACACTGTGATTGAGAGTGCCCTGACCTTTATGAGCTGGAACGTACGGGGACTGGGTAATTATAGAAAGATGAGGCAACTTCAGTTGCAGGCCGAGCGCCATGGATCCAAGATTCTCTTTCTACAAGAGACTCATGCCCGTTCTGTACAATGCATGCGTTTTGCCAAATCCTGGGGTCCCCATAGGTTTTTCACCGATTACTCCTCTCAAAGCCGGGGAGTCATGACCCTCATTCACAAGAGCCTCCATTTTACCCTCATCTCCTCGACAATCGACCCCCAAGGTAGATATGTATTGCTCCACGCCATGCTGCACCACAAGGAAGTGATTCTTCTGAACATCTATGGCCCTAACCTTGATGACCCGGATTTTTATGTGCAGGTCACCTCCCTTCTCGATTGTTTCCCCCTTGTTCCAATCCTTTGGAATGGGGACTTCAACACGATCTTTGATGTAGCTCTGGATAGATCAGGCTCCAGGCCCCGTCACCTCTCCAGGGCGGCTTACGCTGCACTGACTTCCCTTCCCCGTCTGGCCATGGTGGATGCATGGAGATTCTTCTACCCGGATTCTCGCATCTACTCTTTCTACTCCTCTGTTCATGACTCCTACTCTTGCATTGATAGGTGGGTGATCTCTAACGTATTGGTTAAGAGCGTGACACAACTAATGATCCTTCCGAGAACCCTATCTGACCACTCTCCTGTCACCATTACCGTTGATTGGGGCCCCGATGCCGCCCGCATCCGACACTGGAAATTGAAACCCCTCTCCCTACTTGACCCGGAGTTCTGCTCCGAACTTGAGTTGTCGATCGAGGAGTTCTTCGAGACCAACACGGGCTCAGTAACGTCTCAGGCCACCTTATGGGAGTCATTCAAGGTTTATATTAGAGGGATTGCGCTGTCCAAGGAGAATTGGGTCCTTAAGTCGATCCGTAGAGACCTTGCCACCAGCGAATCTAGACTCTCGACCCTGGAAGCTACATGCTCACTTCACTCTACCCCGGGTAACCTGGCTGACATCGGGGAGGAACTGGACAAGTTCCGTTCTCTTGCGGATCGTGAGCAGAGGTTTCTCGATAACCCTGGCATGGCAAGGAGGTATGGGGAGGGAGAGCGCCCCGGCCGCTTTCTGGCTCGGTTGATCCGACACGAGACGGGGTCCCCGCACATCCTCAGGGTTGAGAGAGCTGATGGCTCTATGGCTGTCTCTTCACAGGAGGTCAACAGGGAATTTTTCACCTTCTACGAATCCCTGTACTCCAACGCTGATGAGGTATCGCTGGCGGAGATCGACTCCTTTCTCGACGCCCTCCCTCTGTCAACTTTGTCTTCGGAGACTGTGGGTTCCCTTGACTCCCCTCTCACGCGGGAGGAACTGTCGGACGCTATTGATTCCCTATCTTCGGGCCGCACCCCTGGCTCAGACGGTGTCCCGGTCGAGTTCTATAAACGTTTCAAGTCACAACTGCTCCCTCATTTGCTGGCTCTCTGGGAGGAGTCCGTGGAGGCCGGGGTACTCCCCCCTTCTCTCCGTGAGGCCACAATCACAGTACTACTTAAGTCCGGTAAACCCCCTTCGCAGTGTGGTTCGTATCGCCCGCTCTCACTCATAAACTGCAATGTCAAGATATTTGCCAAGGCTCTGGCTCTCCGGCTGGCTCCCTTCTTACCATCTATTATCCACCCGGACCAGGCCGGTTTTATCCCGGGTCGCTCTACCTCCCTGAACCTGAGGCGCCTATTCAACATTATTGACAGAATCAGTCCCGAGACACACGCTGTGGCTGCTGCTCTTGACATGCAAAAGGCATTCGACTCGGTTTCATGGAGGTATCTGTGGCGGGTCCTCGAGTGCTGTAAATTCGGCCCCTCTTTTCTCTCCTGGGTCAGACTGCTTTACTCCGATCCGGTTGCCAGGGTCAGCACTGGCGACCGTTACTCCCCCCTTTTCAAGATCGCCAGGGGGACGAGACAGGGGTGCCCCTTCTCTCCCCTGGTCTTTGCTATAGCAATCGAGCCTTTTGCCGACATGCTCCGCCAACTCCATGCTCATAGGGGCCTCCGTTCCGCGGGACAGACGGACATAGTGTCCCTCTATGCGGATGACGCGTTGTTGTTTGTGCGCTCTCCTTCCACCAACCTACCTCCTATACTAGCGGACATTATCCGTTTCGGTCGAGTCTCGGGCCTTAAAGTGAATTGCTCGAAATCCATTCTTTTTCCGCTCACGGAATGTACCTCTCCTCCCCCCGACACCCTCGGTTTCACATGGGCCCAAACCACATTTACCTACCTGGGGACGGTGGTGACTCGCCAGCGCGAGCTGACCTTCCACGAAAACTACCAGGAGTATTTCACACACTTGACAGCTAAGATCCAGGTCTGGGATAAACTCCCGATTTCTTTGGCTGGCAGGATAGGTCTGCTGAAAATGGTGGTGTTGCCCCAGCTGCTCTACAGGTTCGCTAACATTCCCTTGTGGCCGGGGGTGGGCTTTTTTCGCGACTTGACTCGCACCGTGAACTCCTTTCTTTGGCACTCGGGTGCGGTCCGTCTTAAAATCGGGACCCTTTCCACTCCCATGTCTAACGGGGGCTTCGGTGCCCCTGACTTTCTTAATTACTGGCTGGTGTCATAAATCCAATACACCTCCTATTGGTTTAATACTACAGATCCTCCCCCGCACGTCCGACTTGAGAGGCTTGCGGTGATTGACCGGGATATCCGCTCCCTAGTGTTGCATCCCGCCCCCCTGGCACGGGACTCACAGAATCCGGTCGCCTGCACAGCCGTTGCACTGGCAAAAATGTGGAAGCTGACGGGGACTGCCTACGCCTTCTATGGCAATCTCCCTCTTTGGAATTTTCTCCCTGGGGTCCCACGGGTTCCACCAGGCACGGTTCGCCGATGGGCGGACGCGGGCTTCGAGCTGTTACGCAACGTGTTTGACCAGGGTATATTCGTCGAGTGGCCCAACCTCCCCTTACCCCTGAGAAGAGACCGGAGTGTATGGCTTCAATACGCATCCCTTCGTAGGACCCTTAAGCGTCATTACCAAACGTTCCCTGCATTGCCACCTGACGACCCTGCCATTGAGGAGCTCACTTCCCCCGGCCCCACGAGGGGTAAGATCTCGATGTTATATACCATGCTACAATCCAGATCGGTCCCAGACTTCGCTAAACTGAAACGTGCTTGGGAGGCAGACCTCGGTGTTGAGATGTCTGATGATCGCTGGACCCACCTATGCGAACGCACACAACGGGTTTCCTTCAACTCCCGGTTTAAACTTATCCAATTCAAAGTGCTTCACAGGTTTCACCACACCCCGATCAGACTACACCGTATGTCCGTCGATCACCCTGCCAGCTGCCCCAGATGCGGCTAGGATGATGCCGACTACATCCACATGATCTGGTCCTGCCCCCGCCTCGCACAATTCTGGGAGACCGTTTGTTTGACAGTATCCGCTGTAACTGACCACCCCATTGTTCTCTCTCTGCTGGTGTGCCTCTTTCATGATCTCCCAGGCCTCCCCCGAGATTCCAAGAAACTAGCCGGTCTCTGCCTGCTTCTCGCGGTGCGCTCCATCCTGCTCTGTTGGCTTCGCCCCTCACACATGCCCAATGGCTGAGAGCGGTCACGTGGGCCTCTGACTCCGAGGAAGCCTGGTCCCACTTACAACCCACTCACTCCAGACCTAGAAACATCTGGCTCAGGTTCCGCTCCTATATGTCTGACCTAGTCGAGACTCCGGATACCTCCTTCCCTCCCGCTTCCCCCCACCAGCTTGGGTCCTCACCCCTGTCATAGTTTCCTGATGTCCTTTTTTACGATGTGACTGTATTTTGTTCTTTGAATGTTTCATCATGTGTAGTAACCCCTGCATACCTACGCTATGTATGTTGTTCTTTTACATTGTTACTGCCTGACGCTGTTTGCCTGTGTTTTGCTGCCACGCTTATAATAAAAAGAAGTTTAAAAAAAAACAACATTCTTATTTTTGACCTTGTAAATGCACTGCTGTTCTGTGTTATATTGGAAAAACAGTAGAACATCATAATCTGAAGATAAATTGGGTTCAGAGAATGGTGTCATTTAAAAAAAGATACACAACATCCCATGTACAGTACCTCCTATGAAGTGTTCAGTAAGGCCCAAGCCTCTCCCTTGCCACACCATAGGGACTACGATCTCCAAAATACATAGCAGGCTCTTCTACACTATGAAGGAAAAAAGGAGACCCTTATCTGCCCCAATATGTAGACCACTGCCTTAGGAATTGATTCATCCATCACTACAAATCTCCTGCCATCTCTCCACTCTTTTATGTATCTAAAAAGGAAACAGAAGAATGCAGACCTTCTAGAGATTGTCGCACCCATAATAATATCACAATATAAAACAGCACCTGTTACCTCTTATATCTGTACTCATTGATAGGTCTGGGAATTGCCAATATAAACTAAATTGGGTTTACGGGGGACATGTAATCTTATCTGTATTAATGCCATGAATGAGTGGAAGACTGCATTCCAAACTAGGTACAGCCTGTCTGAGTACCAGGTCATGCCTTTCAGTGTAACGAATGCCGCAGTAACATTCCATTTTGTCAATGACGTGTTTCGAGTGTCATTAGATAGATTTCTTGTCATATATTTGTGACATACTAATTGGTTCTGCCTCCCTGCTTGTTGATCTTTTCAGATGCTCCACTAGTATACAGGATTACCACTGTAATTACCACCAAGAATATAAGGCTATTGCGTAGTTACAACACACCTATCACCATCAAGCCCATAGATAAGGGAGGTGGGATTGTCATTATGAACACTGAAACATATGTCGAGATGGTCAAAATATTATTTAATAATACGATGCATTGCACTGAAATCACCACAGATCCCACTGAAAGACTAATGATGCACCTACAAGAATTGTGCATGAACGGTGTAGAAATAGGCTTCCTAAATCAGAAATAAGCAATGTTTTTATCCCCTAGAGACACTAGGGGCCTCATTACACGGTAGGCGGTAACCATTGCACTATTAGCAGCATGGTTGCCGCCGGTATTTTAGTGTGTCCGCCTTGGTGGATGGCGGAATTACCGCCCTACTCCTAGGTGAGCGGGGGTGGTAATTCCCCATTCACCAAGGCCCTTCCCCATTCCCATTTTCGCCCCCATAGTGCATAATGGGAATGGGGAAGGCGCTAATTACGGTACCGCAAATTGCGGTACCGTAATTGGCACCAAGGTCCCTTTGCGGGTTCGTTTTTTAACGCCTGCTAAAAGCAGGCGTTAAAGTACCAACCCGCAACGGGACCTCATAATAAGGCGGTAAGAGTTAACGGTCACCGGTACCCTTACCGGTGGCCGTAGGAATGTAGTTTTGCATACTTTGGGCCTCATCACGAGTCGGGTGGTAACGCCGGCGCTATTAGCGCTGGCGTTAATAGCCCTACCGCCAAACCCCCCGGCGCGAATAGCGGCGGATCACGGGTTTGGCGGAACGGGTATTGCCCGTTGGTATTGCCCATTGGGCTCAATGGGGAATTGTCGCGCTCTCACCGCCGGCGGATTTCCCGCCGACGGTAAAAGCGCGAAATTTCAGCGGATTTCCCCCCAGCTCAGAGCTGGGGGGGAAATCTGCCAAACCAGTGATTTGGCGGACCCTTAAATAATAATAATAATAATAATAATAAATTAAATGCAGCGGTAATAGCGCTACCGCCGCATTTAAGGGTTATCACCAAACTCGTGAGGAGACCCTTTGTCTAAGATCCACAAAGACAGTTCCAGTCCTCCAGGTAGACCCATTGGTTCTTTATGCGAGTCTTTACTAGAACTGAGTGGCACATACAATGACATATTCCTGCAAAAATTGGCATCACAAGCAAGATCGTTTCTAAAGTACACTACAGATGTCATTAAGTATTTGGAAGGTGTAGAATTTTAGGCAGATGGAGACATTTTGGTAACGTGCAATATTGCAGCCTTGTATACCAACATCTCCCAACAAGTGGCATTCAATCTTATCACTAGGAGACTCAACGATCGCCCCAATCCACACAAAGTACCAACGGAATTCACTGTGGAACCTCTTGACATTACCTTATGTAACAATTCCTTTTTTATTTGTTAATTATATGTTTCTTCTAAAGACGGGGGCTGCCATGGGTGCAGCTTTTTCTGCCAGTCTTGAAAATATTTATATGGCCGATTTTGAAGACATACACTTTTTTCCCAATAATGCATTTACACAGAACTAGAATAAGTGATGTCTTTTCTGTGTAATCATGTTTGCACTGTACTATTGTCTTATCCTGGATGTGTTGTTTTTGCACATATAGGAACATGAGTTATGAGATTTTAGTAAATTGTTGTATTCTTTGTAATTCTAATCTAAATTGTGATGGACAATTGTGGAAAAACATATTCAATGTCTGAACAGTTTTGTTTTAACTGAAGCACACAATAAATAAACAATTTCCACATAACATCTGACATTGGAAAAGATACATTGACAATATACTTTTCATTTAGAATGGGGATTATGGACTCGCATATCAATTTATCACTTGGCTTAACAACTGCAATCCTAAATCACAGTTCACTAGCAACCCTGATAAGAATTGCCTTCCCTTTCTAGATCAAATGATTGGCCCTAAAGCAGGTCATTCACATACCACACGTTATCGCAGAGACAGACCAAAACTTGGTTCGGTTAGATATATTCTAGCCAACACCCGAAAGCCTCATGAGACAATCTTCCATACAGTCAGTTTTTGCGCATTTGGCGGGATTGCACATTTATTAAAAACATGCCATCCATTAAATTATTGAAATGTTCAGCTAAAAGAGCTTCCTTTACGAATAGAGAGCCTTTACTAAATACTGAATTAAAAGACAACACAAGAAACCCGGTCATGTGTTTTAGGACTTTCTCTTAACGCACTGTGAAAATAAAGAAGCTACTTAAAAAAGAATGGAATTTGATTAGATCGACAGGCTGTTTGTCTAATACTCCTCCTTTTGCATTAAAAAGAAGCGCTAACATTAAAGATTGATCTAGTTCACTGTAGACATCAAACGGTCAGTGCAGACCGTACTTTTAACACCAGAGAGCAATGTTGGAAGTTACAGAGATCTCCCATAGTGAGACCTTTTCCTTGTGGCAATTGTGCAGTTTGTCCGTTCAGGAAGAAAAGCACAACGTTTGTGCATAAAAACTTTCATTGGGAATTTAAAAATTGTAATACAAAGAATGTGATCTACATGATACATAGTCTGTGTTCCAAGCTTCACATTGGTATGATCACTCGTAAGGTATTGATTGGAATAATTGAACACACATCTAAAATACATAATAAAACACTTCAAGCTCCTCCAGTTAACAATTACATTGAAAATAACCATTCAGATAGTGATTTAGAATGGGCGGTAATGTACATGCTACGAGTGAATAGTAATAACTATTCTATGGTGAATAGATTACATAAGCTGGAGCAGCAGTGGACCTATTATTTAGAAACTCATGAGGCAGGGTTAAATGATGAATTACATTGAACCTCAATGTTACATTACAACTCAATATGGACAACAATGTGGCCAGTGCTATACATTAGCATATAGTACTGCCGTGTCCCCAGGAGGAACTGGAGCTCACCCCACCAGTGCAGGAGCAGTGCCCCACACAGAGGTGCATCAGATGTGCTCCCGGATCAACATTATGCTGCCTGCCTATTTCTGCAAGATCGCAGAGAATGCCGAGCAACACCGGTAAATAAGTCTAGAAATTTACTGGATATATTTATGCCGTGGATGGTCTCCGCACCGTCCAGATTGCGCCATTAGTCTGTTTTTACACTTGTGTACATTTATCCAATTGCTGCCTCGAGGCAGAAGCCCCGCCAAAATGGCCACCCGCATCTTCGTTTTCTTTCACTGCTGCAAACCCCATCACCAAGCCCTATTGTCCTTCCCCATTGGTTGCCAGGCCTTCTTTTACTACCAATTGTGAGCCGGCCCACACGAAGGCACTCACCAAGGCACCCTGCCATTCGTGAGCCTGGAGGCCTCATCGTACTGCCGTGTCCCCAGGAGGAGCTGGAGCTCCCCCCACCACTGCAGAAGCAGTGCCCCGCACAGAGGTGCATCAGTTGTGCAGCCGGATCAACATTAGGCTGCCTGTCTATTTCTGCAAGATCGTGGAGAATGCCGAGCAACACCGGTAAATAAGTCTTGAAATTTACTGGATGCAAACTACATTTTATGTTTTTGCCGTGGATGGCCTTTGCTCCGTCCAGATTGTGCCATCAGTCTGTTTTTACACTGTTGTGTAAATGTATCCACTTGCTGCCTCGAAGCAGAAGCCCCTCCAAAATGGCCGCCCGTATCTTCGTTTGATTTCACTGCTGCAAACCCCATCACCAAGCCCTATTGTCCTTCCCCATTGGTTGCCAGGCCTTCTTTTACTACCAATTGTGAGCCGGCAGGCTCGAGCCTGCCCACACTGGAGCCGTATGGGTAGTGGGCCACGTGCCAGGCTACTCTGCCAGCATCGCCCCCCCATCCAGCGGATATCTGGTAAGAGCCTCTGCTTTACACCCACTTTAACCGGCACCGCCTACCAGAACACTTGCACAACATGCCCCCTAAAACGCTATCCTTGCCACCGCCTAGAACGGCATGACTTCGCTATGACTTGGCCATTGCCCCTTCCACCCATACCATTACCATATAGAACTTAAACAATTAACATTTGTACTCACTATACTATGCCCTGCCTTAGCACGAGTGTTTTCCCATTCATGCTTGCCATTACGCTTCATTCTGTCTAGCCATCGCTAACACACTGACTTTAACCTCTCTGTCTACACTGTTCCTAGCCTATGTTTAACTCAGCCCACTGTGCATGCACTGATTGTAGCCATCTGTAAACATGTGGCACAAAGCACCCCCATGACTACATTGACCTCAGTAACTCTAGTCTAATTCAGCCATCTGCGAAATGTTGATTTCAACCCTATTGTGAATTGTGCTTTATAGCCCCACTGTGAATTGTGCTTCTTAGCCCCACTGTGAATTGTGCTTTTTAGCCCCACTGTGAATTGTGCTTTTTAGCCCCACTGTGAATTATGCTTTTTAGCCCCACTTTGAGCTATGCTTTTTAGCCCGGCTGTGAATTGTGCCTTTGAGCACCAGTGTGAATTGTGCTTCTTAGCCCCACTGTGAATTGTGCTTTTTAGCCCCACTGTGAATTATGCTTTTTAGCCTCACTGTGAACTATGCTTTTTAGCCCCACTGTGAATCATGTTTTTAAGCCCCAGTGTGAACTATGTTTTTTAGCCCCACTGTGAATTGTGCTTCTTTGTCCCACTGTGAATTGTGCTTTTTAGCCCCACTGTGAATTGTGCTTCTTAGCCCACTGTGAATTGTGCTTTTTAGCCCCACCGTGAATTATGCTTTTTAGCCCCACTGTGAATTGTGCTTCTTAGCCCACTGTGAATTGTGCTTTTTAGCCCCACTGCGAATTGTGCTTTTTAGGCCCACTGTGAAATGCTGCTCTTAGCCCTTCTGTGAGTACTGGTCATAGCCTATGCCTAACCCAGCCAACTGTGAAATGTTGATTTTAGCCACGATATAAGCACATCGATTATAGCCCATGACTTACTCAACCTAATGAGAAAGTACTGCTTTCTTAGTCATCTGTGAACACTGTACTTAGCCCCCACTGACCACTATGATCCTAGCTATGCCTCAAGCTAGAAAGAACCACAAGGCCAAACCTGAACCCAAACCATTACAGCTAACCATCCCTAGTCTAATCACTACCTGACCGCACTCACGCCAACCAGGTCTCAGCCTCAGACCACCGTACTCCATTTCCTGTAACCGGCATTAACCGCCACAGAATGTATGTCAGCACAACTCTGCTGCTATCTGCACCCTTGTTGCTCCTACAATTAATATTGGTAACCATGGACCAAATTAAATATGCACCTTGCCCTACTATGCATAGAAATACTAGGCTTAATGCTAGACTCTCTGCCTTCTACGAACCTAAGCTGCCCAGAAACTCTCACTTAAACCACTGTACCAACCATAAAAATACTACTAGGAATATGGCACAAGCATATCCACAAACATCTGCAGATGCCAAATTGAAAGAACCTACACCAGCAATTTTAAAAACCCAAAGCCTACCCAAAACAACTACAATAGCAAGTGCATTGATTAATGCTAGATCTGTCGTGGCCCATGCCACTGAAATAGCTGATATCCTAACATCAGATAACCTCGACCTTCTAGCGGTCACAGAAACCTGGCTACATGATGCAGCAGGTCCAGCGCTCTCCTTAGCGATACCTAAAGAGTACCAACTCCTAAGAATGGACCGACCTAATGCCAGAGGAGGTGGTTTAGCTATCATTGCTAAAATCAATCTGGACTTAAGGCTATCCATGCTACCCCCGACTTAAATCTTGTGAACTACTATCAGCGAAACTGCCTATATCCCCGTGTCACACTCTAACCATTTACCTTATATATAGGCCACCAGGGCCCTTGGGCTCATTTGAAGAGGACATATATAGCCTCTTAGATAGCAATACAAAAAGTCATCCCAGATAATGATCTTAGGCAACCTCAATTTAGAACTTAACGACACTAGAACTTAACGACCCGGATGACAAACAAGCTCAAGCAATAGCCACCATGCTTGACGAACATGGCCTCACCCAAAAAGTCCTCACCGCTACCCACGAGAAAGGGAGGACATTAGACTGGGTAGCCACTTCAAACTGCCCAACCACGATCACTAAAATGACACCCCAACCTTGGACTGACCACTTCCTAATTGACTTCAGCTTAATACTCAACAAGGAAGCTAACAAAGAGAAAATAATGGCACCTTCTCTCCCCACTAGATCAAGGATAAATATCACACCTGAAAACATCTTACCTCTTTTCCTTCCAATAATGAATGCCCTGCCAAGCAACTCTGATCCAGATACGCTGGTGGACTCCTATAATGATACCATGACCAAGGCCCTAGACACCATTGCCCCACTTAAGAACTACAAACGTAAACGACAGACCCACCTCAACACTTGGTTCACCCCTCATCTAAAAGAACTAAGATTGGAAAAAAAGAAATTAGAAACCATATGGCAACACTCCCCAATGGAAGAAAATAAACTAAAACTCAAACTTTGTGCCACCAACTATAAGAAAGAAATCATCCAAACTAAAAAAGAAGTTTATAATGAAAGAATCTCTAAAGCATGTTCCAATACTAAGGAACTATTTGTCATCCTGCGAGAATTAGAATCTCCCATACCTCCACCGGATAACGTTCCTAAAGACAAGCAATGGTGTACTAATATCCAAAATGCATTAGCAAATAAAATAAAAACACTACAATCAAATAATTGCAAATAAAAAAGCCTCCCTTTTATTATTTCCACTCCTATTAACAAACCCAACCTAGCACCATTCAAATTCTCTAAAGTCTCCATTCAGGAAACTGAAAATATCATTGCCTCACTAAAGCCATCAAACTGCAAAGGCGACAACTGCCCGGCCCAAATAATTAAGGATGCAGCCAGAGACTTAGCACCCTTTATCACTAAACTCATCAACGCCTCCTTTTCATTCAACACCGTCCCAAGCAGCTTAAAAGAATCCTGGGTTCTACCCCTGCTAAAAAAACAAACCTTAGACCCCTCCATCCCCACAAACTATAGGCCCATCACTACAGTCCCATTCCTCCTGAAGATAATAGATAGAGTGGCCTATCTTCAAATTCAAAAGTACCTTGAGACCAACCAACTATTAGGCGCTCGACAAACTGGGTTCAGACCTCAGCACGGCACAGAGACTGCACTAATAAATCTCAAAGCCCAAATCAATGAGCTTAACGACAAAGTAAACATAGCTATGCTACTCTTCCTTGATCTGTTGGCGGCATTCAACTTGGTGGACCACACAGTACTTTGCAAAGACCTAGCATCGACCACCCACTTTTCAAGTGAAGCTATAGCCTGTGTCCAATCCTTTCTCGACAATAGAATTATGCAAGTCTTCTCCACCTCAGCTTCGGCTAACCCAGTTCAAACAACAAGTGGAGTTCCCCAGGGATCATGTGTCTCGCTAACTATGTATAATATCTTTACTAAGCCTTTATTCGACAAATTGGACAGACTGCGTGTCACCTACACAAACTATGCAGATGACACCCAGATCCTCATTTCCCTTTCGGGCAATTTCACTGTGGATACAGCCTTAGTAAACGAGATTTACATCCTCATTCAGGCATGGATGGCAACCCATGGCCTCTGCCTGAACGACGATAAAACAGAGATCCTCATCCTTGGCTATTCCAACAACCTAAAAAAACTTGACACTAACTATAGCGCCTTCAACATCGACGGCAATATAATTTCAGTTGCCAAAGAAGTGAAGACTCTTGGCTTCTATATGGATTCCACTGTATCACTGAAAAAACAAGTAAACTCCCAGGCCTCATCCACTGCCTACACTGGCAAACCTATTAAAGCATGCAGACCCTTCCTCTCACAAGCAAGCTGCATTATTCTAGCCAATGCCCTCAACCTATCAAAAGTGGACTACTGCAATGCACTGTATGTAGGAGCTAATAAATACTTTATCAACAAACTACAAACTCTGCAAAATAATGCACTCAGAACGGCCCTTAACCTCCCTACTAGAGAGCATATATCTAACGTTAGGAGAAACTACAATTGGCTAAAAATCAGGGATAGGATCCTCCTCAAAACATTAACCTTCAAATGTCTAAATAATGCAGCCCCCCCATACCTGAAGGAAAGAATAACAAGAAAATCCTCTGCACGAGCAACCAGGACAGTCAACTCCTATTGCCTCCAAATACCCAGATTCCGTCTAAAGAAAACAGGAAGCAACAGCTTCCCTGTACAAGCAGCTCAGCAATGGAACGCATTACCAGTGGAACTAAGAAGAGACCAGTCATATGACAATTTTAGACGCAACACCCGCACCTGGCTATGCCACAAGGACCACTAGACCCATGACCTCAGATGCATGCTATCATGTCCTGCCATTCATCCATTAACTGCTGTTACTGTGTAACTGTGCCTGTAAATATCCTCTGTACCCGTCTATACCTGCAACTAAGCAAACTGTAGCCATGCTTTAAGTATACTTGTCATGTTGTGCGCCCAGCTACCTAAGGGTTTAGGGCACCCTATAAATAATAAACAAACAAACAAAGAAACAAACATTAGAACTATTGGTCTGGTTGCTGGTCAGCACAGGGATCCAATATGATGGGAAATAGTCATAGAAAAACAGGCCTATTGCAGTCTAGCCCAACAAAGATGCTGTACAAAAATGAGCCTTCACTCTATAGAAGTTTCATTTCGAGTAAGCCAACCCACAGAAGGTGACGGAGAAATGTGTGCTTTACATCTAGTTTGTGAGTATGTGCACTAGCATTACAGCTAGTGCTCTTTTACAAAGGGAACTAATATTTTGAGTCAATTGAACACATATCACAGTCTGCAGACGGAACTCAGTTCATTTCTTCAGGCATGGTCACCTAAGACACTATAAGGGACTGCATTGCACCATAGAGAGGTATAGGTTAACATTTCTGCATACCCATATTAGTGCTTCAGCATAGGTGATAATTGATATAGCAATCTTGAACGTGATTTTTCTGTTTTTAGTGCAATGCGCCGGTGGAGAGTTGTATCTCTGCGGCCTGTTTTCTGCCAAGGAAATGACATTGTTACTTCTTTGCACAATTTCCCCGGGTACGGGGGAGTTGGGTGGGCATGGGTGTTGGCGATGGGGAGGTTGGCAGGTATGGGTGTTGGGGATGGTGATGGACGAGGGGGATGGGTGTGGGTGATGGGGATGTATGGTTTTGACATTTCACTATTAAATAGTAATTCACTTGAAGCAATGCTAGGACAATCAATTTTGTGTGAAGTCGATATATTCAAAACATGGGTATATACAAAGGGGAGCAGCATAATAAATAAAAGAGGCGGCAAAAGCAACTACTGACACTCGCTTCATCGGTCGGATGATGGAGAAAGAGGCTGGCAGTGCAGGCAGGGGCTTTGCCAGGGAGCCCAGGAGCACCAGATGAGAGGAGAGGAGAGCATGATCAGACCAAGAGAGAGGTGTACTAAGAGGGTTAGAGAGAGAGAGGTCAGCAGAGATGAGCGCATCCTGAGTGTGAGGCCAGTGGGAAGAATGGTTAGGGAGAAAGAGTCACAGAGGTTGCAGAAAAATAAAGCCGCTTCAGGAGAGTCAAGATGGATATTGAAGTCTCCAACAAAGAGAAGTTTAGAGGTGGAAGTCAGGAGAGAGGAGGAGAGTTGGCCCATTCGGAAAGGAAGAGGGAGATTGGCCCAGGGGTCCTGTAGATAGTAGCAAAAGTGATACAAAGGTTAGGAGCGATGCAAAGCTTTCAGACAAGATTTCAAAGGAGTAGGGTTGGATAGGCATGATGTAGGCAGGTATCCATTCAGTGAATACAAGGGCCACTCATCCTCCTGGCTGGTTAGACCTGGACTTGTATAGGATCTTGTAGCCATCAGGAAGAAGAGTGTCAAAAGCAGTGACAGTGCTGGCATTGAACTAGGTCTCGGTGAGCGCGAGGATGTGGGGTCAAAGTCTTCAAGGAGGTGACGGATGTCAGAGGAGTACTTCACAACAGAGCGAGAATTGAGGGTAGCTAGCCAAGTGAAGCTGGTTAACACCTTTAAAGGTTTTCCGAGGGTGGGTACATGGACGTGGTACCGCCACTGGAGGAGTGGGGGAGTGGGGGAGGAAGGAGGGGAGGGATAAAGAGGAGTGGAAGGAGATGGGAGGAGGTTAAAGAGAGACAGTAGATGCCTGTCAAGAAGGAAGAGGTTGGGCTGCGAGCCCTGGACCATGATAGTGCCATTCAAGTAGACATTGATGATGCACCCGGATGAAGGGAAGTGTGCCAATAGCACTTACAATCTGGTTCCACCATTAATGGGTGAGCAAGAGAAAGGGTAGAGGACAGAAACCATATGGGTGGTCCATAGGTCTGGAGATGGAACAACAAAGAGAATGTCGGTAATAGTCTGCATGGAGATGGACATTGACATAGATATCTGCAATGGGCAGACCTGGATTTGAGACCAGGAGACCCATCTTAAACCTCTTCCTTCCAGGCTTCGAAGGAGAGGGAGGATAGGTAATAGAGTAACAGTTAGAATAAATAGTGGAGATGGAGAGCACCATAGGGAGGAGGGGCAGAAGAAGCCCGGGGGAGGGAGAGAGAGGGGAACTGCACGGTCCATGAAGAAGTCCCTAGGCAGCCTAGCAGCCAAGCAACATAAAAAAAACAGAACTGAGGTTTAGGCATACATGAGAAATGCAAGCAATTACACAGAGTAGCAGGTTAAAAATACACACAGATTTGGCTTTCCAAGACAGCAGGGGAAAAAAAGCAGTTTAGCCGGGCAACACATTATTCAATACACTCACAGCTTATAAGTAAGGCCTGCAGAGCAGATCAGCACCTAGAATCGAGTAAGAAATATGTAGAAAACGTGCAGATTTCAAGGCATCAAAGTTGAATTAGGTGAATGAACAAAATATTTGGTGCAACCAGGGGGAAAATGTGATCAACACGGTTACTAATAGGGTCCAGTTAAAATGCCAACATTAGCATGTAGCCAACATATTTAAAAACATACAGAATCGATTTTAAGCAATCTGGCTAAAAATGGCAACATTAAAATGCAGCAAACAGTTTTAGAGCATGCAGCAGCACAGTGAAATGTATTTTTGAAACCAAATAAAGAACATCTAGATTCAAAATTCCAGCACCACAGCTAATGTGGTTTTTAAAAGCAGAATAAAGAACATTGAGATTCAAAATTCCGGCAATACAGCAAATGTGGTTTTAAAAAGCAGAATAAAGAACATCTGGGTTCAAAATTCCAGCAACACAGCAAATGCGGTTTTTAAAAGCAAAAAAAAAGAACATCTATATTACAAATTCCAGCAGCGCAGTGAAATGCAGTATTAAAGCAGGAAGCACGTTGGCGACAGTGATCCTGCAGTTAGAGAGAAACAGGAATTAAGTAGTACATAGCGCTACTCAGAAAACTGAAAGGGGCAGACTACAATCGGTCAATACAGGACAGTCTGAAAAAGCGAGGAGGGCGGACCAACAAGGACCTGAGGAAAAACAGACTGTGGGCCTCATCACGACTTTGGCGGTAACCCTTAAATCTGGCGGTAGCGCTATTACCACCAGATTTAAGGGTCCGCCAAATCAAGACTTTGGCGGATTTCACCCCAGCTCTGAGCTGGGGGGAAATCCGCCGAAAATTCGCGCTCATACCGCCGGCGGGAAATCCACCGGCGGTATTAGTGTGAAATTTCCCCATTGAGCCCAATGGGGAATGGGGCATTCCTGAACGGGCTCAATGGGGAATGGGGATTAACATTACCGCCAAACTCGTGATCCGGCGCTATAAGCGCCGGGGAGTCCGGCGGTAAGGCATATAGCGCCGGCGTTACCAACCAAGTTGTGATGAGGCCCTTAGTCTAGTAGCTGCAAGACTGTTTGTAGGAAGAAAAAGGTTTCTGGTGCTGTCCGAGTTAGGGGGAAGATAGGCTGCATATCACAGGGTGAACAGGGTGCAGCGAAAGGGCTGCCAGCACGTTGTGACTCTTACGGCAAGATGGGGAGAAGTTGTGGGCAGCGTGAGTGAATGCGGCAAGAAGATGTGAGGGGCCAGGCCCTGGCCCAAAGTCGGAAGCAAGTGTGAAGGCCGGGAGAGCATTAGGAGTAGAATGTGCAGAGCTCTTACCTTACAGACAACGGGATCAATCAGCAGAAAACTCTGGCGAAGCAAGCAGCCCAGCGGCCACAGCCAGACAGGCCAGACAGGGGCCTTAGAGCTGGAGGGGCCAGCTTCACAGAACTCCTAATTAGCCCCTATGTTTACCACAGCTGCAAGGTTTTAGCATGCCAACCCAGATTTACCCTTTACCATAGAATCAGGTGCCTCCTTTTATTAGTGGACAGTTGTATTGGCCAGGAATATATGCCGATACTAAAAACTTTGTTCATACATGTGAGATATGTCAAAAGACCAGCACAAATCCACTAGCGATAATAGAGGTTGCATTCTACCAAACAGGGATGGACATCATTGGGCCCAAAAGAAAATCAAACAGATCAAGGAACATATTTTATGAGTAGGCGCATGGGAGAAGTCAAAGAGTTACTACACATCACTACATTAAGAACCTCAGTTTATCATGCTAAAACAGACGGATTAATAGAACAATTTAAAAAGACCCTGAAGACCATTCTTAGAAAGTTAGTTGATGAAGGTGGGAAGGATTGGGATCACATGATTCCATGGGCTTTATTTGCCATTAGAAAAACCAATCAATCATTTACCAGATTTTCCCCCTTTGAGCTATTGTATGGCAGAGAGCCAAGGGATGTTTTGGACATGCTCAGGGAAACATGGGAAGAGACCCTGATACCACTGTCTCAAACTGCAAATCGGTTACGAGAACACATGAACCTAGTCAGGTCTTTTGTCCATTCCCACATGGAGAACGCTCAAGGCCAACAGAAGCTTTCATATGATAAGAAAGTACATTTAAGAACCTTTTCAGTGGGTCAAAAAGTTCTGGTTCTCTTGCCAATTTTGGAGAATAAATTAATCTCAAAATGGCACAGGCCTTATGAGGTAATGGAACAGATAGGAAAATACAACTTGCCTGGCCGGTCCAGGGGTGCCCCACACCTCTCCTAACCATCATCATATGGAGGCGGTGCAATACAACCATTCCGTCCGGGTCCAATGAATTCCATGTGACAATCTTTTCTACTTCTCCATGGGTCAGCATCCACTACCATACGCGCATTTCTATCCTCCACACCTTTGACTGTTCTACCCTCCTCTCCATCTCACCTGTACTCTGCTCACAATACCCTCATCCTGGTTTAGCTAAAACTTGGTTGTGTGCACATCCTGCATTGTGTCTCATTCTGCTTTAGCTAAAATCGAAGTTGGCTGTGTACTTGCTGTTATCACTTTTTAAAAATCACTTTTGCTGGGTGCACAACTGTTACTTTACTACCTTTTAAAAATAGCGTTTGCTGGGTGCACAACTGTTACTTTACTACCTTTTAAATACAGCGTCTGCTGCGAGTACATCCTGCATTAACGCCCTGCATGTGCTAACTTGCCCTCAGTGCCTGCACCCCTACCCTCTGCCCCACCCTGTGTTTTTCCCTGCTCCCCCTCCTTGTGCCTCAGTACATGAACCTGGTAAGTGACCTCCTCACCAATACAGCTAGCTATGCTGCTTTCTATCTCTCCTTTCTTCTCTCACAGCTTCTCTATTTCCGATCCCTCTCCTATCACTAAATCTGGCCAGAACAATCTTAAGAAGGACATACTGGGCTCCAGCCCAGGCCTTCCTATTGCAGACACCTATGTCATGGCTTCACCCAGAGAGACTCTCACACACACCCTCTTTTTATGTTCTTTCATCTGGCTCTCCACATGGTCGCTTCTTCTCCCATTAATGGTGTCACCCACTGTGTGAGTCTAGAAATTACCCTCCCATAGCATAGGCAATGTATTTTGTTGGCCGAAAACCAACCACATCATGTATTCAGCATCGGTAGTCTCATGAGCATGACCAGGGTGCGTCCATTTTGATGGAAATTCGTTTCGGCATTTTGTCTAATTTTCGCTTCTTGCTTTTTGTTCAAACTGCTTTGCTGTAAGCTTATTCTATTCCGCTATTTCATTGTTGCTCATGCATAGAGCAAGGCCACAAGATACATGTTGAAACACAATGCAAGCAATCCAGACAGCAATGCCCGGTCTCCTCCCTCACAAGTCCTGGGAAGTAAGCAGCAAGGCATTTAATCATTACGCAGGTGCCAGCTAGTCTCGCTGATGCGGTAGAAATGGTAGAAACGAATAATTAATGGCTTGAAATATGGCCCCCCCTTCACTGAGCCCTGTAGAGCCCTGAAGAGCGAGTTGACCCCTAGCACACAAATAGAAACTAGAAGATAGCAAGGCCTGGAATGTGTCTCTCCCCTGCACGCAGCTTGCTTGCAAGAACAGGACCAGTGTGTTCCCTAAAACAAAGAATCATGTCTGCAAGTCCGCAGATTGCAAATTGTTGCTAAATGAATGTCTGAAGGTGTCATATTTGTCACAATTGTCAATCATCAAATACATTTAAAAGGAAATGCATTATGGGCGGTATTGAACATGTCACTACTGATAATGAGATGTTTGTTTTGTATATATGTAACTGTTGTAAAATGTTAGCTCTCTTGCGTCCCTCGGGGTCTGGAGACACACTTTGCGGGACGTGAGATCCAGTTGGCCAACTGAGACTATTTGCTTTGCAATAAACCCTAGCTTTTGGGAATTGAACCTCGTGTCTGGTGTATCAGTTTGTGTGTGGTGATTGTGCCTTGTTTCCATACGTGAGGGTCCCCTAGGGGCCCTGTCAAATTGGCGCCCGACTAGGGACCCTCCACCACTTGTTCCATCGTGTACGTTGTAATATAAAGAAGGCGAGAGGAGAAAACGAAGCGAGGCCAAACGGTCGAGCGGGGATCAGGAGGTGTTCGGGGCACCCCTGTGAAAGTGATGAGAGACTCCTTTGCAGATCTGTACACAGCTGATCCCTGATCGACGTGTCCGGCCAGAGAACAAGGAGGCAAGGGTCCCGAAACGAGGCAGAGTGAGCCAAGATACGTAGACACAATGATTTTTGGTTGCCTCAGTATACGGACGAATTGCGTTTTGAAGGATGAATTGGTTGATCAGGTGAGTCATGCCCCGATTCTAAATAATCCTGATATTGGTTGAGAGTTGGTTTTGCAAAATCAAATGCCCAGGGTAAGGTTAAAATTCACCAAGGGTAAGGTTAAAACATGCCTGGGGTATTGTCTTCCTGCCTAGTAGGATTTTTCCACTGTGGTAGACAATCTTTGGAAACTGGCCAGGTTGCGCCACCCGTGGGGTCGCCAGCGTATGAAATGTATGTAAAGTATTGTGTAGGGGCGGTAATGTTTTGTGAAATTTGGCAAAGGCAAATCAGGCATGAAGAAGATTTACAATGGCCAAAACACGGGAGTTATGAGATTGCGAGGATAGATTATTTGGAAAAAGTATTGCTGAAAAAGAAAACACGCCCTGCGGCATTTAACGTTATTAGAGACTGGAGGAAGGAAGCTATGTTTCGTTGGAAAAGCAGGGAGAAAAATGCACACAGGCACAAGTCAAAAACAGAAAGAGTGAACGAGCAGGATGAAAAGGAATGGGACGATAATTTGAGAAAGTCAGAGAGATGTGTTCAGTTGGGGGTAGACAAAATATATCCTCAACGTGAATTGCATTCATCAGATGAGCTAATAAATAAAATATTAACTGAGACAAGGCAAGAGCGCCCAAAAAGAGAGACTAAGAGGATTGCACCAGTGTCTATTGCTCAACCCCCTTCAGTTGCCCAGCCCCTTCGAGCTGCTCAGATCCCAGTACAGCCACAGATCATACAGCCAGCAGCACCGAGGTCCGCAACTCCAGCGCCACAGCAGCCACTCCCCATTCCCGTCCCGGTTGTTCCATCAGCTCCTCCCTCCCAAGATATTCCCCTTCCACCTCCGCCCATTGAACTTGAATTCACTGTAATAAGAGAAGACAATAGAGGGAGATAGAGGGCGGCACAAAGTGAGTGCACTAGAGTAACCCGTAGTGCGGTCAGCAAGGAGAGAAAACGGGAGTTCAAAGAACAGGCAGAGATGTATATAGACGGAAATGATGAAATATCAACGCTGGATTCGATGTATGATTTCAGAAAGACTGGTGAAAAACAGGTACTGCTGGAATGCATGGGAGAATATTTAATGGAGAGATGGAAGCAGTTAATTGAATGGTACCGCCGCAGAAGTGGCGGGATTTGAATGCTTTGGCACGATGTAGAGAGAGAGATGAAGAGATAAAAGAACATGTGGACAAGCTTTTGAATTTAAAAATGAACTTGATGATGCATATGCTGAAATGTTTGCCATGCCGGGGTATAGGGGAAAAGATATAAGAAGGGATAGGAAAGAGGCGGTAACATATGTGCAGCTGCGATTTCTTCCACCGTCCAAACAGGCAAGTGAAAAATTAAAGATATGTAGATGGGAGGCGCTAAAATGGATTACAGATCCTAGTATTCCCACGATGGAAGTGAACGAAATATTAGATCAATACACATTACCAATGAAGAGAAAAGCATTGCAGGTGATGGTTGAATATTTGCAGGACAGAGACATAGACAATAAACAAGCTAGCCCCCCCAAATTAATGGCAATATATAAAAGAGCAATAGAACGCGGAACGGGAGAAACAGCCTTATCACTTGATTTGGGAATAGTACTGCATATGAGGGAGGGAGGAGGAACAGTAAGTGCAGTATTTCCCATGAGGGAAGTCCCACCTGCTTTTGTGCCGAAAGTATAAATTCCCGCATCAGGTAGTCAACCAGCACAGGTAACGGAAGCGCATTATACAGCACAGTATGTACGTGTCACATTCTCCAGACAAGAGGTGAATAATATAAAACAAACGATTCCTGATTTGAGGAAGAATCCGGCGGGATTCTATAAGGAAATAGAGTCCTATTTGAGAGCGTCCATTTTTACCATGAATGATATAGACCTAATATTCCCAGTTTTTTTGCCAGCGGATATATGGAAGCAAATAAGGAAAGTAGATGATGATGATGCCTACGGTGCCACATGGGAAAATCTAGCAAAAGAGGATAAGGATAGAAAAGCAGGCGAGAAACCATCGCCAAATATGATAGCGCTACCAGGACGAATAATACAAAAACTGAAAACAATTGTTCCAGAAAAACGAATTGTATGGGACAAATTAACTGCATGTGTTCAAAACAAAGATGAATTATCTACAGATTATTTTAATAGATTTGAGGAAGTGTTTACAGATTTTAGTGGACAGGATGTCGGCACGGAGGCAGGTAAGTATGTGAGAGGATTAATACCTCCAATTCAGAACTTAATAATGACATCGGAGAGTGCATGGCAAGCAAAATAATTGAGTGAAGTATTGCATATGGCCCAGTATTATGAGAATAGGGTGAACACAGAGAAAGAGAAAGAGGAAAAGGACAGGGTGAATTTGAAAACGAGGGAGTTACTTCAGCAGGTGACTGGACACAATAGAGGGAGAGGTAATGTGCAAGGGAGAAGTAATTCTAACATGCATGGAGGGCTTCTGGGATTAAATCAGTGTGCATATTGTAGAGAAGAGGGTCATTGGAGAGCGCAATGCCCACACTTGCAAAATAAGAATGGGTTTGGTCAGAGAAGACCGCACAGGGGACACCCGGGAACAAATGGGCGGCAACACCAGAATAATCAAGGAAATGGTACGCAGAATCAGAGCCAAGAACAGAGTCAGGTTCCTTATAACCAGAATCAGAGTGGGCAAAATAAAGGCAGAAGCAGAAACATTTTTGACACACAACCCAATACATATTATTGTGGCGACTACACATCGGATGATGTGTTGTTTCCCCAATATCACCAATAGGACAGCCCAAGACAGGGGTCGGAACCAGTGTCTATTCCAGTGAATCAAAAAGGACCCTACATAGAAATGAAAGTCGGGAATAGGGAGCACAGCTTTCTCGTAGACACAGGTGCGCAAAAGTGCTCAATAGACCACCACTTGGTTCCGGAAATACCGCTGTCAGGGCAAAGTAATATTTCAGTAGGGTTCGCAGGTACGCCAGTAATCAATCCATTGTCGCAATCAATACCAGTAACATTAGGTCCATTTACTGAATATTGTCCATTTCTCTTAACAGAAAATTGTGGGGAGAATCTTTTAGGATTAAATTTGTTGAAAAAACTGAGTGCAGTTATCCATTGCACTCCTGATGGAGTGTTCTTGACAATTTCACCACAGAATATACCAGTGTCCGTATTTTTGTCCAAACCTTTGCTGGGGGAGTTGAGTGAAGTACCAGCTTTCGTATGGGCAATGAATGACAATGATGCGGGATGCTTGAAAATAGAGCCAGTAAAAATTATTTTGAAGGAGGGAGTAACGTTGCCACGTATTCCTCAATACAAGATTTCAATGGAGGGAGAGAAAGCATTGAAAAGTATTGTTTCAGATTTGGTAGAATTGAAGGTAATTGAAGAAATTACAGGTAGCACATGTAACAGCCCCATTCTCCCGGTGTATAAGAAAGGAGGTAATGAGATACCGTATCGTTTCATAATTGATCTGCGCGCATTGAACAAAGTGGTTGACCCTCAATTCCCATTGGTCCCAGACGTCACCACGATTTTGACAATGATACCCTCCTCGGCAGAATATTTTAGTGTGATAGACCTTAAAAATGCTTTTTTCAGCATCCCAGTACACAAAGATAGCAGATACTTGTTTTCTTTCACTTTAGGAGGGCGGTCATTCACATTCACGCGCATTCCACAAGGATATACAGAGAGTCCGAGTATTTATAGCAGGGCATTGAAAGAACAACTGGATATGTTAGAACTACTGGCAGGTTGCGTATTATTACAATATATAGATGATTTATTAATTGCTGCGGATACGGAGAAAATTTGTAAAGAAAGTACTGTCTTGTAATTGTCACACTTAGCAGCACATGGCCATAAAGCTAGTTTGAAGAAATTCAAGTATTGTCGAAAGGAGGTAGCTTATTTGGGCTACCTACTTTCGAAACAGGGGAGAAGACTGACACCAGAAAGAATAGAGAGTATCGCTGGTATGCCTATCCCAAAAAACAGAAAGGAGTCAGAGCCATAATAGGCATGGCTTCCTATTGCCGGCAGTGGATAGTAAACTTTGCAATGATTGTGAAACCAATGTTGGCATTGACAAAAAAGGATGCTGTAATGCCTTTGCAATGGAATGAAGAATGCCGGCGAGCATTTGATCTGCTCAAAACTGCATTGTGCTCCGCCCCAGTTTTGGGCACACCAAATTATGAAAAAGAATTTCAGATTGTTTGTGCATGAGAATGAAGGATGCGCGTTGGCTGTTTTGACACAGGAACAAGGTGGAAGAAATAGACCATGCAGATATTTTTCTTCCGCACTGGACCCTGTCGCTTGTGCGTTACCACGTTGTTTGCAAGCTGTTGCAGCGGCTGCTGCGTCAGTGAAACAAACTGAAGGAATGGTGCTGGGGCACACATTATTTTAATGGTGCCACATGCCATAGACATTTTATTAAATAGAACACAGACGCAACACCTCACGTCCGCTAGATTGACGAGATATGAAATTGTCCGATTTGCACCACACATTCAAATTATGAGGTGTAGCGCTTTGAATCCTGCAGAATTAATGCCACTGCCCAATGGAGAACTAGGTGAGAATAAATTACCTCCCCATGATGGTTTAATGGTTACTGAGGACGAAACGAAAGGAAGAATTGATTTAACAGACACCCCACAGAAAGAGCCAGATGGAGAACTGTTTTGTGATGGCTCCTGCTTCAAATTACCTGATGGCACATCAACTGCTGCCTATGCAGTTACGACACAAAAAAGTGTTGTAGAAAGTAAAAGAATCCCCTACAACTCTGCACAAGCCGCAGAGATAATAGTGTTAACTAGAGCATGTGCAATGTCTGAAAATCTGAGTGTAAACATATATACTGACAGCCAATACGCCTTTGGGGTGGTACATAACTTTGGCCGACTCTGGGCTGAGAGGGGTTTCCTGACGTCACATGGAACCAGGATTCAACATGGCCCTTTGATTGTATGATTGCTGTCTGCACTTACGTGTCCAAAGCGCCTAGCAATAGTAAAATGTGAGGCGCATAAAAAGTAACATGTAAAGTGGTAGAGGGAAACACATTTGCAGACAGGATTGCGAAGCAAACTGCCACTGATTTGAATACCAAGATGTTAACAGTACAGTCAGAGGAAGTGCCTTGCATGATAGAGAATGGGATTGTGACTGTTAAAGAGATGCAGGCAGAAGCCACTGCTGATGAAATACAGGAATGGGCTGAGGGCTCCGCAGAATTAGATGTAGAAGGTTGCTGGGTGGACAAGAAAAGTAGAAATTGGATGCTGCCCAACTCCTATGTAACCGCAATGGTCACAATGGCCCACAGTCCCACACACATTTGTGCAAAAAAGATAGTCCAGCACTTAGCCACAGTATGGCAAAACGCACACATAAAGAAAAATGCAGAAAGACTGGTCCAGAATTGCATTACGTGTCTGCAACACAATGTGGGGAAGGGGACAGCGACTCCAACAGGTAGTTTTGGCCCACCTTCTATGCCATTCGAGGTAATCCATTTTGATTTCATAGAAATGGAAAGATGTCAAAACTTGAAATACGTTCTAGTGGTTGTATGTCCGTTCAGTAAGTGGGTGGAAGCATATCAATTGAAGGACTGTACTGCCATGAGCACTGCAAAAGTGATGTTGAAGGAGTACTTCTCACGGTTTGGCCTGCCCCAGGTCATATGGTCAGATAAGGGCCCGCATTTTGTGGGCGCAGTGGTACTACAGATTTGCACATGTCTCCAGATTAACAAACAATTCCATTGCGACAGACATCCCATGAGTGCCGGCCTTGTTGAATGCCAGAACGGCATATTAAAAGCCAAAATTAGCAAAATCTGTGCGGGAAATAAGTTGCGTTGGACAGACGCATTGCCCCTAGCATTATTGTGCATGCGCACATCTGTGCAGGCAAGGACTGGGCTCTCCCCTTACGAGATCGTAATGGGGAGGCCGGCGAATGTTTGGTGTGCAACCTCAGCCAAGGCGATTGAGAGAAGTCGAGTATCCTGTACTCAGTACATATTGTAACCTGTTAATACAGAAATTGCGTTTGATTCATCAGCAGGTGCAGGAGGCTCTTCCCATCAGATATACTGGTACGGGGCATTCGCTGCAGCCAGGGGAATGGGTTCTGTTGAAGAACTTTGAGAAAAAGTCATCGCTCGCACCCAGATGGCGTGGACCCTACCAAATCCTTCTGGCAACACAGACTGCAATCCGTGTGGACGGTAGAAAGGCGTGGATACATGCAACACAAATGCGACGAAGGTCCCATCACCATTGAAAGAATTGACTGATCCAAATGACGAAAAAGAGACAGTGGCCCCAGAAATAAAAGAAATTGATGCCAGCTCTTCCTCACAAAATTTGTCTGATCCTGAAACAAAGCCTGGAAAGATTTCTATAAAAGAGAAAGGGCCAAAAGTGCCACAACGTTGCCCAGCAGAATCTGCATCACTGCTGGCTGACACCAAGCCCGCATCGACACTTTGGCGCCCACCACTTATTGCTGCGCCGCAGGCTGACTCTGAGCCTGAGTCTGGAAGTGCACCCGCACTATTCATTGATCACACAGTACCAGGAGTAAGGTGGTATAATTTACGGCCTCGAAATAAGGAGTGATCAAATCTTCATTTTATTGATCTTTGTTGCCTCGGTTTCCCATCACGGATGAAGTGGGAACCGCAGGCCTAGAGGAGAGAAGCGTGGGAGTTGTGCAAATCCGACAGCTCAAGAACGCGGCTCCCCAGAGCTATCTTTAAAAAAAAAATCCATGTGTAGATCACCCCTCACGGACAAGAGGGGCTCATATGGTATGAAGGCAATTGATAACTGCTCTGGAGTTCTTTGAGCGATATGCAGAAGCACGATAATCTTGCCCAACGTATAGCAATCCAGGCTGCTGAGAACTGGAAAAACACTTTGTTGATATTCCTGAACTTATTAACATTCGAACAAGAGCAACGGTAAGAGTTATTCACGATGAGCATTGTTGGAGAAGAAGAATCAAGAAAAATGTCTACACTAGCTTCTGCCCCCACCTGCACCAATGCTGATAATGTAGTAAATATAGAGACTGTAAGAATGCCGAAAAAACAGTGCCAAAAGAATTGTATGCTGATCTTAACCATAGTCATGTGTGTTATGAGTATAATAGCACCGGTAATGACAGTATTGGTATTATGGTATTTAGAAGAAATACACCCATTAGAAGTGTCATTGCCAATTAGAAATACTCCAGCTACTGAAAGCACGGTCCATGTAATTACTTATACTCTGTCCCCAATGGAAGAGAGAGACAGGGAAGGATATGGAAATAACACACTACTGTTATTAATGAATATGACACACTCAATTCTGAGAAAAAACAATTGTTGGGTGTGTGCTCACTTACCACAGCATAGGTTGGTATGTGCAGCCATTGCCATTAAATTCTGCATGTTACGCATCCTTAAGCGCATTGTACTACGGGAAATGGAATAAAAGTGAGACGGGTCAATTAGATAGAAGAAATATGGATGAATTCGAGGAGGTGGTAATGAAACCTGTAGATTGCTCTATATTTACCAAAGCAAGATTAATAAGACCAGCAGTCACACCAAAAGATAGATTATATGTGCCATATAAATCATCTGTAATTACGTTTCATATGAACCTAGAAGGAAGTAAAGATACAGTGCCACCCTCTTATGCAGTAAATTACAGTCCACGCTCTGTTCCATTTTGTTTAAAGAAAAAAGGCTCCTATTCAGTAGGGACATACACCCGGTGTATGAACATTGCACTCCTTGAGAGAGAGGAAGAACCAGTGTATATAGGTGACCCTGTATATTTCATATGTGGAGAAAAAGCTTATCCCTGGTTGCCTAGAAATTGGGGAGGTACTTGTTATTTAGGGATTCTGTCTCTGGGGGTGTTTCTTTCGAAAACAGCCAACATAGCCAAACTATCCAGATCAAGACCACGACGAGACAAGGAGGGAGGATTAATAGCGGAGGATATAGCAAAATCATTTATACCATTTTGGGGCCAAGCAATAAACTCCTATAATAGAAGACAACTGTCCAGAATATTAGAGAAAACGATAAATGGGACAACAGACATATTATACAACATGACATTGGAGGAAAAAGTGATTAGATTGATGACGCTCCAAAATAGGATGGCTCTTGACATAATTTTGGCTGATCGTGGGGGAGTTTGCAAAATCGTGGGATCATCGGGTTGCGTATTCGTAAGTGACTCATCACCTACGGTTTTAGAAGAAATACAAAAGTTGCACTTTTTGAGTTCTGTCCTCCATCCCCCAGAAGGTAGTTGGGAATTAATCATAAGCTCCTGGTTTTGGGAATTATTACGCTCATGGGGATGAAAACTAGTTGCAATCCTAGCAGCAGTGCTAGGAATATTTATGACATGTTGTTGCATATACTGTTTACCAATAATTTGCACTGAAGTAAGTGAGGAGTGTGTACATATAGTAATAAAAAAAATCTCCTGGGTTGGATACTCAAATGAATCATGAAATGAAGACAGTGAAAGAATTCATGTCAATCAATATTGATGACAATGATGACGATTATAGTAGTATGCAAGATTCGGAATCAGATACTTGGTCAGAAGAGGACGAAATGTATGGATGATGCGTTTGGCTTACGGCCAAGAGGAGGGTTTGTGAGTCTAGAAAATACCCTCCCATAGCATAGGCAATGTATTTTGTTGGCCGAAAACAAACCACATCATGTATTCAGCATCGGTAGTACAGACTCATGAGCATGACCAGGGTGCGTCCATTTTGATGGAATAAAATTTGCCATTTTGTCTCATTTTCGCTTCTTGCTTTCTGTTCAAACTGCTTTGCTGTAAGCTTATTCTATTCGGCTATTTCATTGTTGCTCATGCATAGAGCAAGGCCACAAGATACATGTTGAAACACAACGCAAGCAATCCAGACAGCAATGCCCGGTCTCCTCCCTCACAAGTCCTGGGAAGTAAGCAACAAGGAATTTAATCATTACGCAGGTGCTAGCTAGTCTCGCTGATGCGGTAGAAATGGTAGAAACAAAGACCCTGAAGAGAGAGTTGACCCCTAGCACACGAATAGAAACTAGAAGATAGCAAGGCCTGGAATATGTCTCTCCCCTGTACGCAGCTTGCTTGCAAGAACAGGAGCAGTGTGTTCCCTAAAACAAAGAATCATGTCTGGAAGTCCGCAGATTGCAAATTGTTGCTAAATGAATGTCTGAAGGTGTCATATTTGTCACAATTGTCAATCATCAAATCCATTTCAAAGGAAATACATTATGGGCGGTATTGAACATGTCACTACTGATAATGAGATGTTCGTTTTGTATGTATGTAACTGTTGTAAAATGTTCGCTCTCTTGCGTCCCTCTGGGTCTGGAGACACACGTTGCGGGACGTGAGACACAGTTGGCCAACTGAGACTATTTGCTTTGCAATAAACCCTAGCTTTTGGGAATTCAACCTCGTGTCTGGCGTATTAGTTCGTGTGTGGTGATTGAGCCTTGTTTCCATATGCGAGAGTCCCCTAGCGGCCCCATCAACTGGAAGGTCCTCCTTGACCTCTTCGCCATTTCCAGGGGCATCATTAATGTCTATCGGAATGGAACCATCATGGTTCAGGGTCCTCAACCCAACCTTCTCTTCTTTTACAGGCTCCTACCTCGCCTCTCAAACCTTACCTCTCCCCCGGACAGGCTCCCTTGCCTACTGTCCCTTCCTCCTCCTCTGCACAGGCTCCCTTCCCTACTGTGCCTTCCTGCTCCTCTGCACAGACTCCCTTGCTTGCTGTGCCTTCTACTTCCTCTGCACAGGCTCCCTTCACCTTTCCGCAGTGTCCTGGCTCCTTTGTTGGCCTTGGCTTCTCCGCCAAGCTGTACTTTTCCTGTTCTGCCTCCCTCGGGGGGACCATCGTCCCCTGCGCCCCCGCGGAAGTCCTTTGAAGATGGCAAGCTGCTCCACATTGCCACGCTTAACTCTCGCTCTGCTGTCAAACACTCGTCTGACCTCTGCAACCTCCTTGAACAAATGGATCTTGATGTGCTCGCCATCACGGAGACATGGTTCAACGACAGCTCACAAGCTTTGACACACTCCTCCATGAAGGATACAAGATTCTCTCTGTTCCCAGGCCCAAGGGGACAGGAGGGGGAGTGGCTCTGATCTTCCCTAAATGGATACCTGTGTCCATCATCCCTTTCACCTTCGAGTGCCTATTCTGCAGGCTATCACTCGCTCCTAAATCTTCTCTCCTTATGTCCACCTTCTATCGGCCACCAGGACAGTCCACTCTCTTCCTCTCGTAATGGGCTGACCTGGCCTCCTCTCTACTATCCTCCTCCTCTCAACTCCTCCTGCTGGGTGATCCATCTGGACTCTCCTGACTCCTCAGGACCTTTTTGCAACCTAGGCAATTCTCTCTCCCTCTCTATCTTACCCACTGGCTCCACGCACACAGCAGGCCACACTTTTGATGTTTTCATCTCTACCGACATCCCTCTCTTTATCCCTCTCACTACCTCTCTCTCTTGGATGGACAATTCTCTTCTCTCATCACACTTAAATCTCTCCTGTCCTCTTGCATCGGCACACCCGGCTCGGCCACTCGGTCTCAAAGTCACCAGACCCATGAAAAGAGTGACAGCGGCTGCCTTTGTGTCCACCTACTCTCTGCCTCCTACTCCTGTGGCTGACTCCTACCCTGACAAAGCCCTTGCTAATTTAAATCTCTCTCTCTCTTTCTCTCTCTCTAACACCCTTGATACTCTTACTTCTGTCATGAGGGTCCACCTGAAGCCTTCCAAAAAGTGCAACTCTTGGTACGACTCTGATCTGGCTGCCCTTAAATGCAAGTGTAGGGCAGCTGAGCGGAAATGGAATTCTTCGGGCGGACCCTCTGACAAACTGGCCTGCCGCCTCCTTCAAAGGCAATATTGACTCTGCATCCACACCAACAAAAGAGTCTTTATTCAAGCATGCATCTCTGCGGAATCAAATAACACGGCCAAGCTTTTCAAAGTTTGTAAGGAACTGGCCAATCCTGCAGCAGCCTCCTCTTCTGTCACACCCACCCAGGACCTTTGCTTGGCCCTGGCTGCACACTTCACCGCAAAAACCCAAGACATCCTTTTCCTCTCTCTCCTCCACACCACATCATACACCAACACCTCTGAAGCCTCCCTTTGCCCCTCCACCACTTCTCCTCTCTCCTCTCACTCCCGTCACACCTGATGAGATCGCCAGACAAGTCCGATCTATTAAGGCTTCATCCAAACAGGTGGACTCCTGCCCTTCCAAAACCATTAAGGACAACATTCACTCTCTTGCTCCAGACTTGGCTGATCTCTGCAATATCTCTTTTGCCATTAGAGTTTTCCCAACTTCCCTTAAGCACCCCTTTGTGCACCGTCTACTTAAGAAACCCTCTGCCGACCCTTCCATTCCTGAAAACTACCACCCTATCTCTATCACCCCTTACCTGGGCAATCTCCTGGAGAAGCTTGCTATATCTCAGCTCACCCTCCACACTGAATCTGCTGGTTGCTTCCACGACCATCAGAGCATCCAGAGGCACGGAAACCTCTCTTCTGAACACCCGTGAAGACCTGCTCTCAAATCTCGACACTAACACTCCCTCTGTCCTCATTCTTCTTGACCTCTCCTCTGCCTTTGACATGGTAAACCACAACATCCTGATCGCATGTCTGCATGACACCCTGGGAATCACAGGTCATGCTCTGGCCTCCTTTCATTTCCGACTGCCCATCCCAGGTGGAACTTGGGTCCTTTCTCTCTACTATCACTCTTTCAACCTGTGGCTTTCCCCAGGCTTCTAACCTATCCCCCTGGTTCTTCAATGTCCACATGGCTGCCCTTGTACGTGTGATTGCCACTTTCATCTCTAACTTCCAGTGTTATGCAGATGACATGCAACTCTCTACCTCGCTCATATCTGACTGTCCGCAATTCAGTCATGGTGTGCTGCAAACGTCCTCTGCCTCAACGCCAGTAAGACTGAGATCCTTCACATTGGGACTCCTGCTCCCTCTTTCCCTCTTTCCCACTCTCACTCTGGCCGGCCTCCCTTGGCCCTGCGCCCGCACCCACCTGCGAGGCAAAAAACATTGGGGTCATCTTCATCTCCACTCTTTCCTTCTCCACTCACATTTCAGACATCTCTAAAAAGTCCAACTACCAGCTACACCTCCTCAGAGGTACTCTTCCTTTTCTCACCTTACCACAGCGATGCACTCTCTCCAGAGCCCTGGTTCTCTCAAGGCTGGACTGCTGCAACAGCTTCATTTTCAACCTCCCTGCCTCTGCTCTGGACCCTCTGCTACTCATCCACAACAGAACTGCAAGACTTATCCTTGGCCTCAATCCAAGGGACCACATCCGTCCAGTGCTGAAATCCCTCCATTGGCTCCATATGGCTGTAAGGATCAAGTTCAAGACACTATGAAATCCCTCCATTGGCTCCATGTGGCTGTAAGGATCAAGTACAAGACACTATCAATTCCAGGTCGCTAGTAGCTCATGCTACAGAAATTGCAGACTTAATACTCACCGAAGACCTTGACTTCCTCGCCATCACTGAGACCTGGCTACTCCCAGCAGCAGGCCCTATGCTTATGTTGGCAGTCCCAGATAACTATTCCATCCTGAGACAAGACCGCCCTAATTCTAGAGGAGGCGGTGTCGCCTTTATCCATAAGTGCAGTCTCACCATGAGACTAGCCACCTCGACCGACGCCCTCTCTTGCGAATCACTAGCAGTCAAAATACCACTCACTAACTCCCAAACTCTTAACATCTACTTGATCTACCGTCCGCCAGGCCCCATTGGCACCTTCGATGAAGACCTTAACTCCATCCTATCCAGCAACCTCAAAAGCTCCACTCAAGCTCTCACCTTAGGAGACTTTAACTTGGGCTACAATGACCTAGAAGACCATTCCGCTAGTACCATAGCTAATACTCTTACTGAATTAGGCTTTGTGCAAAGATGTATGACACCCACGCATACGAAAGGTAGAACACTTGACTAGGTGGCCGACCACAACTGCCTAGTGAACATTACAAATATCTCACCCCTAGCCTGGACTGACCACCATCTGGTATCATTTATGCTCTCCACCGACAGACCCTCACCCCCGCCCACCATTAAGGCCCCACCCACTCTCACTAGAAACAAGAAGAACATGACAGTAGAAAGACTTATCCCTGACCTACTCCCCACTCTCAACTCACTTCCTGATAACCTGGACCCTGAGTCCTTAGTTGAAGAATATAACAAGATTATGGCCACCTCACTGGACCGCATCGCCCCCCCTTAAACTGAGATCCAGTAAACCGAAAACGCACCTTAACAAATGGTACACACCATTCCTCAAAAAACTAAGACAGCAAAAAAGAAACTGCGAGGCCATCTGGAAAAAATCCCCTTCAGTCTCTAACAAACTAAAACTCTCCAAACTAGCTGCACTCTACAAAAAAGAAATCTACCTGGCCAAACGAGCCTCCTTTGACTCTCGTATATCCCAAGCTAAATCTAACATGAAAGAACTTTTCTCCATCCTTAAAGAAATAGAAACCCCCATAGCACCCCTTGACACGTGCACCAAAGATAAAAACTGGTGCTCAGAAATTCAAAGAGCCCTAGCAAACAAGATTGTGACTCTTCAAAGTAAAATCACCAGCAAAAGAGCATCCCTGAATGACACCCTCAACTCAAAAATTCCGGACAAGCCCATGCCCACTGACCTAGCCCGCTTCCAATTCGCCAAAGTCAACATACTGGAAGTCGAAAAAATTATCCTGTCCCTGAAACCGTCTAATTGCCAGGGAGATCTATGCCCTGCACAGCTCATTAAAGATGCTGCCCGCGACCTCTCCCCTTTCATTACAAAATTGATCAATGCCTCCTTTGCCACTGGCTCCATCCCTACTAACCTAAAACAATCCTGGGTACTACCTCTACTGAAAAAACCCACACTTGACCCAGCCATAACCACAAACTACCGTCCCATAACTACTGTTCCCTTTCTACTAAAAATTCTGGACAAGGTTGCCTATGTACAAATACAGAAGCACCTGGAAGAACACAACCTCTTAGGCTCTAGACAATCTGGATTCCGTCCCCAACACGGGACTGAAACCGCCCTTATTGACTTGAAAGCGCAGATCGATTCGCTCAGAGACAACGGGCAAGCCGCCCTACTCCTCCTCCTCGACCTTTTTGCAGCCTTCGATCTGGTCGATCATTCTGTCCTTTGCTCACACCTCCACACTTCGGCTCACTTCTCCAGTGAGGCCATCACCTGGATCACATCCTTCCTCAACGGCAGGACTATGAGGGTCTTCTCTCCCACGGCGGCAGCAGACCCTATACCCATCACATGTGGTGTACCTCAGGGCTCCTGTGTCTCCCCCACATTATACAACATATTTACCGAGCCCCTTTTCGATGATTTGGATCATCTCGGTATCACCTACACTAACTATGCAGATGATACTCAGATCCTCCTTCCGCTTTCAGGAGATTATGGAAAGGATTTGGCCTTGCTAAATAGGGTGTACATCATCATCCAGGCATGGATGGCTACTCATGGACTATGCCTGAATGATGATAAAACAGAACTCATCATCTTAGGCACCACAATCAGTATAAAGAAACTTGGCCCGGCCTATAACTCCTTCATGATTGACGGGAACAACATCAAAGTCGGACAAGAGGTCAAAACATTGGGATTCTATCTAGATTCCAATTTTTCCCTCAAAAGACAAGTGAGCTCCCTTGCATCCTCCACGGCTTACACGTGCAAATTAATCCGTGCAGCCAAACCTTTCCTGTCTGACACTAGCTGTCTGACACTCGCCAGAGCCCTCATACTGTCTCGCCTCGACTATTGTAATGCCCTCTACCTAGGATCCACCAAGGCCACCACCAATAAACTGCAAACCCTTCAGAACAACGCTCTCAGAGCAGCTCTGGGCATTTCCAGAAGAGAACACATTACAGGTTTCAGCCAACAGAACAATTGGCTCTCCACCAGAGATAAAATTCTCTTAAAAACGGCATCTCTCACCCACAAGTCTCTCAACAACGCAGCCCCAACCTACCTGATCAACAGGTTCCACAAACAATCCTCCTCAAGACCCGTCAGAACCGCATACAAAGATTGCCTATCTGTCCCCCACTACAAACGGGCCACCATAGGAGGCAACAGCTTCCCGGTAAAAGCTGCCAAGCTCTGGAACTCCCTGCCTCCAAACCTTAGAGTAGACTTGCCCTATCAGAACTTCCGCTCCAAGTTAATCTCCTGGCTGAAACTGGAGACCCACTAAGACTAGGTAGTGTCCAGCGCTACACGCACACATCGTAACCACGTGTGCCTCTTGCTTACCTGTATATTACATTACCGCCTGCTGGCCTTACTGATGATTTGTATATACTGTATATAACATTTGTGCACCTATTTTTGTATTATGTATATTCCTTGTGTACTGTAACCAAGCTTCGAAAATTCTTGTAAAGTCTGCGCCCTGATACCCCCGGGTACGCTCGCGCATTATAAATAATAAAACAAACAAACAAACTATGCATTGTCCACAAGGCTTTCTGGGGCCTGGGTCCTACCTATCTGCAACAATGCCTACCTAATTACTGTCCTTCCCGAGCCCACCGCTCATCTACCTCCAACCTTCTGCGAGTGAGCCGGTGCTCCAAGCAGAGATTGGGAGTGAGATCTTTGACCTCTGCAGTGTCCTCCCTCTGGAATAGCCCCCCTGCCGCACTTTATCGTGAGCCTGATCTCCTTAAATTCCAGAAACTCCTGAAGACATTTCTCTTCTCCTCTTCCTTGTCTCTCCCTCGACCCAGATGACCTTTCTCTCCACTCTATGCCTCATTCCCTCCTTTTCCGCACAGCCTTCTGACTGGCCACCTGGTTTACCTCAGAGTCTCACAGGTCCCTGGAACCCTAGCCAGTCCTCTTGCGCTTGCCTCTGGGCCTGCACTTGCCTCATTGTTACTGCACTTGGTCAATGTCCCTTGAGAGTGGCATCTCTCAGCACTTACCCCAGCTTCTGACTGACTGGATGCACTTGGTCCCCCCTGCACTTGTCCTCCCCTCTCCTGCACCTGTCTGCGCACTTGCTCGATCTGAATGCACCAAGCCTTGAAGATCATATATCTCTGTTTCCCTTGTCTTCCCTCCTTGCATGGTGGCGCCTCAATTCACTTGGAAAAACTGCAGAATCGTTGTCAGACCTATTTGCTGTTATTTCCACTGTTAATTGTATTATATGCACTTGTACTATGCACCCACTCTTCAAGGGCTCTGAATGACTGCTGTTTTGTTCCCCTTGTTCCCTCCCTCTGTTAGCGCTTTGAAACACTTGCTTTGTGTATAGGCGCTTTACAAAAAAAACATACCATACAAAGTAGCCCAACCAGAGAGATGCCAAAAGACTCATCTATCACGTCAACCTTCTGAAAGAGTGGAAAGAAAATCCAGAATCCTCTCACACTCCCATATTTTCTTGTTTGGCACCCCAATAAATTGACAATGTAGAGTTAGTACCTCAAATGCTCCCCCATAAAAAACAGAAAAGTTTGAATAGTCTTGTTTCTGCATTTCCTGAGGTATTTTGTGACACAGCAGGGAGGGTACAAGGAACTTACCATTATATACAGACACCACCAGGGAAAGTAGTTCATTTAAAGTCTTATAGACTCCCAGAGGCAAGGAGAAATAATATTATTGACGAAAGTAGAGGATATGCTGAAGGCTAATGTTATCGAGCCTTCTTCAAGTCCTTGGTCATCTCCCATTGTGCTGGTGACGAAACCAGATCAAACTTGGAGATTTTGCATAGATTTCAGGCAAGTTAATGCTATCTCAGACTTTGATGCATATCCCATGCCTCGTATAGATGGCCTGATAGACAAGCTGGGAAATGCAGTTTGTTTTCTTGTCAACATCAGATTTAACTAAGGGATACTAGCAGGTTCCTTTACATGGCCCAGACAAAGAAAAAACAGCCTTTTCAACACTGATCAGACTTTTCCAATTTAAAGTCCTACCGTTTGGTTTCAACAGTGCCACAGCGACTTTTCCAAAGTATGGGATTTTACAGCCCTATTCTGATTTCTGCGGGGCGAATGTTGATGATATATTTATAACCCAACATGGGAAGACTGTAAGGAATCTCTATGTACCTCGCGGCAGTCACGCGCGCTCCTTGTCCATGTATATAGTGGGAGCCGCGTGACTGCGACGACGGTTGGAGAGTGGAAGAGGAAACGGTCAGTACCGTGTAAGGCTCTGGGGAGCTCCCCTTTATTTAATAAAGAGACTTACCTGAACTTTAGTAGTCCGCAAAGTCATTTCAATTGGCGACGAGGATCGGATGAAGGGGAGTTTGCCGCGGAGCCTCAGAGGGACGTCCGAGCCGGCCCGCGAGTGCCGCGGAGCTTCAGAGGGACGTCCGAGCCTGCCCGCGATTCCAGGGGCGGGCACAAAAGGAGGACAAGGCGAGTCGCGTAAGGCGAGCGGCGGCAGAGAGAGGGACGATCTCCGCAGCGGCTGGAAGGAGCGGCGCTGGGGGAGAAGGCGGAGTGAATCCGAGAACGACAAAAGGAGAGGTGTGGGGCCGCACAGGGACTGTCTCCGCGGCGGCCTGGAGGCGTGGCGCTGCAGGGAGGCGGTCTTGGCGGCTCTGCAGAGGGACGTTCCTCCGCCTCCAATCAGCGGTGAAAAGACAGCTGTTCTATGCCGCCCACCCTGTCTCTTATCCACAGGAAGAGGTGAGGAGCAAGGGGGTGGGAGGGGCGAAGCACAACCAAGGAGGGAAGCTGGCACAGGAGATCTTTGAAAAAGGGGCGAAGCACAACCAAGGAGGGAAGCTGGCACAGGAGATCTTTGAAAAAAAAAAAATAAATAATAATAATTGTTTTGGGAAAAGAAAACTGAATTACATTAAGTAGCCATTGGAGACAAAAACAGACAGTGGAATACTAATAGAAAACTCGCCACAATTAAGAAGAGTATCAGGGGAACAGTGACAGTGCACAGGTGCTGTTGGGTGTGAATATACACCAACATAATAAACAAAACATGGCTGCAGCAAGTATGTCACCGCCGCCACCGTTTCTAGCAGAACCTGGAGCTCCACCAATAAGATGGGATAGGTGGAAGAAGTTATTTGATACTTACATCATAGCTATAGGAGGGGATAAATTCGCATCAGCGAGAAAAGAAGCGATTTTACTACACAATTTAGGAACGGAGGGCAGGAGTGTGTATGACGGTTTGCCTGATCCTCCCCAACAGGGTCAAGGGGAGGTGGATCAATATTCAATGGCGGAAACAAAGCTAGAAGCGCATTTTGAAGCTAAAAAAAATATAACCTTTGAGAGACACAAGTTTTTCCAAAGAGTACAAGATCCGCAGGAACCAGTGGAAAACTTTATTGCAGCTTTGAGGTCTCTCAGCCATACATGCGAATTTGGAATACTATCGGACTCTTTAATAAGGGACCAATTGGTTCGGTGTACAAATAATGTAAAAATACAAGAGAGGCTGTTGTCCAAGGATGCATCACTAGAGGTAGCTATAGATACGGCAAGAAGCATGGAACAGACACATAAGTACATGACTACCATGAAGGGAGAAAAATCGGAAGGAGAAGTAGCCGCGGTGAGAGGATTCCGTAAAGGGATCCCGAACAAGGAGATAAGGTGCTACAAGTGTGGGAGTAATCGCCACATTTCAACAAGTATGTTCTGTCCAGCCAGGAACATATCCTGCTTAAAATGCAAGAAAAAGGGTCATTTTGCAAGAGTTTGCCGCGAATCTGGAGTGGTGCAAAATATTGAGGCAGGAGGAAGAATACAGGAACAAGAAGAAGACCATGCAATGAGCATGAGTAGCCAGACAAAGCATGTACTGGAAATATCGGAAGTATCCAACAAAGGAGGAGCCCCAACAGATGTGTTCATGATCAATGGAAGGATAGTAACAATGAAGGTAGACAGTTGTTCTCCGTGGACCTTGATGTCGAAAACAACATTTTTGAGTTGCATGCAAGGAGATGTAAGGCAGTTGAAAGAACACAATATTGAACCCTATGCATATGGGAATGTGAGAATTGAAGTTGTAGGGATGTTCCAGGCTTCCATAAAGTACAAAGGGAGAAGCTGTGAATCGGAGATTTACGTCACTAAAGAGGGCTCATCGCTCCTGGGATGGGGTGAACAATGGAAACTGGGAATAAGAATTCAAGCGAATGCGGAAAGGCCTATTGACGTGGCGGAAGTGAAGGATAAGTGGGAAAAAGAATATCCTGAAGTATTTCAAGATGAATTGGGAGTGTTAAAGGGATTTGAGCACCAAATTCGACTAAAGGCAGGAGCCAATCCAAAAGTGCACAGGGTGAGACCTGTACCTTATGAATTAAATGAGAAGCTAAAAGTGGAAGTGGAATCCCTACTTCAAAGAGGAATAATTGAAAGATGTGAGAGCTCGGAATGGCTGTCGCCGGTGGTAGTGGCAGCAAAAGCTAACGGAGACATTAGACTGTGTGTAGACCTGCGGGACTTGAACAGAAATATTTTGATAGATAGACATCCCCTACCTATAATTGGGGACAAGTTGTCCGTGTTGAACAACGCCAAGGTATTTTCAGTCATCGATCTTTCTCAGGCATACCATCAAGTTCCACTGAAGGAAGATTGTCAACATTTAACGGCATTCATCACTGTGTTTGGAACTTTTAAGTACTGCAGAATGCCGTTTGGACTAGCTTCAGCGGCAAGCGTATTCCAAAGGGTGATGGAGACAGTGTTGAGTGGAGTAAAGAACATTATCGTGTTCCAGGATGATGTGTTAATATATGCGAGCTCCCAGGAAGAACATGAGGAAGTGTTGAGACAAGTGTTGAAGAGATTGGGGGAGGCGGGGTTGACAGTGAAAAGGAACAAGTGTAAGATTGCAGTACACAAGGTAGAATATCTGGGACATGAAATAGATGAAAAAGGGGTAAGGCCCAAGAGAAGTTTGGTGGAGGCAGTGAAGGTGGCACCGGTGCCAGAGAACAAAGAGCAAATTAAATCATTTTTAGGATTGGCTGAATATTATCACAAGTTTGTGAAAGATTTTGCCAAAGTGTCTATTCCTATTAGAAGTTTGCTCAAAAAGGGTGCGAAATTTGAATGGACAGCAGAATGTGAGGAGGCTTTTGAGGATATCAAACAAGCAGTGTGTGAAGCACCGTCCATAGGTAGATTCGATCCAAATGACAAAATTGTTTTGGTAGTGGATGCGAGCATGCTTGGGCTGGGAGCGACATTGGTACAGTATGACAAAGACAACACGGAGAGAGTTATTGCGTTTGCGTCTAGAATGCTGAGAGGTGCAGAATGCAAATATTCTGTTATAGAGAGAGAAACTTTGGCCATGTATTGGGCAGTAAACCACTTCAAGTATTTTTTATGGGGAAGAAAGTTTGTAGTCAGGTCCGACCACAAGCCCATGGTTCAACTTTTCGAAAGTGGAAGATGGGCGTTGGGTTCCCCAAGAATTAGCAGGTGGGGTTTGGGACTCCAAAGTTTTAATTTTGAGGTGAGTTATTTGCCTGGAAAAAGAAATGTGGTGGCAGATTGTCTGTCAAGACTACCAGTGAATACAAATATTGTAGAGGGTGGAGAGGAAGAACAAGAATCTGTAGTGGCTGAAATACAGGGTGCCATTAGTGAAGAGGTGTGGACACGAGAAGAAAGCACAGATGAGGATCTAAAACTAGTAAAGGTATGGACAGTGAGGGGGTGGCCAGCTAAAGGAGAATTGGATAGAAAATTTAATACATGGTGGGAGATAAGAGATGAAATAAATTTGTGGGGTGACAGATTAAGAAGAGGAAAGTGCATTATTCCTCCAGAAACTCTCAGGTCGGTGTTGGTTAGGCTGGCTCATCAGGGACATCCGGGAGAAGCTGCAATGAAAAGGAAGTTGAGAGAAAATTATTGGTGGCCGGGAATTGATAGGTGTGCAGAAAAGTGTGTCAAGGAATGCATGATGTGTCAAACTAGTGATAAGTGCAGGGTGGTAAGAGAAGCTCCACTAATACCTAATGCAATACCAGACCAACCTTGGAGAAAGTTGGCGGTGGACATAATGGGTCCAGTAGCAGGTCTGGAAGATGGTTTGAAGTTTCTATTTGTTCTAGTTGACTTTCATTCGAAATGGTTTGAGTGGGAAGCGGTGAAAGAAGTCACGGCCAATGAGTTAATTAAGTTTTTGGAGAAAGTTTTCCTGAAAGAAGGAGTACCGGTTGAAATAGTGTCTGACAATGGGGTACAATTTGTATCTATGGCTATGAAAAAATTTCTGGAAAGCTATAGCATAAAACACACGAGAACTGCATTGTATAACCCCAAAGCGAATGGTCTTGTTGAAAGGGTCAACAGATACATAAAAGGGGGTCTGCAGATGGCCATGAAATCAGGACAACCATGGAGGGAGATGTTAAAGATGTTAACGTGGAATTATGTCACTACACCACACTCTGTAACGGGTGTGTCTCCATTTGTATCCATGAAAGGTAGAGAACCTGGGACAAGACTTTGTCCAGGATGGCTGGGAATGGCCAAGGTGGTAAATGTTGATCGGGATCGCATTATGAAACTTATTAAGTTGAGTCAAGAAAAGAATAAGAAAGTGTTTGATGACAGAATGAGGGTGAAAGATCAAGAGTGGAGGATTGGAGAGATGGTGTATGTTAAAAATCCTAGACTGGTAAACAAATGTGTAGAGAGTAAGTTCTTGGGACCGAAGAAAATATGTGCTGTAAAAGGTAATGTGGTCATTATGGAAGGAGGAGAAGTGTGGTCTAAAGGTAGATTGGCAAGAGTGGGGGACGTGAAAGTGAGTAGAATGAATGAGCAAGTGAAAGAAAGGAGTGTCAGTGGGAGTAATAAGACAGAAAAGGAAAGGAAGGGAGGAGAAGCAGTAAATGGAAAAGAGAAAATAGATGATGGAGGAGAAATGGATGAAGAATGTTCACATAGGTCTAGATCAAAACCGGTGTGGATGAGAGACTATGAAACTTGAGAAATGTGAGATCTTTAAAGACTATAAATATTAAGTTGTTGTGAACCAAATACAAAAAAAAAAACCATGTTGGATCTAAGTTTTTAAATTTTGATGTGAGAAATTTTCCACTATATAAATTGTTAATTTCATTGGTTAGAGTATATTTTAAATAATTCTCTATAAGTAATGTGTTACTTGTTCTGTTATGGGGAAAAGATGTGTAAGGAATCTCTATGTACCTCGCGGCAGTCACGCGCGCTCCTTGTCCATGTATATAGTGGGAGCCGCGTGACTGCGACGACGGTTGGAGAGTGGAAGAGGAAACGGTCAGTACCGTGTAAGGCTCTGGGGAGCTCCCCTTTATTTAATAAAGAGACTACCTTAGTAGTCCGCAAAGTCATTTCAAAGACCATCTCTATCATCTCTATACCATTACGAGAGCCCTATGAAAAGCCGGGCTGTCAAAGGAAATGTAGATTAATCAACCAGCGGTAAAATATCTAGGTTTTTCTGTAGGAAATGGGAGTATACAGCCTCAGCAAGAAAAAGTAAAAGCTGTTTTAAATGCACCAACCCCCAAGGCCAAACAAGACCTTTTTGTGCTTCATTGGATATTATCGCAGATTTGTCCCTAATTACTCAGAAAAAAAACATCTCAGCTAACTGACAAACTAAAAACGCTGAACCACAAAAGATGTGTTGGACTGATGAGGATGATGTGTGTTATACTAACTTAAAAAATACTTTAAAAAATACTTTATGCCAGAATCCCATACTAAAAGTGGCAGACTTCTCAAAAGACTTTATACTTCAGACCGATGTCTCTCTGACTGGATTGGAGGCTGTGGTATCCCAAGTAGTAGACGGCTTAGAACACCCAATATTGTTTGCTAGTCACAAGTTATTTCCAAGAGAGAGGAACTTTCAGTGTTAGAACTAGAAGCATTAGCCATCAAATGGGTCATCCATTATCTCAAATATTACCTCTTGGGAAGAAGGTTCATTCTAGTTACTGATCATTCTCCCCTGGTCTGGATAAGTCAGTGAAAATAATGTAACCCACGTGCTATGCAATGCTTTCTGGATTTATAACCATATTGTTTCACAGTATAACATCAGAAAGGTAAAGATCAGAGTAACATGAATTTAATTTCATGGTTCCCCTATGAAATAGATTTGTCCACATCCCATAGAGGAAGGGTATGTGAAATACCAGAGGCGAATGTGCTGACCTACAGTTGAGAGGATCAAGAGAAGGCCAGGCAAGATTTCCATGCTTTCGGGAAAACGGGAGTGTTCAAAAATAAGAGCCAAGTGGCCGGAGAAAAGAAACCATCACAGTGCCGGAAGGCGGCCCGCGACCGGCCTGGGTGAACGGCAGAGTTGGGGAGGAGCAGAGGAGGCGTTGGTAACTGCCTTGAGCTGCAAGTAAAGATGAAAGACATTCAGTTAACATGACCGGTGAGTTATCGAGGGGAACAAAAGTCTGGTTGATGTTAAAGAGAAAGTGACTGTAATTTTGCAAGTGGAAGGTTACGTGTGTGCCGATAAAACGTGAGAGAAGAGAACCATTGTAAAGAAAAGGATTCAAAGTAGCAGAGTGGTCCTGCAAGATGAAATCACACATTCAAAAGTCTCTGTGAAATGTCAGAAGTTGTGAAAGATATTACAGTGGAGATCAAGGACAGAAAGTTGAACAAGGTCAACATAAAAGATTTGAACTGTGAATATGCCAAGAAGGTAAAGATTGAAATATGTGAACTGTGAATACACCAATGAACTGTAAATATGCAAAAATGTCAAGAGCAAAATATAATAATTTAAGAACTCCAAGTGACAAGAGGCATTGGTGCTGCAAGAAAACATTGTAAATTGAAGGATTGTTGAAAGAAAGGTCGAAGTGGTCATGCATAGGTTTGTGGAAATTATTTGCAGTTTCAAAAGTCTTCAACAGTGGAAAAGGATACCTTAGATAAAACATGCGGAAGAGAACCCCCACGAAGGCAAGACAGGCTTCAGCTCAGCAGATGGAAACCTGTGCAGAACTGTGAGCATTTGATATACATGTGAACTGAGTATTGATGGTAAAGGCAGGCGAATCCTAAAGAAAGTGAGCAAACTATTGGAAACCGGAAGCCTGAAAATGATCTGTTGAATTGTGCCAGTAAGCCAAAGTGTGCAAGATTGAGAGAACTGGGCCATCCACTGATTTTTTGTTTTTCTTGAACGACTCTCTAGACCTTGTGGGGTTTAACCTGGGTAAGGGAGCTGGTATGGAAGGCATTCTGACATTTATTTTAGAGACACTATTTTCCTGTTGTATTCATTAACACATTTTGTCATTTTGAGAAGGAGGGCAAGGTTAGGTTTTCTTAGTATAGGCCTTTTTATTTTGACCAGACTGACTTGGACATGTTTTGATATGGTTTAATGGTCAAGATTACTCCCATTGTAGGTTCAGGGCCAGTGTGGAATTTTACCAACCTAAACAAAACATTAATAAAGGTGTTCTAAACTTGTATTCGTTGTGTCTGTGTCTACTGCTAGATACCATGCCTTCCTTACATGGAACAAAGGATAAGCCTTTCTGTAATACTGCCTTCTGAAATTTAGTGAGCTGAACACTCAATATGTTAATGCTAGCTCTTCTTTGTTTGTGTTAGTTTCCTCTGGGCATTTTTTTCTTCTTGCCTCTTCTGGTGGGTTTCTTTCTAAAAAGATACCTGTCTGTTTTATGTAGAGGCAGATGTAGTCCGTCCTTCTTCTGTCTGTTCGTCTTTCCCTCTTGCTGGTACTCATTGCCTTACTGCTCCTATTTCTTGTGTTTTACCTCGTTCTGATTCCCCACTTGAGATGTTCGATGAAATAGATTCTGACTCACTTCCCCTTCTTTTTCTTGGTACCGGTCTGTTTAGGTTTGGTCATTGTCAGTAGTATTCTTGCCAGCTTTAAACAATATAGAGCTTATAGTCCACCGTGTCCCTTCTGAATTTCCTGATATTTTTGGATTATAATTCTAATTCATGTTTGTAATGATCCAATTTCTGATTGGTGTCATCTAGAATCTTTTTAATTTCATCATGTGAGAAGATATCTGCACATTATTTTTGATTGTATTGATCTTATCCTCTAAATGATTTAAGTGTTGCGCTAATTCTGCAATGGTCAGTAAAATCACTTTTTGATGAATTCCGGGTTTGCTTTACACAATGTTGGTTCTAATTATACTCTTAATCCTTGTGGTATTATTTGTGCTCGATGGTATTGGGCCAGAGTAGATGCATGCAGTTTGTAATACATTTTTCTATGAAATAAACATTCAAGTGGTTTAATTAGTTCTTCTGGTTTGTCTTTAGATAATAGATCTTGAGTAGTCGACTTGATTAGGCCTAATATTCTACGTGCCCCGTCTTCACTGAAGCTGAGGACTTCTGCACGATTTGGAGTTATTGAGTCTATTTTAGAAAACAACATGTTTCTTAAATTTGATTTTGTAGTGTGCTCCCTCATTGTCTGGCAACCTAGCCTAAAATGAGAAAACCAAATAGAGGGGAGGTGCGCAACTCAATTCCTGATCTAGTACACACATTGGGCCTCATTACGGGTCTGGCGTTAACCCTGCCGGTGATACTGGCGGGTTGCCACCAGACCTGTAATGAGGCCCAATGTGTGTACTAGATTAGGAATTGAGTTGTGAACCTCCCCTCCGTTTGGTTTTCTCATTTTAGATTAGGTTGCCAGACAATGAGGGAGCACGTTGTATCCCTGACACCTCCATCAAGAAAGAGAGTAGTAGATTAAGATCCCAGGCTAGGACTACAAACTGAACTGGCAGAAACACTTTTACAGGCCCATTAAGGAATTGGGCAACCACAGGGACTGAAAAGAAAGGGCCTGGAAGGTACCTGTTAACCATGCCAACCTGAAAAATCTGCGTGGTCAGAGACAATGGAAACTCCAAAATCACAGAGGTGGGGCATGACATAGGGTCTGCGCCTCACTCCCTAAACCATGCCATAAACCTTCTCCATCTGCATGCATAGATGAACATCATAGAGAGCCTGGGCACAGCCAGTAACACCTCCAATACATCTCTGTCAAGGCCCAGCCCTCATATTTTACACGCTCAAGACCCACGCCGGAGACTGAGAGACTCTGGGTTTGGATGGAGCACCTAACCTTCCAACTCACACAAGAGATTAGCCCTCTGAGGAAGGCACCAAGGTGGGCATATTGCCATCTCCAGAAGACCCGGTTACCATGTGTCTCATCACACAATCCTGGGAGATTATGGTTCATGCAACCCTGGAACTTTCTCAACCTCCTGAGAACCAACGGGAGGACCAGAATCGAGGGGGAGGAATAGTGAAGGTCAAAAGTCCACTCCACTAAAAAGGCACCACGCACAACCCCTCTAGAGGGAAATTCTCTTGAGCAGAACAGACAGTCCACTGTCAGGGTTCCACAAAGATGGAAGATCTCTGCAATGACTTCCTAGCCAATCTCATACTCATGGAGACCTGATCAGGGCACCCTTTAATACATTCCCTACCGAACTAAATGGACCATGGGGATCCGAATCTTGTTCTACAACACCCAGAACAAAAGCTGCGTGGCATCCCTGCATAGAGGCAATGACAGTACACCCTTCTCACCTTGTAGAGGTACTGCATGGTCACTGTGTTTCCGTTAAGATTACAAGGTTCTTTCCCTGAAGGGACCCCGCAAAAGACATCAGCACCAGTCTGACACCTCACAGCTCCAGCAGATTGATGTGCCATTGGCACTCTACCTGGGACCAAAGTCTGCTCGTCTACAGACCCCCAAAGTGAACATCCTAGATTTCATGGACATGTCCGTGGCAACATGATCTTCCCGCCACAGTGCCCAGAACAGTTCCCCCACCATCATATTCTCCCGGTCGTACTATGACGACAGATCGTCAGCCACCGTCTTCGAATCCTTGAGGACATCTGACACCTCACTGGAAAACTGTGACCATTGACCATAAAGTAGCCACTATAGGAAACACATCCTAAACCTTGCCAGAAGCACCAGAAAAATGCAGGAGGCCATGAGGCTCCAGAGGCAAAGAAAGGCTGAGGGTGGCAGCTTGTGCGGATTCCGGGGGTGGAGAGGAGTCTTCCCCCACCCTTGTGACCAAAACTGCCCAGATGAATCTGAACGTCTATGTAGGCATTGTATGGGACTTTTGGAAATTCCAAACTGTGAAGCAGCAAACAAGTGCGCTTGTGGAGCCTTGATACGTGATCTGAACAGCGGCCCTGGATGAGCCAGTTGTCCAGATATGGGAAGACATACAGGCCGATTCATGGAATAATTAGCGCGGCGCAAGTGGCCAAAAACGTGCGATTCGCAGTGGAATAGCGAAAATCGCAGTGCAAGTGCGAAAAATCGCACGAAAAGCAGCGCACATCTATTCATGGAAGGCCGTGCGCGAGAAAACCATCGGGTGTGCGCTAAAAAAGTGCGCGGCGCACGTTGGCGCACAGGCCATCTAACGGCGTGCGCCAGGTCACAGCGAAAATCGCACAGGCCACAGCGAAAATCGCACATAGCGCGGCGCACACAACAAAAGTAGGCGGAACATGGGGCGTAACACTTGGAATGGGGAACAACTTGCCAAAATGTGGGCGTCACGGGGGAAGTACAGGGTGCAAGTGCGCAGAACGCCCACACGTTCGCCTACAACACGTATTCATGGAATCGAATAGGGCAAAAGAGCGCACGGTCAAACCAGCGCACAGGCACAAACACGACCGCCACAAGAAAGCAGGCGGTAGCGTCTCTGCGCCTGTAATAAATGTGCGCCAAAAGGTGCGCCAACAAATAGCACCTATATACAGCTATGATGAATGTCCTATACTGTGGCCTTCCAGGACAAATGACGTGCAAAGGGGTACCCACAAACACGGACACCCGCTGACTGAAAAATAACGTGTGCGTGTATTCCGGGGTGCGCGGGAACTTTCACACGCGATTTGTCAGGGTACGTGGATTTCAGGGGTGTGCGGGAAGTTCCACATGCGATTTGGCCAGGTACGTGCACGGGAATTTCCACACGCGACTTGGCTGGGTACGTGGATCTCAGGGGTGCACGGGAAGTCCCACACGCGATTTGGCAGGGTACGTGGATTTCAGGGGTGCGCAGGAAGTTCCACACGTGATTTGGCCGGGTACGTGTGTGGGAATTTCCACACGCGATTTGGCTGGGTACGTGGATCTCAGGGGTGCGCGGGAAGTCTCACACGCGATTTGGAAGGGTACGTGGATTTCAGGGGTGCGCAGGAAGTTCCACACGCGATTTGGCTGGGTACGTGCGCTGGAATTTCCACACACGACTTGGCCGGGTACGTGGATCTCAGGGGTGCGCGGGAAGTCCCACACGCTATTTGGCAGGGTACGTGCGCGGGAATTTCCACACACAATTTGGCTGGGCACGTGTATTTCAGGGGTACGCGGGAAATTCTACACGCGATTTGGCTGTGTGCTCCCAGGTATTCCCTGTACACCCTCCAAGGCCCCTGCAGGCAGCCGACACCACAGGGGACTACCCTGCACACATGCTCATGTCACCCAGCACCCCCACCCCCCAGCAGTGTGGGGCACCCTCCACCAGGCCCTCACTCATGTCCCCTATCACCCCCACCCCCCAGCATCCAGGGGCACCCTCCACCAGGCTCCCACTCATGGCCCCCTGCACCCCCACCCCCCAGCAGTGCAGGGCACCCTCCACCAGGCCCCCACTCATGTCCAATTCATGTCCCCCTGCACTCCTACCCACCAGCATCCAGGGCACCCTCCACCAGGCCCCCACTCATGTCCAACTCATGTCCCCTATCACCCCCACCCCCCAGCATCCAGGGGCAACCTTCACCAGGCCCCCACTCATGTCCCCTATCACCCCCACCCCCCAGCATCCAGGGGCACCCTCCACCAGGCCCCCACTCATGTCCAACTCATGTCCCCCTGCACCGCCACCCCCCAGCATCCAGGAGCACCCTCCACCAGGCCCCCACTCATGTCCCCTATCACCCCCACCCCCCAGCATCCAGGGGCACCCTCCACCAGGCCCCCACTCATGCCCCCTATCACCCCCCAGCATCCAGGGCACCCTCCACCAGGCCCCCACTCATGTCCCCCTGCACCCCCACCCCCCAGCATCCAGGGGTACCCTCCACCAGGCCCCCACTCATGTCCCCCTGCACCCCCACCCCCCAGCAGTACAGGGCACCCTCCACCAGGCCCCCACTCATGTCCCCTATCTCCCCCACCCCCCAGCATCCAGGGGCACCCTCCACCAGGCCCCCACTCATGTCCCCTATCACCCCCACCCCCAGCATCCAGGGGCACACTCCACCAGGCCCCCACTCATGTCCAACTCATGACCCCTGCACCCCCACCCCCCAGCATCCAGGAGCACCCTCCACCAGGCCCCCACTCATGTCCCCTATCACCCCCACCCCCCAGCATCCAGGGGCACCCTCCACCAGGCCCCCACTCATGTCCCCTATCACCCCCACCCCCAGCATCCAGGGGCACCCTCCACCAGGCCCCCACTCATGTCCAACTCATGACCCCTGCACCCCCACCCCCCAGCATCCAGGAGCACCCTCCACCAGGCCCCCACTCATGTCCCCTATCACCCCCACCCCCCAGCATCCAGGGGCACCCTCCACCAGGCCCCCACTCATGTCCCCTATCACCCCCACCCCCCAGCATCCAGGGGCACCCTCCACCAGGCCCCCACTCATGTCCCCCTGCACCCCCACCCCGAGCATCCAGGGGCACCCTCCACCAGGCCCCCAGTCATGTCCTCCTGCACCCCCACCCCCCAGCAGTGCAGGGCACCCTCCACCAGGCCCCCACTCATGTCCAACTCATGTCTCCCACCACCCCCACCCCTCAGCAGTGCAGGGCACCCTCCACCAGGCCCCCACTCATGTCCAACTCATGTCTCCCACCACCCTCACCCCCCAGCATCCAGGGGCACCCTCCACCAGGCCCCCACTCATGGCCCCTATCACCCCCACCCCCAGCAGTGCAGGGGCAGCACCACCAGGCCCCCACTCATGTCTCCCACCACCCCCACCCCCCAGCAGTGCAGGGCACCCTCCACCAGGCCCCCACTCATGTCCAACTCATGTCTCCCACCACCCCCACCCCCCAGCGTCTAGGGGCACCCTGCACCAGGCCCCCACTCATGGCCCCTATCACCCCCACCCCCAGCAGTGCAGGGGCAGCACCACCAGGCCCCCACTCATGTCCAACTCATGTCCCCCTGCACCCCCACCCCCCAGCATCCAGGAGCACCCTCCACCAGGCCCCCACTCATGTCCCCTATCACCCCCACCCCCCAGCATCCAGGGGCACCCTCCACCAGGCCCCCACTCATGTCGCCCTGCACCCCCACCCCCCAGCATCCAGGGGCACCCTCCACCAGGCCCCCACTCATGTCCCCCTGCACCCCCACCCCCCAGCAGTGCAGGGCACCCTCCACCAGGCCCCCACTCATGTCCAACCCATGTCCCCCACCACCCCCACCCCTCAGCAGTGCAGGGGCACCCTCCACCAGGCCCCCAACTCATGTCCAACTCATGTCTCCCACCACCCCACCCCTCAGCAGTGCAGGGGCACCCTCCACCAGGCCCCCACTCATGTCCAACTCATGTCTCCCACCACCCCCAACCCCCAGCAGTGCAGGGCACCCTCCACCAGGCCCCCACTCATGTCCAACTCATGTCCCCCTCCACCCCCACCCCCCAGCATCCAGGAGCACCCTCCACCAGGCCCCCACTCATGTCCCCTATCACCCCCACCCCCAGCATCCAGGGGCCCCCTCCACCAGGCCCCCACTCATGTCCCCCTGCACCCCCACCCCCCAGCAGTGCAGGGCACCCTCCACCAGGCCCCCACTCATGTCCAACTCATGTCTCCCACCACCCCCACCCCTCAGCAGTGCAGGGGCACCCTCCACCAGGCCCCCACTCATGTCCAACTCATGTCTCCCACCACCCCCACCCCCCAGCATCCAGGGGCACCCTCCACCAGGCCCCCACTCATGGCCCCTATCACCCCCACCCCCCAGCAGTGCAGGGGCAGCACCACACTCATGTCCCCCTGCACCCCACCCCCCAGCATCTAGGAGCAACCTCCACCAGGCCCCCACTCATGTCCCCTATCACCCCCACGCCCCAGCATCCAGGGGCACCCTCCACCAGGCCCCCACTCATGTCCCCTATCACCCCCACCCCCCAGCATCCAGGGGCACCCTCCACCAGGCCCCCACTCATGTCCAACTCATGTCCCCCTGCACCCCCACCCCCCAGCATCCAGGAGCACCCTCCACAAGGCCCCCACTCATGTCCCCTATCACCCCCACCCCCCAGCATCCAGGGGCACCCTCCACCAGGCCCCCACTCATGTCCCCTATCACCCCCCAGCATCCAGGGCACCCTCCACCAGGCCCCCACTCATGTCCCCCTGCACCCCCTCCCCCCAGCATCCAGGGGTACCCTCCACCAGGCCCCCACTCATGTCCCCCTGCACCCCCACCCCCCAGCAGTACAGGGCACCCTCCACCAGGCCCCCACTCATGTCCCCTATCTCCCCCACCCCCCAGCATCCAGGGGCACCCTCCACCAGGCCCCCACTCATGTCCCCTATCACCCCCACCCCCAGCATCCAGGGGCACCCTCCACCAGGCCCCCACTCATGTCCAACTCATGACCCCTGCACCCCCACCCCCCAGCATCCAGGAGCACCCTCCACCAGGCCCCCACTCATGTCCCCTATCACCCCCACCCCCCAGCATCCAGGGGCACCCTCCACCAGGCCCCCACTCATGTCCCCTATCACCCCCACCCCCAGCATCCAGGGGCACCCTCCACCAGGCCCCCACTCATGTCCAACTCATGACCCCTGCACCCCCACCCCCCAGCATCCAGGAGCACCCTCCACCAGGCCCCCACTCATGTCCCCTATCACCCCCACCCCCCAGCATCCAGGGGCACCCTCCACCAGGCCCCCACTCATGTCCCCTATCACCCCCACCCCCCAGCATCCAGGGGCACCCTCCACCAGGCCCCCACTCATGTCCCCCTGCACCCCCACCCCGAGCATCCAGGGGCACCCTCCACCAGGCCCCCAGTCATGTCCTCCTGCACCCCCACCCCCCAGCAGTGCAGGGCACCCTCCACCAGGCCCCTACTCATGTCCAACTCATGTCTCCCACCACCCCCACCCCTCAGCAGTGCAGGGCACCCTCCACCAGGCCCCCACTCATGTCCAACTCATGTCTCCCACCACCCTCACCCCCCAGCATCCAGGGGCACCCTCCACCAGGCCCCCACTCATGGCCCCTATCACCCCCACCCCCAGCAGTGCAGGGGCAGCACCACCAGGCCCCCACTCATGTCTCCCACCACCACCACCCCCCAGCAGTGCAGGGCACCCTCCACCAGGCCCCCACTCATGTCCAACTCATGTCTCCCACCACCCCCACCCCCCAGCAGTGCAGGGCACCCTCCACCAGGCCCCCACTCATGTCCAACTCATGTCTCCCACCACCCCCACCCCCCAGCGTCCAGGGGCACCCTCCACCAGGCCCCCACTCATGGCCCCTATCACCCCCACCCCCAGCAGTGCAGGGGCAGCACCACCAGGCCCCCACTCATGTCCAACTCATGTCCCCCTGCACCCCCACCCCCCAGCATCCAGGAGCACCCTCCACCAGGCCCCCACTCATGTCCCCTATCACCCCCACCCCCCAGCATCCAGGGGCACCCTCCACCAGGCCCCCACTCATGTCCCCCTGCACCCCCACCCCCCAGAATCCAGGGGCACCCTCCACCAGGCCCCCACTCATGTCCCCCTGCACCCCCACCCCCCAGCAGTGCAGGGCACCCTCCACCAGGCCCCCACTCATGTCCAACCCATGTCCCCCACCACCCCCACCCCTCAGCAGTGCAGGGGCACCCTCCACCAGGCCCCCAACTCATGTCCAACTCATGTCTTCCACCACCCCACCCCTCAGCAGTGCAGGGGCACCCTCCACCAGGCCCCCACTCATGTCCAACTCATGTCTCCCACCACCCCCAACCCCCAGCAGTGCAGGGCACCCTCCACCAGGCCCCCACTCATGTCCAACTCATGTCCCCCTCCACCCCCACCCCCCAGCATCCAGGAGCACCCTCCACCAGGCCCCCACTCATGTCCCCTATCACCCCCACCCCCCAGCATCCAGGGGCCCCCTCCACCAGGCCCCCACTCATGTCCCCCTGCACCCCCACCCCCCAGCAGTGCAGGGCACCCTCCACCAGGCCCCCACTCATGTCCAACTCATGTCTCCCACCACCCCCACCCCTCAGCAGTGCAGGGGCACCCTCCACCAGGCCCCCACTCATGTCCAACTCATGTCTCCCACCACCCCCACCCCCCAGCATCCAGGGGCACCATCCACCAGGCCCCCACTCATGGCCCCTATCACCCCCACCCCCCAGCAGTGCAGGGGCAGCACCACACTCATGTCCCCCTGCACCCCACCCCCCAGCATCTAGGAGCAACCTCCACCAGGCCCCCACTCATGTCCCCTATCACCCCCACGCCCCAGCATCCAGGGGCACCCTCCACCAGGCCCCCACTCATGTCCCCCTGCACCCCCACCCCCCAGCATCCAGGGGCACCCTCCACAAGGCCCCCACTCATGTCCCCCTGCACCCCCACCCCCCAGCAGGGCAGGGGCAGCACCACCAGGCCCCCACTCATGTCCAACTCATGTCCCCCTGCACCCCACCCCCCAGCAGTGCAGGGCACCCTCCACCAGGCCCCCACTCATGTCTCCCACCACCCCCACCCCCCAGCAGTGCAGGGCACCCTCCACCAGGCCCCCACTCATGTCCAACTCATGTCTCCCACCACCCCCAGCCCCCAGCAGTGCAGGGCACCCTCCACCAGGCCCCAACTCATGTCCAACTCATGTCTCCCACCACCCCCACCCCCCAGCATCCAGGGGCACCCTCCACCAGGCCCCCACCCATGGCCCCTATCACCCCCACCCCCCAGCAGTGCAGGGGCAGCACCACCAGGCCCCCACTCATGTCCAACTCATGTCCCCCTGCACCCCCACCCCCCAGCATCCAGGAGCACCCTCCACCAGGCCCCCACTCATGTCCCCTATCACCCCCACCCCCCAGCATCCAGGGGCACCCTCCACCAGGCCCCCACTCATGTCCCCCTGCACCCCCACCCCCCAGCCTCCAGGGGCACCCTTGACCAGGCCCCCACTCATGTCCCCCTGCACCCCCACCCCCCAGCAGTGCAGGGCACCCTCCATCAGGCCCCCACTCATGTCCAACTCATGTCTCCCACCACCCCCACCCCTCAGCAGTGCAGGGGCACCCTCCACCAGGCCCCCACTCATGTCCAACTCATGTCTCCCACCACCCCCACCCCTCAGCAGTGCAGGGGCACCCTCCACCAGGCCCCCACTCATGTCCAACTCATGTCTCCCACCACCCCCACCCCTCAGCAGTGCAGGGGCACCCTCCACCAGGCCCCCACTCATGTCCAACTCATGTCTCCCACCACCCCCACCCCTCAGCAGTGCAGGGCACCCTCCACCAGGCCCCCACTCATGTCCAACTCATGTCCCCCTGCACCCCCACCCCTCAGCATCCAGGAGCACCCTCCACCAGGCCCCCACTCATGTCCCCTATCACCCCCACCCCCCAGCATCCAGGGGCACCCTCCACCAGGCCCCCACTCATGGCCCCCTGCACCCGCACCCCCCAGCATCCAGGGGCACCTTCCACCAGGCCCCCACTCATGTCCCCCTGCACCCCCACCCCCCAGCAGTGCAGGGCACCCTCCACCAGGCCCCCACTCATGTCCAACTCATGTCTCCCACCACCTCCACCCCTCAGCAGTGCAGGGGCACCCTCCACCAGGCCCCCACTCATGTCCAACTCATGTCTCCCACCACCCCCCAGCATCCAGGGGCACCCTCCACCAGGCCCCCACTCATGGCCCCTATCACCCCCACCCCCCAGCAGTGCAGGGGCAGCACCACACTCATGTCCCCCTGCACCTCCACCCCCCAACATCCAGGAGCACCCTCCACCAGGCCCCCACTCATGTCCCCTATCACCCCCACCCCCCAGCATCCAGGGGCACCCTCCACCAGGCCCCCACTCATGTCCCCTATCACCCCCACCCCCCAGCATCCAGGGGCACCCTCCACCAGGCACCCACTCATGTCCCCCTGCACCCCCACCCCCCAGCAGTGCAGGGGCAGCACCACCAGGCCCCCACACATGTCCAACTCATGTCCCCCTGCACCCCCACCCCCCAGCAGTGCAGGGCACCCTCCACCAGGCCCCCACTCATGTCTCCCACCCTACCCCCACCCCCCAGCAGTGCAGGGCACCCTCCACCAGGCCCCCACTCATGTCCAACTCATGTCTCCCAACACCCCCACCCCCCAGCAGTGCAGGGCACCCTCCACCAGGCCCCCACTCATGTCCAACTCATGTCTCCCACCACCCCCACCCCCCAGCATCCAGGGGCACCCTCCACCAGGCCCCCACTCATGGCCCCTATCACCCCCACCCCCCAGCAGTGCAGGGGCAGCACCACCAGGCCCCCACTCATGTCCAACCCATGTCCCCCTGCACCCCCACCCCCCAGCATCCAGGAGCATCCTCCACCAGGCCCCCACTCATGTCCCCTATCACCCCCACCCCCCAGCATCCAGGGGCACCCTCCACCAGGCCCCCACTCATGTCCCCCTGCACCCCCACCCCCCAGCCTCCAGGGGCACCCTCCACCAGGCCCCCACTCATGTCCCCCTGCACCCCCACCCCACAGCAGTGCAGTGCAGGGCACCCTCCACCAGGCCCCCACTCATGTCCAACTCATGACTCCCACCACCCCCACCCCTCAGCAGTGCAGGGGCACCCTCCACCAGGCCCCCACTCATGTCCAACTCATGTCTCCCACCACCCCCACCCCTCAGCAGTGCAGGGGCACCCTCCACCAGGCCCCCACTCATGTCCAACTCATGTCTCCCACCACCCCCACCCCTCAGCAGTGCAGGGGCACCCTCCACCAGGCCCCCACTCATGTCCAACTCATGTCTCCCACCACCCCCACCCCTCAGCAGTGCAGGGCACCCTCCACCAGGCCCCCACTCATGTCCAACTCATGTCCCCCTGCACCCCCACCCCCCAGCATCCAGGAGCACCCTCCACCAGGCCCCCACTCATGTCCCCTATCACCCCCACCCCCCAGCATCCAGGGGCACCCTCCACCAGGCCCCCACTCATGGCCCCCTGCACCCCCACCCCCCAGCATACAGGGGCACCCTCCACCAGGCCCGCACTCATGTCCCCCTGCACCCCCACCCCCCAGCAGTGCAGGGCACCCTCCACCAGGCCCCCACTCATGTCCAACTCATGTCTCCCACCACCTCCACCCCTCAGCAGTGCAGGGGCACCCTCCACCAGGCCCCCACTCATGTCCAACTCATGTCTCCCACCACCCCCACCCCCCAGCATCCAGGGGCACCCTCCACCAGGCCCCCACTCATGGCCCCTATCACCCCCACCCCCCAGCAGTGCAGGGGCAGCACCACACTCATGTCCCCCTGCACCCCCAGCCCCCAGCATCCAGGAGCACCCTCCACCAGGCCCCCACTCATGTCCCCTATCACCCCCACCCCCCAGCATCCAGGGGCACCCTCCACCAGGCCCCCACTCATGTCCCCTATCACCCCCACCCCCCAGCATCCAGGGGCCCCCTCCACCAGGCCCCCACTCATGTCCCCCTGCACCCCCACCCCCCAGCAGTGCAGGGCACCCTCCACCAGGCCCCCACTCATGTCCAACTCATGTCTCCCACCACCCCCACCCCTCAGCAGTGCAGGGGCACCCTCCACCAGGCCCCCACTCATGTCCAACTCATGTCTCCCACCATCCCCACCCCCCAGCATCCAGGGGCACCCTCCACCAGGCCCCCACTCATGGCCCCTATCACCCCCACCCCCCAGCAGTGCAGGGGCAGCACCACACTCATGTCCCCCTGCACCCCACCCCCCAGCATCTAGGAGCAACCTCCACCAGGCCCCCACTCATGTCCCCTATCACCCCCACGCCCCAGCATCCAGGGGCACCCTCCACCAGGCCCCCACTCATGTCCCCCTGCACCCCCACCCCCCAGCATCCAGGGGCACCCTCCACAAGGCCCCCACTCATGTCCCCCTGCACCCCCACCCCCCAGCAGTGCAGGGCACCCTCCACCAGGCCCCCACTCATGTCCAACTCATGTCCCCCTGCACCCCACCCCCCAGCAGTGCAGGGCACCCTCCACCAGGCCCCCACTCATGTCTCCCACCACCCCCACCCCCCAGCAGTGCAGGGCACCCTCCACCAGGCCCCCACTCATGTCCAACTCATGTCTCCCACCACCCCCACCCCCCAGCAGTGCAGGGCACCCTCCACCAGGCCCCAACTCATGTCCAACTCATGTCTCCCACCACCCCCACCCCCCAGCATCCAGGGGCACCCTCCACCAGGCCCCCACTCATGGCCCCTACCACCCCCACCCCCCAGCAGTGCAGGGGCAGCACCACCAGGCCCCCACTCATGTCCAACTCATGTCCCCCTGCACCCCCACCCCCCAGCATCCAGGAGCACCCTCCACCAGGCCCCCACTCATGTCCCCTATCACCCCCACCCCCCAGCATCCAGGGGCACCCTCCACCAGGCCCCCACTCATGTCCCCCTGCACCCCCACCCCCCAGCCTCCAGGGGCACCCTTGACCAGGCCCCCACTCATGTCCCCCTGCACCCCCACCCCCCAGCAGTGCAGGGCACCCTCCATCAGGCCCCCACTCATGTCCAACTCATGTCTCCCACCACCCCCACCCCTCAGCAGTGCAGGGGCACCCTCCACCAGGCCCCCACTCATGTCCAACTCATGTCTCCCACCACCCCCACCCCTCAGCAGTGCAGGGGCACCCTCCACCAGGCCCCCACTCATGTCCAACTCATGTCTCCCACCACCCCCACCCCTCAGCAGTGCAGGGGCACCCTCCACCAGGCCCCCACTCATGTCCAACTCATGTCTCCCACCACCCCCACCCCTCAGCAGTGCAGGGCACCCTCCACCAGGCCCCCACTCATGTCCAACTCATGTCCCCCTGCACCCCCACCCCCCAGCATCCAGGAGCACCCTCCACCAGGCCCCCACTCATGTCCCCTATCACCCCCACCCCCCAGCATCCAGGGGCACCCTCCACCAGGCCCCCACTCATGGCCCCCTGCACCCCCACCCCCCAGCATACAGGGGCACCCTCCACCAGGCCCGCACTCATGTCCCCCTGCACCCCCACCCCCCAGCAGTGCAGGGCACCCTCCACCAGGCCCCCACTCATGTCCAACTCATGTCTCCCACCACCTCCACCCCTCAGCAGTGCAGGGGCACCCTCCACCAGGCCCCCACTCATGTCCAACTCATGTCTCCCACCACCCCCACCCCCCAGCATCCAGGGGCACCCTCCACCAGGCCCCCACTCATGGCCCCTATCACCCCCACCCCCCAGCAGTGCAGGGGCAGCACCACACTCATGTCCCCCTGCACCCCCAGCCCCCAGCATCCAGGAGCACCCTCCACCAGGCCCCCACTCATGTCCCCTATCACCCCCACCCCCCAGCATCCAGGGGCACCCTCCACCAGGCCCCCACTCATGTCCCCTATCACCCCCACCCCCCAGCATCCAGGGGCCCCCTCCACCAGGCCCCCACTCATGTCCCCCTGCACCCCCACCCCCCAGCAGTGCAGGGCACCCTCCACCAGGCCCCCACTCATGTCCAACTCATGTCTCCCACCACCCCCACCCCTCAGCAGTGCAGGGGCACCCTCCACCAGGCCCCCACTCATGTCCAACTCATGTCTCCCACCATCCCCACCCCCCAGCATCCAGGGGCACCCTCCACCAGGCCCCCACTCATGGCCCCTATCACCCCCACCCCCCAGCAGTGCAGGGGCAGCACCACACTCATGTCCCCCTGCACCCCACCCCCCAGCATCTAGGAGCAACCTCCACCAGGCCCCCACTCATGTCCCCTATCACCCCCACGCCCCAGCATCCAGGGGCACCCTCCACCAGGCCCCCACTCATGTCCCCCTGCACCCCCACCCCCCAGCATCCAGGGGCACCCTCCACAAGGCCCCCACTCATGTCCCCCTGCACCCCCACCCCCCAGCAGTGCAGGGCACCCTCCACCAGGCCCCCACTCATGTCCAACTCATGTCCCCCTGCACCCCACCCCCCAGCAGTGCAGGGCACCCTCCACCAGGCCCCCACTCATGTCTCCCACCACCCCCACCCCCCAGCAGTGCAGGGCACCCTCCACCAGGCCCCCACTCATGTCCAACTCATGTCTCCCACCACCCCCACCCCCCAGCAGTGCAGGGCACCCTCCACCAGGCCCCAACTCATGTCCAACTCATGTCTCCCACCACCCCCACCCCCCAGCATCCAGGGGCACCCTCCACCAGGCCCCCACTCATGGCCCCTATCACCCCCACCCCCCAGCAGTGCAGGGGCAGCACCACCAGGCCCCCACTCATGTCCAACTCATGTCCCCCTGCACCCCCACCCCCCAGCATCCAGGAGCACCCTCCACCAGGCCCCCACTCATGTCCCCTATCACCCCCACCCCCCAGCATCCAGGGGCACCCTCCACCAGGCCCCCACTCATGTCCCCCTGCACCCCCACCCCCCAGCCTCCAGGGGCACCCTTGACCAGGCCCCCACTCATGTCCCCCTGCACCCCCACCCCCCAGCAGTGCAGGGCACCCTCCATCAGGCCCCCACTCATGTCCAACTCATGTCTCCCACCACCCCCACCCCTCAGCAGTGCAGGGGCACCCTCCACCAGGCCCCCACTCATGTCCAACTCATGTCTCCCACCACCCCCACCCCTCAGCAGTGCAGGGGCACCCTCCACCAGGCCCCCACTCATGTCCAACTCATGTCTCCCACCACCCCCACCCCTCAGCAGTGCAGGGGCACCCTCCACCAGGCCCCCACTCATGTCCAACTCATGTCTCCCACCACCCCCACCCCTCAGCAGTGCAGGGCACCCTCCACCAGGCCCCCACTCATGTCCAACTCATGTCCCCCTGCACCCCCACCCCCCAGCATCCAGGAGCACCCTCCACCAGGCCCCCACTCATGTCCCCTATCACCCCCACCCCCCAGCATCCAGGGGCACCCTCCACCAGGCCCCCACTCATGGCCCCCTGCACCCGCACCCCCCAGCATCCAGGGGCACCTTCCACCAGGCCCCCACTCATGTCCCCCTGCACCCCCACCCCCCAGCAGTGCAGGGCACCCTCCACCAGGCCCCCACTCATGTCCAACTCATGTCTCCCACCACCTCCACCCCTCAGCAGTGCAGGGGCACCCTCCACCAGCCCCCCACTCATGTCCAACTCATGTCTCCCACCACCCCCCAGCATCCAGGGGCACCCTCCACCAGGCCCCCACTCATGGCCCCTATCACCCCCACCCCCCAGCAGTGCAGGGGCAGCACCACACTCATGTCCCCCTGCACCTCCACCCCCCAACATCCAGGAGCACCCTCCACCAGGCCCCCACTCATGTCCCCTATCACCCCCACCCCCCAGCATCCAGGGGCACCCTCCACCAGGCCCCCACTCATGTCCCCTATCACCCCCACCCCCCAGCATCCAGGGGCACCCTCCACCAGGCACCCACTCATGTCCCCCTGCACCCCCACCCCCCAGCAGTGCAGGGGCAGCACCACCAGGCCCCCACACATGTCCAACTCATGTCCCCCTGCACCCCCACCCCCCAGCAGTGCAGGGCACCCTCCACCAGGCCCCCACTCATGTCTCCCACCCTACCCCCACCCCCCAGCAGTGCAGGGCACCCTCCACCAGGCCCCCACTCATGTCCAACTCATGTCTCCCAACACCCCCACCCCCAAGCAGTGCAGGGCACCCTCCACCAGGCCCCCACTCATGTCCAACTCATGTCTCCCACCACCCCCACCCCCCAGCATCCAGGGGCACCCTCCACCAGGCCCCCACTCATGGCCCCTATCACCCCCACCCCCCAGCAGTGCAGGGGCAGCACCACCAGGCCCCCACTCATGTCCAACCCATGTCCCCCTGCACCCCCACCCCCCAGCATCCAGGAGCATCCTCCACCAGGCCCCCACTCATGTCCCCTATCACCCCCACCCCCCAGCATCCAGGGGCACCCTCCACCAGGCCCCCACTCATGTCCCCCTGCACCCCCACCCCCCAGCCTCCAGGGGCACCCTCCACCAGGCCCCCACTCATGTCCCCCTGCACCCCCACCCCACAGCAGTGCAGGGCACCCTCCACCAGGCCCCCACTCATGTCCAACTCATGACTCCCACCACCCCCACCCCTCAGCAGTGCAGGGGCACCCTCCACCAGGCCCCCACTCATGTCCAACTCATGTCTCCCACCACCCCCACCCCTCAGCAGTGCAGGGGCACCCTCCACCAGGCCCCCACTCATGTCCAACTCATGTCTCCCACCACCCCCACCCCTCAGCAGTGCAGGGGCACCCTCCACCAGGCCCCCACTCATGTCCAACTCATGTCTCCCACCACCCCCACCCCTCAGCAGTGCAGGGCACCCTCCACCAGGCCCCCACTCATGTCCAACTCATGTCCCCCTGCACCCCCACCCCCCAGCATCCAGGAGCACCCTCCACCAGGCCCCCACTCATGTCCCCTATCACCCCCACCCCCCAGCATCCAGGGGCACCCTCCACCAGGCCCCCACTCATGGCCCCCTGCACCCCCACCCCCCAGCATCCAGGGGCACCCTCCACCAGGCCCGCACTCATGTCCCCCTGCACCCCCACCCCCCAGCAGTGCAGGGCACCCTCCACCAGGCCCCCACTCATGTCCAACTCATGTCTCCCACCACCTCCACCCCTCAGCAGTGCAGGGGCACCCTCCACCAGGCCCCCACTCATGTCCAACTCATGTCTCCCACCACCCCCACCCCCCAGCATCCAGGGGCACCCTCCACCAGGCCCCCACTCATGGCCCCTATCACCCCCACCCCCCAGCAGTGCAGGGGCAGCACCACACGCATGTCCCCCTGCACCTCCACCCCCCAGCATCCAGGAGCACCCTCCACCAGGCCCCCACTCATGTCCCCTATCACCCCCACCCCCCAGCATCCAGGGGCACCCTCCACCAGGCCCCCCACTCATGTCCCCCTGCACCCTCACCCCCCAGCATCCAGGGGCACCCTCCACCAGGCCCCCACTCATGTCCCCCTGCACCCCCACCCCCCAGCAGTGCAGGGGCAGCACCACCAGGCCCCCACACATGTCCAACTCATGTCCCCCTGCACCCCCACCCCCCAGCAGTGCAGGGCACCCTCCACCAGGCACCCACTCATGTCTCCCACCACCCCCACCCCCCAGCAGTGCAGGGCACCCTCCACCAGGCCCCCACTCATGTCCAACTCATGTCTCCCAACACCCCCACCCCCCAGCAGTGCAGGGCACCCTCCACCAGGCCACCACTCATGTCCAACTCATGTCTCCCACCACCCCCACCCTGTAACGCTCACCTGATTCCCATAGAGGCGCCGGTCTTGACTGGGCGTATACCGTATCTTCAAAGGTGATGTGTAACACACGGCTGGCTCTTTGGGCTGGACCTCTGTGCACTGTATGTCTGACTCGAAGGGTAAGATGTCTTAGGTAAGTGAATGCTGTGCTCTCCATCTGCCTCGGGGCAGGGTGCTGTAACCAGTTTCTTCACTGGATAAGGGGAGCAGGCCTCTTGACTTCAGAGGACTGCTGTCCGTCGTTTACTGCACGAACGGTAAGTTTCGAGTAATTCTAATGTCTTTAAAATCTTTAGTAATGATGTTTCTTGTTTTGCAGGGTTCCGGCGATGGCGGATGACGGGCTGAAGTGAGTTGAAGATGGAGCCCGTGTGATGAATAGAAGCGCCTGGAAGCACGTAAGTAAGCGCTTGTTGCCTGCTTCACGATGCGCTCTAACTGTCTTTTTATTTTGCAGGTACAAGTTCGGAGCGGCTGCAGGGTGCCGGAATACCCACTGGGTTAGATGTGGAAAGGAGTAATGGCACGTGAGTATTAAAGTTCCCCAATGTCTTTAAACGCACCTTGTTTTGTCTTTCAGATGCGGGATGCAGCGCCGAAGGCCTCCGGAGCGTGCGAAGAGTTGGTAAGCTTTTGTCTTTCAGATGCCGGAATGCAGTGTGAAGACCTCCAGAGCGCACGAAGAGTAGGTAAGCCTTTGTCTTTCAGATGCCGGAATGCAGCGCGAGGCGTTGGTGACAGCCGATGGACCAGGTAAGTGAAGAGCTGTCACTGAAGACCGTAATGCTAACCTGTTCTTTCTTGTCTTTATAGGTGTTGCTGAAGACTGGATTCAGGATGGTAAGCCTTTTTCCTTAGGCCCAGGATCAGATGCAGAAGACACGATGAGCGTTCTGCTGCAGAGGATGCAGAATAACGCAAAGCAAGATTCATCCATCGGGTGTGGTTTAAATAGCCTCCTGTAGTGCTTAGATGTCTCCTTCCACAGCCACGCCTAGGTAAGAAAAGAGTTCCTGCTTTCCAGAAGAGTTCCAGTGTTCTGAATCTAGGGAGTGGCTCCTTCCCCACCCAACAGGAAAAGTAGTTCCAAACAGAAGAGGATCAGAGGCTCAACTGGCAGGCAAGTAAGCAGCATGGTCTGCTGCAGGTAAGTCCACCCAAGCATTATGAGCCCGGCGCTTCCAGCGCTGGGACTGGGCATATTTATGAGCCTGGTGCCACTGGCGCCAGGACTGGGTCCAAAAGGTCCCAATTGGGACTGGTTGGCACTCGGAACCTGGGTTATGGATCTGCTTCCAAGGGAGTTGGGAAAACCCTGACCTTTTGGAAGCAGAGATCATGACACACCCCCCAGCATCCAGGGGCACCCTCCACCAGGCCCCCACTCATGGCCCCTATCACCCCCAGCCCCCAGCAGTGCAGGGGCAGCACCACCAGGCCCCCACTCATGTCCAACTCATGTCCCCCTGCACCCCCACCCCCCAGCATCCAGGAGCACCCTCCACCAGGCCCCCACTCATGTCCCCTATCACCCCCACGCCCCAGCATCCAGGGGCACCCTCCACCAGGCCCCCACTCATGTCCCCCTGCACCCCCACCCCCCAGCATCCAGGGGCACCCTCCACCAGGCCCCCACTCATGTCCCCCTGCACCCCCACCCCCCAGCATTGCAGGGCACCCTCCACCAGGCCCCCACTCATGTCCAACTCATGTCTCCCATCACCCCCACCCCTCAGCAGTGCAGGGGCACCCTCCACCAGGCCCCCACTCATGTCCAACTCATGTCTCCCACCACCCCCACCCCTCAGCAGTGCAGGGGCACCCTCCACCAGGCCCCCACTCATGTCCAACTCATGTCTCCCACCACCCCCACCCCCAGCAGTGCAGGGCACCCTCCACCAGGCCCCCACTCATGTCCAAGACATGTCCCCACCACCCCCACCCCTCAGCAGTGCAGGGCACCCTCCACCAGGCCCCCACTCATATCCAACTCATGTCTCCCACCACCCCCACCCCCCAGCATCCAGGGGCACCCTCCACCAGACCCCACTCATGGCCCCTATCACCCCCACCCCCCAGCATCCAGGGGCACCCTCCACCAGGCCCCCACTCATGTCCCCCTGCACCCCCACCCCCCAGCAGTGCAGGGCACCCTCCACCAGGCCCCCACTCATGTCCAATTCATGTCTCCCACCACCCCCACCCCCCAGCATCCAGGGGCACCCTCCACCAGGCCCCCACTCATGGCCCCTATCACCCCCAGCCCCCAGCAGTGCAGGGGCAGCACCACCAGGCCCCCACTCATGTCCAACTCATGTCCCCCTGCACCCCCACCCCCCAGCATCCAGGAGCACCCTCCACCAGGCCCCCACTCATGTCCCCTATCACCCCCACGCCCCAGCATCCAGGGGCACCCTCCACCAGGCCCCCACTCATGTCCCCCTGCACCCCCACCCCCCAGCATCCAGGGGCACCCTCCACCAGGCCCCCACTCATGTCCCCCTGCACCCCCACCCCCCAGCATTGCAGGGCACCCTCCACCAGGCCCCCACTCATGTCCAACTCATGTCTCCCATCACCCCCACCCCTCAGCAGTGCAGGGGCACCCTCCACCAGGCCCCCACTCATGTCCAACTCATGTCTCCCACCACCCCCACCCCTCAGCAGTGCAGGGGCACCCTCCACCAGGCCCCCACTCATGTCCAACTCATGTCTCCCACCACCCCCACCCCCAGCAGTGCAGGGCACCCTCCACCAGGCCCCCACTCATGTCCAAGACATGTCCCCACCACCCCCACCCCTCAGCAGTGCAGGGCACCCTCCACCAGGCCCCCACTCATATCCAACTCATGTCTCCCACCACCCCCACCCCCCAGCATCCAGGGGCACCCTCCACCAGACCCCACTCATGGCCCCTATCACCCCCACCCCCCAGCATCCAGGGGCACCCTCCACCAGGCCCCCACTCATGTCCCCCTGCACCCCCACCCCCCAGCAGTGCAGGGCACCCTCCACCAGGCCCCCACTCATGTCCAATTCATGTCTCCCACCACCCCCACCCCCCAGCATCCAGGGGCACCCTCCACCAGGCCCCCACTCATGGCCCCTATCACCCCCACCCCCCAGCATCCAGGGGCACCCTCCACCACGCCCCCACTCATGTCCCCCTGAACCCCCACCCCTCAGCAGTGCAGGGGCACCCTCCACCAGGCCCCCACTCATGTCCAACTCATGTCTCCCACCACCCCCACCCCCCAGCATCCAGGGGCACCCTCCACCAGGCCCCCACTCATGGCCCCTATCACCCCTACCCCCCAGCAGTGCAGGGGCAGCACCACACGCATGTCCCCCTGCACCTCCACCCCCCAGCATCCAGGAGCACCCTCCACCAGGCCCCCACTCATGTCCCCTATCACCCCCACCCCCCAGCATCCAGGGGCACCCTCCACCAGGCCCCCCACTCATGTCCCCCTGCACCCTCACCCCCCAGCATCCAGGGGCACCCTCCACCAGGCCCCCACTCATGTCCCCCTGCACCCCCACCCCCCAGCAGTGCAGGGGCAGCACCACCAGGCCCCCACACATGTCCAACTCATGTCCCCCTGCACCCCCACCCCCCAGCAGTGCAGGGCACCCTCCACCAGGCACCCACTCATGTCTCCCACCACCCCCACCCCCCAGCAGTGCAGGGCACCCTCCACCAGGCCCCCACTCATGTCCAACTCATGTCTCCCAACACCCCCACCCCCCAGCAGTGCAGGGCACCCTCCACCAGGCCACCACTCATGTCCAACTCATGTCTCCCACCACCCCCACCCTGTAACGCTCACCTGATTCCCGTAGAGGCGCCGGTCTTGACTGGGCGTATACCGTATCTTCAAAGGTGATGTGTAACACACGGCTGGCTCTTTGGGCTGGACCTCTGTGCACTGTATGTCTGACTCGAAGGGTAAGATGTCTTAGGTAAGTGAATGCTGTGCTCTCCATCTGCCTCGGGGCAGGGTGCTGTAACCAGTTTCTTCACTGGATAAGGGGAGCAGGCCTCTTGACTTCAGAGGACTGCTGTCCGTCGTTTACTGCACGAACGGTAAGTTTCGAGTAATTCTAATGTCTTTAAAATCTTTAGTAATGATGTTTCTTGTTTTGCAGGGTTCCGGCGATGGCGGATGACGGGCTGAAGTGAGTTGAAGATGGAGCCCGTGTGATGAATAGAAGCGCCTGGAAGCACGTAAGTAAGCGCTTGTTGCCTGCTTCACGATGCGCTCTAACTGTCTTTTTATTTTGCAGGTACAAGTTCGGAGCGGCTGCAGGGTGCCGGAATACCCACTGGGTTAGATGTGGAAAGGAGTAATGGCACGTGAGTATTAAAGTTCCCCAATGTCTTTAAACGCACCTTGTTTTGTCTTTCAGATGCGGGATGCAGCGCCGAAGGCCTCCGGAGCGTGCGAAGAGTTGGTAAGCTTTTGTCTTTCAGATGCCGGAATGCAGTGTGAAGACCTCCGGAGCGCACGAAGAGTAGGTAAGCCTTTGTCTTTCAGATGCCGGAATGCAGCGCGAGGCGTTGGTGACAGCCGATGGACCAGGTAAGTGAAGAGCTGTCACTGAAGACCGTAATGCTAACCTGTTCTTTCTTGTCTTTATAGGTGTTGCTGAAGACTGGATTCAGGATGGTAAGCCTTTTTCCTTAGGCCCAGGATCAGATGCAGAAGACACGATGAGCGTTCTGCTGCAGAGGATGCAGAATAACGCAAAGCAAGATTCATCCATCGGGTGTGGTTTAAATAGCCTCCTGTAGTGCTTAGATGTCTCCTTCCACAGCCACGCCTAGGTAAGAAAAGAGTTCCTGCTTTCCAGAAGAGTTCCAGTGTTCTGAATCTAGGGAGTGGCTCCTGCCCCACCCAACAGGAAAAGTAGTTCCAAACAGAAGAGGATCAGAGGCTCAACTGGCAGGCAAGTAAGCAGCATGGTCTGCTGCAGGTAAGTCCACCCAAGCATTATGAGCCCGGCGCTTCCAGCGCTGGGACTGGGCATATTTATGAGCCTGGTGCCACTGGCGCCAGGACTGGGTCCAAAAGGTCCCAATTGGGACTGGTTGGCACTCGGAACCTGGGTTATGGATCTGCTTCCAAGGGAGTTGGGAAAACCCTGACCTTTTGGAAGCAGAGATCATGACACACCCCCCAGCATCCAGGGGCACCCTCCACCAGGCCCCCACTCATGGCCCCTATCACCCCCAGCCCCCAGCAGTGCAGGGGCAGCACCACCAGGCCCCCACTCATGTCCAACTCATGTCCCCCTGCACCCTCACCCCCCAGCATCCAGGAGCACCCTCCACCAGGCCCCCACTCATGTCCCCTATCACCCCCACGCCCCAGCATCCAGGGGCACCCTCCACCAGGCCCCCACTCATGTCCCCCTGCACCCCCACCCCCCAGCATCCAGGGGCACCCTCCACCAGGCCCCCACTCATGTCCCCCTGCACCCCCACCCCCCAGCATTGCAGGGCACCCTCCACCAGGCCCCCACTCATGTCCAACTCATGTCTCCCATCACCCCCACCCCTCAGCAGTGCAGGGGCACCCTCCACCAGGCCCCCACTCATGTCCAACTCATGTCTCCCACCACCCCCACCCCTCAGCAGTGCAGGGGCACCCTCCACCAGGCCCCCACTCATGTCCAACTCATGTCTCCCACCACCCCCACCCCCAGCAGTGCAGGGCACCCTCCACCAGGCCCCCACTCATGTCCAAGACATGTCCCCACCACCCCCACCCCTCAGCAGTGCAGGGCACCCTCCACCAGGCCCCCACTCATATCCAACTCATGTCTCCCACCACCCCCACCCCCCAGCATCCAGGGGCACCCTCCACCAGACCCCACTCATGGCCCCTATCACCCCCACCCCCCAGCATCCAGGGGCACCCTCCACCAGGCCCCCACTCATGTCCCCCTGCACCCCCACCCCCCAGCAGTGCAGGGCACCCTCCACCAGGCCCCCACTCATGTCCAATTCATGTCTCCCACCACCCCCACCCCCCAGCATCCAGGGGCACCCTCCACCAGGCCCCCACTCATGGCCCCTATCACCCCCACCCCCCAGCATCCAGGGGCACCCTCCACCACGCCCCCACTCATGTCCCCCTGAACCCCCACGCCCCAGCAGTGCAGGGCACCCTCCACCAGGCCCCCACTCATGTCCAACTCATGTCTCCCACCACCCCCACCTCTCAGCAGTGCAGGGGCACCCTCCACAAGGCCCCCACTCATGTCCAACTCATGTCTCCCACCACCCCCACCCCCGCAGCATCCGGGGGCACCCTCCACCAGGCCCCCACTCATGTCCAACTCATGTCTCCCACCACCCCCACCCCCAGCAGTGCAGGGCACCCTCCACCAGGCCCCCACTCATGTCCAACTCATGTCCCCACCACCCCCACCCCTCAGCAGTGCAGGGGCACCCTCCACCAGGCCCCCACTCATGTCCAACTCATGTCTCCCACCACCCCCACCCCTCAGCAGTGCAGGGGCACCCTCCACCAGGCCCCCACTCATGTTCAACTCATGTCTCCCACCACCCCCACCCCTCAGCAGTGCAGGGGCACCCTCCACCAGGCCCCCACTCATGTCCAACTCATGTCTCCCACCCCCCCACCCCCCAGCAGTGCAGGGCACACTCCACCAGGCCCCCACTCATGTCCAACTCATGTCCCCCTGCACCCCCACCCCCCAGCATCCAGGAGCACCCTCCACCAGGCCCCCACTCATGTCCCCTATCACCCCCACCCCCCAGCATCCAGGGGCACCCTCCACCAGGCCCCCACTCATGGCCCCCTGCACCCCCACCCCCCAGCATCCAGGGTCACCCTCCACCAGGCGCCCACTCATGTCCAACTCATGTCTCCCACCACCCCCACCCCTCAGCAGTGCAGGGGCACCCTCCACCAGGTCCCCACTCATGTCCAACTCATGTCTCCCACCACCCCCACCCCCCAGCATCCAGGCGCACCCTCCACCAGACCCCACTCATGGCCCCTATCACCCCCACCCCCCAGCATCCAGGGGCACCCTCCACCAGGCCCCCATTCATGTCCCCCTGCACCCCCACCCCCCAGCAGTGCAGGGCACCCTCCACCAGGCCCCCACTCATGTCCAACTCATGTCTCCCACCACCCCCACCCCCCAGCATCCAGGGGCACCCTCCACCAGGCCCCCACTCATGGCCCCTATGACCCCCACCCACCAGCATCCAGGGGCACCCTCCACCAGGCCCCCACTCATGTCCCCCTGAACCCCCACCCCCCAGCAGTGCAGGGCCCTCCACCAGGCCCCCACTCATGTCCAACTCATGTCTCCCACCACCCCCACCTCTCAGCAGTGCAGGGGCACCCTCCACCAGGCCCCCACTCATGTCCAACTCATGTCTCCCACCACCCCCACCCCCGCAGCATCCGGGGGCACCCTCCACCAGGCCCCCACTCATGGCCCCTATCACCCCCACCCCCCAGCAGTGCAGGGGCAGCACCACCAGGCCCCCACTCATGTCCCCCTGCACCCAGGTCCTCACAATCCCCAATCATGTGCGTTATGGTCAGCCTCCACAGCCAAAAGGCCCTACCAAGTAACCCATTCACCCACATGGAAATGGAAATTACATGTTACACCCCCAATGTTCATAAAGCAAATTAACCCATGTCCGTCACACACAATGGTTGCAATTGAATGCGAAACCACCCAACATGACATGCATGAAACCAATGAGATGATACCACACAGTGAAGTATGAAAACAAAATTGTATTAAAAAAAATTGAATGCAAATGAAATGAAACAAACTACAATGGCAATGAAAAAAAGATAAGCTGCATGTCCGTCCAAAAAAATCAAAAATACAAATCCAAATCCAAAAAAATGTTGTCCAAAGTTACATTAAAAATAAAATCAATCCGAGAGAGAAAAATAAATGCAAAGACCATTGCTCCATGGTGAATAAATTAAAAAAAAAAAAAAAAACAATCCAATGAAGAACTATGTACAAAACATCCAAGGGTCCATGAGCCCAACTGAACAAAGGAAACCTACAAAAAACCCTAACTAAAATGCAACTATATACAAAAAGTGGAGCAGTGTCCGTCGACTTCAAATCATAAGAAGAAACAAAGGAACCCTAAAACTAAAGAACTATATACAAAGGCGGCGGGCAAGTCCAGCGGCTCACTCCGTGGTGTTCCGGGCCAGGGCATCATCAAACTCCTCGTCTATGTCCCAGAGGCGGTCCTGTTCCATGGCCCCGAGGGTCCGCAGGGACAACGCCATCTGCTCCTCCAACCCCCTGCGGATTGCCTCGAGGCACTCGGCCCGCCTCAGGGCCCTCCGCATGGAGTTCTCCGCCCTGACCATCGTGAGCCGCACCTCTTCCGCCCGCCGCCGCTCCGCACCTATCTGCTGGCCCAACCGCAGCCACACGGAAGACACTTCCTGTCCTGGGTCCTCCTGCCCTCCGGCCGATGCCTGCCCCTCCGATGTTGATGGCCCCGAGCCATGATGCCTCCCACGTTGACACTGCTGCTGCCTCCGACGCAACTGCCTCTGCCAGCACGACGGCATCCAGGCTGATGAAATCCACCGACGCCGTCGTGCACGTGCCCTGCCTGATGATGCCGGCACATCCTCCATCTGCTGGGGTACAGTTGCTGTGGTGTCCACCCCTGCTGGACCTCCGACTCCCGACTGTGGCAGGGATGGGATCCCCACCTGGCTGGCTGCATTGGTCAGGGCAGGTCCAAAGGGGGCCCTGGTGGCATCTGGGCCGGAACACGGCAAGGAGAACGACCGGCGTATAGCCTCCACAGAGGAGGAGAGGGCCGCCAGATTGGCCGACACATGCAGGAAACCCCCGAACATGGAAGATCCCAATTGGGCCACGTCGGCACGGTGCTCTTCGTGATGACGTGCGTGCTCCTCCCGGGAAGCACGCACGTCATCACGAATTGCACCCGCGCACATTGCGACCCCAATCAGGACCTTCTCCATACAGCCACGGGTCCCCTCGTCCACAGGTGGAGGGGAGTCAGGTGACATGGACATCCCCTCTACCTGCGGACGGGCCTGGGACGGGGCATCCCTGCTGGTGCATGGTGGTGCACTCACAGGGTCAGGGACAGCGACATGCACAGGCCCCTCCACGGTGACCTGTGCTGCCTCCTGCCCCTGCCCCTGGACTGCACCACTTGCACCAGCAGGGATGCCCCCACCAGGCCCCATGTGTGCCTCAGTGGCGGCCTCCTCCTCCTCTGTGGAAACCACCAACCTGGATGGCTCCTCACCGTCTTCCGCCGTAGCAGGCCCCTGTGGGGGCTCACCCACCCCTTCCGCTGCAGCCGTGGGGGCATCCCCGCCGCCTTGCTCCACAGCGCCGTCTCCGCCCTCTTCTTCACTAGCCGCTGCGTAGAGGGAGAAATAGAACACAAGCATCAGGGTACTGTACAATGGTCCCCTAGACAGGAAGCAATAGCAGATGAGTACCACTGTCAAAGTACACTTCCATCATGTCCCTCCACAACACATGGGTCAGTCCAGGCAAAACACACACAGTAACAGGCATGGTGCATGCCATGGACATTTCCATACATGTCCAATGGACTCTTGAAACATACAAAGATATTGAACTCACATGCATCATGGGTCATGCCTATCACATGCACACACTTCAACTCAGTCACATCCATCTGGCCTCATACACCCCAAACACAGCGGATACAAGGATAACTAGGCTGCATCAGTGAATCTGTGCATTGTCACACACATGTGTCATGCATCCATGGCATTCACAAGTCACAGACACGCAGGTCAGGCACACAGACATGGCTACAATATATGTACCTGGCATCAGCACCCATCCCTCACCCCGACCCATGTCCAGGAACAGAGACTGGCATGCTCTCATGTGTAAAATCTGCATAGGGCTCCCCATGTCGCATTTAAACACATGTAACAACCATGTGGTTCACACATCACTGGTCGCACATGCATTACCATGATGTCCCTGCACACATACATGCATACATGGCCTATGTCACACATACAGGCAAGTATCAGACAACCAGCACACCGCAACATGCCCTGTCTCACACAGCAATGCTTGGCCACTTACCGCTCAACTCCAGACGGGTCTCCCTCTCAAGGATCTGGGCGTGGAGCGCTGGGCGTACGCGTTCCGGGACCCTCATATGGATGGAACTCATGCGGCCCCGGCTCCCCTCCACGAGGCGCCGGGCCTTCACGAGGGTCCTGGACCTCAAGTCCTCCCAGCGCTTCTTGATCTTCTGGATGCCGCGGGTTGCCACCCCCTCCGCATTGATGGCAACCACACAGTCGGCCCAGATTCTCTCCCGTCCTTCCTTGCTGACGCGGGACGATCCAAATAGGGCATCATACTGCCCCAGGACATGCTCCACTAGGACACCAACTTCGGTGGCAGTGAAGCTGGTGCCCCTCTGCCCCTCTGGCCTGGGGTTGCCACTGGTGCCAGATGTCGAAGTGCCCGACATGGCAACCCCAGAGGCAGGAGTGGGTGGGCAACTGGGTCCTGGGGCTGGGCTGTGGAGCGATGGTATCCCAGTCGGGAGTCTTCTGTTCCAGCAGGGGTGTCCACAGATGTGCAGGCACCAAATGGCAGGGCACGGTGGCAGCAGGCAGGCAGGCAGGCAGGCAGCAGCAGATGGCACGTGGGAGGCTGCTCGGGGCACTGTGGGGCAGTAATTCGGCCTTCTGGGCAGGAGCGTGGTCTTCCGTGTGTTTTCGCGTGGCCAGCTTGATACGGAGTGATTTGGCACGTGAAAATCCTGCACGTCAGCGTGAAATTCGAGGAAAGGCCCTTAGCGCATAAGCGCGTCAGCACGCATACGCGATTCTGTTGGACCAAAGGCCCTCAGCGCGTAAGCGCGTCTGTGACGTGACCCGCACGGGTGGTTCCCTCATAGCACGTGATGACGGAGCACACTTGGAAAGACTGCACGTCAGAGTGTCATCGCGTGTAATTGGACAAAAGTGCGCGTACACGCGATTGGACTATGTACGTGTATTTCAGGGGTGCGCGGGCACTTACACACGCGAGTCCATCAGCGCACGTGTATTCCAGGGTGCGCGGAAATTTCCATACGCTATTGGCCTGGGTCCTGGATTTCAGGGGTGCGCGGGAAGTTTCACACGCTCACCTACAACACGCGCAAAGAAACACGTACGCCAGTAGGAAGCAGGCATACGTCGACCCGCGACGCATAAATTTGCACGCAAAAAACTAACAAGCTCAGACGCCAGGATGAATATACCGTTCCTAGCAGCAGTGGCCGTGGACTAGCAAAGGAGGAGGAGGAGGATAGTCAGGGCCAGAATTTTCACACCCAGAACCAGCCTTTTCGGGATGCCTGATGACCAGGTGTATGGGAGGTACAGGTTTCCACCACACATAATACTGGACCTGGTGAGTGAGTGGGAGGATGACCTCACATCACCCACCCTGTGCTCCCAAGCACTCAGCCCCCTGGAGAAGGTCCTCAATGTACTGCACTTCTTAGCCACTGGATCATTTCAGCGGACAAGTGCCATAGTGGGTGGGGTGTCACAGGCCACGCAGTCACGCTGCCTACACCAGGTCTTGAACATCATCACTGCACGCCCATCAGTCCGCAGGCACATATACCTGCCCAGAACACCTGCAGAAAGGCATGCTGCCGCCCTGGATTTTCACGGTGTGGCACGATTCCCCAAAGTGCTAGGTGTCATCGACTGCACCCATGTGGCTCTACGTCCCCCGAGGGCATCTGAGCACATCTATAGGAACCGCAAGCACTGGCATTCCATCAACGTGCAGGTAGTATGTAATGCCAAGGGAATCATCACCTCAGTATATGCCAACTATCCCGGGTCCACCCACGACAGCTTCATTTACCGAATGTCCACCCTAAGCCGGGACCTAGAAGCTGGGCGGCATGGCGATACATGGCTGCTTGGTGAGTATGAATGCCACTGCACATGCATCCATGTCAGATACTGAGCAAGGTCACAACCCCACCAATGATACCCATCACCACCTCCACAGGGGACAGTGCCTACCCTCTCAGCCCCCACATGATGACGCCAATTCGGAACCCCACCACGCCACCCGAGGTAAGATATAACACAGCCCACATTGCAACCCGGGGCATAGTGGAGCGCACATTCGGAGTGCTTAAGTCACGCTTTCACTCCCTTGACCGTTCTGGCGGGCAACTGTTATACGCTCCCCCAGTAGTGTGCAGTATCATAGTGGCAGCATGTGTCCTGCACAACGTTGCAACATGCCGGGGCCTAGCCGTGGACATGGTGGTGCCCCCACATCCCCAACCACATGCACGCCCGCTGCGCATGGGAGGGGAAAGGGCACGGGGGAGGCAGCCTGTACACAGCTAGTGGCTAATTACTTCACATAGACATCACACCCCTGTGGAGTGCACACTGCCCTGGCACATACCATCTGACAATCAATGATGACTCAACCTGACACTGATCCTGAATGTCTGGAGAATCAACCGTCAAAACCATATCAGCCTGAGATTGTTCACCTGGAAGTGTTACAATGTGTGCATCCCTACCTACACAGACACCACCAATGCAGTTTTATGAAAAAACACATTCATGCAGCTAAAATGAATACCCACTTGCAAAATGCAACATGAGGACAGTGCCATGTCACCCAACCCATCCCTAGCACCGCCACACGACACACCGTGCCATGTCATGCTATGTGCAGGTAAACAAAGTAATCCCCACAACATGACACAAGTGTCACAAAGTACAGCGTCCCTAATTGAAACTCGCGACACCTGAAATGCTCACAGTAATGCAGGACTAACAACACACTTGAGCAGGTATTTAGCAATAACACTTATCAGCTACTGACCCTCAAAACTACCATTAACATGACATTACGAATGCAAGGAATCAGTAGTCTCACCACCTGGAAATGCCTGCACTCCCACCACTTCCAACTGTACAGTGTTGCCGCCATGTAGAGTTGTAGGTGCACTGCTGCCAACATGGACCCCATCTCCAAAGTAGAGGGCCTTGTGTAGACATGAGGAAAGGACCTGCAAATTAGGAGGTAGACATGGATGATGAGTTACACATCAATGCGACATGCAGTGTACAACACAACAGCAATATGCACTAGGAATGTATACACAGTATTGAATAGACTCCCCACACATGTAGTGGGAGTCCAATGTCACCATGTACGTCAATGTCACTTGGGCACACCCTTGGAAACGGGAAGCAGGAGGGGTGTGTGTGACAAAAACCCAAGCATCTGAACCAAATACATGACAAGCCTGCATGTGCCCAGCCACAATGCAGCATATGCCCACGGGAGCCACACAAGGCAACACACTGTCCCAAAAAAAAAAAAAAAATCAAAAATGGCCATTAATGGGCCCGGGGGGGTTGGGGAGGCCACCCAGGAGGTCCGAGGACAGGGTGCACACCAAAACCCACCTGTGTGGATCTTGGGAAAAAAAAACACCTCCATGGGCTCATGACCCACACGGCTACCCTATTGTGGCAGTATCACTGCTGTCGCTATTATCACCCTGTGCAGCTGCATCCGGAGGCGGTGGCACTATGGGAGGCAGCCCACGCAAGGCCCTAGTCTGTTCCTCCATGGCTGCAAGCATGCGGGTGTGGTAGGTCTTGTTCTGGAGGATGAGTGTGCGGAGGTCCCCATGCAACAACTCACGGGATGCCCAGACCTCCGCCCTAGTTGCCTGCATCTCAGCTGAGAGCGTACGGGTGAGACGCTCCAGCTGCTGTTCTGTCCTTCGGTTTGTTGAAGCCTCAAGCTCAACAAGAGTCGTCCTGAGGTGAAGGAGTTCCAGCCTCAGGGCTTCCCTGTGGCCCTGGGACTCTATGGAGATGGCTTCCTGCAGAGTCGCCAGTGCCGCCCGCCTGTCCCTGTTGGACGCCAACATGTCCTCCCTGTGTGATTGGCAGATGGAGTCGGTTGCCTGCTGTAGTCGCTCCATCAGCCTTTCGGGGGGACAATGGAAGTGGCCACCCTATCTATGGCCTGAGCCATCATCTCTGATGATGCTGCCTGTTGGGTTGCCATACCGTAAATGGATTGCTCCCATGCAGTATTGCCAGGTGGCGTACGGCCACCACGTCGGCGGGCACCACACCTGTCTGGGGCAAGGCGAACTGCGCCTTGCTGTGCCGGCACTGCCTGAGGCTGCAGGACTGCATTCCCCCTCTGATCTGCTGGCCCAGGAACAGGATCAGATGTCGCGGAGTGTGACCCTGCATCCGTAACCACCAAAGGTGTACCTGCCAACACTGACATCCCCATTGAGGGTTCTGACCCTGGTGCAGGTGGGTGGGACAGAACAGAATCCCTCCCAGGAACACTGACCTGCGACGGCACGTAGGTCTCATCATCCGAATCAACACCTGAGTACAGCTCGGGGGAGGTGCAGCCAGAGAAACCCCTTGAGAGCACGACCTGCAGCAGTTGTGGGTTCTCACCCACCACCACACCACGTCCCTCACTGGTGGTCGGTCGGCCCTCAGACCCCTCCTGGGTCTGCACCATCTCCACAACCCCAGCAGTATCAGGTGCGTCTTCCCCTGCAAAGACATAAAAGCAAACAAATGGAAACAGGCATTAGCACCATGGCACACAATGAGGGCTGAGAAGCAACAGAACCAGTACTTGATTGACCCATGTCCCACATGACTAAAACCCTCCCATGCATGCACCCTCACTGCGTATGAAGGGTAGGCAAATGGCACACACTGATGA